>NC_053168.1:40509614-41256255 GCF_016835505.1 Polypterus senegalus
ATCTCAACATTTACATTTTTTTGTCTTCACTGTGTCCATATTTTTTTCACAGTGGCCTTATTATGCTTCCTTAGGTTTTTCAAGGCCTGTTGTGCCAGTTTTAATCAAGAAATGATCCATTTCTCATCCGCGATGCTACTTGCTTCAGTTTCAACAACACACATATAGCGAGAACAACGTGCTTACCGCAGTGCATTATGGGTTACGCAGGTAATTCCTAATGACGTATTCGAAATTCAGCAAGAGGTTACATTTCCGAAGAAGTAAATATTACCAATGATGTCGGGGAAAAAAAAAAATAATTGCGTCTAAGTGAAGATTTTTATTGATATTTCATAACATTTGGAAACCGTTAAAATGTTTTCTTTATTTTTAAAAAACTGACAGCGCAAAACCAACTTGTTTTATATGAAAAATTCTCTAATCAAAAACGATCTATAGACAGCTCATCAAAATTGCTGTCACACAATAAATTTCTTAACTCCTGAATATATCACAACCTACGCGAAATCGCAAATCTCAGAAAAGATCAAATGCCTAACAAGCTTTATGTGGCGAAAACAATTGCATTGTAGGTGAAATGACCGCATTTTTATGTAGAAAAAATACATTTTATTAATAGTATATAAAAGTTATCGATTATAATGAAAAATCATCAAATTACATCATAATGTCGGCATGAAAAAAAAGACCACATCTCCAAGCGTGTAAATAGTAGGGTAAAATACTTATGTAAGATCACAAGAGTGCTTCCCCTTTGAAAAATCAGCCATCATTTTGTAAACAATATCGAATACCAATTTGATACATGAAGAACATGCCTAAGTAAACTGTTTCGCATCGGCACGTACCCAAATGTTTAAAATTAGTAGTGGTAAAAATGTGCCTTGCACTGCACATTTAATTCTTTTTTTCTCCAGAAAAATTGCACTTGTCTGTGGACAACTGAAAGCACAAAACACGCTTGTCCGACGGTCAATTTACCCGTGTCGGACAAGTCAGGCGTTGGATTTCCGCACCTGATAGATATATATATATATATAGATATATATATATATATATGTGTGTAAAAGTTATGAAAAAGAAAAGGAAAAATTAAAAAAATAACATAACATGATTGTTAATGTAATTGTTTTGTCATTGATATAAGTGTTGTTGTCATATCTATTCCTAACAAATGAAAAGAAAAAATATATATATATTTATATAGCATATCTCTGCAAAACAAAAAGAAAGAAATAGAGCGTCACATACACGTCTTCTTTCCTCTGCCTATTAAGTAATACATTAAATCGAATATAAATTATTAACAAAAAGTAAATGAAAAAAAAAATATTGGGAAAGAAACAGAAACCAGAACTTACCCCCACAGCATCCACCGCGCTTCTAGCGTTAGAGGCAAAAACGTGGTACACGCAGGTTGTGAGGTGTGACGCTAATTAACGCTCGTGCTACAACAGATTATAGTGTTGTTATACTATAAACTATTTACAGGGATCAACAGTTTTGGGGAAGTTCATAACAAAAAAAAATAAAATTATAGATAACATTTTACACTTTGCCATATGAGCAACTGTTGCTGGGGCTGCCAGAATCCATCAAGGAAGAAAAATGAAAAACATTATTTGTACAAAATCTTAATTTATTTAAAACGGATGACTCCCGCTCTAACGTGCAAGTATGCGTGGATATTATGAACATCTCTGTTCCAAGTTCTATTTAAATTTTAAATAGAAGGAATTTTTATTTAGTCAATAGAAATGTCTTTGGTAGGAATGTAAGTTAAATGTAGGCATCATTGCATAAAGTTTTGACCATCCAGCGCTTACATTATATATTCCGAAATATTCCAAGACCGTCTTTATATACTGAGGTTTTGGGAAGCGCTGATCAATGTAATCGGTGTACCAGGAAATCATGCATTGACACAAGTTCCCCTTTGCTTGGAATTGAAACTGTGATTAAATGCATTATTTTTTTTAATGCGTTATGGAGCACATGCATCGAAGCTTCTCATCTGTGCGATTGTCAATGTAACCCTTTGTAAGTAGTGCCTGGAGGATTCAGTGTGGAGAAACTGTAGAGACAGCGTGTGTATTAACTTGTGGATTTTATTCCAGCGCTTGCTCCTTACTTTCTCACTTGCGCTATAACGCGTAATGCAAACCTCGCGCGATACTCCGCTAACTTAAAAGCCTTGTGCAGCGCCTGTCAGTTGAAAAATGATGGTTTGCTTTGCTTTATCGGTCTCTCTCTCTGCTCCTAGCGGAACTGTCATCTCTAACTTGTCATGGAGCACGTTTAAGCTGATGTGTTTGCAGTCTGTGAATAAAAATCCTTCTTGTTTCAACGACCTCCTGTGTCTCTGTGCAAATCTGTGACCCAAGCGTGACAATATATTCCGACGCTGACTTTATATATTCAAGATTTGACTTTATATATTCCAGCGCTGACTTTATATATTTAAGTTTTGACTATCCAGCGCTTATATTATATATTCCAAAATATTCCAACACCGTCTTTATATACAGTAATCCCTCCTTGATCGCAGGGGTTGCGTTCCAGAACCCCCCGCGATAGACGAAAATCCGCAAAGTAGAAACCATATGTTTGTGTAGTTATTTTTATATATTTTAAGCCCTTATAAACTCTCCCACACTGTTAACATTATTAGAGCCCTCTAGACATGAAATAACACCCATTAGTCAAAAGTTTAAACTGTCCTCCATGACAAGACAGAGATGACAGTTCTTTCTCACAATTAAAAGAATGCAAATAGATGATCTTCTCTTCAGGAGCAGAGAATTTCAGAGAGAGAGAGAGAGAGAGAGAGAGCTCGCAAAGAAAAGCAAACAATCAAAAAATCAATATGTGTGCTTTTAAGTTTGCCGGCATTTTTTAGAGGAGCGTCAGTATCTTCTAAGCAAACAGCCTCTGTGCAAACAGCCCCTCTGCTCACATCTCCTCTGTCAGGCGCAGAGAACATCAGAGAGAGAGAGCTAGATTAAAGCAACAATCAAAAAATCAATACGTGTGCTTTTGTGCTTTTAAATATGCCGAGCACCGCAATAAAGCGGAATTTTTTTAGAGGAGCTTCAGTATCTTTTAAGCAAACAGCCTCTGTGCAAACAGCCCCTCCGTCAGGCGCAGAGAATGTCAGAGAGGGTGAGAAAGAGGCAGAGACAAGCAAACAATCAAGCTCCGCGTGGGATGCATATCTTATAGCATTGAGGAGTTTTAGTTAATATGTAATACATGCTCTGATTGGGTAGCTTCTAAGCCATCCGCCAATAGCGTCCCTTGTATGAAATCAACAGGGCAAACAAACTGAGGAAGCGTGTAGCATAAATTAAAAGACCCACTGTCTGCAGAAATCCGCGAACCAGCGAAAAATCTGTGATATATATTTAGATGTGCTTACATTTAAAATCCGCGATAGAGTGAAACCGCGAAAGTCGAAGCGCGATATAGCGAGGGATTACTGTACTCAGGGTTTGGGAAGCGCTGATCAATGTAATCGGTGTACCAGGAAATCATGCATTGACACAAGTTCCCCTTTGCTTGGAATTGAAACTGTGATTAAATGCATTATTTTTTTTAATGCGTTATGGAGCACATGCATCGAAGCTTCTCATCTGTGCGATTGTCGAGGCGTGCGGAGTTGCGCAGCAGTCTTACTTATGAATATGCTAAGCACATTCCTTCAGCCACCACGCCTCCCACGGCGAGCGAGCTGCCTGCTATGGCCGTATACAGTACTGTATAGGAAAGAAGGTTCTAGTTATGACCGTCAGGTTTTGGGAAGCGCTGATCAATGTAATCGGTGTACCAGGAAATCATGCATTGACACAAGTTCTACAATGTAACCTTTTTTTAATGCGTTATGGAGCACATGCATCGAAGCTTCTCATCTGTGCGATTGTCAATGTAACCTTTTGTAAGTAGTGCCTGGAGGATTCAGTGTATATGTCACTCGCTCGCTTATTATTGTTTCGCTTCCTTCTCAATTATATACTGCATGTTTTCTTCAGCGCGTTTTGGAGCTCTTCCTGGTTTTCTACGTAGTGCGTTGACAGGCAGTTCACGTGATTACGTGGGAGGCATGATGATGTCACAAGAAACTCCGCCCCCCACGGCTTTCCAGCTGAACTCCATTACAGCGTATGCAGAAAAATAGCTTCCAGTTATGACCATTACACGTAGAATTACGAAATGAAATCTGCCCAACTTTTGTAAGTAAGCTGTAAGGAATGAGCCTGCCAAATTTCAGCCTTCTACCTACACGGGAAGTTGGAGAATTAGTGATAAGTGAGTCAGTGAGTGAGTGAGTCAGTCAGTGAGGGCTTTGCCTTTTATTAGTATAGATATATAAAAATCACAAAGAATATTTTTACTACAATATGTTCTAAATTAATCAGTGCAAAGACATGTTGGCTTCCATAATGTCATTTTTATTCAAAAGCTTTGCTGCAATAAGGTTTACAACTCATGTGGAAAATGTATAACGTTTCCATATTTTTCATGTCAAATCCTGACTGTCTGCAAGAAACAATTCAGCTCCCACTAGATGTCTTTTCTATGTTTTGAGATGTAGTTTGCTCTTTATACAGTTAGGTCCATACATATTTGGACAATTTTCATAATTATGGATCTGTGTGCGATGACACTGGATTTGAAATGAAGCAGTCAAGCTGCGACTGAAGTGTAGACTTACAGTTTTAATTCAAAGGGTTTTAACAAAAACACTGTACTAGCCATTTAGAAAAGAGAGCCGTTTTTATACATGGCCCACCAATTTTCAGGGGCTCAAAAGTATTTCGACAAGCTAACATAATCATGAATATAAAGATCTTTTTCAATATTTGGTTGAATGTCCTTTCAAGTCATCGTCTGCCTGAAGGAGATGACCAATAGTTCCAGACAAGTGCTGGGTTTCTACTCTACTATTGCTTTGTCAGGGCTTTACTTCAGCTGTCTTCAGATGCAGCTTATTCATTGGACTTTCTGACATAACTTTAGTCTTCAGCAAGTGAAATGCAAGTCCAGATGGGTCATGGTCAGTTGACTGTCCGTTGAAGAATATTCCACTTCTCTGCCTTGAAAAGCACTTGCTTTCTTGTCATAGTATGTTTTGGCACATTGTCCATGTGTACCGTGGAGCTTCATCTCATCAGTTTTGCAGCATTTGTGTGAATCTGAGCAGACAGCGTAGCCCTATACTCTTCAGAAATCATCCTGCTATTTCTGTCAGCCTCATCGATAAACACTAGTGACTCACTTCCATTGGCAGTCAGTCACACATACCTGTACCATAACACTGCCTCAACCATGTTTCACAGATCATACAGTATGCTTAAAGATCATGCTAGATCATCTTCAACAATGAGGATCCTATGAGCCACATCACCCTCAGGGAATTGTCACACCACATGGCCGTAGTGCCGACACTGATGCTCCTTCAAAATGCACGTAATGTACAAAATGGTATGTATTATAAATGCACAATACTGTACAATTTTAAATAAAGAACATTTTGAAAAGGGAAGAGGGAAAAAAGAAACATAAATGAGGTTTATGAACGCTGACTTAGGCACCAAGCTCTGTTCTGTTAACATACATAAGTCTCTGTGTGTATACTGCCTATCGCTTTTTTCAGTAGTATAAAAGGACAACTGTCCACTTACAGTACATAGTTGTGAATGTGCAAGTGTCATGCCCACTAGGCTGTGTGGTAGCTATGGCCTAATAAGTAGCAGCTTTGACTACTCAATCTCAGAGTGTATATTATACTATATATACTGTATCAAAATTCATTTTTTGAGAAGTGTTAGCTATAAACAGAATAACCTTTTTAATCTCTGGATTACTTGCATCACATGAAACAGTATGTTTGAAACTTTTGGACTATAGGTAAGCATGTTATATATGCAGTACACAGGTAACATGGTTAGTTGCTTTTTACTGACAAAAGGAGAGAAAAAAATGTAATCCTCTGTATCTCAAATGTTGCAAGTCTCTTTGGATAAAGGCAGAGACCAAATAAATGTAAATGTAACTGCTTTTTGTGCCAAATGAGCAGGAAATCAAGATGGACTTCACTTTTCTCCTGAACCAAGGTTTTGGGTTTTTATTTTGGTAAACTGAACCATACTACCACTTTCAAGCATGGTTACGAATACAAAAAAAAAAATGTTCAGAATTAAATTATACATATAATTTTAAGCATACGCAGTTTAATTTTTATAATCTGAGGTTTTAAGGTATTTAGTTTTACTATAAGAAAAGCATTTTGTTATATAAATATAACCCACAGAATACGGTAAAGCTGCAGGTAAGAAACAGTGGTTAATACTGGCCAGATGACAACTCCAACTAAGATGCCATATCTACATGGATTTTTGTACTTTTATCCTATATATCTGCATGAGGTCTCTCTGGATATGGATATTCTTTCACCTGCCTAATCTAATTCAGGGTTGTGTCTCAACACATAATCTGCAAGGCAAGAAAAAATGCCAGACAAAGGGTCTAGTTAACTGCACAGCTCATTCAAGTAGAAACCCACAATTGCACTCACATAGGGCCAATTTAGAATCATCAATCAAAAAGCACACGTTTTTGAATATGGCAGGAAAAAATTAAGTTATAACCACAGTAACAACATACAGTGGAACCTCGGTTCACGACCATAATTCGTTCCAATACTCTGGTCATAAACCGATTTGGTCGTGAACCAAAGCAATTTCCACCATAGGACTGTATGTAAATACAATTAATCTGTTCCAGACCGTACAAACTGTATGTAAATATATTTTTTTTAGTTTTTAAGCACAAACAGTTAATTATACCATAGAATGCACAGCGTAATAGTAAACTAAATGTAAAAACATTGAATAACACTGAGAAAACCTTGAACAACAGAGAAAACTAACACTGCAATAGTTTGCACTATAGTGCTAGGAACCGCTCGCTAAAAATACTTTTTTTTTTTAAAGAGTTTTAAGTACAGGGAATAAAATGAACATTTGAAAAATCCGTAATAAACCACCAAGAAAAGTAACATTGCCACAATGCACACTATGAACCGATCGCTGTAAACAGAACTGAAAACAAAAACAAGGCTTTTCTACCTTATGTGTCCAGTCCTCCCTCTCTCACTCGCTCTCTCTTTGTGTGCATGTGTCTCTCTCTAGCGCACTCCTGTGTGTGTGTGCCTCTCTCTTGCGCCTGTGTGTGTGTGTCGCGCTCTCTCGATGCACAGGAAATGCACAGGGAGAGACTGAACATGTACAAACCGAAAGGGAAACTGGCTTGTTTGTATACCAAGTGTGTGGTTGTGAACTGAGGCAAAAGTTTGGCAGACTTTTTGGTCGTAAACCGATTTGTACGTGTACCGAGACGTTCTTGAACCGAGGTTCCACTGTATATCATACCCCTGTCCTCAAAAACCCACCATATTACTGTATATTATTGCCTTAAACTTCATCTTGTCTAGTGCTGGTTTCTATACCCAATGCTAACTGTGGCTGGGCATATAAAAAAAAAAACTTTGCTATGTGGGTTTGAAAATTGGATTGTATGCCTCAGACAATGACAGTACCACTTCAATTTGTGAATATATAAAACACACAACATTTATTTGTTTACAGTTTTCTTTTGGTCAACACGGACACGGATTTGCCAAGGCCTATCTAGATTGGTATTGCATTATCAATCATTCTGGACAAACAAACGGAGTTTATATTTAAAAAAAAAAAAAAAAAACGGTTCTTAAACTCGGCCCTAGGGACGCACTGTGGTGGCAGGTTTTTGTTCCAACCAGATTCACAAGCAGTGATAATAATTAATAATGTTTGATCGTATTTAATTAGCAGGTCTTTTTTCTATTCTTTAACTCTACATTCAGAAAAGCACAGCAGTACAGTTTTTATATTTGCAAAACATTCAGAACTATAGCAAAAATAGAAATACTTCTAAGTGCTTAACTCTTTTTTTGTTCTTTTCCTATTTTTTTTCCCTTTTTCTGGGTTCATTACATTATCTCTCCGTTATATAAAAAAAAAAATCCTACGACGAGACAAGACTTTTTTGAAAGATTTTTTCCAAGTCCTGTGAGACGAGACTTCAACATGAGATTGTTCCAAGTCACACCCTCCTCTCAACAATATTCAAACACGCACACGGTCAACTCACATCTCATTCGTGTGAATGCTTTTGGCAGACACATTTCCTGCACTCTCAGCTCTTATAAATTCTTTTTTCATTTTCCTCACTTTAAGTTCCCAATTAAAGACGATGTATTATGTCCAAATCGTATTGTTGAATTTCATCCCGAAGGAATATCAGCAGAAGTGATGTGTACACAGGCATTCCTAGCACTAAGAAATGATGAAGTCAAATGAATTAACGTGAAAATTGTATTGTAAATGCGTATCAATAGTCTATGCTGAAACAGTTTGTAACGATTGTGCGGAAGATGAAAACATCAACTTGCAATAGCCCAAAGAATAACTACAACCGTTTACACTGTCCAGTCTTCCACCGCCCGAATTACTGTTGAAAAAAGAAGGATGTGTCCAAGAAAGGTAATGTAGTACATCTTCCCCCAGATAACATTAGACAACAAAGGAGATCTTGATATGCGATTTGTATTAAAACGTTAACTGTTTCCCGTTAGAAAAGATTTTGCAAAAACAATTAACAAATCACAGAGACAAACATTTGAAAAAGTTGGTTTATTTATTAAAGAGAAAAAAAAACTAAATTCTCTCATGTTGCAGTTATACATTGCATTGTCACGATGCAAGTCCAGAATCAAAATTCAATGTAATATTGATGAAAAAAGTTAAAGTTGTAACTTTAAAAAAATATCTGCATGTTAATTTAAAGCCAAACAGAATAAAATCGTATCATGCAATGAAAAACTCAAAACGCAACATGAAACAATTTATTTTCAAATTATTACGTTTTACTATTTTTTAATATGGTTAACTACTCACTACAATGTAAAATAGTTATATTATGCATATGTAACAATTCCCATGAAAATAATCTGTTTAAACTGTACATCCGCATCGTGAACGGCAGAACCGCAAAGTGGCTAGCACATAGTGCCGGCCCGGGGGTTGGTTAACAAAGCGAGCAGGGGGTAAAACCCCCTAGAGATAATTATGATTAAAAACAAGCTGAGAAGACACCGGAGCAAATAGCAGTGAACGATGATAGGCTGCAGCTACTTCAGCATTAGACCCCACTAAATAGAAGATAAAGGATTAAATAATTAGAAGATCTGGAAAAGCAGAATGAAAATATTGTTAAAAGGTAAAGACAGAAAAAGTAAAATTTCCCTATAAATGTGATTACCACATTTTAAAATTACCAAACTTTCTTTTATAATTTCTACATTGATCCCAAAAATATACAAACTGGGAAATAACAGCTCACTTAATTAGGCTAGAAGCCAAATTTAGAACAGAACTTGTTTGGAACAAAAACCAGCAGCCACTGTTGGTCCCCAAAGCCGAGTTTGGGAACCACTGCAATAGGATTCTTAATAATCATGGAATTCACATCGATATAAATATAAATATTACATTGTGAACAAACGTAACCATCAATACATTTAATAAAAAAGCCAAAAAAATGGAAATATCTCCGAACAAAACAAACCTGAAAATTAAATGTGTTGATTTTTACTAGCTTTTCAAAACTACCACTGAAAGTGCAGTGTCAGAAACAATCTAGAAAATACAACTCCTAAGTAATTTAATTGTACCCATGTAATTAAGTACCGGTAACTAAAAATTCTACTATATCCACAGTAGATGACTAGCAAGGTGAACCATGTAGCTGGTCTACTTTTAAAATGTTTGAATCTCAACAAAAAATTTTTTACATGACATATATGTGCTGTTTTGTAATATGTGTGCAAACTCAAGATGCAGTTCAATACACAATACCATACTCATCTTGGAAAATTGACATATTCAATAAGCTTTAAAGCTTTTCTTTTCAGTGTGGACTCTAGCACCTTCACCTCCATTTTAAAATGCAAGAACATGTTAGCTATCTGTTAAAGCCTATAAAAAATGATTGTTGAACAAATATCTCTGAACTGAAAAATACCAAACTTAACCTTTAACAAAATACAACTCTGGACAAATTAGAAAAATATTTTCTTTTTCTCTATAGTATTAATTTCAAAGTAAATGGCTATATGTATTAAATAAATATTATTTGTTTTTGAGTAACATGTCATTGTAATTTTCAAATTTAAAAAAAAAAAAAAAACTATTTCAATGCCACCTAAAGATTAAATAATGTGCTACAATGTAAGACAAGGTCTTTATGACTGGTTGAAAATGTATAGGAGGGTGAATTGATAAAGAACAATATAACTACATAGACCAACTAGAATGTTTCTCACCACACTCTCCAATAAAAGACAGCTCTAACAGCATTAGGGACTCAAAAACAGTGCCGGGAAATACTACAAAGAATCACAAACTAAAACACATTGAGAAGGACAGAAACTTATTTTGCAAACCAGTGTTCCTGGTGAAGATTCTCAGATTCGTTTAATGGAAAGGCAGCGAAATGTCTAGCAAAGGAAAAATACCAATCATAAAATTTCAATAGTTTTATTCTGTGGACAATGCTGATTTTTTTTTTCACTTTTTATTGAGAGTTTACTATCTATATTATCACACTTACTGACGGGGAATTTGGCTTACTAGTAGTAGCAGTAGACATTTCATCTGTGTTAATCAATTACACACAATTACAAGTTTATTACTTGCGTAAATATTTTTGGCTGGGTCCAGATCTACTGAATGAAAAGTTTGACTCCTTGCTATCCAAATATATTTAAAACAACAGCCAATAAGATGATACAGCTCCCTGCAGAGCACAAAACATACAGTATGTTAACTTGCTACTTGAAAAAAAATACATCAAGCACATGGAAGTATTTTGGGGATAAAAGAGACTTACTAGCTGCTGGATTTGCAGGTGTTACTAAAAACTAAAAATGTTATAAAATCAAACATTTTAGTGTTAATTATCACACACTGATTAAAGTCTAAATCTGTGTAATCTTAGACAGAAAACATGAGAGAAAAAAAACACCACAAATGTATAGCCTACTCTGAAAAATTATACACTCTTGAGAAAAAAAGTCAGATCCATTAACATTACAAATGGCAATTGTCATATTACAAAGATAAGAGTAAAGAACAAAGGAGATGCTTTACCAGTTTCTACACATTTCAAATAAACATTTATCACCAGAAATGTGGCTCCATACATATTTCACAAGAATGTAATCTACTTTATAGATAGTCTTACAAATTACAAATTTACTGCAAAAACTGAAAATGCTGCCACCATCACAGATACAGTTGCTTAACAAAATACACTAAGCAGCGATGTCTTGCTCGTTTCTTTTTAATTTAAAAAAAAAAAAAAAAAAGGAAGTACAATTTTAACATTATAACAGCAGCAATCTTAATCACTGAACAGACGGCAAGTGCCTTTAATGAGATGGCTATTACTCTGAACAGCAAATGCTGCTTTGTTTATTGTGGCAATTCTGCATACCTTACATTCCAAGTGGACATTATCACATTTAAACTGAAAAATCTAAGAAAAAGTACTGACATGCATTATAGATATATAAATAATAAAAGTGACACTTTTAAACATCTGATATGTTGAGTATTTGTTGATTGAAGCAATTTTAAGCCGTTAGAAATGTGACACCTTGTTCTTTTAAAATTCTTGCACCTAGAACATTTAAATGTTTAACAGTAAACTGCTATTTTCACAACTCATTTAGCAACACTTATTTTAATTGAGAAGTTCAACAAAACAAGTGCACAATGCAAGCAAACAGTAAGCAATGGCACTCAGAGTAAACATGGTTCCTTTATTTATAAGGCAAATATTAAAGCATGACACAGACTGTGGCTTATTTCAATAAGAACCTGTGACAGTGCGGGTCAACTCCACGCTTCTGGATCCCTCTGGGAGCCTTTTGAACAAGCCACCCCTGTTAACTTTTCCAAGGAATGAGTCGAGCAATAGAGGACACCACAAAAAGCAAGGGCAAGGTGCAAAAAAGGTGCCAAGTGCTTTTAGTACAATAAAATCAAACAAAAAAAGTTCTCAAAAGTGTAGTGCTCAAAAATCTTCATCAAATGAATAAATAATCCATAAAAAGTCTGTGACGGTGGAGCTTAAATGTAATCCAAATAAATATGCATAAAAACAAAGTTAAAAACAGCAGGAAGCAGTCTTCTAAAACACCCAAGCCCAGGTGCATCCCTTTAAAGCAGACGTCTCTCTGGCTTATCCTATTCAGACCTAACAGTACGAAGAAAACTCAACCAACAGGCGCAGACATCGCTGCCCATCCCATGGTGATCCATGAGGCACCGCCAAGCCTCCACTCCCCTCAATCTCTCTCGGCCACCCATGGCCTTGCGGGGGGAGTCCATCTGGAATCAAGCTCAGCGGGAGCAACCTTCGCCCCCTTGAGCACCAGCCCTCGCTCCACCCTTGGGGCTCACATGCCAATCCACCTGCTTCTTCCCTTTTTGCACCTGTGCACTTTCTCACTCCTGCCCTTCTCTCCAGCTTTTAACCTCCACTCCTGTTATCTTTCCTCTATCCTCTCCCATCTCCACCTTTGTTCCAGAGCAGGCAACTTTTAACTTTACTACCTAATTCAGTGCAGGTGCGAGGAACTGTCCTCTCCCAATGAGTCGCCTAACTGATTAGGTTGCACCCCACTTAACCGCAGAGCTAAACCCACTCTCATACACCTGCACCTTTTGGAGTGCGATTATTTATTTAAAATCAGCACAGTGCCATGGACCACTCCTCAACCTTCTCCCTACCCACTGCAACTGATGGTCCAGGTCTGTGGCATGGCCTTACACTGCACTAAAACCAAAAATAAAATAATAAAAGCACTTAAACCAAACCCCTTTAATACCACTTAGTCAAGCTGGACATTAAAATAATTAGAACTTTAAAATTCACATGAAAAATAATCAGTCAGTTAATTAAAAGTTCAATGTTCTTAAAAAATCCTCTTCAGGCACGAGTCCCATGGGTTCTGTCAAAGTCAGGCACCTATCCCGCTTGCAATTTCTTTGTCCAGTCTTCAGTCCTCACCTCCCCAGCTCATCCCACCTCTGCCACCAAATGTGATGGTGCAATCAGCTCCATGCTCCCACTTCAGCAGGAACTGCTCTCACCATGCTACCACTCCCACACACAAAGACCCAAAAGAGGCAATTATTTATTTACCAGTAATGGCATACTGCACGATAACATGCAGTGAATACACTTGACGTGAGCATTCACAGTTTTCATACTCTGTCTCTGTACGTTTGTCATTCGTTTGCTCACAAGTTGATGCGCTTGCTGCTTCCTGAGCAGCTCATCTTTTTTCCATCCTAGCGGCCCACTGCTTCTCTTCTTTCGTTGGCATCTTTTCGCGTTAAAACTAATTATGTCAGTGTTTGTGTTGCAATTACATAGTATGGTTTATTGAATTTTTCACTGAAGCCTTCAATCTGCCTCAAGAGTGATTTAAGATATGAATAGGTACGGGAAGTGACCGTGAAGGTGGTAGGGAATAAGAATGGTGCCTATACGCATGCACTGCATGGCCGCCCTGCTGCACGCTGCCGAGAGTTGATTCTACAATAAAAAAAAATAAAACGAGTAATAAAAATCATCACCACAGAAGCGGATTGTAGATGTCACGGTGTATATGTGTACCAAATTTCAAATCAACAGGTGAAACGGTTTGCGAGCTACAAGTGATTTAAAATCCTGGACAGACAAACAAACAGCCACAGTAGCGTATTATATAGGAACAAAATTCGCCTACCAGCCGCGAACCTCACATTACCACAGGACCCTTTCCAACTCTTAAATATGAAAACTAATTTACTGGTTATTGGCATTTTGAATTAATAAACAGAAACAGATAACTAGATCTTAATATAGCTACATGATTAGCATATTAATATGTAGTTAACATTATAAATATGCATACTCTTAGAAAGTCATTCAAAATAAGGAAGCAAACATCTCATTATCTGTACTGAAACTCATTAGCTTTATAAAGTTTTAAACTCCCTCTTGCTCCTCTGTTATTCTAACCTGTAAAGGTAAAAAAAGCCCAGTAAATTCCCCTGGGAAAGGAATTGACATTTCAAACGTAGTGTCACCCACTCAGCTGTTGTTTTATACCTCCACAAGAAGAATCATCATCACAGGCAAAAAAAGTACAAGACTCCCAATGCAGCACTTGCGCAGAAATTTCTAATCAGCCTCGAACACCATGATTATCACCACCCTAACCTAGGCAGTAATTTCTATTTATTCAACCAGGAACTGTGTTTTGTTTCACTGATTTTGTTGATAAACTAAAAGCATGCGCACAAAAACAACAAAAAATGAACATCAGATTTTCCAAGCAAGTACAAGTCTCTAAGACGGTTATTCTTATGCCATTTTTGTCATGTCATATGATCTCTGCAACACAATTCCCTCCTTCCTACCCACATTGCAAAAATGAGTCAATTTCACAGTACCCACAATGGAAAAAGATGGGTTACAACCTAAACTGGTACACTAATGAAAAAGAAAAAAAAAACAGTTAAGACATCAGAAGGAAGAGACATCAACAGAAAGTTATTTCTGTAATGTTTCCCTGACCTATTCCTATTAAATATACTGACATTTATCAAACCGGTTGGATTCAGTAGCTAGAGACACACTGATAGGAGGTCTTTAACTTTCAGCAACACAATTTACAAGCAATTAATATTCAAAATGAGTGAATATTCTTATTGTCATTTGAGGAGACCATTCTAATTACTTTCTAATATTATTTGAAGCCTATGCTTTAATACTCAAAAGCAGTAAAGTTTTAATCTGTTGTCAAAAAGTTAATCAATTTTAAATAATTTAAAAAATTTTATCTGCTAAGACTTACAAAGACTAACAGATATCAAATTTTTATTAAAAAAAAGGAAAAAAAAAACTCACAAACTGGAAAATATATATTTTTCGAGTTAAGTGGAATGGAATCACTAACATGACCTGCTTGTCCAAATTAATATGGATGACAAAGACAAATCTTTGGTATGAGCCATTCAGTCTTGGAAGGCTAAGAAACAGCACATACAACTGAAGCTGCAGAAGTCCTATTTCGTTACAGAAAAAACAAAATATATTGAAACACGCACGTCTCCTCACAAGCTTTTACGTCTGTGGTATAACTATAATGCTGGTTTTGTAAAAAGACAAACATTAGCTTCTATGTACTAAAAGGTTTCAATTACAAGTTTTTAAAATTTGTGGTTTAGTCATGTTTGTTGTTTCATAACCAAGTTAACATAGATGCCAAAAAACCCAGATGACACATGCCCAGATTACTGACTGAAATGCAGCACTGCTACATCCATGTTCTAAGGAGAATCTTGAGCTAGTGAATTTGGAGAGAAATGTAAGATGCATTTCATAAACAGGGATAAAAACTTCACATGTTCACATCCCAGTATAAATTGTCCACACAATTTTTTATCAAGTTCAGGGAGTAGTCCATATTGGTTATCCTAACGTGTTTTGGTGTTTAAAGCAATCAGTCAGGAAAGCATTACCTCTCCACTTCACAACAACTTCCCTATACAAATTTCATAGGTTTCAAGGCAGCTCTGTGAATTTGAAGAGATGACACACAGCTACCCTATTTTCCTGGTCTACTACGACTGCAGCCTGATCCCCAAGATTGGCTATGCCAGTGACTTAGACATCAAAACATAGGAGGAGTGGATAAAGAGCTACACACAAATTTGTTGTGTTAAAGGAAACACTTGTAAGTATATATAGTGTTCATGGAGATCATAACAAAACATTCTTTTCTGGTTTACTGGTATGTCTCTAAATAGGTCAGGCTCAAAACATTCTGACCATGCCTCAGAAGTTATCTAATAAAAAAAAGGATTACTAGAAACCCCAAAAAAGAGACTTAAAACAGAAAATAGTTTTCTTAGAAGGTGGTTATTTAGCCTTTGACTCAATTTTAATTCTGCAACAAGTTAACTACAATCCACCAGAAATTCCATCCCGAAAAACGACACCATTTTTACTGAGTGGCAGGTAGTATCAAGAGAAATCAGAGATATACAGTAGGTAATGGTTGAAAATGTTTTCACGCAATGAAAATGCTTTTTTTTTTTATGTCCATCACCTTTAAAATCTGAAAACATTAAGCACCAAAAAAAAATCTACTGCAGTCTACTGCCAAGAGAGTTTAGTGTTGACCCAAGTAAACACAACAGCTTTACACTACGTGTGTCAAAAATATACAGTTTAGTAAACAGTGTCAAAAGGTTTAGTGAGATAGATTTTAAAAAATAAAAAATTAATGCTCCTCAGGCCATGACCTAAAGCTTCTAACAAGCACAACTCCCCCTTTAAGGATATACAGTGGAGGAAATAATTATTTGACCCCTCACTGATTTTGTAAGTTTGTCCAATGACAAAGAAATGAAAAGTCTCAGAACAGTATCATTTCAATGGTAGGTTTATTTCAACAGTGGCAGATTGCACATCAAAAGGAAAATCGAAAAAATAACTTTAAATAAAAGATAGAAATTGATTTGCATTTCATTGAGGGAAATAAGTTTTTGAACCCCTACCAACCATTAAGAGTTCTGGCTCCCACAGAGTGGTTAGACACTTCTACTCAATTAGTCACCCTCATTAAGGACACCTGTCTTAACTAGTCACCTGTATAAAAGACACCTGTCCACAGAATCAATCAATCAAGCAGACTCCACACTCTACAACATGGGAAAGACCAAAGAGCTGTCCAAGGATGTCAGAGACAAAATTGTAGACCTGCACAAGGCTGGAATGGGCTACAAAACCATTAGCAAGAAGCTGGGAGAGAAGGTGACAACTGTTGGTGCGATTGTTCGAAAATGGAAGGAGCACAAAATGACCATCAATCGACCTCGCTCTGGGGCTCCACGCAAGATCTCACCTCGTGGGGTGTCAATGGTTCTGAGAAAGGTGAAAAGAATCCTAGAACTACACGGGAGGAGTTAGTTAATGACCTCAAATTAGCAGGGACCACAGTCACCAAGAAAACCATTGGAAACACATTACACCGCAATGGATTAAAATCCTGCAGGGCTCGCAAGGTCCCCTGCTCAAGAAGGCACATGTGCAGGCCCGTCTGAAGTTTGCCAATGAACACCTGAATGATTCAGAGAGTGACTGGGAGAAGGTGCTGTGGTCTGATGAGACCAAAATACAGCTCTTTGGCATTAACTCAACTCGCTGTGTTTGGAGGAAGAAAAATGCTGCCTATGACCCCAAAACACCGTCCCCACCGTCAAGCATGGGGTGGAAACATTTTGCTTTGGGGTGTTTTTCTGCTAAGGGCACAGGACAACTTAATCGCATTAACGGGAAAATGGACGGAGCCATGTATCGTGAAATCCTGAGCGACAATCTCCTTCCCTCTGCCAGGAAACTGAAAATGGGTCGTGGATGGGTGTTCCAGCACGACAATGACCCAAAACATACAGCAAAGGCAACAAAGGAGTGGCTCAAGAAGAAGCACATTAAGGTCATGGAGTGGCCTAGTCAGTCTCCGGACCTTAATCCAATAGAAAACCTATGGAGGGAGCTCAAGCTCAGAGTAGCACAGAGACAGCCTCGAAACCTTAGGGATTTAGAGATGATCTGCAAAGAGGAGTGGACCAACATTCCTCCTAAAATGTGCGCAAACTTGGTCATCAATTACAAGAAACGTTTGACCTCTGTGCTTGCAAACAAGGGTTTTTCCACTAAGTATTAAGTCTTTTTGTTAGAGGGTTCAAAAACTTATTTCCCTCAATGAAATGCAAATCAATTTCTATCTTTTATTTAAAGTTATTTTTTCGATTTTCCTTTTGATGTGCAATCTGCCACTGTTGAAATAAACCTACCATTGAAATGATACTGTTCTGAGACTTTTCATTTCTTTGTCATTGGACAAACTTACAAAATCAGTGAGGGGTCAAATAATTATTTCCTCCACTGTACAGTGATCCCTCCTCAAAAGGTGGAAATCTGTGAAGTAAAAACCATATGTTTATATGGTTATTTTTATATATTTTAAGCCCTCACAAACTCTCCCACACTCTTATAAACATTTCCCGTACAGTTATACAGCAAAAACCCTTTGTATTCTCTTAGATATTAGGTAAGATTCATTGAAATTATGTATGTAAACACACTGTTTATATACAGTAAAACCTAAATATTAAAGATATCGCGCGTCTCCGATATCAAATATGTTACAGCCATTACGATAGACATGCCACCAACAATACATACATACAATGCAAAAAAAAATGTATTCGGTAAAATTTGTGTATAGTGACACTAAACATACACACATGTACTAAGTACTGTATGTAGAAAATTAATTATGGTTAACTCACCAACAATGACACGACAACTTGTCTGATAATGATGAGTTTAATTTTACTGCACAACAAAGGAGAGCATTACAGCTTTTCTAAAGGAGCCTCTTCAGGCGACTGTGTAGCACCGTCGTGGTTTTTCTTCTGGCAGTCTTCAATCCAAATCCCTAGAGCAGATTCCATCTGGACTACTGCCTTATTACGTCCATTTAAAACTCGTTTTGTGCCCTGGTAAAAGGACACTGCGGTCGTAGATCTTATATTCTTTTCCTCCTTTTTAAATAAAAAGAACCGTGGACTCAATAATGCCGTAATGGTGTCCTACAGTGGTGTAGCTGTTCCCTTCCTTCATACATATCCAAAACTTTTACCTTTTCGGCAATCATTAGCATCTTCCATTGGCGCTTGGGCACAACCCCTGAAGCAGTAGCAGGAGCAGATCGTTTTGAAGCCATAACGAAGGGCTTGACTATGCACAAAGATAAACACAAAAGAGCACAAAAGGTAAGGCTTTACACTGCGAAACACGTTGATGCTGAATGAGCGAGACGAGATTTCCTGGTTAACGCAGCGGAATCAAATTCAGCACTCTGTTGCTGGGCCAATCAGCATGCAGGAACTTAACCGCGTGCTCTGACTGGGTAGCTTCTCAGCTATCCGCCAATAGCGTCCCTTGTATGAAATCAACTGGGCAAACATGTACTAGAAGTAAAAAGACCCATTGTCTGCAGAAATCCGTGAACCAGCGAAAAATCTGCGTTATATATTTAGATATGCTTACATATAAAATCCACGATAGAGTGAAGCCACAAAAGTCAAAGCGCGATATAGCAACAGACTTTGTAAGCATATATTTGACCTGTAAAATACTACTGTCTAAGTGTAATGATACATTACCTTCAACAACAACAACCTTTATTTCTATAGCACGTTTTCATACAAATGATGTAGCTCAAAGTGCCTTACAAGATGAAGAAAAAAGAATATAAAAATAAAATTAGGCAGTTCTAATTAACAAAGAATACGCAGTGAGTAGGAAAATTAAAATAATAATCCTGAACTTATTCCAAAAAATGGAATAAAAAACTTTGTATTACAAAATGAAGACTAACCAAACTGTATTTAACAGTGCTTTCCTTGCAGTTATGAATTTTGCTTAAGTTACCAACACATTATTACACATGTGAAGGTGGGTTTATTAATATGTATGTAGAATTGGTAATTTTATGTAACTATATTTACAGAGCACACCAGTACAAGTCACTTCAGAAAGCAGGCAAGGTGACAATTAAAATAAATAACTAAAATGTAAAATTACTCAATACAACAAAGTTGTAGGGTGAAGCTGACAAAAAATATAGGATCTCAGTTGTTTTTCAGGTTGAAAAATGAGGCAAGAAGAGATGACAACTGAAGGTGGGCTACAAAGAAGCTAAACATCAATAAGAAAACTGAGGTTTGAACAATACTGTATAAAAAGTTTGAGCAGTCAGTTCAGTTGAGAAGCAAGTTTGTTCATTTTGAGCAGTTCACACAAGAACCCATCCAGTAGTTTTTGTTTTTTTTTTTAATCCTGTAATGTGATGAAACTATATAGGAAGGACCACTGAAAAGTGAACAGCCACAACCAGGATGTGAAATGATTATAGGTGTAACAGAATGTCTGTATCCGTGGAGGAAAGACTGACAAAAAGAAATCTTGAATGAAGAAGAGAATTTTTACAACTAAAGATTGCTGTCATGAATGACTTGAGTCTTCTGACAATGAAGGATAAAGAAGTCTATACTTTGGTTTTGACAATGCTCAGATGCACTGTATACACCTAGTATTGTTCCATTAAAATTAATTTCTATTGTGAATGCAGTGGGCAACCTTGAGTTGGCCACAAAAACAATATTTAAGAATGGAGTTTAATATAACATTATATGTATGGCACAACAATATTTACAGAGTTGTATACAAAATGAAGCAATGTCACAACTGAAGCCATAGGAGACTTGAAAATATGAAGAAGAAAAAAAAAAGTTAATACAGTGTAAGAGGAAATGCGCATCCTGGCCAGGACGCCAGTACGATGACGCAGACAAAGTGTCCAGTGGGACAGTAAAGCACTTTTGTACCCGGCCAGTATAATTTAATAAATGGAATACTGGAAGTCAAGAGTAGGGAGCTGTTCCATTCCCCATATGCCAGGTGGCACTAGTCCTCATATGATAAACCAGTCGGGACAATTGAAGGGATGCCTGGGAGATGGAGTCCGGAAATGTAGTCCTGCGGGGGTCCCTACTTGCCAACAGAGAATGCTATCAGGGTAGAACCTCCCTACTTTCTTCATAGCCTGGGAGTGCTTCCAGGAAGACACAGCATGTCGCCAGAAGCATTCCTGGTATGGCTTAAAAAGGAGCCTGCTGCCACACACGGACGAGTCAGACACCGTCAGGAGACACCGGCAACATTCAGCAGGAGAGAGAGAGAAGGAGGAAGAATTGTTTAAATTCTTATTGTGGCAAATTACTGGAGAGAGGATTGTTTAAAAGGTGCTTGTTTTGTATAAATATCCTTTATTTTACCACATCAACGCGTGCTGTACTGCTGTGTCTTGTGGTCACAATAGAAATAAAAATACAAAATCAGTTATTCATGGTAAACAATGAAAAGACTATAATCCTGGAGGAAAAAAAAAGAACAGTGAAAAGATATACATTCTGCAGAAAAACCTGTTTTAACATGCTTGTAAGAAAACCATTTTTTAACTATAAATTAAACAAAGGAGTTTTTTGTTTTATATCAACAGGTTAAAATAAATTACAATATTGTTTTATTTGAAACCTTGCACTTAGAAACACTTTGAGTCCACAGCCACAGTCACATCCCTCTGATTTAGGGTTATTCACAATGTAAGGCATATTCATACCTATTGCCCATTATAATTCTAAATCTAAAAAAACAGACTTTGAAGACAATGTAGTGCAAAACAAGGTTTGCATAAAACTACTATAGTTCATAATATTTAGAATATTAGGCTCATTCTGGAAGGCAGGATTTAGTAACTTAAATATAGTAAGAACTATAAATATTTATTTCAAAAATCTATTTTTATTACTATAGTTCCTTTATCAGGAAGTTACAGTTAATAACTGAGTAATTGAAAAAGAATGACATTTGTTTAGCTTTCCAAAATTACAATGCAATTGTATTAAGCTGTAAAATTTCCACATGAACACTTAAATCAAATTAGGTTTGGGCTTACAAAAAAAAAAAAAAGCCACACACATCCCAAATGATATATTTAACATATAGCGAGTTATATGAGGTAGCAGGGCGTACTTGTCTTAGACTTATCACCAAATTTCAAAGTGGTATCCACATGCATGCTGTCAATTATTTTGTGAATTTTATTCAAGAAGACATCTTCCAAATGTTATTTTAATCCAGATGAAATCAAAAGTTACCATGGAACTTTAAGATAGATGTAATTAAAAAATAAAAATAAAACAAAACTGGCGCAACTAGCCAAGCTTGGATTAGAAAATGTCACAGGGAGGGGAAAAAAGAAAAATCTATGCCATCTGCATTTCCAGGAAAGCAATAAATGTGGCTGAGAGGTCAACACTGAAGTACCTTAAGTGGATCAATGAAACTTGCTTTTAACTAAAAGAATTGGGATTTAATGTAAATGAGGCTACACCTATTTTGGAAAAGTATTTCATAGCACTCAGTGCTAAAATAAGCAATATACACATACATAAACACCCATCAGGATTCAAGACTGGCCAAAAATAAATGAGATGCTGTTTAGGAGAATCCACAATCAGGAAAAAGGCTGTCCACGGATCACACAATATTGAATCTTTTCCTATTGACTAATGCAGAAATACACTACAGTACTACTTTTTAAATAAGCTTTTCAGCAACAACATTTCCTAATGAGGTACTGTTTTATATTACCAATGAAGATGTAGATGTTCAAATGTACTGTAAAAACAGTAGTAATAAGACCTCTGTATCCTACCATTTTATAACCACTTGTGGTTTGCCTAGTGTGACTTACTCATCAGGATCTGGACACTGGTTCCCTTACAATGGAACAAAAAAAAAAAAAAAAGTTTGTTATGGATGACTGACCATAGGCCGGCTACCCAACTCAACTTAAGAAGAAGTCTATGGATAGGTCATCAAGCACAACTACATTCCACACAATCTCTACTGTATGCATACAAACCAATTTGTACATTAACTTGGATCAATCCACACTGCTTAGTTAATTATATTAAATTAGGGTTAGCTCTCTTCTAACACCTGTTTACACTTTCATACTCATCCAGATTGTAACACTGTATTTAAAGAAATAATTGTACTAAAACTTTGAGTTAGAAATCTGGAGTGAATGAGGCTTGAATTAGTCAAAGATGCAACATGGCAGTTGATACTTAATCTTGGTAGAATTTCTATTTAATTTACAGAATGTCATGAGCCTTCTGATGTACCAATCATGTACTTGTACTGCATGAACCAGAAAATGGCTTTCAAAGTTACTATGGCCTAAAACTAGAAAACAAAACTACACGTGTATGTGTATATATATATATATATATATATATATATATATATATATATATATATATATATATATATATGATATTTACAAAGAGTATATAAGTAAGGAAAGAATACACAATATTTGCTACCTATGCCTCAAAGAAAGTTATCATAGAAGCTTAGGAAAGTTCTAAGACAGATAAAAAAAATATCAAAAGGGAGGGATGTAATCTACTCAAACTAATGATTAGCAAACAGTAGCTCATGTTGACTTTAGTGGATTTATTCAACATTCTAAAAGTTCAAACACTATTCATCTTCAAACACAACTATGAAAATAATTAAAATATGGATGATGGTACTTTACATTACTTAACAGCTTAATGAACACAGTAGCTAAAAAAAAAAATTTTTTTAAAAAAAAACAAAAAAAAAAACGGAGATACCTTATTCCAATAGGTAAAGAAATTGAGCCTTGTGCTTAGTTGAAATGTTAAAATTTGAACTATACTTGGACCATGATCGTCATGGCGTTTCATGGCGAAAGTAACTAATTAGTACAAGCAATGCTTACAGCACACTGGTGTGCCTATCCCTTTTACTTAAGCAATGTTTGGGAGATATACTATGGACTGGGATTATGTATAAAACTGACCACTGCATTTGGATCGTGCAAAAAGCTGTCCCGCGGGGATGGGGGGGAAAATCACATTGAAAACCACCAAGTTGGAAATGCACAAATGTAAAAATACTACTTCAAGGGTAAAAAAAACTGACAATGAAAAAATGCAGAAATGCAATATTTTGAATGAAGTTGCCTATATTGTGCTGCATAAGCAGAAATGAGCATATAAAGATGAATGTCTGAGATAATACAGGGTGAGCCAAAATGAAGTAGCACATTTCTCAAGGTCATTGCACGAGGAGCTAGAGGCAGCCAAGTGGGTTGGGTGGGGGTCCTTGTAGTTTTTAGTCATCAACATGCCTTGGTCCAGTGCACAACATGCTTTCGCTGTCGAAGAATTCTTCAAAAACAATGAATCCATCATCACTACGCAACATCCCTTCCAAACACACTTCAACATTCCTCCTAAAGGCGACGTCCCAAATCGGAAAGCAATTCTTCAAAGGGTGGCTAAATTTAGACAGACAGGTACAACATTAAACAGAAAATCTCCAGGCTGTCCTCAGACTGTACAAATGGCTGAAAACATCCAAGCTGTAAGGACATCAATTTTGCAGTTTCCCAGACATTCAGCGTGCAAACATGCTTCTGCCGAAGGCATTTCCAACACGTCTTTGAGGAGGATTTTGCATGAGGACCTTAATTTCCAACAAAACAAAAAGACGGTAGTGCAGGAACTCACGGAGAGAGACTGGGAGCGCCACAGAGTTGAGCGTGAACATTCTGCAAACCGTTCATCGAGATGCCATCGTCATGTGCAGCAACAAGGCACATTTACATTAGAACAGTTGCATAAATAAGTAAAAGTTTCACTATTAGGCTGAAACCAACCCCCGTGAACTTCAGAGACCCCTGCAGTGAGTGTGTTACAGTTTGGTGCGCCGTTGCAGAATTTGGCATCATAGGCCCTTACTTTTTTGAGAAGGGGGAGCAACGGTTACCGTCATTTCAGAACGTTACATTAAAATGATAAAGAACTTTTTGCGGCCCTAACTGGAAGAAATGGATGCGGTGGATGCCTGGTTTTAACAGGATGGAGCAACAGCTCATACACCACGGAGATTCATGTAAGTTTTGTTCGGGAGAGGTTTCCAGGGAAGCTGATCTCCCTGCATGACGATGTTGGGTGGACTTCACATTTACCTAATCTAGCTCTGTGCAATTTCTTCTTGTGGGGCTCAAATCAAAGTTACACACACCGACCTCAAAACCTTGAAGCCCTCAAGGACGCTATTGGTTACACAGTGCCAGTAGCGTAATCTGAACCAACAGCCTCAGGATCTGAAGCCCAAAGTCTTAAGCCTATATATATTAAAATTATATAAATTTTATACAGCACCACTATAGCACCATTAGATTTTCATATAATCTCTTAAAAGTTCAGAGAACTAAAAACTGACTTTTGTGCTTAACAGGCCTACTTTTTTCAAAAATGTATACGTATTGCCCAGATTATTATGACTCAAGCACATAAAAAGGACACATCTAAACAACTTAGTTAAAAAAATTACATACTTAACAGTATTATCTTCAGCACTGTCTTCAACTTTCCTAATTATTAGTGTATTTATTGAATAAGTAATAATCAAAGGATGCCAAGTAAATGAAAATTAAAAACAAATGTGATTGGAAATAATCTGCCATGTAACAGTTATCTTGCCTACTTAAGACTGGGAACTACATATGCCTCTAGACCAGGGGTCCTCAATCCCAGTCCTGGAGAGCCGCAGTGGCTGCAGGTTTTTGTTCTGACCTGGTTGCTTAATTAGAAAGCAATTCTTGCCAATAAAGCACTAACAAGCTATGAAATTAAATTAACTCTGCTATGTCAGGTCATTCTCATATCCTAGATTTTCTTTCCCTTTCTATCATGCAAATGATTTGAAGGCTAAAATGGACGAGTAATTCTCAGTCCTTCACTTTTTTCTCTTCATTTTTCTTCCAAGTATTTAATGCAGATAAATACACACAGGTGTAAATGTAAATAAGCTAAATTGAGAAATGCTGCTCTCTCTTGTCATTTGCATGTTATTGATAATAAGGAGCAATTAAAATAGCTGTTTAAGACAAAATTAAGCAATAAGGGCTCAAAATCACTAAAGTGAAGCAGAAGTGTTACTTTAGCAATAAGTGCTTTTTATTAAGCAACTGGGTTGGAGCAAAAACCTGCAGCCACTGCGGCTCTCCAGGACCGTGATTGAGGACCCCTGCTCTAGACAAAACTGTTCCTTTTGTGCAATTTACACATTATCCCTTTCTTTCCCCAAGAGCTTTCTCCCAAAGTCTGAAAGACTGGCTCACAGCTGGACTAGATACATTAAATAGCCCAAATAAGAATCTTTATCCCGACAATTAAACCATTATGACATCCAACCTGATGTTAACACTAAGTAAGAGTTACCCTTGAATATCTTCCCTTATTTTATTTCATGAACAGGATGGCTAAACATACATAAAAAGGAAAAATGTACACATATAAATAATGTACCAAAGTCTTACTGGCAACAGAGATATCTACCTTCTTTTCCCCCTAATGAAAATGATGCCATGTTGATGCAAAATTAAGACCCAAAGATCCAACAAGTCACTCTCTAGAAATTAAAACAATACACGGGAAAACACACCACGGCAGCACATCCTTAATGCAACATAACATTCTTAGTCCAAATTCCAAAAAAATAATAAAAAAAAATAAACTCTTATTCCGCAACTATCAAAATTGAAGTCCAACAAGCAAGTCCACCAAGAAAGGACACAGTTTCAAAATTTTTTTTTTTTGCTGTCCAAGACTAACAAAATTTAAGACAGCAGTATTAAAAATAAACATGATTAATACTCAGATATGCTTTTCCACAAATAAAAGTAAACCAACTTTCAGAATAACTTTCAATATGTTTCAGCTTTATTATAAAATGATGCATTTTACACCTTAGAAACTCATCCACAAAGTCCGAAATTTTATTTTCTGTTGCCAGAAATCAAAACGCGAAATATGACAGCAAAGACTGTGTTAAAACTGAACCATACAGATTCTGAGACACAAGTACTTCAAAAGATTGTGTCGAGGAACATTTCAACACTGTTGTATGACTATCATATTCTTTGACAAGCTGTACAACCTATCAGAAACACGTGACAGGTGTTTGCTCAGGTAATCTACTCCAAAGAAAGGCTAAAGCTGCACTCCATTGACCGACACAAGCAACATGTACAAGATGAGAATATTGAGGAGCTGAACATTTTGCCAAGATATTCACTTCGCTATAAGAAAAACACGAGCTGAGCTTGCTAACCAAGCAAATAAGTTACATGTAAATTGCAGAAAAAAAATAAACAGTTTGAATACTAAGAACAAGAATTACACATTTTTTCCAAACAAACCTATTGTATGCAAACATTTAATCACATGAGTATTCATAATGCAACAGTTTTCCTGATCAAAATATCTTTAATTTCTGAGAAGTTTTTTTATCCTTTTAATATTCATAATTAACAAATCTGAAAAAAATACAAAACCCCATTTTCATTAATCGCACAAAACATCATGTGATTACAGGCCAATCAAGATAATGTCTTACTGCAACCAGGTTGCTTTTTCCTACTTTTCATTTTAAACACTACACACATTAGTAACAAAACACACCTCAGGGTTTCACCACATGCATAATCACATCACTTTAACTTTTCAGCTATAAACTGCTTCACTGATGTTTTGCAAACATTTCTATAGTGGACTCCCAAATGTTACAGGTTTCAGATATTGTACAAATAAAAAGAATATGCATGTGGACCAAAGAGTGTTGCCTGGTGGCCCACACAATGAGAGGCAATAAGAATGCCACACATTAAATTCAAAAGCTTTCCATTTAACAGAATCAGACAGTCATAGCCCATTATAATTAGTGGCATAACTGACATAATACGGACTGATTAAGTGGAAAACACAACCACTGCTATTGGCTTATATACACTGTACTGAAGTAATCTCTTGTCATATATTACTCTGCAATACATGGTAGCCCAAAAACACTAAGGTCAACTTACAAATTGAGTATTTATCCAATATATAAATGGGAGAAAAGATTTGTTATAAAATTCCATTTTCCTAAACAACTATTGCAACTTGTTAATCAAACCAGTAAATAAAAAGTATTTTAAAAATATATAGCCATTTTTTCACCAATACAAGAAATGTAAAAAAATAGTATTAATAATACTACTACTACTAATAATAATAATACTAACAACAACATTTGGCCATTAACCCCCAATTTACAGTAAATACCTCCTAGTCAAAAAGCAGGTACCAATTTCCAATGCCAAAACACTACTGTGCAGTATTACCTTATCCTATGAAAAGGCTTACAAACTTCTCATAGAATTGTGAATGTGTCGATTTTGTGAATTGTGAATCGATTGTGGATTTCCCCTTGGGATTAATAAAGTATCTATCGATGTTCAAGAGAAACTCTAGGCAGTTCATTTAAACACAAATCCACAGTAGCTTTGCCAAAATCTTAATCACATACACAAATGGATGCATAACCGCAAAGCAATATCGGTCTGTACAATTCAACTGTAGTAGCAGCTTGAAATAAATTACCTTTTAATATCCCATTAAGGGTAGACAGCAGCAGAGAGGCGGATGTGATGGCAGACTCTAAGCAATTAAGTGCAGAATTGCTAGTCTTAAGCCATTAAAAAAAAAACTTAAAGCACTATATAACTAGATGCTAGAATAGGAGTACTTAAATTTGTCCTGGAAATCTGCACTCTCTGTATATTTTCACTACGACTAATATTTTAATCATACACTAATTTATGTCTTTCACTGACCAACTTGCTTAATTATATTTCTTTTAGTCATGTCTTAGTTTGGATGGATTTGGTACAAGCTACAGACATTATGCAACTTTTACACTTGACATCCATTTGTGTTACATTTTGAAAATAAAAGTCACAGCATAATTCATAGTAACATTTCCAATGTTATCTAGGGAGTATTCTATAGCATGGCGTGTACATTTACATTCAGATGAAATTAAGGTAAATCAAAAGTACACTAAAAATGGGAAGAAAAATAGCTCTCAAAAGTCATTTTATGAATATGAAGTCATAAGCTAGAGCAATTTTAAAACTCACCAAATTATTAAAGATAATACTAGTCTGCCTAAAACAAGAAAGTTAGCCCACCCACATTTTTTAAATAGATTTTGGGGTATCGAATCCAAAACTGCCAAAGGAATTGCTCTCACAAATCTGATTTTTGAAAGATGAAGATTTAAAATGAAACAATGCTATTTTAAGGAAAGCTAATGTAGTTTTGAAAATTATTTAGACCTAAAAAACATTATTTAAAACAACTGTGTGGAATTTATATTTATTACTTGCAAAAAACAGTTACTTGGTAAAGGTGTTTCACAGTGGAATAACCAACATAGTCTCGCCTCACTTCCCACTATAAGGTCTCTTCCATTGAAGTAATGTCTTGGTGGGACCTTTCCACATGGTGATCAGTGACCACTCCCTTGTTCTTAGAGGAAAAAATCTAAATGAGTGTAGGACATGGATTTTTAAAGATATGTTGCCCCCAAGTGTTACAAGTAGGTAGGTAAAGAGAATCTCCTCAAGTAGTTCCTAATAGTTTTCTGTCTTTATATTCACAAAAAAATTGTGGCATGCACTTTTTTTTCCTCTCTCTCCAATAAAGGACAGGTGCGTATTCTTTTATTGTTTGCTTACCTTGCACATCTCTGTTAAAAAAAATAATTTAAAAAAACAACTTTCTAACATTCTAAATATACATTTCTGGCTATTCTGAAGTAATAAGAGGGGCAGAGGAATACAGATCCAGAGGAAATGTGTAGAAAATACCTAAACTTGGTTTATTTACCTGCCAAAGTCAAGAACAATTAAGACTACCAATTTTTAGTTTAAAACATTTTTCAGATAATATTCACAGCATGTTATGACATAACACAAACTTTTCTTTCTTTAAATACTGTATAACTTTTTTTCAAAACTGCAATTTTCACTGAATCTAATATCTTGGTTTTTGGTAGAGAAATTCCAATTTCACAAATGGATTCAACAGACCTAAATCTATAAAGAATTCCAGTGTTTTTGTGCAGAAGTATTTTTGGTGCAGGCCAGTGTAATTACAACCTCATAAGAGAAGCTTGTACTGTTGTCTTTGCTTATTATTATTATTATTATATATTTTTAACAATTATTATAGCAGAATTGTATTGATATACCAAGCAAGGTATAGTTAAAAAATGCTGCCAATCAACAAAAATGCGTAAGTGTCAGAAACAATTTATTTCTGTTTAACATTGGACAATATGTGCAGTTCAGGGGTAGCCATCTTTCAATGATAATTTTAGAAACATCTTTATTTAACTTGAAGCTTACAGCCAACAAATTTGTGTGTTATCCTGGGCATATGATTGTCAACTATTACTCATTATTTACTGACAGTGATTTGAGGTTTTTGACTATACACTTGCAGGCTGCAACCCTCAGACACATAGAGTCTATTTAATACTAAAGTGGACAATACTCTAGTGTCTTAACTGCCATTATTACAGTACCAATGGCAAATGTAATTCTGCCCACAAAGTACTTTAGCTTTAGGCAAGTATTGGGTATTTAAATGCTCCCCTCACACCAGGTATTGGCTCAAATGTAATAGATACATTGCCGGTAAAATTGCATAACAGTTCTGGCATGTTAATTAAAACAATTTAAAAGCAACCTATGCAAAACAAAGATATGCTGAAGAACCTCAGTAGACAGGATGGTATATTGTTTATTTAGTGCACTTGCTAACAGTTCTATAACAAAATACTTTAAAGGAAATCAAAATTACAGCTGGAGGAAAAACAAAATACTCCACTCCACCATACATTTTTTAATCACACTAAAGTATTTTTTATTGCAGATTCCCTGTTATAACCTACCTAGAACAAGAGAGCAAATTAGACTAGTTCAATAGATAATTCCACCTTATGAAACAAATGCCATGGTTTATTCCCACCTTGCACCCAATTCTGCCATGTTATGCATCAGCTATACATGCAAGAACCAGATTTAATGGGAATAGATGCATGACATACGTAAATTCAATATAAACAGAATTAAAAGAGAAAAAGAAATACATGCAGTCTGATTTTCTCATGGGTTGAACAACAAAGCTTAAATTTCTCCTTGTTAGATTAAAGGACTGCTTTCAATGAAAATGTCAATAACCACCGGAGTAGGAAGAAAGGAATTAAATCTAAATTTTCAAAAACGAGTTTTAAAAACACAAACATTTACTTTAAGTGAAACAAAATATCTCTGCATTAAAAAATTATCCTCTTAAAAACATGCATTTATGTAATATTAAGAAAGTTTTTTAAATGATAAATGCACAATACAGATGGGAATCTATCCATCCATTATCCAACCCGCAGGACACACACAAACACACCCACACACCAAGCACACACTAGGGCCAATTTAGAGTCGCCAATCCACCTAACCTGCATGTCTTTGGACTGTGGGAGGAAACCGGAGTACCGGAGGAAACCCACGCAGACACGGGGAGAACATGCAAACTCCACGCAGGGAGGACCCGGGAAGCGAACCTGGGTCTCCTAACTGCGAGGCAGTAGCGCTACCACTGCGCCACCGTGCTGCCCTATGGGAATCTATAAAAAAATAAATTGCATCATTTTATGCAATTAATCATGGTTATTCGCATCGAACATTAAAATATGTAATAATAAAATAAGTACTTAAATCATGAAGTAAATACAAACTAAATCACAAAAATAGTGTAGGATCAACACAAAGGATTTAAATAAATGTGAAATATGTGAATTTCCCGTTGGGATTAATAAAGTATCTTATCTATCTAAATGTAATGGCATAGCTTAAACTTAAATAATGACCTTAACCCTGAACTTTTACAAAAATATTACTTGACAAAGAACAACCTGAATTTGAAAGTCTTCCTAAAAAACAAGATGAAAAATAAGAAATAAAAACACAACGCCAATGTAAGCACCAACAAAAATAACAAAAAATTGTGTTAATTCTCAAATCGGCATACTGTAGTATATAAAACACAGAAGTGTCAAAGTAAAACAATCAAAACAACTGTAGATTTTGAATGCATTGCTAAAGACTGGTTTAACTTAACGTATAAGCTTCTCCTAAATGGGCACACATTCAAATTATGTTACAACTGTGCAAATACCAACATCAATAGTGCTGTGTCTCCAAACTGATTTTTTAGATGGCATTCTGGTAGTTAAGACCCTTTGGACAGTTTAAATGTTTTTGTAGTTGGTAGAATTGTGGTGTGCCTTGGGATTCTCTGGGTTACAAAGTGTGCCACCACAGAAAAAAGGTTGTAAAACATTGCTGTACACATTTGCTTCTGGCATGCAAAAAGTTCTCTGTAGCTGCTATCTTGCCTAAAAACTGACACTGTGCATTATTTGGGTGGTTACGTTGCATTCTTAGCATACATTAGTTAGGATATTGCAAACTGTAATAATGGGTAGGAATAATTATTGCACTCCTGTTTTATCATTATAGGCAGTCGGCACAGTAAGCTACCTGACAAACTAGTGAGTTAAATACAGAGGCACTAGAAACTTATTTTGCACTCTGGTGGTATGACACTGATTCAACCTTCTTACACAAACGTTAAATGAAAACAAGCACGAATCTGTAACTTTTCTCTAGTTATTGCACCAGGGCTGCTATAAACACCCCCTGCCTACCCCCTTTCTTTCCACTTCCCTGCATCTATGTCAGTATCTATAAATCAAGAAATTTTTTAATGCGTTAAACTGGCCACATTGATTGTTTTAAGTGTGAACTTTCCCAGGCCTAGCATAAGCACATACTAGTGAATTCAAAATATTACAACCCACAGCCAAGATACACTGTTAATTATGTTCTTAACAAAAGCTTTATGATGAAAAATTGTCAGACCAGAGCAAGAAAAGAGAACAACCTTAATTACTCAACTACATATGTAAAGGAATCAACCTAACTGCTGGAAAAGATGTCTCTTCAGAATGTCTCCTAGCATCTTTGATATCATTATTATTGTTATAAAAGATATACAAAGATTTGTTGGTTCAAACTTTTATCTGTGAGGGTTGGCTGAATTATAATCTAAACAGAACGAGTGATGCCGAACCTACTATGGAATATCCCTTGACAGGATGCAGAAAAACAAAAAACAGCATAAATGACTAAAACAAAACTGACAAAACAATATGGGGTCAATAGTAAGGAAAAAAAAAAAGTTTGGAAATATGTTTGTTTGTCTTTTATTCTCACTTGTTGAATCAAACAAGGAATAAGATTTGTTGTTTTTTTTTTTCTATTTTTCTTTTTGGTTCAATGCTAAAAAATAAGGAGCCTAAATTATTGATCCAAATAAAGCTGTTTAATCTGGAGCATAGCAAAACATTACACATGCTAGATGCTCCTCCCCAAAGCACAATTTTCCATGGGTGAATTTTTATGATAGAGACTTCAGTTCTATTGTACACATTATGAACACCACTGCAAAGCACTTTACAAACGCAATGCAATACAGTTCTTTACACATATTTTTAGCACAGTGTCACTCAGTAGAGGGAATGGTACAAATAAATAACTAAGGTCTCCAGTCCAGCACCATTTAAACACTAAGCAGTGCTACCACTGCTAACTACTTCAGTCTTTTACTTTTTTCAGTACATGACTGTAGAGAGCAGTAGCTTATCCTGCTTTTCAGAATACCCAATGGATGGGCTACGAAAATTTTGCAATACTCAATCATGAACACACCAACACTCACTAACAAAATGATAAAGTTGCCAATTAACCTAATTCACACACCTTTGGAATATGGAGGATTAAGATTACCCTGAGAAGCCCTACTTGAGAAACTCCAACAAGGTAGTGAATGGGCCAGGGCTTATACCCAGTACTCTGGAACTAGGTTACAGTAATAATGCTGCATTCATCATACGGCAGAGCTGGGAAGTCGCAATTTCATCATTTGCATGTTTGTGATACCAGAGTGGGAAGTAAACACAGATGATCCCATAAAAGCAGATATGTTTGGCTGGTGTTTCAGCAAAAAACGCTAATAATTCTATAGTCCTGATCAAAGAAGAAACAGAAGAGCAGGAAAGGTGCAAAAAGGTAGTTGTCATGTCTAGAAAAGATTTTTATTCTCTTGGCAGCAATAATAAACAGTACTATTTCTGCTTGGAAGCTGCAATTTCAAAAACTGCACAAAGCAACCATTCAGTAGCGTGTATCAGGTGAACTTCGGTTAGTCCATTACTTTTGCTTCTAGTAATATTAATGTTTACCTTCTCAGTGTTCAGTATTATGGACTGAGGCAATTCATTTAAAGTAAATTCTTTTAATAAACAAGTTAAGCCTACAAAGTGTTCCTGTACTTACTGCTTATGGTATACATCATCATTCTGTTGGACAAACTCAGACCTGAGTGACAAGGCCCGAATTTGCTAGTAGGAATTCTGAGTTTGTGGAAAGTCAGAAACTACAAATTGAGAGTTTTCATTGAATGCAGCATAACCACTATGCCACCTTGACCATCATCAATAAAATAAAAAAAATAAAAAAAAAATCACTACAACATTGTATATCATTGTCTATTTTTGAAGTGCCACAAATACATCAAGGTATTCTCCCATTATTCATGTAAGTTAGGCATCATGATATTGTTCTGAAAGAGCTGGGCTTTAAACCATAAGACTACAGGTTCAAATCATATTCCAAATCATTCTGTTAACAACTTTTCTGTGTCTTTAAAGCATCAGAACACTAGAAAAATTTAGTCAAGAACAAACCATATAGCCCAACAATGCATACCATTCCTATTAACTTATCCCCTCCAAAATAACATCAAGTAGAGTTTTGAATGCCCTCAAGTCCTACCACACTACTTGGCAACTTATTCCATGCATCTGTGGATCTCTGTGTAAATAAGTACAAATTTCCCAGCATTTGTGCAAAATTTGCCTTAACATATTTCCAATGGCGCATCTGTGTTTATGTTTAACTCATTTTAAACTACAGCCTGGAGTTGGGAGTTATCCGTGATTTGCTTCTAAATAGTTCTGGTATCAGTACAAAAGTCCATAAGGTTGGTATTGATATCAAAGTCAACATTTTATTACCAATCTAACACTGCTAGCACTCTGAACTCCCACTTATTTTAGTTAGATGTCTACACTTTGTGGGACCTTATCAAATGCTTGGAGATCGAGTGTGATCTTCAGAGCAGGGGCTGGGGCTTATGCAGACCCCTTGTTGAATCAAGCATGATCATCACATTGAGGGTTCCAAGCACAATTGTCGGAGCGGCAACCCACAACCTAAACAATAGTAACTTGTGACCCGACCCAGTGGTTTAGAAACACTGCTATACAGCATTTTATTTTTTTATAACTCAGACAGCTGCTCTTGTAGACAACTCCTCAATCAGCTACTTAAATGACCCCAAAGCCTGTAAAAACACCAGCGCAGCCATCTGAGCAAACCTCTATGAAACACTGCACACACCACCATAACAAAATATTTAAAAAACAATAATGTCTCTTGGTTGAAGTAAACAAAAAAAATTAAGAATGTTCAAACCCATCAATTGTTCCATTTTCTAAACCCACTCCTCTATAGAGCAGGCACTCAGGAAAACTGAAGTCTAACCTAACAAGCATTGGTCGCAAGAGCAGGAAAAATCCCTCGACAGAATGCCAGCCCATCATAGGACAAACACACGCACCAGGGGCCAGTTTAGCATCGCCAACAGACCTAAGCTGCATGTCTTTCAAAACAGTCAACTCAATCCCAGGAACACCAGAATATTATACCAGGCATATATTTTCTTACTTGTGTAAAAATAAAGTGTTTCTTTTCCCATAAGTATAATTTGCTGACCAAAAAAAAAAACACCTTTTCTGTCACTTCAATATCACTAACAGAATTTGTATATGTTTTCATAAAGTTCAAGTTTTAAACAGGTTATTGAAAGTAAGATGTTATATTGTAACTTTATATTATGAATAATATATGATATATGGATTGGGTTACAATGTAAATATGTACCAGTACATTTGTGACTCTGTAAAAATGAAATTGTGTTTTATGGTCCATCTACCCAATCCTGGATGTCAGTCTGGCCATGAAAAAAGTTGTCAGGATTGGCTCTGATAAACTATGCCCCAATACTAGACAATTGGGCTCTAAAAAAGGATGGCCAGATGGATACATCTGAAGGAAGCCAAAATAAATAAGCGATTGACAAATCTGTGTAAAGTATTGGACTTTCAAACAAATATTTAAAGTGGGGAATGACTGTATTGATTTAGTGCCAACTACATGGTGCACAGAAAAAGGTAGGATGCAGAAGAACGAACATAAACAAGAGCACACATCCCGTACACGTCTTTACTGCTGCCATCTAAGATATGGCACTATAAGAAGCACTTCATGCCAGCCGAGGCCAGCGCTACTCTTTAACGGCACTCAATGGGTTAATTTCCCTCCGACAATTTAGAGGCGGCGTTTCTTTTTTTAAATACCTGCAGTTGGGTGGCGGGTCCAGTGTAATATCTGCCAACTCCTTTTGAATTCTGGAAAAAGAAATACATAAACAAATAAATAAACAAGCTGACATATTTTGGGTGGTTCGATCTCACCCGCTTATTCCTCCCAAATCAAGTCCGATATCGGCAAACTACGTGCACACAGCTGCTGACCTCTGTTTCAAACAAACATGGCCGCTTCCAGCAGCACCTATTCACTCATTTTTTCAGACACTCATTTCCTTCGTCGGGAGCTACACAGCCCAACCTGCGGCATACCGTGACAAACCAAGGATCGTTAGGAAGATGGGCGATGCACAGTGGCGTCTGTGTGCCGCTCTGAATTTTGGTAATACACCGGTAAAGCTAATATGCAAATGAGCCCGCCCCATTGAAACAAAATATCATGGCTTGTTACGAGATTTCTTAAAGGAAACGGCCACCTATTTGGGGACTGAGGGGGGGGGTGGATGTTGTCACGCACTGTCTGAGGGGAACGCAACTGATCGGCGACAATCCAAACACAACATCGGCACACAAGCTTCAGGACACGCTCCCTACGGAAAGGTGGACAACACACCGAACTTTAACAGTACGTGATCGCCCCTCCCCCTCGAAAAATTGTCTGGAAACATTTGCGGCCTTAATGATCTCTGACAGGCGTCAGACAAACGCAGTTAAACTCTGAAAAAAAAGAAAGAAATCTTTTAAAACCCAAACAGATCGACGCAGGCCTCGCCCCCCATTTCACAATTTACTGACCTTTTAGCGCTGGTGGACAGCAGCTTGGATGTTTTGCTCATACTGGCTTTACTTTCTTTCTTCTTGGTGGCAGTTTCTTTCTCCTTCTGTGGCTGATTGGATGATGAAGATGAGGAGCTGCTGGTGCTGGCCCTCGAATCGTCATCCGACATACCGACCACCAAAAAAAAAAAAAAGAAAAAATAAATAGACCTGAAATCAAAAGAGGAGGGGGAGATGGGATGGGGAAGAAAACAATATAAGACAATATTCGCCAAAAACTCGGGGAAACTGCTTTAACAACAAAAAGTAGCAGCGTCAGCGACCAGCGTCTATAATAAAAATAACGACGACTTTCCGAGCCTGTAGTGTGGCTTTGATGTGAACTTGTTTCAGGAGATACTGAGGGTCACAAGCACGGACACCCGTGACCAGTTCTTTAAGCAATAACAATCAGCATCTGGAAATGAGTTGCCAACGTTCACACTCCACAAGCACACAAAAGGCGACGATCGAAGCAGGTCACCACCACATTTTTGGGCTTCTTGACCCAGTCTTGCTCGCGTGTCTCGTGTCGTGCTGCTTGTGTTTTGATCGGCACTTTAAACAGCTTCCAGTGTCTCCGATCCCTCGACCCCCGTTTAAGTTTGAACACCGTGAAGCCCGTCCACGCTTCCCCCACAATTCTCCCCACCGCTGTCCGCTTGGCTCACATCATTCCCGGTAACCCCCACCCCCTCCTCGACATTTTTTTCATTTTGTCGCGTTATAATTTGATAACTGCATTAACCCGCACTAGGAGTGCGCGTGTCTCGATGTCTGTGTTTCTATCCCTGCTCTGTCGAATCGCCTTTTACAACCAGCCCCTTTTCGCCGGTTCCTGACAGTCCAAATATCGTCCTTAACCTTCCGAACACCCCTTCCCCGACTCCTACGGTCGCCGGAGACGTAGGAGATGTAATTTTAAGGAATTAAATGTCCATTTTGTCCTTTAAATAGTACCTCTCTTTGTGTGTGCGGCTCCGCCGTGTGGACTCGTGTCTCTCCCCTCTCGCGGAGCGGAAGTGCTGCTGCTGCTGCAGCAACTTATTAATCGCAATGGCTTCTATTCTCCGGCCAGAAAAGCACCCTCGCGAAGACAAGCACGAGAGAAATGGGAAAGGGGGTTAGCGCTGGACTGGACCACGGGGGGAAAATCGCATCTTAAAAAAAAGAATCGCAAATAATAACACTTTACCCTACATGTTCTTTGTTTTTCTATATAGATGTCATTTGAAGTAAGCTTAAGTATACGTACGCCTGTTGGAACTACCGTATTACTTTGTTGGATTTTTAAATGGAAATAGCCACAATATTGGCATTTAAAACACTTTTCAATATTAATAATGCAGAACACGACAGTGCAAGCACAGCCCCGTTCTGCTCCCAGCTCCGTTATTTAATGTTTTCATGTTTGTAGTTAATCTTGTTTTCTTACTTAAGAGCCTTAATTTCTTCACCCTATCATTCTCAGATCCTTTATATTTCAGTCCAGGAAGCCTATCCATACAGCTTTGATTACAGTGTAGGAACCAAACCTGGATGGGTGCCAGGGCACACACACACATAAAACACAGCGATCAAAAGAGGAATAGTTGAAGAATTTTGATGTCAACATTTATTTATTTGGCTGATGCTTTAATCCAAGGTGGCTTAAACATTGGGGATCCAATTGGTTACTTTTCTTTTTTTTCAGTTGGAGCACAGGCAGGTGAAGTGACTTGCTCATGGTCACACAGTGTCAATTGCAGGATTCAATTTTAAAATGTCAAGGAATGAGGTCCAAAGCCTTAGCTGCTTCACCACACTTCCTGTAACAGGTAATTAAGGCCAGCGGAGCACATCGTTTTCAAAGAACGGTGAAGACCCCCTATTCTTCTTCTAAAGCTTTTCCCACATTCACGTGAGGTTGCTATATTGAATCAGCCCCCACCCTTTCGTCTTTTGTATACTTCCTCACCTGATGCCCCTTTCTCCCTTAGATCCCTGTTTCCACCTTCCATCCACTTTCTCTTTGGTTGTCCTCTTCTCCTCCACCCAGAAACCTCCATATCCATGCTTCTTCTCACCACATAGTGTACCGCTGTTCACATTACATGCCCATACCATTTTAACATTCTTTACTGTATTTTCTTTGTGATTTCCCCAACTTTAATCGTATTTCTGATTCTCTCATTCCTGACCCTATCAAACTTTGTAACTCCACCTGTCCATCTCAATATCCTTATTTCTGTAGCATCCAGTTTTCCTTCATGCACCCTTTTAACTGGCCTGGTTTTCAGTTCATATAACAGTGCTGATCTGACCACACTTTTCTCTTCACTCTTGCACCAATTTTTGATCCACATAACACTCCTGGTACCTTTGTCCAATTTGTCCAACCTGATTGCATTTTTTGTTATTTTTTTCTAGATTTAGTCATTTTCTGTTATGGTTTATCCAAGAGATGTGAATTTTCCACCCTTTTCAGCCTTTCTTACTGAAGGTTAACTTCTCCATCTTAATCTTGTTCCTTAAATCTTAGATATTGTCTTTTTCCCAATATTAAGGTCTCTGTCCTCCATAGGTCTTCTTCACTACTCCATTATCCTTTCCACAGTAGTCTTAGTGGTGCCATATTGCACAATATCATCTGCAAATAGTATGCACCATTGGGCCTGATCTACTATTCCCCTAGCAATAACATTCATAACTACAGTAAAAAGGAGCTTAATGATGATATCCTTGGTGTAACCCAACCTTAACTGCAAATCCCTCTATTGGGATCCCCTACTATCTTCATGACTCTTTTTAATAGTTGCTCTGCACCACAGTACTGTTACTGTCAATGTAAATTCATCCTTATCCTGTTCTTTTCTGCTTATATAGTGTTCTCTCTAATGACCCCTGCTCCTTTAGTCACCTCCCAGGTTATTCAGTTAATTAGTTATTATTTTCACTCACCTTCCAAACATACTTTTCAAGTACACATTTAAAAATAAAGGTGCCAGAGTGTTTCTTTGGAACAACGCCACAGGGGAACTATTTTTATTCCCATAACAGCCATCCACTTGAAGTTTCCAGAAAGAACCCTGTATCTTAGAACATAAGAAATCTGACAAACAACAGACCAATCACTAAGCTGTTCTAGTACCTTATCCAGATGCTTCTTAAATGTTGTCATATCGTCTACTTCAAGTATACAGTATGTCTTGGTGGTATGCTCCAGATTCCCACAATTCTTTGCTCCTGGCTTTAGTCCAAAAAGCACTTCCCCCTAATTTCCATTGGTGTCCTCAAGTACATATGTCACTGTTAAGATGAAGGAATTTTACTGGATCTACTTTATCAATGCCTTTGAGAAATTTCCTGACCTGGATTAGGTCCCCCCGTAGTCTCATCTGCTCAATAAGAAACGATTTTAATTCTCTGTGTCTGTCAGAGTACAACATGTCCTTAAGTCTGCAATAGGTTCCATAAATAAATAACCATGAATATATGATAGGAGGGTTGTGAAATATCAATGGGTTCATGGTTTTAAAAGTACTCTTGCTTCATAAAATAAAAGAGACTAAGTTCAGGTTTCTTGATTCATCATTATTCTGCTAGGCCACTTAAAGAATTTATAATTGTACAGTATTTCACAAGCCATATCTGGCTATAATAATCTGTCAGACTTGAATCTGTGAACACAATTCCATTTATGCTGGGTCTGTAGTAGTCAGTCAAACACTCAATCAATCAATCCTTGTTTTATATTCATTTCAGTTTATTTTTGAGTGCAGGCTCAGAGTACTGTTACAATTTCACAAGTAAAATGAAATTATCACTTGGCAAAATACTAATTATATAATGTACACATATAAATATACAAGTTTCTTTAAACACCCTGTAATACAAAACAGTTCTAAACTGATTAACATAACTGAAACCTAACAATATCCATTAATTGAATTATTTAGTGCAATTAAAAGAATATACATGTCACTTGATTAAACAAAAAGCCAGGTTAGAAAACACTACTGGGGCTTCTTTATACCAACAGCAAAATGCATTTATAATGCCTCACTGTGACAGCGGCTGCTCTTTTTATCTTTAGTCAAATCAGAAGTTTTCTTTCCTTTTAGTCATTTATGTATTTAAAAGTGTGGTTTGCTATAACATTTATCTATTTATGTATTGACCTTCTTTAAAAAGACAAATTTCCCCCTGGGGTCAAGCAAAGTGCTATCTATCTATCTATCTATCTATCTATCTATCTATCTATCTATCTATCTATCTATCTAAAATAAATCCAGATTGAGGTCTAGAAGTATTACTCCATTCATCTGTTTCCAGAATCTGTTTATTATCTGGCAAGCTCACAGAAAGCTCAAGCATATCCTTGTAGCAAAGGATACAAATCAGACATCACTTCTTGGACAGGATACCATTCCGCAACAAGGTGCACTAACCCATACACCCCTGCTTATTCAAACCAGGCCACCAGTCACTAATCATTTTGCTTTTCAAACATGTTATATCATCTTAAGGATCTTTACAAAGCAAATAAGACTGTGATACAACATCAGACTGAAGCTCTTGAACAGAAATCAATTCACTTTCATAATATGTGTAGTATACCCCTTTGGGAGCATTATGTTTATTGGTTTTCATCTAATTAGCTTGTGATCTACTGGTTTCTTTTATTTAGTCATTTATGTAAGCCTTCCCTTTTAATAAAATCAGGAACAATGTTGGGTTGCATGACAAATTCCTAAGTTCAACCCATTGCTGCCAAAAATGAGTAGATGAACAAATGAACCAGGGGCATACTTTTGATCTTAACTCCTAATAAGCAATTTGTGGAGAGTGTCATTAAGATTTTAGAGGAAAAGGATTGTCATTTTACGCAATATAGCACTTTCTATTCAGAATGATGATTTATAAAAAGTGCAGAGGACAATATATTCGCAAAACATGCCCATAGTATCCCAGATCTAAATTAAAGCTATGGAATTAATAAACTCACAATGGAGCAGCATTTAGCACTGCTGCCTCACAGCCCTTGGAGATTAGGTTTAAATCTTAACCTGCTTCACGACTTTGTAGAGTAACCATGTTTTCCCTGTGTCTGCAGGGACCTTTTCTCCAGGTACTCTGGTTTTCTTTCTACACCCATGAAAATGTGCATATTGGGTTGACAAGTGACTCTATTTTGGCCCAGTATGAGTGGTACCTCATTCAAGGCCGGTTCTTGTCTTGCACCAAGGTGTTGTTGGAACAGCACTGACACCCTGTAACTGTATATTGGATTTAGTGGTTTAACTGAAATAATGAGCCTTCCCCATCCTCAGTCACCCTCGCCTACAAGTGGCAGTGTAGTATTGTGAGCAAACAGTTCCTCTGTATATGTGCAAACACCCACTAATCATTTTTATACTTGATTTGCCCAGTAGTAGTTTGTGAACTGCCTATCATAGTGGCATGTGATACAAGGCAATAACCTACCAGACAGGCTACCATTCCATCATAGGGCACACTCAGTCATACTCATGTACTTCAGAAACTCAGGGTTGCCAAAGCCTATCCTAACAGCAACAGATGTAGAGCAGGAATTAAGTCTGAATAGGATGAGCTAACGTCCTTGATTTATTCCTCATGCAGACTCTTCCCACCCAACTAATACAACCAATGCACACTTAAAGTTATTGGCCCCATCATTTATGTGTCACATTAATGGCTAGCTTCTAAACCAGTATAAACCAACATATTTCCAGCTTCACAACATATAGAAAATAATGTGACATTCACTCTGTAATGTTCATGCTGGGTGCTTTATTATTGAAGCTTCATCAGAACTGGTGGGGAGATTAAACTTTTTACAGTGCACTATGCCTGTTCTCAGTGAAATGTGCTATACAATAATACACTGAATTGAAACTGAACTGAGTTGAATTAAATGAAACAACAGAGAAGATCATATGTGGCCAAATCTGTCCCATAATATTCTACATACCAACTTTTGATCTTTCAAAAATACATAATCTTTAAGAAACCAAATGTCACTCCTAGGCATGGAAAACCAAGAGAAAACAGTTAGAGGGGTTTGTGTTCTAATGTCCATCAATGAATCCATTAAGAAACTCACTCATTCCAGTCCAGGGTCATAAGCACAAGACAGATGGCTACACAGGATGTGTGTTTTTACAAAGAAATATGTATATTACATATAAATTCAATAAATAAATAAATATATGTATGATTCAGAAAAAGAACTTTCTAACCCCTGTTCTAAGACATTCTCTGGAGTTTTCTACAGATTCTTTTGCATTTAACATCATTAATCAAATCTGTTGTGGCAGGGAGTCCAGCTGGCATGTTCTTGTCAGTGAAAAAGCATCTGTAAGGTAAAGAAGGAAGAAACAAGATCATCAATGCAGGGATAAAAGGTAAAGAGTAAACCCTGGGATGATGACATAAAAGCAGTCCCATTCCTTCTAAACCTTGATGTCTAAGGCACTGGAAAGCAGTCAATTATCAATTCTGAGTAAATGTAGGACAAAGAACAAGACAGCTCATGGTTGCCCAGTTCCATTATTCAGGGAGACCAAATTTGCAAGATGGCCTGCAGCCAAAGTTTACCGAGAAGGAAGTGAGAAGCTGGTGTTTCTTGGGTATTTTAAAGCGGGCCAGCCATTCTACTCATATACACTAGGTAGTCAAAATATTTGAACCTGACCTATTAATAGTAAAAACAAACATCTTATTTTTCAATATAATCCCAGTGAACATTAATATAATAACATTCATACAGGGTTACGTGTCACTCAATTAACATATTTTGTCTTCTTTTTGCAGCCACTATTCTCTAGCTGATTGATGTCTTCAGCATTGGTGTAGCCTGTCCTACAGAGATAGTCTTTAGATTGGGGTGGTCAGTTGGGATCACGTCTCAAGAATGGGGTGGACCCTACAGTTCCACAGAGCTGCCTTTGCAACCCATACAGAGAAAGTGGGTATTGTTCTGACACAAAAGAGGGATGGTTGATAGTCAGTCAGATTTATATATAAAAGCACATTTAAAACAATAGATGTTGTGCCAAAGTGCTGTACAAAGTAGCATTAAAATAAACACAGTACAAACAATCGTTCATAAACAAATTAATAAAAAACAACCTATTAAGACCATCCCCCACGACCCATTATGCACAGTGAAATGTGAAAGAAAATAGTGGGTCTTAGGGTGAGTTTTAAAAACCTCGATAGAGGGTGAAAACCAGTTGTGGAAAGGCAGCTCATTCCAAATCCTTTGAGCAACAACTGAGACGGCTCTGTCTCCCCTAAGAATTATGTTTCTGGACTTCTCTAGCGACTTCAACACCAATTTTTTAAATGGCACGACTCATACCACCTACAACTGAACACCAGCAAAACCAAGGAGTTGGTGGTGGATTTTAGGAGGCCCAGGCCCCTCATGTTCCCCGTGATCATCAGAGGTGATTGTGTGCAGAGGGTGCAGACCTATAAATACCTGGGAATGCAGCTGGATGATAAATTGGACTGGGCTGCCAATACTGATTCTCTGTGCAAGAGAGGACAGAGCCGACTATACTTCCTTTGATGGCTGCCATCTTTCAACATCTGCAATAAGATGCTGCAGATGTTCTATCAGACGGTTGTGGCGAGCGCCCTCATGCCTGTACTAGCTGGTGAGGAAGGCAGGCTCTATTATAGGCGCGGAGCTGAACAGTTTGACATCTATGGCAGAGCTACAGGCACTGAGCAGGCTCCTGTCAATCATGGAGAATCCACTGCATCCACTGAACAGGATCATCTCCAGACAGACGAGCAGCTTCAGCGACAGACTTCGGTTACTGTCCTATTCCACTGACAGACTGAGGAGATTGTTCCTCCCCCACACTATGAGACTCTTCAATTCCACCCAGGGGGGTAAATGTTAACATTATACAAAGTTATTGTCTGTTATACCTGCATTTTTATCACTCTTTAATTTAATATTGTTTTTTATCAATATGCTACTGCTGGAGTATGTGAATTTCCCCTTGGGATTAATAAAGTATCTATCTATCTATCTATCTATCTATCTATCTATCTATCTATCTATCTATCTATCTATACTTCAGCCGAGATCTTGGAACTATGAGGAGTAAATATTTAGATGACCTTAATGCTCTCGGTGTCAAGTTGGGGCAAAAGAGGTCGCAGATTTATTTTGGAGCAAGACCATACAAAGCGTTAAAAACAAACAACAAAATTTTAAAATCAATGCAACATCTCACTGCTAGCAAGTGGAGAGAGTCTAATACAGGGCAGATATGATCCTTTTTTCTAGGCCTAATTAAAGGTCTAGGTGCTGCATTTTGAACCAGCTGAAGGAGCGATAGAGCAGATTTTGGCAGTCCCACATACTGTAAAAGAAATTACAATAATTTAGCCAAGATATGATAAAGGCTTGGGGAACTGTTTCCAAGTCCTTCTGTGTGAGAAAAGATTTTAGTTTTGAAATTTGCCTCAGTTGGTGAAAACTGGACTTTACTATCGAAGAAATTTGTTTGTCAAAACTTAGTGATGAGTCAAAGATAATACCTAGGTTCCTGACATGTTTATGAATAGTTGCTGACAAAGAGCCAAACTCAGTGCCAATTTCAATTGTGGATGTGGAAGAACCAAAAATAATGACCTTTGTTTTATTTTAATTTAATTCTAAGAAATACAAACCAATATTTCAAATCCTTAAAGCACTCCATCATCTTTTTTACTGATGAAATATCAGGTCTCACTTTGAGGTACAGCTGCATATCATCAGCATGACAATCTATCAGCATCATGTTTTTGAAAGATGGTCCTCAAGGGGAGCAGTTATGGGGAAAATAAAAGAGAAGCCAAAATAGAACCTTGAGAGAAATTCCCAAGTATGTTAACAGACATAGATCTACCTTTACGGAAGGACTCAAACCATTTCAATGCACAGCCTTGAATGCCGACTGCATCCTCAAGCTGGTTTAACAGAACCCCATGGTCCACTGTAATAGATTTCCTCAATGATTTCCCCTGACTAACACAACTGGTAAAACAAATTAGTTTAATATTTACCAGTTTTGTGGGCTTTTTGAGGCACATAATCAATACTGACTATACACACAGCATCATCTAAAATTGTTTACATCATCTTTCATTCACATGCTTGTAACCTGAATTTCTTTAGTGTTGGAGGATGGCTGTGCTTTGATTGTGTCAATTGAACTGTGAATCATGTTGGTGTATCCAAATTTCATCCCTGGTTATAAAATAGTCTCCCAGTCCGAATTCATTGCAGGAAGTGACCCTTATGAGGTGCCACATCACTTTACTGCCTCAACAGCATGTCACCTGTGAGACCCCATTTTACTCAGTTACTTGAGAAAGATGGTTCCTTGGGTGGTTCTGTATCCTCTTTAATAAAATCCCTGTGTGCGTCCAGGTGTCCGTGTGTGTGTGTCTTCTGGTGAAGAGCGAATGCGTGGGGCCGCACATGTTCAGTCCCTCCCTGTGCATTTCCTGTGCAGAGAGAGAGAGAGAGAGAGAGACACACACAGATGTGTGCAAGAGAGAGAGAGAGAGAGACACACACACACACGCACACACACAGGCGCGCGAGAGAGAGACACACACACACAGACGCGCGAGAGACACACACACACAGGCGCACGAGAGGGAGAAACACACACACACAGGTGCATGCATTGTTGCAATGTTACTTTTCTTGGTTGTTTATTAAATTACAGATTTTTCAAATGTTCATTTTTTTCCCTGTGCTTAAAACTCATTAAAAGAAAAGTGTTTTTAGCGAGCGGTTCGTAGCACTATAGGGCGAACTCTTGCAGTGACACTTTTCTCTGTTGTTCAAGGTTTTCTCAGTGTTATTCAATGTTTTTACATTTAGTTTACTATTATGCTGTGTATTCTATGGTGTAATTAACTATATTTGTGCTTAAAAATATATATATTTACATAAAGTTCCTTAAAAACTTAAACAAATATATATTTACATACAGTTAGTGCGTCTGAACAGATAAATTGTATTTACATACAATCCTATGGGGGAAATTACTTCAGTTCACGACCAAATTGAGTTTTGACCAGGGTTTTGGAACGAATTATGGTCGTGAACCGAGGTTCTACTGTATTACTGTCAGAGAAAATAACAGGCATTTTATGGAAATACAAACCAGTATTACTGAGAGAGAAAATTAAAGGCACACAGTACAGGGACGCATATTACAGCCACTTACAAAGTCCCTTGCCATTTTATATAGACTGTTCCTACTAATGTTTATGCACTACTGTTCTAGTGCCCGTTATTGTAACGGGCTTAATGTCTAGTTTGTCTATATTTAGGAAAGGGTTACTCTTAAGGGGCATTATATCAGTTTCTGAAAAAAGTGATCCATGGGAGTGCCATGTTACTCTACTTTTATGACAAGACAGAACCTAAATAATGTTCTTTCATCGACATTTTGGACAATATAACTTCTTTGAGGTATTGTTATCACTCTATTTTTGTGTACCTCTATAAAGCTGATTTCAGAAAAAGCTCAACATCACCTAATGAGCATTCAACAAGAAGTACATGGCTAAAATCTACACTAGCTAGGAAGGCAACATGGATATGTGTTCTTGCATTCAGGAGGATAGCAACTTGATAGAATAATGCACTTTACAATTTAATGGAGTGTAGCATCAGGTAGAATTTAAGTGAATGAGGTGCACTTAGTCACTGAACTTCATCAATCTTTTCATCCGTGCATATCCATGCACATTCAAGCCCCAGTAATTTAACTGAGGGTCCATCTGGGCAGCAATAGATGTAAACATGGGACACCAGTTCATCCAGAAGCATAAACACTCTTTCACTGCAAATTTAAACTTGCCAATAAACCTAATGAGAACATCTTTAGGAGGTGGCTGGAAACCTGAGTATCATGTAGAAAAAAGCCCATGTAGACAGTAACTATTTCAAGAGTTGAACCCAGATCCTAGGAGCTGTGAGGCCACATTCCTGGACACCACACTGATGAGCAATGATATTTCCATTATGTTACTGTTGTAATAATCTAAAGGGATTAATTTCCCTCCATTTTCTATACTACTCTTTACTCCTTAATTCTTGTAATAGATGTAATACATTTCCCACAAAGAAACTTCAGTAAGATAGCTTTAGATTGTATTGTACCTTGAACAATAAGATCTGACTACTTTATCATAGGTTATGACAAACCAATACAAAGTCCTGTTTTTTTTTTTGCAGTGGTAGAGAGAGGAGGGAAAACCAAAGAAAATCAGTTTTATAGTGTAGAAAAGGGGTGGATTTGAAGACCAGGACTGAAAAAGATTCATTATCGATAAAGAGACTGACAGAAGATAGCCTGTGGCCAAGTGTTATGCAGCTGAGCGAGTGATGCTAAAAGCAGCGCAGCAAGCCTTAAAAAATAAAGGCTCTTGATAAAAACCTTAAAACCACAAGCACAGGTAATATCTTTCCATTCTTTGAAGATGCCAAGATTGTCAGTAATCTGTAAGAATAAGTAGATGAATCCAGGGTGCAGTTCGCTCATGACAAGTGAAGTGGTGGCTCTTTAGGTCCAGTCAGAAAGATATACCAGAAATTGAAAAACAGAGATTATGGCTAGGCCACTGGAAACTAAAGGCCTAAAGACGCCATTTGTGTTCTCTTTATTAAGTTAAACTTTGTAAATGTATTGCAATATGTACTATTGTATTGTAATAGTTATGGGTGCAGCTGTGTTATAAAAAATGAAAAATGTAACAGTGCAATGCTGTCCCGAATGAAAAAAACAAGGTGGAAATTAGCTTATGTTCAAAGCCAGAAGGCAGCAGGCATCACCTGGGCACCCTGGCTTCCTGGCAGCACTGCATGAGCCGTCTTGCAGCAGGATTAGTGTTTACAAAGCAGATCTCCCACATTTAGCTGAGGGGGTCAGCATTATCTGTAACTAAACACCCAAACAGGACACTCCGCTGAATCCAGTCACATGAGGCCATGCCGGTGATGTAATCTGAGAAAGAAAGGAGTAGAAGCCAAAGGCCTGGGTGTGAGTTTCTGGAGGTGGGTGAGCTCTCTGTGTGCAAGCAGACCAAAAGCTTCAATAAATAAATGTAGACGTATATAGACTACAGAAATCCAGAAAAATTACACAGAGTGAATTTTTATGTTTGGTCTAAGTGCCCACTCCATGATCATTTCTACAGTGTTCTTCTTCCTTTAACAAGAGCACAAAATACAAAGTGTAAGAGTTGGTAGATTGAGTCATAATAAACAAAAGCTAGACAGATGTAAGAACTGGGAACATTTATTCTATATGAACTGAGCTTCAGGCTCGGCACACCAACAAGAGCATGTGATAATAAATGTATTCTGGTAAACATGCTCAATGACAAATGTGTGTAGAAGAATATACATATTGACAAGTGCATGCAACCAATGGTTTACTCTTTCTATCTCAGGTATCACTTTGGGGAAAAATGTAGGAAATTCATTTAATGAACACTTGCAAAAAAAATGACATAAAGGTTCAAGTGCACATTAAATGTAATTAGCTTCAGTTTTGTGTTTTGTGATTTTTGCAATGTAATCACAGCATGATTCACCCCAGGTCACACATTTTGTTATGTGGTAAGTGTCGGTGGTGCAACTGCAAACCTCTGACATCTGGATTATAAATTCCTTCAGAAGCAGCTCCTTTTTCTGTACTCTGAATAATAAGAGAACTCCTATTCTCAGGTGTACAGCGAGTGCCTGTAAGCGCTGCAAACAGAGCACTAGTTGGTGACATCAGCTGAGCTCTTTGTCTCACTCAGCATCAACCTTCAGCATAGCTCTACCACTAATTGTGATAAAGTGCCCACTGTTTTTGAAAAGCTTGTGAATACTTTCACTCCAGAGCTAGAGGTGTCCTAATCAAGATACTATATGCCTGACTTATTGATTTCTGCAACAGTGTTACTGACATATGGACTGGTGCTTCATGTAGAATTTTTGCAATTGATTGCCTATGATATGCCACTATAAATTGCATAGTATAGTTACTCTTAATCTAAAATTCCCCAGTCTAATGAAGTACCGTACATAAAGAATGCAGAAGGATACAAATCTTACATTTTCACTTTTAAATTAAGTACATTTTTTTTGGGTGGCACAGTAGCGCAGTGGTAGCACTGCTGCCTCACAGTTAGAAGACCTGGGTTCGCTTCCCAGGTCCTCCCTGTGTGGAGTTTGCATGTTCTCCCCATGTCTGCATGGGTTTCCTCCGGGTGCTCCGGTTTCCTCCCACAGTCCAAAGACATGCAGGTTAGTTGCATTGGCTATCCTAAATTGTGCTTGGTGTGTGGGTGTGTGTGTATACCCTGCAGTGGGCTGGCACCCTGCCGAGGGTTTGTTTCTGCCTTGCGCTCTTTGTTGGCTGGGATTGGCTCTAGCAGACCCCTGTGACCCTGTATTAGGATGTCGGACAATGACTGACTGACTGACATTTTTTTCTCAATTTATAGAACATAGTGATTACAGGCACCAGAGTGCCATCAAAGTGACAAAACAAAAAGGGAAATTCCAACAAAAAGATTGAGCTGCCACCATCAAAGCTTAGCAATTGCTGTCATTAGTAGGTTCATCACAGAAGACAATTCACTAGGAACACCCTCAGGACTGATATGTTAGGGAACCACAGAAGGAAGCGTGCAGTTTATTCTAAGAATACTAAATGTTTTTGACCATCCAACCAGAAAGAGAAGTCAGGTGGGCTTAACAAGAGAAGAAGCTGCTACTTTAAAGGTTTAAGCCTAAATGAAAGAGCAGTATAACAGTAAGAGGGAACTTTATAGTCCAAGACAAAAAGCATCTGGTTTGAGACCGAGTTCCTTAAAAGACTACAGATTGTTTAGGAAGGCTGGGAGTGGCCACAGTGAATTTCAGCATGGTGTGCCTGCAGACAAAGGAAGAGCCTAGCCCCAGAACTCATTCAGGACCTTGGCAGATATAAACCCTACCTTGGGCATAAACATCATCTTGAGCTTGTGGACAATTAATCTTGCAGAATAATGAGAGCTGGAGCAAAAGCTCATTGGAAGGAAAGACAAGACACCAGGCATGCAAATATTGACCAAGTTGGGATAATTAAATGGAGAATTTTGGAGTGGAACACTTGGATGGTGGGCAAGTATGTACATTCCAGGCTGTTAAGATCTGTGTGGATTTTTCACTGGGTTTTCCCATGTCTAATAATGTGCAGTTTTGACTTCCCAATGACTCTCATTGGTCCATTATGATCAAGTGTGTAAACAGATGTTCATGAAGTGCTCAGATATGGTCAGTGAAGTGTGTTAAGCTTCCTGCAACTACTGTTAACAGCATCATTCATCATTCACTTCCACACAGCCAATATATGGCACAACATGTGAAGCTGATCGTATATCTTCACCTTAACTAATAATTTCTTCTGCATCAACCAATGTACAATTAACAAATGTGCCACTTTGTTGTGTTATAACAACAGCAAAAGTCTTCCAGTTTCATTATAATTTGTCCTTGTACTGTTATTAACATTTTGGTGCAGGCTCTTGTGGTGGTCTATGACAGTTAAGCAAACAAAATCATTTGCATACCGGACCATACTAATCTCTGTTCTTAATTTTAATGTTAATGGAACCTGTACCTCTCGGTGCAAGTATGGTACTTTTGTGTCACAATGTATATAATTACTACTGACACCTGGAATGACCTAAAATCTGTCTTGACTGGTTTTTTTTTAAGTCTAAACAGCAAAATGCTATTTTTGTTCATCTCGATAGGTAAGAAAGAGAAAAGTTTTGAGGTAGTTATAATCAATAATAATGCACTTGAGATTGTCTATGTGTTTCATTTTAATTGGCACATGTAAGTAAGAATTTCACAGTACTGTATATACATTAAAATAATGACCCTAATAAAACTTTAAATGTTAATGAAAATTAATCAAAATGAAAAGAAACTTTGTTCACTCTAAAACCTACATAAAAATTGTGCCACATTCCTAAACAGGTTATCGTCAGATGGCAACAGAGGGACCAGTGAGGCCTGGCACTGTACATTATCTCAGCTGTGAAAAGCTTAATAGTGTTTTATATTCCAGGTCAGAACATATGCAACTGGAGATTCTCGTGCAGTGTGGGTAGTTGCTTGACCAAAACTTCTTAAAATTGCACAGTGTATGCTTGGCATAAAAGATCAAAAGATTCAATATAAAGTATTTTCATAGGAACGTTTAGGCATATTGCTAAGGCACACATTATAAGTTGTGCTACTCTAATAAGCATTGAACAAACAACAGGATAAAAGGTGTGAAGTTTGAGGAGACAGTGTGTCAATGATTGGGGCCATGTTGGAGGTCAAGATAATACCTGATGCCAGTGATTCTCAATCAGTGCAGAAGACCACTACCAGGCTATATTAAATTTCCAGGGGAATTGAAAATAACTGAAAATAATTATAAAATAGCATTAAAATACTTAAATCACTAAAAATTAAGCCAGAGAAGGGGTGTCAAATGTAAGCCTGGATCCAGGCCTAGAATCTTTTTAAAGTGGCCTGATTCATTAATATTTAAAATAAGTTATATGTGGTTCACAATGGCTGTTAGTTGTTTTAAAGAACCCCTTTAAAGTGTGTTTCATATATAGACTGTATCTATATATATTTTAGCTGGATTACATTTACATCTGCCATTAAAATGCACCACCAGTGTCTGCATCATGTCTAGATAGAGATCAGATGGATTCGCCACATATGTACACCAATTTGGAGTTTAGTTGTCTCTTGCGTTAGTCGCTACAATGCATTGCAGCTACTAACCTATAGTTAGAATGGGAACGGGCTGCTCATAATGACCCAACAAGAAAGAGTGAGACAAAGGGGACATGCCTCACTGTCATAAAGAGCTGTAACGTTTTAGCATAATGCCAAAGAAGTGAAAGTCCCATTAAGGAAATGATAGCTCAACTTCAGATATACAGCTGCTACCACTCTACTCACTTTTTAAAGCTTCAAACATGTCAAAGCTGGCCACCATTCCTTAGCTTACCTCACTGCTACCACTACTATACACAATCATTTTGTCTTTTCTTCTGACTTGATTGTTGTATTTGGATAAAAAAAACACTTGCATGTCCACATATCTGATAGAAACATTCAGGGCTAAATATAGAGGAAAACAAAGTAGCTTCTCTAATTATGGTGTTAAAAAATCACTGCAGTGACTAATTCTGCATTTAAAAAATTACTTTTGATATTTTTTATTTTCAAAAATACTTAATGATTTTATGTTTAATTTAAAAAAATAAAACTTAAGCTGAATGAGTAGTGAGCATCTTTTTTGATATCAAAAATATAAGCAATGACAAATTCTGTATTTTGTTAAAAACTGGTTGATATCTATCTCTAAATGCCTACTTATTTTTACGTTATGAATAAAAAATTCAGACAATAGTAAAAATAATTTTTATTTAGGATGTTTTTGTAAGGGTCTATTAAGTTTTCATTATAATTTAAAACCACAGGCAATGTAATAGCCCTAACTTTTGTTAATAAATATGAGTTCAGAAAAAAGTATATTTATCCAGATTGCAGCAGAAGTACAAAAGGGTAAATATCATGGCCTGTGTGGGAAACCTTGGAGGAATAAAGGTTGAGAACAACTGCCAGACACCATGCACATCTTTCTGCTGTCATGCAAATGTGAAGTCTGCTCCCTGCTTTCCTTCCTTGTAACTTCAAAAATAGAATTACATGCAGGGGTAAGGTTATCTTGGAAATCTCCTTAACAAGGAGTCTCTCATGGCCATTTATACCTGAAAACAACTGTAAATTAATTTGGCTTAAATATGGACTGGAACAATCAGAAGGTTCACAGTGTGACATTTGTAAACCAATCCAACACATTATGAAGGTGGAGCTCAGATTAGGGGTGCTGATTTAAACAGTTAGACATGGTGCTTTCGTCAATGTTGTCCAACTAATAGCAAGTCTGTCATTATGTATAATGGAAAAATCATGTATAGCTAAAAAGTCTCCCAGAAACATCCCTTTTAAAATATAACTGTGTGTATATGTTAAGATTACACATAACCTGTTGCAAAGAAAAAAATGCATTCTGCAAATTCATATTACACTTTGACATTCAAAGGCATTACTGTACTAGGGGCAAGTCGCTCACAAGATGTGGTCTCCCTCACTCACATTTATGACAATACAGTCAAAAGTAAATGTAAGGTTCAAAGAATTGATAGCTATGTCACAAAGAAATTGACTGTAGAATGTACTAGAAGGTGGTGAAAGGAGCTCCCATTAAGAGAGGTCATTTTTGCTGTTGGCAGCAAACAGCCACAACCAAAGCATTCAAAACAGTAAATGTGCGTAAAGACAATGACACCACTCCAGAAAAACCACGGAACATAGTTTATTAAGTTAAAATAATTTTAATAAATGTAATAATTGAATTTAAATAAATCATTGCATAATTGTAAATGACAAATATGCCATACCAAAATCTATACAAATACCATTATACTGAGGTGAACATTATTCTTAAGACACCATCCATCCATCCATTATCCAACCCGCTATATCCTAACTACAGAGTCACGGGGGTCTGCTGGATCCAATCACAGCCAACATAGGGCACAAAGCATGAAACAAACACCGGGCAGGGCACCAGCCCACCGCAGGGCATCTTAAGACACCCATTTTGAAATAATAACATTAATAGGGCCTTAACGGGAGGGAATTTGGTTGCTCTTTAAGAAAGAACTCCTGTGGGCAAAGCCTTTTCAGTGGCTGATTTTGCCACTATCCACTACCAAATCTTTAACAAGTTATTCCCAAGCATGTATTCTTGTTCTGAGAACCATGAGTGACCCTGTGAAGCTACCCAGAAAGAGGCAATAATACACTGACCACAGATATCACTGAAACCCTGACAATGAAAGACACACTGAGCCCAGGCCTCAACTAATCAAAATGGAGGTACTGCACCTTTAACTTTTTTTAACTGGTGTGAGAATAATACAGTAGGGTGCACCTTAGCTACCAGGTGACTACCCCTTTCCTTATTCCTTGGACTTGTCATTTGACAAGAAAGTTGCACTGTGGATTCCAACTGCTCCTCCAGAGCATGGAAATCTTTAAGAAAGTAGAAAGTTCATATAGAAAAAAAAAATACAATAATAAAAGATTTCCTGTCTAGTGACATTTCCTAGTCCCACAGATCAGGTCCTTTTTAATAGAATATAGCAAGTAGTAACTTATCCAATTTCAATACCACAGAATTCTTGCTGCATGATTTATCTTTCTGTAAAGTGAAGTGATGAGTAATTGTCACATCATCGTTGGCATTCACCATTGTGTTTTCACATTTATAAAGTATGGTATCAGGTTACAGTAACGTCATTACCACGTGTGTGCACTTATGAAGAAGTGAAAACAGCCGTTTCATTGGTATGGAATTATCAGCAGAAATTAGAGCCATCCCTTCAATTTTAAAGTGCTAGTAATTCTGTGAATGAATGTTACTCACTAAGACTAGAAAGTGAAATATGTGGGCTGTCTAAAGTGCAGTGTGTCTGCTCCACAGACTCAAACTGGAGAACATTCCTATTACTATATGCAGCTACATGAAGTGTAACATGAGTCCCACTTAAAGTGTATGGGACAGTGGGGTGCCAGCAGTAGGCAGCAAAACATCCATCAAATTTCAAATCTGCTTATTTAGCAAAGTAGGGTACAAAGAAGGGATCAACCCTGAATGGGACCCAATTCACAGAAAATCAGCAATTTGGAAGTGACTAAGGGAGGTTCTAAGTTTTGGGCATATGAACTAAGAGACTGGCATGAGGATGTTGCCAATCCCTCTTTTTTACAGTCAGGGACATATAAGGGAATACAATGGGGTCATACAGTGGCTATGAAAAGTCCCCTCCCCCCACCTCCATGAAAGTTTTCACATTTTGTTATTATACAACATTGAATCTGACTAGATGTTATTTTGGGTTTTTTGACACTGATCAAAAGAAAGGAACTCTTAAATGTCAAAGTGAACCCAAAGCTCTGTAAAGTGCTTTAAATTACAAATATAAAACACAAAATAATTGACTGCATAAGTATTTAGTAGATGCACCTTCAGCAGCCATTAAAGTCTTGAGTCTATCTGCACAGGGTCTCTCTTTCTCTTCATTGGTTTTGCACATTTGAACACTGCAATTTTTCTCTATTCTTCTTCATAAAACTGCTCAGGCTCTGTCACATTGCATGAAGATCATGAGTGAACAGCTTTTTTTAAGTCCAACCACAAATTCCCAGTTGAATTCAGGTATGGACTCTGACTTGGTCAGTCCAGCACATTGATATTGTTGTTTCTAAGCTATTTCTTTGGCTTTATGTTTGGTGTCATTAGGAAACAAATCTCCTAATGTGCAGGTTTCTTGTAGACTGCACCAGGGTTTCCTCTAGGATTTCCTTATATTTTGCTTCATTCATTTTCCACAATGACCTCACAAGCCTCCCAGAGCCTATTGTAGAAAAGCATCTTCACAGAAAGATGCTTCCACTGCCATGTTTCACAGTGGGGAAGGTGTATTTTTGATAATGTGTAGAGTTTGGTTTACGCCAAACATGCCATTTATTGTGACAGCTACAAAGGATTTACAGCTGTGCCATACTATTTCCATTTCTTAATAATTAAATTAAAGAGACATTTTTTCAGTTGATCAGCATAAGAATAAAATGTGAAAATCTCAAAGGGGGTAAATACTTTTTAAAGAAACTTTACATAAAGGCCAGACTAAAGAAATTACATCTTGCATGACTATTCTTAACACTGATTTAATGCTTGCAGCCAAAAGTGGGCACAAATTCTTAGTAGTATAATCCACTGTCCTGAGTCATTAACAGTACAATGAAATGAAGCTCAGTGTACCAATGGACATCTGGGCTGGAGGCTAGAATGGCGAACAGGAAGGACAGTAAGAGGAGCAGAAGAGATAAAGGTGAGAGTGAACACAGAGGATTTGGGAGGCCAGTAAAAATTGAAGTGCCAGTTAGGGCTGCTGATGTGACTAAGTTTCATTAGAGCCCAGTATTAAGAATATTTGGACACTGTCCTTTTTCCATCTTAGGCACAGTTCTAGGACTAGACCATTCATTACCTACCAAATGCTAACAAACTGGTCCAAGTGTTTATTACTAGCAGCCTTGGTTGCTGTAATGGAGGCACTGAGGTCCAAAACTGCTCCATAAATGTCAGCTGCAGCTACAATCGTGAACCATCTTGCACCTAAATCACCTTAAAAGATATAACTTGTAAGATTGTGCTTCTTATTGATACGACACTGAATAGCCTTGTTGTTTCCTACATTTTTGATCTTCTGCAGCCATACATGTCTGGTAGGCAGGCTAGGTTGTCATCTGCAGCCAGCATACTGGACAGATGCAGTAGGGTGACAGACATCATTTATAGCAGGAGTTCCTGGGTCTGAAGCTCCCTGTCTCCTGGCTTCCTTCACTTCCATACTAAAGGTGCTTCTGTCTAGTTTCACATATAATTCAAACTTCTTGCTTCTGACAAACTTCACTCAATGAGCTGTACTTTCTTCTTTATCTCTAAACTTTACTGCCATATTAAAGGTGCCTTAAGTATATACAGCTTTTATTATGGCTGGTTGTCTAGTGGGTGGAACTGTGGCACACTAGTTATTGCTGATGCATCACAGCTCCACTGAGCTGTGTTCCACTTACTAGCCAACTACTGTGTAGATTTTGCATGTTCTCAGGATGTTAGTATAGTTTTTCTACAAGTTATGAAGCATTTATCTCACAGAAGTGCACATGAAGTTCATTAGTGCCTCTAAACTGTACTAGTATGCCTGAATTTGCACGGAGAAGGATTGGAATTCTGTCCAGGGTTGATTCCTGCCTTATGTCTAATGCTGCTGTAATAGGCTCTGATTCCATGCAATCATGGGTTTTTAAAATGTATAGATATTTTTATTTGTTTTATGTTTTTCAAAAGCCCTTACTTCATAAATGTAACTGATGAAGGGCAGGCAAATTTTTTTGGTTTTGAATGGTTTTGTTCCATGCACATCTTGTGTCTTTTCAATAAAATATACAGTATGTGTAAATATATGTGCAATGGTCCAAGTAGTATCAAGCATTTTTGAATATTCAACTTTTGAAAGAGTTTAAAAAGTAAGATAAAAAGAAGGCTCACAGTAAAATGACTTCATGTCAGCAGCTGGTCATATTTGCCAACAGAAAAACTCCCCAAACAGCAGTCGCCAATTTAATTTAAAACAAAAAGTGTTAAAAGCAAAATAAAAATGCTTCTTGTCATTATGTTGCACCTTAACCACAGAACAGCAACCAACAGGCACTCTCTACTGAAATGAAAAAAAAAAAACAATAAACAGAAGACTTTACATATGCCGCCCCCTAAAGAGGAAAAGAACACATATTAATAGCCCAAAGGAGAAACCACAATGGATCATAAAATAGCAGTTCACGTTTAGAGAGAAACTGTGCCCAGCACTCCTCCTCGTTGAGCAAAATAAAACATTTCATTTTGTCGGCTCCACCACCTAGAATGTGAATGTGTTTTGGACTTTGTTTTTCATCTGGTTTGCATGCCTCTAGGGAGGGTTTGTGTGGGTTTCTTTGCACAACATCTCTTTAAAGTAGCTTGCTTATTTTCTTTACTTATTTATATTTGCCTGTTGGATTAAGTGGGTTTTGTAAATGGGTGGCTGGATGGATAAATGGGTGAAAGATGTGGGATGTCAATCTACTGCATTGAAAAGTGAATGAATGCGCACATGACTGAATGAATGAAAGAATGAATATATCAGATGACAAATCAATCAATCAATAAATAAAAGGGTAGTATAGTAACACATTGAAACTGCCTCACAGATGTGGTGTCCTGGGTTTGATTCCCGTGCACATTCATTGTCCATGTGGACTAGGCATATTCTGCTTGTGTCTGCATGGGTTTTCGCCCCATACTTGTATCTCCAAAGATGTGCAGGTCATGTTAATCATGGATTGTATCACAGACTGGCAACCTTCCAGTGTTGCTTCCTGCCTTGCACCCAGTATTGCTGTGATACAGTTCTCTGTGGCTTTGAATTCATTTAAATAAGTTCGAGAGTTATGACAGTCACAAATTGTAAAAACAGCTTGACAGAACAACTGCACAGTTTTTCTCTACATGCTCTTTTAGTTCCAGCTGTCCTTTTTGTATTGTTTGATGGCACAGTAAAGATGTTAAAACCTATGGTGAGGTGTGCATGTTTTTGAGAAACTGGAACAAAAACAATTTCCTAAAATAATGGAGTACTGTTTTCAAAGCAAAATCCATGGGACTAAACCATAAAATAAGTCAAAACCAGTATTGCAAGAAGTTGTTACCACAAATTACGAGAATATCACAAGAAACAAAATGCTAGGACTATGAACAGAATCCAGAACTAAGAAGCTATCAGTCAACAATTAAAATGCCTAACACTAAGACATTGTGATGTGATGCTGTTATAAACTAGAGAGTTCCAAAGCGCACAAAGTCCAGAAAAAACTCACAAATGCCCACTAGAAGAAGGAATGCCATCAAAACCTGACTAATTTCACAAGACGGCAATGAAGAATCTTTATAATTAAATGTTTTTGTTTTTAAAAAAAAGCTGTGTTAAAAAAAGATTAGCTCCAAGGAGCACAAAGGCACAGAAAGCAATGCCTTTAAAATAGACAAACTACAGACAAACAATGTCTGAGTACACAAACCAGAAGACCAAAACAAAAAACAGAGCAAGGGTTAAAAATATCCAGAATTCACAAAATGGCATAGTAGAAACTCAAAAGAAGCCACCACACCACAGGTGCCTTCAAAATGAACAACAAGGGACTTTGGATTTCCCTCAGCTTTTATAGGACGTAGAAGAATCCCTTGATGGTGGTGGGCAGGAGGCTCCGTGTATACATAGATACATAGAAACTAAATACCCAACAATACTGACATAAACAAAGGAATACAAAATGAACAGGAAAGAAATAAAAATGGCATTTGAATCCCACCTGACAATACAACGACCCTGGCTAAAAATACAACAGACACAAGTGCCTGTTGGGAGTTATTTCTTAGCAATGATGCTGTGCATTTAGGTACTCTTCGACAAAATGCTGAGACTCTAAAAAGCCAGTGTGATGCGCTTAAAATTAAATTATTGCATGAATTCATCTGGTATTGTCTACAACTTAAACATTTTTTTATATTATTTTAATATATTTGTTTTGAAAGTTGCTGTTGGCACCTTTACATGGGTAACCAGTGTGATTGGATAAAAGATCAGCTGGAGGTTCCATTAATTTTCCGATCTGACGATGCAAAATTAGTAAATTTAAAAAAAAACTTAAACCTTTTGTTATTGTGCTTCTTGTAAGTTTCATTTGCTTTGACCTCTTTGCCTGTTGGTTTGACTTTGATACTTGTTTCTTGTTAGGATTTGGTAGCTAGGCTTATTTCTATTTGATTTGGGTTAATTTTTTACATGCTTCTCCTGGTTTAGCTCAGTATATAAATCACTTGTCTTTTTCTTGGCAGGACGTATGGTAATGTTCCCTAAAAATGAAGTTTTAAGAATGTTCACAACAAATAAACAGAAAAAAAATATCTAAGAGAAAAAATCTTTTTGAAGATGTCCAAGGTTCACCAATTCTTAATACTAAGAGTATTAAGTTATGTTATGAGTGAATCATCACCATTCCTTGCCTTCTGAAAACACTTTTTTGTTGTGACACACTGAAGTGATCCAAACTAAAGTAAGCTGCAAAGTTTTCAACGTAATCTATGATTGTTGCCTTCAGTTTTCCCTTTTTAATTCACTGCAATGTTCTTGTTATGTTATCTATCCATATATTTTATGAAGCTATCTATTTCTGTATAAGATGGAGGAGAACTTCAAGAACCATAACTAGTCAAAACACCAACCCTATCATTTTATAATTACAGATGCACAGTATATTTTTGATGTGAAGTGATATAGTAATACGGGTAGGGGTCTTGTCACGTGTGCAGAGTACAGTGAAATTGACACTCCCTGATGCTGTGATAAGAGTGTTGTGCAAACATAAGGTCATGTCACATTAGACAATTTTTCCAGCAATTTACAATAGCAGATATCATATTCTTACCAGTTGTGTAATCTACAACTCATTGTAACTAGTCTGTGTGCTGACATATAGCTAAATCAAACAGGACTGATTTTGCCTCAAGTCTATGTGTACAAGAGGGAAGAACTAATGAGTCCTCATACAGAAGTAAAATGCATATATTTCAGCTACGAAGAATAAGGAATTTGGGTGTTTTGGACCACATCAACAGAAGAGAGGCTAGTCTGTCTGATATCTCTTGTTCTGTGTACCACAGCAGAATTGAAAAAATAAAAAAGGGCAGAGATTACTGTACATCCTTACAGCACTAGCTGTGTCACGCAGCACGTTATTGGTGAGTTTGTGATACTTTGAAAATGTAAGCATGTGCTGAAAAGGTTGTCACAAGACATAGGCCATATTAGAATCATGTTGTCTATAATATTAACTCTTAAAAAATCATCAATTGAATGAAAACCTCCAAAGCTATTTTAGGTTATCATTAAAACCTCAAAAGAAAAACAGCAGAGCCAAACAGGTTACCACCAAATTAGCACAAATTCTACAATGACTTTTTAAATATTTGAAATCAAAACTATGAGCAAGAAACAAATCACTCAATGATCTACAATAATGATGAGAGATGGAAAATTAGGCTTGAATTACAACGTTGTGTCAGGCTGTTAATGGTGACTGATAAACCACACATAAAAGTGCAGAGATACAAAAAAGATGAGTAAGGTGGGAGCTGAAATTCTAAAAGCTGGGGTCAAAACACAGAAGTTGAACATTGAAACGAAAAACAAGAACCAAGTGAGTTTAAGGTTTAACTCAATGAACAAATGAGGACAATTGAAAGAAGCCTGTCGAAATTCTGAGAGTCAGGTAACTGCAGTGTTATTTTTGTTGCTTAGCAACAGCAACTGAAGCCATGAATAGAGAGAAAAAGCATTTGGTGGGTGTGGCCACACACACTGGATGAAGATGCAACCTTCACATGGAAGGTACCCCAGCAATTAGGGGCTGTGAAGTTTAAGGGCTGGGAGGCTAATGTGCTGTTCTCATATTGTGTTGTACATTATAGATACTGAATCTAGTAAGCTCTGAGTATAAGTCAGCCCTTGTGCTCGTTCCATTTTTGGTATTTTTCTAGCATTTGTCATTAAGAGTTTTTCTAAAATTCTTAATTAAATAACATTACCTATTCATAGTTTAAAACCAGTTTCATATAATGCTATTTCTTTTGCTTTATATCATACATATCTGTCATTTCCATGGAATTAGTAGAATATGCTTCTTAGGCAATAGAAGGCATGGCAACTTTAAAATAAGGTATAAAGTAGATTAAAATTTCAGGTGACATCTGTGTTTCAGGGCAGGGTGGTGATGCAGTTGTCAGCACGCTGCTTTGCTGCTCCAAGACACACCAGCCTGATCTCCATAATAGTTGCTTTCTGAATGGAGTTTGGGTATTCTCCCAGTACCTTTGTGATTTTCTTCTCACATCTTAAAGACACACATTAATTAATCTGAATTGTTCCAATAAGGATGCAGCAGATTTGGGTGCCATACAGTATTGGTGCCTGAAGTTGATGGGATGGGTTTGGGCTACCATTAAAATCGGATCAAGCCAATTTAGTACATACATAGAAAGAACTCTGCTTCAAATATTTCACAGTACTCACCTTACTTGTACTGCTAAAGAAAGTTTAATTCATGTGTTTCAGCTGCAGCAAACTTCCTGCTGCCTGAGATGCTAGCATTAGTAGACTGTGGTAACACCTGCAGAAAAGTAATGAAAATTTGATCGTAGCAAAGGAATTACACATATGCTATGATCCATTTAAGCATAGAAATTCTAATGCATGGCAAATTACTTAATAGGATAAGTAAGCTGCTCTCTTTGTACAAGCAACAGCATGGCCTTTTTGGCTTGCTTGACTTGCTGGCATCAGAAGAACTGAGAACAAAACTAAGGAGTCCATGTAGGAAATTGTTCATGTTTTTAAGTATAACCTGAATTTCATTATGTGTCAATAATAAGCTGATCCTCTTACATTATGATTATCAAAAATGTATCAACTTGTACTCAAGTTAAACGCAGGCTAGAATTGTGACAGAAGTTGTAAGTCTGTTAATAAAATATTCCTCTGAATTTGTGCAAGGTTCGTCAAGTTAATTGCCAAACAAGATATCTGCATGAGAATGGAAATTCCCTCACTGCATTTGAAATTTAAAACAAGCAGAATGTTTGAAAGTGGAAGGTGGTATTCTTGAAACTATTTTCACTGTACAGTAATCTGGTTGCCTAATGAGTTAACTTCCAGCCAAGTCAAATAGGAATTATACTGTGGACTGTCTTGAGACCAGTTCATCCTGGAATATAATCTTTATATTATAAATATAAATAAATATACATATGCATATACATATATGTATATCCTTCAATCCATTTTCGAATCCCTTTTATCTAGAGAAGGGTTATAAAACTAATAGTTAAAGACATTTATAGTGCTTGTCTAATCTACTCAAACCACTTTACAAAGACAGTGGGGAACCACTGCAACCACCTCCAATTTGTAGCATTCACCTGGTTGATGTAATGGAAGCCATTCTTGCACCAGTGTGCTCACTACATATTAGCTATTAGGTGGTGAAGCTGTGAGAGAGATAGCTATCCAATAAGGGACAGGGGATGAATAGGGAGTCAGAATGATCAGGCCATGGTGGGCAATTTAGGCTGGACAACCAGAAACATCCCACAGATTTTGAAAGATGCAGAGGGATCTTTTATGACCACAGAAATTAGGGACTTTATGTCTCATCCGAAGGATGGCACCAATTTTTACAGCCCAGTGTTTCAGTCACTGCCCTTGGGCATTGTGGTCCTCACACACACCACAGAGTAAGCACCCCCTGATGGCCTCAATAGCACCTCTTCAAGTGGTAGCCTAAATATTTCATAAATAGTTTCCCATCCAAGTGCTGACCAGGCCCAAACATGCTCAGCTTAAATTGTATTACCTGTTCTTATGTGCAGGGCGTAATGTTGCTACAGGGTTGTGGGAAAGTTGGAGCCTATCCAAGAAAGCACTGGACGCAAGACAGGAACAGTCCATGGACATTATGCCTATCATGATTCATCCAAGGTTATTACAGGTTTGGGTTTATTCCTGTATATTTAATGTTTTTGTTGGTTTAAAGGCCTTCATCTTTTGTTACTAATTCTGTTTTTTTGTTTTGATTTTATATATAGTAAATTTAGTTTTTTTTTTTTTTAAATACTGTTTTATTTAACTGTTTCACTTAAGTATTATGCGTTTTGCTTGTATTCCTTATGTTTTGTGGCCATAACTCCAAGAGGTACAGCCACTCTGATGTCATGGCTGAAGTGCCTTCAGAAAGCATTCAGACCCCTTCATTTTTTTCATTTTGATATGTTGCAGTTTTGTGCTAAAATCAATTATATGTATTTTTCCCCACATCAGGCAACACTTAATACCCCAGAATGAAAAAAATAGGATTTTATAAAATTTTGCACCTGCAGCAACTTATTTCTATTAATTAATTGAGTTTTATTCCATCATTACTCCACACCACATTTTGTTATCAGCAGTGCCTGGACAAAAATAGCCAGCTGTTCAAACACCTGTGATAACAGAAAACGATCCTGCATTGGTCTTTATTAATTTGAATTATAAAACATAGCTGTATCTTAATGAACACTGAATTTATTATTATTCAAAATAATGAATACTTTTTTTGGGACACCTTGTTTGTATGTGTGTGTGTGTTTATATATATATATATATATAGTGGCAGACAACCAGGGATTCTGCCCTGCAGGGACGCCTGGAGGAAGGACAGACCGGGAGAGCAGCACTATTCTTCCTTGGGCACCTGGAGTGTCCTAGAGCCCTGGAGGACAGCGCTTCCGTCACACCAGGAAGTGCTGCCGGACCAGGGATGGTATACGCCCGGAGTACTTCTGGGTGCAAGGGCGGCACTCCTGACACACTGGGGAGTGCTGCTGGAAGTTCGTCATCGGACACCTGGAGCACATCTGGGGCGTTATAAACTGGGTCGCCTCACTCCATTGAGGGAGCCAGAGTCGGGTGGAAGAGGACATAGCTTGCGAGGAGTGGAGTGCAGGCAGTTGAAAGGACCAAGGACTGAGAAAAAATGTAAATACTGTAAATAGTGTGGAAAAAACATGTGTATTGTGGACATTTTGGTGTCATGTCTGTCTGTGGCCGGGCTATCTTTTACAATATATATATGGCCCTCGGCTGTAAGTATGAATCACCTCAACTCGGTTGGCTGTAAATTGGCCCATGACTTACTATATATACATACACATACACATATTATACATACAGTATATGGATGTAGTAATAACAACAACAACATTTATTTATATAGCACATTTTCATACAAAAAGTAGCTCAAAGTGCTTTACATAATGAAGAATAGAAAAATAAAAGACACAGTAAAAAATAAGTCAACATTAATTAACATAGAATAAGAGTAAGGTCCAATGGCCATGTTGGACAGAAAAAACAAAAAAAACTCCAGACGGCTGGAGAAAAAAATAAAATCTGTAGGGATTCCAGTCCATTAGACCGCCCAGTCCCCTCTGGGCATTCTACCTAACATAAATGAAACAGTCCTCTTTGGATTTAGGGTTCTTATGGAAGGACTTGATGATGATGGTCAAGTAGACCTCTGCTTTTTAATCCATCCATCATTGTTGCATCATGAGGCTTTGAGTAGGTGGTGGCCTGTCACCACCACAAAGAAACCGGAAAAAGAAACAGAAAAGAGAGTAGGGGTCAGTACGGATTTTAGGGCCACCATGAATAGTTATTATGATGAACTGAACATACAGAGTATCAGGATTTAGTTAAAGTGAAGTTATAAAAGGCCATGTTAAAGTAATGTGTTTTCAGCAGTGTTTTAAAATGCTCCACTGTATCAGCCTGGCGAATTCCTATTGCCAGGCTATTCCAGATTTTAGGTGCATAGCAGCAGAAGGCCGCCTCACCACTTTTTTAAAGTTTTGTTCTTGGAATTCTAAGGAGATATTCATTTGAGGATTTAAGGTTACGATTTGGAATATAAGGTGTCAGACATTCTGATATATAAGATGGGATGAGATTATTTACGGCTTTATAAACCATAAGCAGAATTTTAAAGTCAATCCTGATTGTAATGGAGGTAGCAGGACCTGTTTCCTTATGTAGAGGCTAATGAGGCTATGGAGGTAACTGCAACTTCAGCATATCACTCTCGCTATTGATTCTGTTTTGTTTTTTTTTTTTTTTTGCATTTTTGTGCTTTGTTTTGATTTTTTTGCTTTAACTCCTGTTTTCCATATTGTAGTATTAGACATTATTTATATGTATGTTTTTTGACTTTATTCAGCTTTTGAATTTTATTCCTCATTCAGACTTAGTTTGGTAAAGTTAATTTATATTTTCATCTTAATTTTCATTGTTAATGTAATACCATCAAGAAGTGCCATGTGACTTTGACGTAACAAAACATTCTTGTCATCACTCTTGTGATGTCACGGAAGAGACACTATAATACATAACTGCTTTACCATCCGTTATCTCTCCGTGGGTTCTCTACATTTCTTATCTCTTATTTCTTATCTCTTTTACGCATTAATGTCTGTTTTGTGCATAATATTTTTTGTGATTAATGTCTTGGCTGTTGATTCATGGTTGCCTGAACTTTCAGTTTTGCCCCTGATTACATCTCAGTCTAGGAAAATCATCTGTTGGTCTTCTGTCACTAACTATAATCCTCAGATGCTCCTCATAGGACACAACACTCTAAAGGTACTGTTTCTGTTTTGCAAAATGGATTTGTTTGCTTTAGGTTTTGCTTTTTTTAATTTTTAATACATTCTTTAAATGTCTGAGAAACTTTGATATGTTTATATTAGAGCCTTAGATTTTTCAATTTTTCTTTCATTTTTATGTAGGCATTTTTGAACTTTTTGATATTTAAAAACATCTGTTTCCTGTTGAATTTTTGCTGCCTGGTTTATGTTTATTTTCTCTTTTATTCTTATTTTTGAATCATTATTTTCCATATGTTTCTTGTTTTATGTATTTTTTTTAAAGTACATTTGTTTTTGTGCATTTTTCTGTCTTAATATTGCTATGTTTAAATATTATTTAATATTTGTAGTTTGAAGAGTAAAACTCTTTCTGTTGTCAGTCAGTCATTTTCCAACCCGCTATACCCTAACTACAGGGTCACGGGGGTTTCCTGGAGCCAATCCCAGCCAACACAGGGCACAAGACGGGAACAAATCCCGGACAGGGCGCCAGCCACCGCAGCACACACATACACACACCCACACACCAAGCACACACTAGGGACAATTTAGGATCATCAATGCACCTAAACTTCCGACTGTGGGAGAAAACCAGAGCACCTGGAGGAAACCCACGCAGACACGGGAAGAACATGCAAACTCCACACAGTGAGGACCCGGTAAGCGAACCCAGGTCTCCTTACTGCGAGGCAGCAGCGCTACCACTGCACCACTGTGCTGTCTTTCTGTTGTAATATTTTTCTGGTGTTCCGAATATTTGATAATGTTTTGGGATTTCTATTGTTATATTGTGGATTTGGACTGATTTACTTTACGTTGCTTTATCCTTCCAAGCCAGAGGTTTTTTTATGGTTTACCCACTGTCATGAAGGGTATTTTTTAAAAAAAAAATATTTTTTATGCTTTAACCACTTTGAATGTTTAAAGTATTTTTTTTTTAACTTTAAAAGCAAAATCCCCATTTTGGGCCTGTACAGGCCAAATCCTGTCTGTAGTCAGGCTACCTGGAATAAGGCCTATCTCAGTGCAGACCACTGAAGGACGTGGCCTGGTTTGTGGGTCTTTGTGGAGACCTTTAGCCCTCTTCTCCATGCTTGTACCGCAACAATAAAGAGGCCAGGTCTGACTTTTGGTTTTTCTCTGAGGTCTGTATCCTCTTTTGCTACTTGTGAGTGTCAGAAATCATTAAACCAAACTAGACATAAATATGAACAGCACATATGATAGATCATTAAAACCTGCAAATGATTTCTAGTCATCATCATTTTCTTTTTTTTTTATAATTGTTAAAATATCTGGGTGTTAGAATTTGAGGCCAGGGAGCTTACTGTATATGCCCTGCTCAGTATTAGTCTGTAAGCCAGGGCAGGATTGAGCCAGTAACTATGTGGTTGACAGGCCAAGCCTTAGCCTCCATCCCAAACTGCCTTTCTTGTTACTTTACATCAGAGGTCCTCAGGTTTGGTCCTTAAAGGCCATGATGGCTTCATGCTTTTGTTCCAGCATAATTGTTTAATTCAAATCAGGAACCTGTTACCCATGACTTGTCTATGCTTTCATTCCACCATGTCAAGTCATTATTATATTGTAGATTTTTCTTTTATAAGAATATCATTCAAATAATTTGTGGACTGGAGCAAATTAGTAATCCTCAGTCCTTAATTTTTTCTCTTTTTTATTTTCCCAACATATTACGGTGAACACATAAAAGTGTAAACAGGTCCAGATTAGATGGCACATGTCTGGTTCCTTTGTCATTTTTATATCATTAGTAACTGCCAGCTGGTAAATAAACAAATAAGAAAATAGAAAATGTAAATGGAGAGTTTTAAGACTCAAACAAATAAGTACTGGAAATGTAGACAAAAATGTAAAATATTCAATTCAATTTAATTACAAAATTGGCCTGGATCAAAAACTTGGAAACCCCACAGCCCTTCAGGATTAAACTTAAGGACCACTGCCTTACACTGTCACAGGACACATCTCTTCTCTGACATTTCTAACTATTAAAAATTTTAGGCTCCAGATTCCTTTCAGTGACAAAAACATTTAAAAAATGGCAATTTATTATCATAAATATCTCGGGTACTCCACCACTTCTTTTTTTTTCTTTTTTGGCTGAGAAGTGCAAGAACACTGTGGCTAACAGCTTTCTTCCTCATTCTTAGCACCTTATTCATTAGCTTACAAAAATACATCTTGTCAACTTCGCACCGCTGCGAATTCACAATTCACAATGATGTTCAAACAAAATGTATTACCTGTAAGAAAGTAATTGAGTTGGTGGTGGTTTGTAGCCCTGGTTTCTCTTAAAGATGACTCCATACTGTGTAATGCACTTGATACCATAAAAAAGAATTCACCAAGAACAACTACCCTTCTGGTAGCTGGTTGTGGTTTCTGAAAAAATATTCAAGCAAGACGTCCTATAGTCACCCTGGTATGACAATATCTCCAGTGCAGAGAGCCACACAGTGCACTGCAGCTTAGCAAATCAACCATTTCTGAGCACACATGATCACTAAAATCAGGGGCTCAGTAGGTAGAACATCTACTCTGTGGAGCAAGATGGTGGCACCTCCAACAACCTATGTTTGAGTTCTGCTGTAGTCCCAGTCTGTTTAGAGTTTTCACATTCTCAATGTCTCCATCTGTGTTCTCCAGAAAGTTTGGTTTCTTACTGCCCCAAAAGATGGGCATATTAGAATAACTAGTGAATTGAAAGTGGAAGTGAGGGTACCCATTCACTTGGGGTCCTGCCTTCTGCTTGAAACTACTGTGATGGACTCAGGCTCTGTGGGACCCTGTAGTGCCAAAGGTAGTCAAGGAAGACACAAGAATGGATATACAGTCACTTTTCCCACATAACAACAGGACGCAATGTGTCAGCTTCCTCTCCAATGTCATAAAATGTATCTGTGCAAATTAAATGGGCCTAAACTCCAAAAAATGTCAATGAAATTCACTTTCCTGGCTTGACCAAGAATGTGATTTTATAAGAGTTCTGGCCTTGTGGAGAATGCAAAATGCAAGAAGACCTCAAAGTTACCTACAGCTCACCAGCATTCATTTCATTAATTTGTCAAAGATGGTTATGTCTCGAGTTTCTCAGAAAAATGTATTTACTATAGTTGAATTATTTTTGCATCATTTTGACTGCATATCTATTTATTATTTGGCACCATTTTAGCAGTTTCTACAGCGCTGCTAAGCAAAAGATCAGGAAGTGTGCAGTTACTGATGCCACTGTCTTGATGGTATTAAGATAATGCTGTGCATTTCCTAACAATCCAAGTTTATGGGCACAAAATTAATTTCTTTACAAGTTTGTTTTGATAGTGTTCCTGGAATAAGATTTGAACGTAATTTTTTCTGACTTATTTTTTGGTTCTGACAAAAAGTTGGTTTGACTTCCAATACAGAACTTGGCATGAAACGTGACTTATGTTTATTTCCTGGTCATCCCTCATTAAAATGCTATCTCCCATCTTCAAAATAGTACAGTAGGAAGGCTGTTGAGATTTTAAGGTTGGGGTCAGGTTTAGGGTCATGGTCAGTAAGTATTTCACTGTCTGTGTTGACACTGACAGGGACAATAGTTCAAGTATCATTGCCAGCATTAGTCAACTACTTCATGGCAAAAACAAGAATTCTGTGATTAGTTGTACATACCGTAAAATATTTTACTAAGCTAATTAATTTATTACATAAAATAGATGTCAGATAAAATACTGATTTCATCATAACTGAAATAAAATGCAAAAGCCAAAAAGGTGCTGGTGTCCAGGAATATTTTACAGTGATTTTCATTGCAAACACCATTAATGAGTTTTACCCACAAGATACTATTACAGTTCAAAATAAATTTAACAACCATATGATATAAATCCAGGTTTATTTGATAGAATATAGGACCCAGGCATGAATTTCTTGAACCCAAGTAAAACAGGTTTAAACTGTGGTAGTGATTACAAAACTGCTATACAGTCACAGACATTCAAGCTCATTTCAGTGTATTTTCAACAGCACAGGTGAAAAAAAAAACTCAGACTGAAGACACGAAAGCTTTATTTGCTAAGATCTGAGGCAGAGCAGCCATTCAGACATAAATTGCTCCTTTGTGTGAGCCTTAAAGGATATGAGGCAGACAGGTCAAATCATTGTAGCAACTGATGAAAAGGGATCATCTCATTCTCGGCTAAGTGAATAAAAAATAGAATGGGTCTTGAAATAAAAATATCAAAAAACGATTCCAAGGTGCCTACAAAAGCAAATAAATTAGCATTTTAGCATGATTGTTGCAGCCTGAGGAAAATTGTTTACACATACATTCAGTAATATAATATAATATAATAAAATATAATATATAAATCTCAAACCTGCCTAATTCAGTTCAACATTTTGTGCGGCAAAAGCTTTTCTCCTTATGGCAGTATCATTATCAGTAGCAGAAACCAACTTTGACAGCATGCAAGTCCAACAGTGTAATATAATGTAATGTAAAATGATAAAACATAGAGATATAGTAGCGCAGTGGGAGTGCTGCTGCTTTGCAATATGGAGATCAAGGTTCATGGTTCTCCCTGTGTCTATATGGGATTCCCTCAATTGCTTCGGTTTCCTCCCACAGTTCACAGACATGCAGGTTAGATGGACTGGTGCTACTAAATTGGCTCCAGTATGTGTGTGTGTGTGTTTGTCTGTTTTCATCCTGTGGTGAGCTCCTGTGTTGTCCCTATTGCTTACTGGGACAGGCTCCAACCTCCCTGTGTCCCTGCTCTGGAAAAGTTGGTACATAAAATGGATGGGTGGATAATATAATACATCCAGAGACTTACGTACATGTTAGGTAAAGTACCAGCTCTTAATTTCCCTGTATGAGTTTATGCAGGTCTCAGTAACATCTGAGATAGACTGGTGCCTGGTCCAGGACTGGTTTCTACCTTGCACAAGTTGTTGCTGGGATTTATTTGAGTCCATCCGAGATGGACTGGCACTCTGTCCAGGGTTGCTTTCTGCTGCTGGGGTTAAGCTCTGACTTCTCCATGTCCCTAAGCTGGATTTAATAGATTTGAATACAGTATATACATGTAATATGGGTGCCACTATGACATATTGGTTACAATATAATTTGCTTAATTTCTGGCATTTTCTTGTATTTCAGGGTTTAGGTAATTTTCCTGTGACTAGACGGGTGTGTCTCCCAGGGTTGTGAACTACAGATAATTGCAGTTAACAGCTCACCCAATTCATTGTGCAAATAACAGACCTTGCTTCATGCCTTTGTAAAGAAAAGTTGTTTTTTAATCTTTTTAATATGATATAATTACCTCAGAATAACAAGCTGAGTCGCCTGTATGTAGCTGTGCTCCTTAGGTGCTTGCTGATATGATGGTCCAGTTTTGTAGATTTCAGCTACATTCGTGCACAAAAGCTGCTGTTTATATACAAGATGGTGACTGAAGGTGTAGGAGAGGTCTTATTAGAACAGCATGTAAGAAGGCACACTCAGTAACATGCCATGCACTGTGAGTGTTGGGGTCAGAGGGCAAACTGTATTATTTTTTTTTTGTTGGCATATAGTACTCCTAGAACTAGTGCCGGTGCTAGGTTATTTTGTGCCCTAGGCTGAGCTTATTAGTGCACCAACTGACTGTCGGGAGCTAACCCCTGCAGCTCGGTCCCCCCACTTATTATCTTCATCCTAGGCGAATGCCTAATTTGGCTTAATGGTGGTGCTGGCTCTGGCTAGAAACCAATTTGTGCATTTTCACACGTGAAAAAGTGTGCCATTGGACTAACCAAACGCATAGTGACTGGAAGACTGTGTCTGTCTCAGAGGCCTGCCTATTCTGACATCAGTTTATTTTCATGCTCTTTTTAAACAATGTATAAAGGCAGATGGTTTCGGTGGAGAAAATGCCCAATATCTTTGTCCAGAAAGTGCTTGTCACTATAAAGAGTGACGTTCCACTTGTGTTTGTTAGAGAATGGGCAAGTGAGTGGGGGATAGCGAGTGAGGTGGAGTTAAAAGGGAGAGTCCTTTGTGGTACTTGAGAGTGACACGATAGGGATATGCATTGGGAAAGGACACGGCGTAGAAGAACTACAGTGTTTGCTATGGGTCCCAACGTTGGTTCATTATTGCATTATACCTGTAATCATCCTTCTGTGTTTCTAGGGAATAAGACGCCATACTTTAGACAAAAGCTCAGTCTGTAGGTCATTATTCTGAGTTTGCATTTTTACAGAGCACACAAAGTGTGCAAGTGAACACTAGTGTGTAAAATACACAACAATGTACACATGTACAAATTTCATTTATGAACATCAATATTGATTTTCCACATTACAAAGTCAGTAACAATGCACAGCTACCATTGGTATACAACTTAAATTAGAGTAACTACTCTATAAGCACACTGGAGCTTAGGACGTTTGATTTAAAGTGTTACCTTCCCAGCAGGCCATGAGCTCCTCTGACACTGAGCCTGTCTTTGGCTTCCTTGTATCTCCTGCTCCAATGCTGCTGCTGTGGTGCTTTAAATAGACTCACTTCAGCTGTTTTCTAAAAATGGTAGATTATTTCAGCATTAGTGTATCACTTTAAACTTAAACTTTAGTGCTGAACTGAGTATTCAGATGCAGAAAGGTACACATCTGATACCGTACATTTGTAGATCATGGGGATTATCCGACAAATCTCCACGCAAAAAAGAGTTTAAAGCAAAGCATTGTGTACTGCTTGAAATAACACTTCAATTATTAGCAAAACACTGCATGCACTCTGAATAATTTACTTGAATACCTGTTTATTTTGTTGATATGCAACCTCAAAATAGTACATAATGTACACAAATCACAAATGTACAACAAACTTATACAAGAACAGCAATTGAGTTCAATGACTACTTTGACTGTGAAATAAAAAGTTCAACAATCAATTGAGCAGCTGTGATGAGGACTAGGATGGCAATAAATTGCAGTTGACACAGGAGGGGGGATCAAATGGCAAAATGTACCAATACTTTTTCTTCCACTATAGCAGTAGTTCTCAAGTTTATTCATGGCAGTGTAGGTCAGACTGGAAATACTCACTTTGCTATGGCACACAAGTCTTTTGCTAAACTTCAGTTCAAGAGTCAGTTCTCTCCCCTAAGGGCATCTTTGGAATGCAGTTTGATGTGCACACAAATAACCAATGGCAAAATGTTACATCCTTCCATTATAACCCATTCCCAACACTACAGCTGTGCTCTCTATATGCTCAGTGCTCTTGGCCTGGCCATAACTCTTCTCTAGCAGGAACCCTGTTGTCTAGGATGTGGCTGTAACTCCGGCTGGAATGATCCCTTTTACTCCATAGAGCAACCTGGTGCTGGACAGGAAAAGTGGACAACTGTCTATAAAGGAACTGGGTGACAGTGCCACAAGTACAAACCTAGCTAAATGTAAATATCACACTACTACACTTCACTTTTCTGAATGCAGAATGAGAGAAAAATATAAAAAAAAACAAGACAATCTAGTTTAGCAAGAAGAACAATTTGAGGTAAAATGACTCACTGATTGTAAAACTGATGGGAACAAAAACCTGCAGACATAATAGGCCCTCAGAACTGAACTTGGGAACCACTTCACTGTAGGACTGCTGTGATTTTCTGACCCTTTAAAGGCAAACCTTTGTTGGGAATTACAGAAACACCAACAGCCAGTAGTAGATTTTGCCTGGTGTGTTTGGTCCAAACGGAAGCCAGGCCTTGGAGTCAGAAGGAGTGTCGGACAAGGGTTATTTTACCAAAAATATTTGAGGCCAGGAAGAGTGAAAAAGGTGGTGAAGGTGACAAGCAAGTATGCTTTAGTGTGTTTGAGGTGGTTGGGGGTATCTGGGATAGAAAGCCATTAAGAACCTTTTTAAAGAGGCCAAGAGAGCCAGTAGGTTTACTTTTTTGTCTTTTGTTTAATACTTTGAGTTTTTCCTAATTCTCCATTTATTATGTACAGAATAAAATATCTTTCCTTAACCTAGTTTAGGTCTCTTTGGGGGTCATTCTGGGTTCAGGGATGGCTCAAGATCACCTCTACAGGTCACAATGTGAAATAACATATCCTGTGTTTAACTATAGATTTAACAACTGAAAAATGGGATACTCTGTAGAAAACATTTCTTTGTTTTAAACATTTCTGATGCTTTGTTGTTAGTTTTTGGAAGCTTCATTTGTCAAAAACTTGTTTCATGTTAATAATTTATTTACAAGGTAACATTATGTTATTATGGGCGGCACGGTGGCGTAGTGTTTAGCGCTCCTGCATCTCAGTTAGGAGACCTGGGTCTGCTTCCCAGGTTCTCCCTGCGTGGATTTTGCATATTCTCCGAGTGTCTGCGTGGGTTTCCTCCAGGTTCTCCGGTTTCATCCCACAGTCCAAAGACATGCAGGTTAGGTGCATTGGCGATCCTAAATTGTCCCTGGTGTGTGGGTGTGTGTCCTGTGGAGTGTTGGCACCATGCCCGGGGTTTGTTTCCTGCCTTGCGCCCTGTGTTGGCTGGGATTGGCTCCAGCAGACCCCCGTGACCCTGTAGTTAGGATATAGCGGGTTGGATAATGGATGGATGGATGGATATTATGTTACTATCATTTAAGTGCTTCACATCACTGTTTTGTGGTCTCATCAGTTTTTTACCATTACTAGGGGCTGCCCACCAGAAGGTGCTACTATATGTGCCATGTCATGGAAACTCGGCTTTATAATCCACAGAGATTGCAAATTCATCCCTCAAACAACTTCAGTCTAACGCTCAATGCATGTGTATTTCCTGGTTCAGTTAACACTGTTCTTGCAGTTGCGCATATCTACTTTGCCAAGAGGCAATTCAGGGCGGCCAAAGGGAACTAAAAAAGCAGGTGCATTTTGTCTATGCTGCAATCCAGCAAATCCTCTGTTTATATTCACACCTGGCATCACTAATATTGCCGCAACAGTTTGTTATGATTATATTTTTTGGCAATTTCTTTGCACACTTATTTAAGCCTTTTTTGTGATGATTATTTCCCATTATGGATATTTTGAAGCACTGAATCTGATTTTTTGCATTTATTTTCATTACAGAACTTTTTTTCAGTTAGAAAATATTTGTTGTCGTTTTTGCTGCCATTATGTTTTTCCCAGGGTACTGTCATTTTGTCTCACCGTCATGAGTTGATATGTACTGTAACATTACATACATGGTTGACATCCTGAAAGCTCTGATATATGAATTTACGCATCAAATGCATCATTGTCCAAATCTGTGGATAATCTAAGAAAAAACCTTTGTGTGGATGTTAGTTATTGCTCTTCAGATTTCCTGGTCATTGACTTGTGCTTTCGAATTCTTTACTATGATTGTTTGGTTTTGATTGTGTATAGACAAGTGATGGGACTGTCATGTCTCCCTGATCCTTTTATATTTTTCTTCTGGTCACCCCTTTAAAACTAGTAGTTTTTCCTTGTGTGAGACTTACACAATTGATTTGACTGTGTAGCGGTCCTTAAAGTAGAAACAAATAATTGCTGATACTCTCTCTTTTTTTTTTTGGTCCCCCTTGGAGTTTCGATTGCCCTGATTTATGTGTTATATCAAAGAGTGGTGATGGTGTGTTGTTCTCATTTAGAGATCGAGCGCAATGATGTACAGAGATTATGTCAAAGGGAGGCAGGGTCAGAGCAGGAGGCGCTGGTACGCAGCCATTTACTGCCAATATGCTACTGTAGAAAAGGAATAAAGCCACTACACCAGACTGGTGCATACAAACCCACTTCAAGATCTGCTGTGTCATACAATTTGAGTACAGTAGTCAATTTAACAGTAGCATAATAAAATACAACAGGTAATTCAGTGGAAAGCAATACAGCATAAGTACAACTGTTACAATATTAATAAATACAACAGTTAATTTGAAGGTGAAGTAATTCAACATAAGTACAGCGATCAATTTAAAACTTAATAAAAGTACAACAAGTACTTTACAATATGCCTACAACAGTCGATTTAGAAACAAAATCTGAGACTGATATAAATACAAAGACTGATTTAACAGGAAAATCATACAATATCAGTACAACAACTGGCTTAATGACAAAGTAATGATTCACAGCAAAATACATTATTTGTACAAGCACTGATGTAGCAGTGAAGTAATGAAATTATTAGATTTAACAGCACCATGTACATGGATGTACAGAAACTGATCTGAATGCCAACTTTGGCAATATGTGTGGTCATGAAAATGTAGCTGTTCACTCATATTTCTGCTAACTTCATACACATTTCTATAAGTTCTTCTTGCTCCATCTTAATCTTTTCAAGACTTGATTATTCCTAAGCAACTTGTTGAGATGTGTTATACCGTATATTATATTACACTTAACCCTGTAAAGCCCCCCTCAGCATAAAGGGTCCATCACTGCAATTTTAAACCAATGTGCGTTTTCTAATTAAAGATGTGCGAAGGTTTAAAATGTTGAGTTTACAAGTCATACCAGGCACCTCCAAGGTCCACCAGTAGATTAAACCTTATGAAGCCATCCAAATATTTGAATATTGTAAGGTCTGAGAGTAACAGTTGTACTGAAAGAGAAAGTAAGAGTTTTATCACTTGTGCTGCAACACGCCAAGGGGGTTTTTACCCTAGTTGGCAGTCAGTTACTGCTCTGGCTTCATGACTTCAGAGATTTCAGATATTTGTGGTAGAGTTGAACACTGTACCTCGCTAACCACAAGCACAGTGATTCAGAAACTTTTTCTCAAACTTTTCTTTCAAACCATCCCGGGGAAGCTAGCTATTAAAGACAGCATACAGTTGTGCTAGATTAGCAATTAGAAGTCTTGACAATTTTCTGTAAGGTTACTCCTGAGTATTAAATTATAGAAGGAACAATCTGAGATTCCCTAATGTGGCTTTGTTGATGCGTGTTTTTCTAATATCATTAAACCAGACTTAAGCAGGCTTCCGCTTTGACCTGCTCCAACTTTACAGCCAGCTCTAGCCTCCTTGTCTGTTTGTCTCATACTCTTCAAAAGCAGAACAATGAAAGCAAAGGCTTTGCTTCCTAATGAGATGTAATTCTCTTTGCACACATTAGTACAGCGTGAGATGTCTTCTATAACAGTGCTATATATATATGTGATAACTCATCAGGGTCCCCCACACTAGGATTGCCCTAATTATTTAAGTGGTAAGTGTTTATGTATTTTGTGACAACTGTAAATATCTGACTGCATCACCACATGTTAAAGAAAAGGGATCTCCCCTGCATTTATTCAGTGGAACTATGAAATGGGAGAGAAAAGAATGGAATAATGGCCACATCTAACATGATCTAATAGAGTCCTGGCTAGATCTCCTTCAACAACCACACACAGTGGACTTTTAAATTTTAAAACATTTGTATCCTCATTTGTAATCTATTTGGTGGCAGATAAACAATTACGTAAAATGTAGCAGGCCCTTCAGGGCTTGTGGAAAGGGAGGATTATGGGGAAGGGAGGATACAGGGGAAACTCGGAAGGTGCACCACTGCGACTGGAGCTCAAGATAAATCTTTGATCAGTTAAACTGTCTGTGCTGTTAAAGAAGCTGAAGGAGAGACTCATCCTGCTCCTCTTCTGTGGCACTTATGGCATGCTAGAAACAATGGCGATAGTTACACCAAGTGTAAATACTTAGTATTTGCATACATTGGGAGGAAATTACTGCAAAGGCAAATTGCTCTTTACACTGTTTATTTATACTTTTGTTTTTCTTTCATTTTTTTTTTTTTTGTCATCACCCCCCACAATATCTCCTTCGTTCACATTTACTTACATGATTTTTACATTATAGATCAAAGTTAAGTTGAACAGCATCTTGAGCCCAAACTGAAATAAATGTTTACACTTTGTCTGTGACCTGCTATATTAGTGTCTCCATTTTGCACACAAAAAATGTTTATTACACAAAGAAAACCACAGTATAAACTAACCAAAGGAAATGCTAAAAATGAAAAAAAGTTAAATATTTGGTGGAGTTTATCGTCAGCCAACAAGCAGGAGTGAACCAACGTGGGGGCGGGCGGATGTGCTTGAAGCCTCACCACACAGCCTCTGGTTGTTTCATGTTGTCTTTGTTCACTTGTTTTAATTTATGGCATAGAACTGTGCAAACTCTATCACATTTTCTCCTGTTCCAGATATTTGTTAATTAAGATCCCTGTTACTATAATATCCTCCTCTAAACTTGCCTATTTAATATTATTAAATGCATTTAGGGACTTTATAACTCACTTCTCATATGAAGCCTTGATCTCTCTTGATCAGTCTAATTGAATCCAAACATCCTGACTAAGCTATAGTTCATTATCAAATGGAAGAAACCTTGCATTCAAATTCTGTTTAACATAAATGACGACTTCTCTACCTTTTTGGTCCTGCCTCTCATTCCTAAATAATGTATACCCGTCTATGTTATACTCATGCCCATCTCTTGTTGCTTAGTCAGGTTTTTGTTTTTCTTATCATATGAAGGTTATTTGCAGCTACATAGAATTACAACTGATTAATTTTATTTTTAAAACTCCTATCTTTAGCAAAAGCAACTTTTCATGTATTACTTATTTTACTTAGGTGCTTTAACTTTGGTCTAGAATTAAGTTTACTATGCAAATTTCTATTTAAAGTACTCTCTTCATGTGCAGTTTTAGACTTGGCTTGTCCTAAACTCCCAGCCCCCATTCTCAGTTTCAAGCAATTGTCAACTAACCTACTCATAAACTCCCCCAATACGTCACGGCTCCTTTTCTCAAATGTAACCTGTCATGGTGGAATAGGTCCCATCTGTTCGAAGAAGCCCCAATACCCCGTAAACCTATGCCCTTTTATCCCTGAAACCTATTACTTGTTCCCTGAAAAAAGGACCTTTTTTTACTTAACTCTGAAAATACATTATTTCTTAGTTGTTGGTAACCTTAACTTTTTTTAAACTTTGGCAGTTTCCCCACTTACCTTTGTAACATTTAAAGTTAGTCACTGGAGTTGAACCACTTAAGTAAAAAAAAAAATGGAAAAATGGGGCTGTTCTAAAACTTTTGACCAATAGTGTATGTAAAATACATGCTTAAAAATATATTGCTACCAAAATATATTACAATAAACATACATATAATATGTTGTAGTATAGCAAAATATTGTGTAAATGATTGCCTTATAGTATATTGCAATATATTTTCCAAAATATAAACATATATTTTTCAAAACACAGCATTTTAAAAACTACAAATAATATAGTGCAGGACACATTTTACAAAATACATATTACAATATATTTTAAATATACTACAAATTATAGGTATAATGTGCTATACAATATATTTTACAGTACATGGTTATCAATATACTTATATATATATTTGCCACTTTTGTATATTTAAATTTTAAAAATATATTAACTTGACATTGAAAATATTCCATTGGTATACATATAAGGCGTTTCTTATATTATATATCTGCCATTCTTAAGTAAAATTCTAGAGAAGGCAGTCATTATGCAGTTAAATGACCACCTCAATAAACATGCTATTCTTGATACATTTCAGTCAGGCTTCAGAACAAATCACAGAACAGAAACTGCACTTGTTAAAGTAGTAAATGACTTGCGGGTAAATGCAGACAGAGGCCATTTATCTGTTCTCATCCTCTTAGATCTGAGTGCTGCATTTGACACCATTGATCATAATATTCTTAGAAATCGCCTTAGTCAATGGGTGGGCCTCTCTGGCAGTGTCTTAAATTGGTTTGAATCCTACCTGGCAGGGAGAAAATTCTTTGTGAGTTGTGGTAATCACAACTCAAAGACACATGATATCTGATATGGTGTTCCACAAGGCTCTATCCTGGTCCGCTGCTCTTCTCAATCTACATGCTTCCGTTAGGTCAGATTATCTCAGGGCACAACGTGAGCTACCACAGCTATGCTGATGACACACAGCTGTACTTATCAATAGCTCCTGATGACTCCGACTCTTTCGATACACTAACACAATGTCTTACTGGTATTTCTGAATGGATGAATAGTAATTTTCTCAAACTAAATAAAGAGAAAACTGAAATTTTAGTAATTGGCAATAATGGATTCAGTGAGGCTATCAGATATAAACTTGATGCACTAGGATTAATAGTTAAGACGGAAGTAAAAAATTTAGGGGTAACCGTGGACTGTAATCTGAATTTTTAAATCGCATATTCATCAGACCACTAGGACAGCATTTTTTCACTTAAGAAACATAGCTAAAGTTAGACCTCTTATATCATTGAAAGATGCGGAGAAATTAATTCACGCTTTTGTTTTCAGTCGACTAGATTACTGTAACGCACTCCTCTCAGGACTACCCAAAAAATACATAAATCATTAGCAACGAGTGCAGAATGCAGCTGCTAGAATCCTAACTGGGAAAAGAAAATCTGAACACATTTCTCCAGTTTTGATGTCACTACACTGGCTGCCTGTGTCATTCAGGATTGACTTTAAAATACTGCTTATGGTTTATAAAGCCTTAAATAATCTCGCTCCATCTTATATATCGGAATGCCTGACACGTTATATTCCAAATCGTAACCTTAGATCTTCAAATGAGTGTCTCCTTATAATTCCAAAAGCTAAACTTAAAAGAAGTGGTGAGGCGGCCTTCTGCTGTTATGCACCTAAAATCTGGAATAGCCTGCCAATAGGAATTCGCCAGGCAAATACAGTAGAGCACTTTAAAACACTGCTGAAAACACATTACTTTAACATGGCCTTTTTATAACTTCACTTTAACTTAATACTGATACTCTGTATGTTCAATTCTTCATAATAATTATTCACAGTGGCTCCAAAATCCATACTGACCCCTACTCTCTTCTGTTTCTTTTTCCGGTTTCTTTGTGGTGGCGGCCTGCGCCACCACCACCTACTCAAAGCATCATGATGCACCAACATTGATGGACTGAAAGCCAGAAGTCTACATGACCATCATCATCATCAGGTCCTTCCATGAAAACCCTAAATACAAAGAGGACTGTTTGACTAATGTTAGGTAGATTGCCCAGAGGGGACTGGGCGGTCTCTTGGTCTGGAACCCCTACAGATTTTATTTTTTCTCCAGCATTTGAAGTTTTTTTTTGTTTTTTCTGTCCACCCTGGCCATCGGACCTTACTCTTATTCTATGTTAATTAATGTTGACTTATGTTTATCTTTTATTGTGTCTTCTATTTTTCTATTCATTTTGTAAAGCGCTTTGAGCTACATTTTTTTGTATGAATATGTGCTATATAAATAAACGTTGATTGATTGATTGATTGATTGATTACTGTCTAACTAGGACCAGACTGCAGAAATTGTAAATCCAGCATTAACATAAAACAGTACTTGATTGGTAAATGTTAATTAAAAGTAGGTAATTTAAAATATTATTTTAAAGCGTGTTAATATTTTTTCACTTTGCTAGAAGCTTGTTGTTTTGTATTTTGAGATGCTACATGCAAATCTTCAACTTTCCATAAACAGAAAATTTGTGAACAGATTCTCAATAATCCAAGACCCATTTTTACTTAAAACTGTTACCCTGACAGTTCAACAAACACTAAATTCATATGAATTTAAGAAATTGCTATAGCACTGAAACCTTTTCTATTTGAACTTGTCCTTGAAAAGTCAAAAAACATCCACTCTTACAGTATGTTTCTGCATGGAGTACATGGTAGCCCACAAATGCTGACATATCTATCGACTTGAACAACTTGTGAGTCATAGGGGGCACAAAATAAATTGGATATTTTGCAAAGCCTGTGTTTAGCTTTTTCCAGGTTAAAAGATAAGCCATGAATGATCTTTCAGAAATACGGGGCTGTGCACACAATATATTGCACACTTTACAAACAGTGTATTTGGATATATTTGTTATATTAAGGGAAATATTTCATTATATATAAAGCACTATATAAATGCAAAGAATTATTATTATTATTATTATTATATTTTACATATCATCAAAAATATTTTACGTTATATTTGAAAGCCATGTCCAAATATTTTTGGTAATGCTGCAGTATATACTGAAATATCTTATTTTTATACAGGCGAGTAGAGCTGCTGACTTTAACCTGTGCGGTACGCGAGTAGCTGGCATGTGGGTGATACGTAAAAGAACGTAAAAACACACAAACAAATGAATAAATACATAAATAGACAAATGGAGAAAACGTGGCCCTTAAAAGGGTCGTTTATTACCGATCGGCTGAACTCAACGATACAGGCTGGTCTGCGATTGAATTCCACTTCGCCGTCTCGGTGCTTCTGCTACAAGACTCACTCCCGCCGGCGCCAATTCGGCGTCTCCCTTTAGTCACGTGGGACCTGCTCGTTCCCCGTCAGTTTGAGGCGATCCGTACCTGAGTCGAGACTGCTCAGGAGTACAGTAAGAGCATCGGATTTTTTTTTTTTGTAAAAGAACGACTTATTAATAGGTGAGTGCTGATTTTCTCACACCCTCATTGATAAGCGTCTCTCTGCTAGGTACAGTCCGTTGAAACCTTTTTTTTGGTAAACGTTTTAGAACAGTTTTAGAACTGGAACAAGGAAGCATGTTGACAGTTGTTAATGATAAAATACATACTGTATATCTAATATTTACTTTTAGTGTTCTTTACGGTTAATTAACAAAGCTCGGCAACCCTCGTTATTTCTTAAAAATAAATATAAGAACAGGCTGAACACAGAAGCAGAATTGCACAGCCAGGATGCCAGCTCAGTCTTCACATTGACTTGGGGTTATTTTCCTCTTTTTTTGTCCTTAAGTCGTCTGTACGTTATTTTCCAATTTCCTTTGCTCTTATTTCATATGTAATATAACTGTATATTGCTGGACAAAGAGGCCCTTTTCCAGGGGTGTACCCTAGAACTCTGGCCCTTCCTCTCAAAAACAAACCTTTCACTCCAGGCTTTGAGCCTACCCCCCCAGCACCAGTGGGCCCTGGGTAATTATTACCCTTTCTCCCCCTACTCGGATGCCCATGCCTAGCCTAAAGTTACTTGATTATGTTTACCTCTTTTGTAAATCGCTTTGAATAAAAGCATATGCCCAGCAAATAAATGTAAATGTTGTCAATTAAAAATATGAACATTTTACTTTTAGTTGTGCATAGTAAGAGTTCAATATTTAACAATTTAAAAGCAAAAAAATATGGTGATACTTAAGAACATTTCAGTGCCTGAAGGGGGGTTGCCAAGAAAAAAGGTTGAGAACACCAGGCCAAGAGATGCCACACAACATTTGTCAATAGCCTGCTGTAGTTAAGCATTTGCTTTGATTAGGGTCTGGTCATGCGAGGGACACACTGATTAGGTGGCCATGGACTGCCCTATGGGGCAGGATTACCAGGAAAAAGGGGCAGCTAGTAACAAGTGGATGGATCGATAGGGGGGAGGGTGGGGGTGTATTGCAGTCACAGCTGTGAACACTTTGGATGTGTCTCCTGACTGCTAGAGTCCATTGGGCCAATTGCATTGCCGCAGGTGAGCCATAGATTTGGACCCTGGCCTTGGGGAGAGCCAGGACAATAATGTGGCATATGGATTGTATATGACACTGTGAGTGGGGTGTGGTGGAGATTGGTGGGTTGTATGAGCAGGCAAAGGGACAAATAGCATGTCACCACTGACTCCATGAGCGAAATGTGTAATTGGCATCGAAGAAGCCAATGATTCTTTTAAAGATCACTCACTTGCAATCGGCATAAAGAGGTTAATTCCATTCCTACATCTCCCTTAACCCAGGTCATTACACGGTTATACAAAATTATGCAGTGTGACTGCTTTTTGGCATTATTAAAGATCCAAGAACATACTCTGCTTCTCAGCATTAGTTTTATGTTAGTGGGGAGCCCAGGCCAAGTGGGGCCTGGCTTAAAAAAGTTCTGGAACCCCAGGTTCATTACATTCTTTGGAGTGGGTATGGGGCATTGGTCTGATTGGCTGGGCTGCCTCAGACAGACTTTGACTTGCATTTCATGTGTCAAGTTAGGACTGGTCTGTAATAACCAAGAGGCAGCTGTAGAAAAAGTCATTCTTATGGATGGTGGCCCTACTAGGTACATGGCAGCTAAATAATTGCCATTGCTAAGGAATTAAATGAAATGAGCAAAAGACACATAGAAGGAATGGTATACAGAATATAAATGATGAGAGCGATGGAGTCCAGAACAGATCCTGACAGACAAGACCTTTGTTTTCATCTTCTCTATTATCAGCCAACCATGGCAGGTTGGTGGGGGGGTTGGGAGATTTGTGTGAGAATTCCCCAGGAGAGGCCAGAATAAGTTGGGGCGGATAGGCTTGCCTGGTTTGTCAGGCATGGAGGTCCATAAGAGATGCCAATTAGCCATTGGCGAAAATAAATGTGTGCAAGGAAAACATGCAGCTTCTGTGTCCCTTTGGAGCCTACCCACAATATCAAATAAATATTTTTTTTCTAGAAAATTATAGAGTGGATTCAGATTAAATTAGATTAGATTAAATTAAATTGGTAAATTTGCCATTTTTGCATATCAGTCTACACTGTAAAACCTATAATGAAAAGGTGAAAACATGTTTTCAGATAGGTTTGCAAATTTATTAAAAACTGAAATCTCAGACCTTTTGTTGTGGCACTCAAGTGCATGCTGTTTGCTTTAATTATCTGTCTAATTATGTATCTAGAACTTGATTGGAGTCCACCTGTGGCAAGCTGAATTGCTTGAACATTCTGTAGAAAGGCACATTCGTGTTAATAATGTCCCACAATTCACACTGCATGTCAGGACAAAAGCCAAGCCGTGAAGTACAAGGAGCTCTTTGTAGGGCTCTGTAATCAAATTGTGGTGAGGCATAGATCAGGGCAAGAGTATTCAACTGTTTCTGAAACTGAGCACAGTGGCCTCAGTAATTGTGAAATGTTAGACATTTGTAACCACCAGGACATTTCTCTCGAGATGGCCATCCAACATAACTGAGTAAGGTGGCAAGAAGGACCTTGGCTAAGAACCTGATGGTCACTTTAAAAGACCTTCACAGCTCTTCTGCTGAAATGAGAAAACCTGTCAGAAGGAGAACAATATCAGCAGCACTTCATCAATGAGGGGTTTATTATAAGAGTGGCTGGATGGAAGGCACCTTTGAGTTAAAGGCATTTGGTGACATTTAAATGACTCTTGGGAGAATGAGGAAAAAGATTCTCTGGTCTGATGAGACAAAAAATGAACTCTTTGGGCAGAACTCTAAGCACTTTGTCTGATGAAGACTAGGCACTGCATATCCCCTGCTTAAGTCCTTGCCTACAGTGAAGCATGGCTGTGGCAGTATTATGCTATGGAGATGCTTATCAGCAGCAGGGACAGAGAGACCTCAGACTGGGCCGGTGATTCACCTTTCGGCACGACAATGACCTGAAGACAATGGTGGAGTGGCTAAGTGAAGTCTGTCATTGTTCTTGAGTGGCTCAGCCAAAGCCCAGACTTAAACCCCATAAAACATCTGTGGAGAGACCTAACGATGGCAGCTTACAGACATTTCTCATTCAGTCTAACACAGTCTGAAAGGATCTTCCAGGAGGAATAGGATAAACCGCTGAAATCCAGGTGTGCAAAACTTGTAGTTTCTTGCAAATGATGACTCGAAGCTGGAATTGCTAAATTAAGGGTCTGAATATGAATGAGAGATTTCAGTTTTTGATTGTTAATAAATTTGCAAACCTTATCGAAAACATGTTTTCACTTTGTTATTCTGGTTTGGTTGCAGATTGATGGGTAAACATGTCAAATTTATCCTTTTAAAATTAAATCTCCAGTATAATAAAAATTTGCAGAAAACTGAAGGGGTTCAGAATACTTTCTAAATCTAATGTAAGTAAGATGATCAGTTTTATTATTTTTCAGTTTAATCCAGGCTTTAATGTGTCATATTCTAAACTTTCATTTTTAGAAAGGTTCAAATAGACTGAATTATCCATCCATCCATCCACTATCCAACCCGCTATATCCTAACTACAGGGTCACGGGGGTCTGCTGGAGCCAATCCCAGCCAACACAGGGCGTAAGGCAGGAAACAAAACCCGGGCAGGGTGCCAGCCCACCTCAGGAATTATACATCCTTTAAGTGGACAATTCATTAGCTTTTGTTTATTTCTTTTCTTATTGTTGTACTCTGTCTGTAATTGGAGATTTTTGAGGTGAAGTGGCAATTTAAGTTAAGGAAGGTTGAAGCTTTGACGTAATGAAGTTATGTTCACTAATCATGCCAGAGAGCAGTGACATGTTGAATTTTGATTAGCACATATCAGTAAGAAATTCACTGTGCTCTATCTTCTACTTCTTTCGGCTGCTCCCGTTAGGTGTTACCACAGCAGATCATCTTCTTCCATATCTTTCTGTCCTCTGCATCTTGTTCTGTTACACCCATCACCTGCATGTCCTCTCTCACCACATCCATAAACTTTCTCTTAGGCCTTCCTCTTTTTCTGTTGCCTGGCAGCTCTATCCTTAGCATCCTTCTCCCAATATACCCAACATCTCTCCTCTGCACATGTCCAAACCAGCACAATCTCACCTCTCTGACTTTGTCTCCCAACCGTCCAACCTGAGCTGACCCTCTAATGTCCTCTTTTCTAATCCTGTCCATCCTCCATCCTAATCATCCAAGAGTGGACTGATTAACATACATTTAGACTAACTAACAAGAATTGCCAAACTACAAATACAGTGTAATAACTGTCAAGCACAATGCATGCACATTTCTGCTCAAGCCACTAATAAACCAGGAATATGTCAGTTTTAACTGATGTTGGCTGCTGTATGTTATCCTATGCTCTAATAGCCATATTAATGTAAAATACTGTGTGGCGTGGGAGAACAAAAGATGACACACTTGCCAAAAGTTGTTTATCCTAATATAGCAGCTTATGATTTAGTTTCAGGAGCCTAAAGAACCTAATTGAAAAATATCTATAAGGATATGCAAACCTGTACATCTCAGTTTGTACTGTATTTAGTGCTTATTATTTTGTGTTTTAATGTTATTTTGAACTTTGTTTTATTTTAAGAACTGTGTTTCCTCAATGCTATCACATTTGAATTAACATTACTTTTAGGAAATGGTGAAAATACAGCTGAATATAGGAAATGTATTAATAGACATGTAATAGCACATGGCCATTTGAATGTTTTTATACATGTGAATTGCACACAAATGTTTAAAAAAGTGTTGCTGGGAAGATCACATTTATGCTTTTGTGCTCATTTGTTAATCCATCTGTACATCTTCTAAACCTGCTTTATCCTGCCTGAGCAGTGTTGCGGGGCAGCTGGAGTCTATCCAGGCAAGCACAGGGCACAAGGCAGGAATAATCCTCTGGACACAGCATCAGTCCATTGCAGGGTGATCACACAGACATGCCCACTCCAGGGTCAATATGGCACTGTCAAGCCACTGAATGTTTTTGGACTGTGGGAGGAAATCAGAGCGTCTGAGAACACATGTGAATGGAACATGAACCGCATCCTCCTTGTTGTGAGGCAGAAGCACCACTGCATCACCGTGTCACCCTTCATTTATTAATGGAATGTTACATTTCTGTATGGTTGTGTTTTATTGTTTTGTAAATTAAAATCCTTGTTATGTTTTCAGTATTTTTGTATCACCTCATTTTTGAAAGGAATCATTTTCTTACAAAAAAGAATCATTTGTAATCTTATTTCTGGTATAGTTACTCCCCTCACATCTAAATGATGCATAAGAGAGCACTGGAGTGTTGATTGCAGCAACGCTACTTTATGTTATGTTGGTGACAATGATTTGAGTTTTTCTCCCAAATTGGTGTTCTCATATGAGTGCAGACATTTAATAATGACTTGGAATGCAGACTTCATTAAAGCGGTATTACTGGAGAGAACTCTAAGCAGGTTATGATGTTAAAGATGCCTGCACTACACTATTTATTGTTTATCATGGTCCAATTACAGAATGTGTCAGTATCACAATAAATTATATTAAATAGTTGTATTTTATTCATTGGTTTGACTTTTCCTGATGTTGCTGTTTTTTTCACTTTTTAGTATCTTTTACAGAGCCTCTATACTGTAAATACCACATTTGACTCTACTAGTACTAAATACTCTTCACAAGTTAGCTAGCATTTACTGCTGGTTGGTTCCTGCCTTGTTCTTGACTCCCCTGGGATATGCTGTAGCTCCTGTGACCCAAAACTAGGATAATTTTGGTTCTAGAACTGATAAAATGTTTGGTTCAGTTATTTCATTTGTAACAGTGATGTTTTCCTAAAGGACTTCAAAACAAATTCTGATGGTGGCAAGAGGCGGACATTCCAAAACGGAGGACATGCAATTAATTTGTTTCATGCTGGCTTTGTCATCTTTGCATTTCTGATTCAAAATTCCCACAAGGCTATGTTCCAGACTTTCTCCCGGCCCCACACCTACATGCTTTATTAATACTAAGAAAATGTTGCAATCATGTCCCAGACTTTTGCTGCCATTGTAATACAATTAAATGAGTTTAAGAGTCTCATGGCCAAGGGATACAAGAAAAATACTTTAATGTGATGTACACAAGTCCTACACTGTTTCATTTTAAGAAAATGGAGCATTCCAGTCACGTGTTCAAATCCTACACATTTGGAATTTGCACATTGTTCCCTTGTCCATGGGGTTTTCATCTACATATCAGACATGGAAATCACCTTGATTGGATACTTTAAATTCCCTTGGCATGACCTTGTGTGCCCTGCATGGCACTGACACCTTTTGTTTATATTGTGCTTTTGTTCAGTAGTCTTTTTCTTTTTTTGTCTTTATATCTTACCACCACTTATTTGTTTATTCTTTGTATTATTTTTAATTTTGTCCCCAATACGAAGCGGTCATCTAGAACCATCAGGTGTGACCTAAAAGCTCTCTTCAAAGACGATGTCACATTACACAACTTCTAGTCACTGTGTATGTCAGGCTTGACAGAGGGATGGTCTGGTTTTGTCGCTTTACCATGTCATCTCACACAATTGAATATCACTGAGAATGTCATGTCATGGGGCGGGACGGTGGCGCAGTGGGTAGCGCTGCTGCCTCGCAGTTAGGAGACCCGGGTTTGCTTCCCGGGTCATCCCTGTGTGGAGTTTGCATGTTCTCCCTGTGTCTTCGTGGGTTTCCTCCCGCAGTCCAAAGATATGCAGGTTAGGTGCATTGGCGATTCTAAATTGTCCCTGGTGTGTGCTTGGTTTGTGTGTGTTTGCGCGCCGTGTGGTGGGCTGGTGCCCTGCCTGGGGTTTATTTCCTGCCTTGCGCCCTGTGTTGGCTGGGATGGGCTCCAGCAGACCCCCATGACCCTGTAGTTAGGATATAGCAGGTTGGATAATGGATGGATGGATGTCATGTCATAGTGATGGCTTAGTGACCATCAAGCACAGTCGTGCTTTCCTTTCTCAGACAGCCAATGATGTGCTGCCTGATGTAAGTGGTGCTGTACAAAAGGTTAACAGGTACGGTGAGTTCATTTGCAAACTCTGCCCCTTTTTCACTTTTTAGGTATGTGTGCCTATAATGTTCAAATCAACTATTGATATAGCTCATGGCTGTCTGACTGTCAGTCTGTCTGTCTGCACTGAACAACACGGCTCCCAATGGACCAATTTTGTTGAAATGTGACAAATTTGTCAAGATACTTCCATTTTCGTTCAGATATCTTGAACTGATTGCCCTGTACAAAGTTTTGAAATTTCAAAATATCATAAGGGATCTAGCGCACCAGAATTTCATTCATCCCAATGCTTTAAGCCAGTGTTTCCCATGGATGGGCACCAGTCCATAGACATTTTGTGCCAGACTGCAAAAAGGCAGGCATGGCAAGCATGTTAACTCTGTGATAGACTTCTGCCAGTTTGCAAAAAGTTGGCTATGAATTGTTGGGGGTTCCACCAGTAGTAAACCAAGAAGCAACCTGTTCGTCTGACTATCATTCATTGATTGAACCGCTCAAAACCCCACAGGGGACCCCTGCTCAAACATTAATCAAAGGTCACTTGCTGTAGTAAAGTTTGCCTTTTGTGTCTGTTATTATATTTATTTGTTCATTAAGGTTATATTAATTGGCACTTGAAAATTGTCACACTATATTACTATAGGGTGTGTGCATGTGCTTATGTGCATGTGTGAGTAAGAATAGTCTTTGTGAAGGACTAGAGTCCTGCACAGGCCTGTTTTTAGCCTTTTGCCCAGTCCCAGTGGGATAGCTCCTGGCTCCAACAATCCTGTTATGAGTTGAGAAGGTTCTGGAACATATCATCTGAACTCAATCCATTGACAGCTACATTGCCAGCACAGCCCTTAAGCACATGTGAATGTTACGCCATGTGCACATTTTCTGACTTGTTCCTTTCTGTCATGGTACTGTAGTAAAACACAAGACGTCAGGCAGTCTAGCTTCTCTTCTGTTTGTAAAGTCAAAAACTCCTGCATTCGTTTTTCCTTGTCGCTGCTTTATATGCATTGTACTTCCGGGTGGGCACTCAGTGGTCCTCTTACACACACAGGACCTGCTCCTTTGAGTAAAGCGAGTCATTCGTCTAGTTTGAGTGAGTGGCTGGGCAGGTCACATTACGTGACAGACTTCAAGGAAGCATGCTGAAGACTGCCATCAACTTGCTTAGATTATGTAAATGAAGGTTATGACTGGAAATTGCTGCACAAGTTGACTAATGTGACATGGCCTTAAGGCACCTGTTGCCATTTCTTGGTGTTCTTTAGCTCCCTTTTATCAGTCTTTTTTTGTTTGTCAGTTTGTTGGTGTTTTTGGGCCATTTTAGTTTTAATTTCTTGGTTTACAATTTTGCTCTGGTTTTCTGGTAGTACATTGTGATTTTTACTCATTTGAGACTTTTTATTCTCGTAATCTTATTATTTAGTTTTCATGCTGCCATTTTCTCTGTTTTCCCAACAACAAGAATTTGGTTCATGGTTCAAGGTGTGTCTGGACCAACGGTGTTACTCGGCAGCTAAAATGATTGCGAATCATTGGGATTCTGACAATTTGTCGAGATATTTTCTTGGGTCGGATCGTCTGTCTGCCTTGCTGCCCCCCACTTTTCACTTCTTCAGCTGCATGTTATGTCATTGTAATGCCCTCTGCCACTTTGCATTAGGATGAGCCATTTGTTCCCATTTTTCACACTCTTTTGTTGAAAGTAAGGTGTGAAGAAACAAAAATGATTTTGGTGTCAAACATGTGTGCCTCTTGAATATGAAAGCACATCTTTCATTCTGTCTGGGGGACACAGCCCAATCTGTCCTGTCGGTCACCTTACTGCCTTGTGATATTTTTTAGAGAGACTTTCATAGAAGGGAAAACAGATGGGCTTCAGGTGGGACCATTTCATTTTGAAAGCTGGCACTAAAGGGCAGTCTCTTCCAGTGTTTCAATTACACTGTCCCCCACACAAGTGACCCAATGTCCACATTTATGACAAGTACTTTGTTGCTAGGCAACAGATCATGTGGCTTGCTCACACATGGACAGCTGGGTGGCTGGCTCTTTGCCCAGTAGGTTTTTTAGCTGCACATACATCTTCCTTAAAGTCGTGCATTTATTAGCAGTGGGCTTTCTCAAGGGTTTAAGCTCTCCTCTGAATTTATTCACTTTGTCTGTTTACCAAGTGTAAGGTTTAGTTTGCTTTTGTATCATAATGTGAATTTATGTGTGACTGTTCATTATGTGCCTTGCAGTACAGATCACATGTTGGCTCACCTGTGTGTAGCACCCTATAGCATGTGGACTCCAGTTTGTTCTGCCACTGGGAGGCTTTATATGATGTGAGTATGTCTTCACAAAGCTCAGAAACCTGACTGGTAAACTTTTACTGAACAGTTGGCATGGGATCAGATGAGGGAAGTCATTTTTTATTAACCAACTGGAATTCTATGAAGAAGCAACAAAAGCATACGATCAAAGTGGAGCTTATGATATTATCTATCTTAACTTTCAGAAAGCATTTGATAAGGTGCCACATGAGAGGTTGGGCATCAAACTAAAAGAAGTGGGAGTTCAGGGTGATGTTTGTAGATGGGTGCAGAATTGGCTCAGACACAGGAAGCAGAGGTGATGGTGCGAGGAACCTCATCAGAACTGGCCGATGTTAAGAGTGGCGACCAGCGGGGGTCAGTGCTAGGGCCACTATTATTTTTATATATATATATATATATATATATATATATATATATATATATATATATATATATATATATATATATATATATACACAGTATACAGTGGGTATGGAAAGTATTCAGACCCCCTTCAATTTTTGTTATATTGCAGTCATTTGCTAAAATCATTTAAATTAATTTTTTTCCTCATTAATGTACACACAGCACCCCATATTGACAGACAAAAAAAAGAATTTTTGAAATTATTGCAGATTTATTAAAAAAGAAAAACTGAAATATCACATAGTCCTAAGTATTCAGACCCTTTGCTCAGTATTTAGTAGAAGCACCCTTTTCTCCACACATACCGCTTAGAATTAAGGCCAAAAAGTTCTCTCTTGGTCTCATCAGACCAGAGAATCTTATTTCTCACCATCTCAGAGTCCTTCAGGTGTCTTTTAGCAAACTCCAAGATAGAACTTTTTGGCCTTCATTCTAAGCGGTATGTGTGGAGACAACCAGGCACTGCTCATCACTTGTCCAATACAGTCCCCACAATGAAGCATGGCGGTGGCAGCATCATGCTGTGGGGGTGTTTTTCAGCTGCAGGGACAGGACGACTGGTTGCAATCGAGGGAAAGATGAATGCGGCCAAGTACAGGGATATCCTGGACAAAAACCTTCTCCAGAGTGCTAAGGACCTCAGACTGGGCCGAAGGTTTACCTTCCAACAAGACAATGACTCTAAGCACACAGCTAAAATAACAAAGGAGTTCAATCCACAATCGACCTCTATTAGGAGATCCTAAATAAACATCAACAGAGATGAATGCAGCAGTCAGTTTTGGTGCTCTTGGTGGTCTGGCTGTTATTTTGTCCGGAAATTGTTGGAGCCTGCAGAACTATGACCGCAATTCAGGAGTCTGAGGACTGATCAGATCAGCAGCATTGGTGCTCCAGAAATAAATTTTTCTTTTTATACAAGAGCATATTTTAATAAATACACAAATCACAGTGACATACTGAAAGTCATCAAACTTCACTGCTGATTACAACTCTAAAGTAAACCATAATTGTGAGTGCCTTTCAACAAACTAATTTGCACCTTGTTGCGCCTAATACTTAGTGAGGCCTTGCACCCTGACCAAGCTCACAAAACAGATGGAAGGAAGATTACCGTATATACTCATGTTTAAGATCTCCCATGGATAAGTCAGTGCTTGATTTTACCGTATAATTTCTAGTGTTTACAATGTTGGTCATATAAGTCGAATGCTGAAAACTGACACTATTAGTCCAAGAGATTATGATCTGCTAACGCCCACCTGACAGAGTAACCATGGAGCACACGGCCTTTTTTTTCGATGTATTGTGCCTACGTGACCACACAGTAACACCCGAACTATTCCGAAGTGATGTTTGCACTGTTTTGTGTTTTTTGTATCTAACACCCTCATACACCTATATCATAACAGCATCCCTTATCTACGATGGAGTCTTCGATCAGAAGAAAATATGACGCTGGTTTTAAATTAAATGTCATTGAAGTAGTGAAAGAAATTGGTAACTGTGCTGCTGCAAAAAAATTCAATGGATCTGAGAAACTGATGCGAGATTGGAGGAGGCATAAAGATAAAAAAAAAAAAAAATTCATTGTCGCATTTGTGAACAGGCGTATAAGTTGGGGTCTGATTTTATGATCAGTTTTTTGGGTTTCAAGACCCGACTTATACGTGAATATATATACACAGATATCCGTGCGTCTCGTGATGATGCAGGCTGAAAGAACCCCATGTTGTACCTGATCATGTAACACTATAGTGATATGATTTGTATATTTATAGGGTCATTAAAGTCATATGTATAGAGTACAGTGAAATACTAATTAATGTTACTCTTTGATGCCATCATGAGTCAGTATGTGACCAACAGTATTTGTGTTCACCCTTCAGTTAATGTTGGCTTAGTGTCCAGTACAGGATTCCATGAGTGCCTGATACAAAGCAAGACTCAAGCCTAGACTGGACATTAGACCACCACAGACAGAGCACAGTCACACACATCAGCCACCCAAGCATCTTGGGAATAACTCGAAATGCTGAACACAACCCACATTGACCTGAGGAGAACATACAAACTTCATGGAGACATTGGCAGGCCTGGGCAGTGAACTCGAATTCCTGGAATTGGAAGGGGCACTCTTAAATAAATTCAAGATAAATTCAATAATTAACAGACCGATAAAGATGAAGTATTCTTCAGACTTTCCACATCTAAAGTGTTAATCTGTTCCATCAAGGTGATGCCTGCCAGTGATCATCTTCGTCTTTTCTATGGTGGACAACCTACCGCATAGTTGGCATTCCCTTAATGGAGCCAAATTCAGGGAGGGCTGCAGCCATGAAAGAAAAGACTTCTGCGATGGTGCATGAGAAGAAGGGCAAGGGGATTAATGAGTTCATGTTAGCGGGCTTGCAGGCCAACTCCTTGCATATCCATCAGATTGTGTTACATGACTCCAGTCAGGTTTCACGCTTGGTAATTACGCGGCCCTGAGTTTTTGTTTTCCTTCGCCTTTTCACCAGAGAGCCTCTTACAAGCAAATAACCTGAAATGGGGCAAAGGGGGGGTGTGGGAGAGAGAAGCTGGGGAAAAAAATCTTATTAGCATGTTAGGTTAATAGCTTCATTTGCATAAGCAAATGAAATCTAAATAAACCCAATTAAGTAACCCATTGTTCTTAATGATGCAAAAGAAATGCATGCAAGAAATCTAACAAGCAAGCTTTTCATTCATTAAAAGACGCTTTAGCAGCCAACATTCATATTTCTAACCCCTTTGCCGTCTTCTGTCACACCATCAAATTGTGTGGACAGGATAAAGGAAAAAGTGCCCCGCAGAAGAAAAGAGCAGCTTTGGCCGGCCTCATGCCCTGAGAAGGCCAAGGTTAAGAGTTTCTTTCAACTGCAACTACTTCAGCTGGTGCTTATGCAGAGGAGTGAATTACCTGGATTAACAAGCGGCCGTCAACATTCAAAAGATTAATTACCAGAGCTATGGAAAGGCCGTCAATTTGCCAGGGCCATCAAAATTCCCTTTGTGAAAGCCTTGCCATTGTGGAGGCGACTGGAAGCTTTCATCACAAATGACTCAACGCAGCCAGGTCGTAAACTTCTCTTTGAAGTTGGAGCTTCATTCAGTTGGGTGATGAGCAAATAAATATATAAAAGATATATGGCAGCAAATGAAGAGAAACAGGAGACTTGATTGAGAGATTCACTTACGGTGCGGAGGATGGTAGCAGGGACTGGAAGTTGACAATTAAAAGTATTTAACTCTCCTCTTGAGTCACTTCACTCATTTATAGATAAATCAGCATATCCTAGTTGTCCAGCCTGTTCTGATTTCCTGGCCAATAACTGATAATCAGCATTCAAACATTATAAGTAGGGGGTCAAAGCAGTAGGGGTGCTGTACGATACAAGTAGAAAACGTATCCATCTGTTAACGGAGTTCACTCATTCCACTTCCGGATCAAGGAAAGTCAGAGCCTCTGTCAGCAGCACCAGACATGCTCTTGGGCACACTCATCTTTAGGATGTGAAAGGTAACAAAAGAGTTTTCAACGGATATGAGAAGGGCAGACACTGAATTTAATGTCAGGTCACTGGAGCTGTGGGCAATGCTATTGCAAAGTACAGAAGATTTACTTAATATTTAAACTCAGTTAAAAGATGCTTCATTTTTTTAGAACATTAATAGACTTTATCTAAAAATAGACTTGGCATTATTTAACTTCCAATTTAATTATGGTGTTGTGAATAAATTGAACTTAAGATGATATAAGGAAGCAGATGGTAATACAATGATACCTACCTGGTTATCCATGGGAAGGTAAATCCTACTCAGACTGTTCACTACATGCTTTTCTTTGTGCTCTTGTAATTACTAATTATCGCCAATTGACTGGTAATCTGGTGGTGAGACATTCATTCAAAATGTGATGCCCACACAGGAAACACTAAGGTAATGTCAAGTCCTTCTGTCCATTATTATTGTTTAGTCCAGACCATACAGTGTTAAACTCTTCGACATTAATTGGCATTTATACCTTAAGATAATTTCATATTATATTCTTTGAAGAATTAAACCTCAAACATTCTTATCAGTTTTTAACTTGCACATACAGTAGTAAAGGAACCAAATTCTCGTTTACATCAGCATCTCTGGTTAAATGATACTTAAGCCCCATTTCCAAACTTCTGTAAAAAATGCACCCCAACATGATCTGAGGCTGCGTTTGAGACAGGACCTTTTAAGTGGAATTTCAGATAATGAATTCAAAGTAGCCATTGACAAGATACGCTCTTTGTCATCATGTGCAAAGTATGGAAAATTTCTAATAAAAATTGCACATCACATGGATCTACCTTGATTAAGATTGTCCAAAATATATTTAGAACAAATACTGTGAGAGATGTTACAAAGTCCCTGCTTCAGTAGGACATATATTTGGGGATGGCTCTTCACTCCGATTGTATTGGGGCGAAATCTCTGAATGGTTCTCAGAGAGTTTTGGATGTGCAGTTACTTCTGCTCCTCTGGTAGCATTAATTGGACTAACACCAGACTGAAGAATCCTCTCATGTAATATCTTACGCTCCACTGCTTGCTTGTTATCTTACCTTAAGCAGACTGTGATATTTGGCCGGCTTATCATCCCGGCCAATACCCCCAGGCCGCCAGATGGAGCCCTCCCTGCAGTATGGAGGTGCCCCGAAGACCAGCAGGGAATCATGGACGCTGTAGTTTTTATCCTCAGCCCTGCTGGATACCTCAGGGGCCGCAAGAGGGAGCTGCAGGGAGGACCGAAGACTCATTTGTGCCCTATGATCCGGAAGTTCGTCATAGAAAGAGTGACGGGCTTCCGGGTTGAAGACCCGGAAGTGATTGAGAGTCACATGGACTGGGGATGGAGAACACTTCCGGGTCAGGGAATATAAAAGGACTGTGAGAGCTCCCAGACGGCGAGCTGAGCTGGGTGGAAGGGTGGCAACGCGTCTGGGAGCTGGAGGATTGTATTTGTGATTAGTATATGAGTATTGTGGAGGAGAGGGTGCTTGGTGCACTGTGGAGATTTAATAAAGTCAATATTTGGACTTTTACCTGGTGTCTGGAGTCGTGGACAGGGGTTCAAGGGAGCGAGAGCGCCCCCTATCTACCACAAGACAAAAAATCCTCTTCCACCCTCCATATCTCAGTAATGGTTTTATTTACTTAAAAGTTAGAAGAGATCTAATTTTCCCAGTGGAGAATTTTCTAGTGTTTGTTTAGAATCTGATAAGAATTCATTAATGTTGTGCTAAAATAAACAGGCTGGGACTTTTTATACTTTTTGATGTCCAAACCTAGGCTTGACATTAATGGTTGCCAAGTCACCAGTGGTCACCATTTTGAAGTAAAGGACAACCAGTTTTTGGTCCTTGGATGCCAAGACTGTCAAGCACTGCAGCAATGCACTGTTTTTTATGCTGTAGATTGGAAAAGGGTAGTTTTTGCTTATTAGGTATAATTGGGAGGTCTGTGTATATTTACTGTAAAGCCTCTGTAAAGTTTTAAATTCCCCTTGGGGACAAATAAAGTATCTATCTGTCTATTATATAGTGCCTTTCATTATTTCTAATGCCAAAGGTTAGTCAGTATTATGATTAAAATGAAAAATGCACACTGTACTTTCTGGCTTTCCTTTAAGCAGGTAAAGCTGTTATAAAAAACAATGTAACAACCATCCACCATCCAAGTGTGTACGATCCGATTCTGCACCTAACAGAAATTCTAAAAGCCTCCTTTATTTATCTAGAGGGACAAACATGAAAGGACTGAAAACTCCCAGTGAACCTGACGCCGCTGCACTGTGTCTACTGTGTGGAAGTCCATTACAGTGTACTAAGATGAAAAAGCTGCTAACTGGAACACGTGCTGGGAAAAGTCAGCCATGATGGAACTACATCTGGTGCTAGAGTACGCTGACTTTTACTAACTTTTGTTACATATGAAGTAAAGCAGGGTTTTTTTTGACACATTTTAAAAAAATGTCTTTTTGATTGTTTCTTCAAAGTACTGCAATGTTAATAAAATTAATTAAACAATGATATAATTTACAGTAATCCCTCCTCGATTGCGGGGGTTGCGTTCCAGACCCCCGCGATAGGTGAAAATCCGCGAAGTAGAAACCATATGTTTGTGTGGTTATTTTTATATATTTTAAGCCCTTATAAACTCTCCCACACTGTTAACATTATTAGAGCCCTCTAGACATGAAATAACACCCTTTAGTCAAACGTTTAAACTGTGCTCCATGACAAGACAGAGATGACAGTTCTTTCTCACAATTAAAAGAAAGCAAACATATCTTATCTTTAAAGGAGCGCCGTCAGGAGCAGAAAATGTCAGAGAGAGCGCAAAGAAAAGCAAACAATCAAAAAATCAATACATGCTTTTAAGTATACAGAAGCACCGCGATAAAGCGGCATTTTGTAGAGGAGCGTCCGTGTCCTCTGTGCAAACAGCCCCTCTGCTCACACCCCCTCCGTCAGGCAGAGACAGCGAGAAAGATAGAGAGAAGCAAACAAGCACCGCGCGGGAAGCATATCTTATAGCATTGAGGAGTTTTAGTTAATATGCAATACATACTCTGATTGGGTAGCTTCTAAGCCATCCGCCAATAGCGTCCCTTGTATGAAATCAACTGGGCAATCAAACTGAGGAAGCATGTAACCTAAATTAAAGACCCATTGTCCAGAAAGCGCGAACCAGCTGAAAAATCTGTGATATATATTTAGATGTGCTTACATTTAAAATCCGCGATAGAGTGAAACCGCGAAAGTCAAAGCGCGATATAGCGAGGGATTACTGTATTACTAATAATTATTTATTTGAATACAAGAGACAGTAATTGATATTTTAGAAATCCACTAAAGCAACATGTAAGAGAAATGTTGCTGAATATATTAAAAAAAGGATGTTAAACAGAAGATAAGCAACTGCTGTTAGATGAGTGCCATGAGCACAGGAAATGTGCAATATAAATAAAATGTATTATTATTATTATTTTACAATAATATATGCATGAGTTGTTACATGTTTGTTTATATGACATTTGCTATATAGAATTTGTATATATGTATAATGAATCTGTTTATTGTGTTTGTTAAAAATATTATTAATATTTTGTTGCAACTCATAAGGAAGACCGACAGTGTGCTGTTGCTTATGCTGCTGTGATCTGGTGATTTATGCCAAAAGTAAGAAACGTTTGTCATGTAGTTGGGTTTGGCGATGGCTCACTGATGTCGACTCTAGTAGTGTAAGCAGTTCATTTTCAGTAGATGGTACACAGTATCACAAGAATGCAAAATTATTAAAACTGATTACAGGATGAAATCATATTCAGTGCACTTTGAAACAAATGAAGAACATATGCTGTAGCATCTTGTCGTAAGTTTTTTGAAAATAACTTGCATCTTAAACTTTAACTGCTAATTAAGAAGTGCTTTTAGCAATTATTCAACAATTTCTCAATAAACTGAATTACATCATCCCAATACTCATAAGCTAGGTTTGAACAAACTAGGTGACGCAAGAAATTAGTGAGCACAGAGCTGGAATCCTGACATGTTAAGTGACAACACTTCAGACTGAAATGCTGTAATGCAGCAGCTACGTAAAATAAGCTGACTTTTAATTGCATAGCCTCTTACTCCAAATATAGATTGTTAAAAATGGCAACCATATTTTCATTTTTGTCAAATAAAAGTTGAGGCCTAGTTGCCAAGCCAGGCAACCACTTTGAAAAGTTGGTGTTGAGCTTGGGTCTAAACATGACATGTACTGACTGAGCTTTTTGTTTACGTGTCTTTCTGAAGTGAAGGGGTTATTGCCAGCAATTTTTACTTGATCCAATATGGAACATTCATATATGAAAGCAGGATTGTCTGTTGCATGTCTAATTCTTTAATTCATAAAAGTATTAAAAATGGCAGACCAAATTAAATAGTTCAGTTTATCCTTTTTGCTGTATCCATTGGCCAATCCATTGCAGGATGGACAGTGGTGTTTCTTACACTCACATAAGGAGAACACAAAAGACAATCACACACTGAGAATCAAACAGTCGTTTAAGCCCTCGGAGGCACCAGGACCCCCTGCCTGACCTTTAGAGTGTCTGATGTTAATTTTTATAGGAAGTGATACAGAATTTAAGTGATATAAGAAATGGCACTGACATCATCATTCTCTGCTCTGCACTCCAAGTCACTTGCTGTTCCCGTGTACATGAGAAGTGGGAATTACAGGATTGACTCCCAGAGGGGGCAGGAATGAAGGGGCAGATTGAGATCATTAGCATAATAAAGATGCTCTGGTGAAATGTCTATAGAAATGTTTGTATACAACATGGTCAAAATTTATGAATAACAAACGTATCAGAGGTAAATATGGTATGAATGTCTGTTAAGAGTGAGAGGCTGACGATGGCTGGAGTATTGCCAAGAAGGTTCAATCTATACAGCATCTTCAAGATCAGACCAAATCTGATGGAGTACACAGCACAACCCCTGGCCCAGGCTTTGGCCCTGTCATGTATGGCCTGCTGGCAGGAGAATCGCTGTGTGTCACCAGGCCGCTGTAGATGAGGGACAAAGCAGCAGCACCTCTGGTGTTCAACCTGCTGAGGCAGACACATGTTGCTGCTCATTTCAAATCACTCCATTGGCTCCCTGTAGCAGGATGTTTTCAGTTCACATGTAATTAATGCCATTTAAATGTTTTAACAAGTGTGAGTTTATCCACACTTTTGTTTGAAACATGTTCTGAAACAACAAACATGAATCAATAGCCTTTCTCTGTATTAAATGTAAAATGACAACTGAAAATGGTTGGAAACATCCTAAAGTGTTTGAAACCAAATACTAATGGAGTTTTTTTTCCCCATTTTAACAGCTTCCATTTTAAACATTTATCAGAAAAAAAAAACAAAGTTACAGTGCCACAGGCTGCAAAACCATCCTCTAAAATGCGTGGATAATGATGGCAGACTGGACACCAGGAAACATCAAAAAGACTTTAGAAGATAATAAGAGGAGACCATTCCATCTATCCATCTTGTCCCAATACCTCATCCAGGTACTTTTAAAAGTTTTCAAGGTTTCCACTTCAAACACATGACTGTTTAATTGGTTTCAGATTTCCACAAAATGTGTAGACTTTTTCAGTTTTTTGTATTATAAATTAAAATATTTTAGCAAAAACAGTTGACATAGATGCTAATCCTATTCTCTGTGCTAAACGTTAAAATGCTTTGCTCTAAATTTGAAAGCTTTTTAATTTGCCACAATTATTGTTTAAAACATTTTCTTCCTGGGACCTTGCCACAATAACTAAATATCTGCAGCCCAAGACTGGTACAGAAGTTACACCAAAGTCAATGGTTCTGTGGCCGACTCCTTCTGCAGAGTGAGGCTTCAGCGGGCACAGGTGTCCAGTATCAGCTGACTCGACAGATTTGTGTTCCCAACATGAATGAAGTGAAAGTCGTCTGTGACACTTCCATTGTACTTCTGTAGCAAGAAGCTGTTGTGGATGTGGAAGAAACGCCTCCGTTTTAGATCACATTTCATACGACGCTCGTGTAGCTGCGGCAGTGGGCTACAGTTAAGACTGCCAGGTATCATATTCCGCAAAGACAGCATCATTTGATTTCTTCTAACATTTAAAGGCCCATCAATTGACTCAATTTATGAATTTACTCCCCCATCCAACTTAACTAGCGGAGTTTACATGTAGGCGTGCGTGCCACACACTATAGTATCACATGGGCATTTTATGTGTTCTTTAAGGTTGTTTTGGTGACAATATTAGCAATTAGAGGAACATCTCAGGTGCTGGACTAAACTGATCCATCTGGTTTCAGTGACCCGTGTCCCTTTCTCACTGTTTCTTGTCCACTTTCTGCTATACACTTCTGGCAAAATATCTCAAGATTTGAACCCTAAAGTGTTTTTAGGATTTGCAACTTAAGATTTCTTGTTCTCCTCAGCAGTGTGGCACAAAGGTCAACACTGCCAACTCGTACTCTTTAAGGTCAAACAATGCAAAAGGAGACCATTCAGGCCATCAGGATTGTTTACCTAACTAAAAGATGAGCTGTCCCAATACTTCTGCTGACCCTTTTTGGTAAAAAGAAAGATACCTTATGTTAGAGAGGTTGCTGACACTCATGGCAATTTGTAAGATCAGGATACAGCACAATTATATAGATACAAGGATAAGTCAAAAATCATCTGTAATCATGTTTTAACTTGACATAACTGTTAGCTGCAGTAATTGTTGCACACACATGTGAGTGCTGTTTGTCTACAGTTGGAGACTTGTTACATGACTTCTAGTTGGAGGGAATTTCAAAATTAACAACTGCAGCTGCTTGATCTAATTGCTGTCAAAATCTCAGGTTACAGGAATTATAGGAGATGGCAGATTACACGATTACCTCATGATTCAGCACAGTTTCAAATTTCCAAAGTATTGCAAGCTTGTCACATTTTAACAGCCAATTGACAAACTGCCTGTGAATGCTGGTGACTGTGTGAAGGGTTTCTGGGTATGGTCAATTCAGCTATAGTCTGTCTCTTTTTTCCTTTTTCCACTCTGGTTGTAGTTGGATACACACAAGATATCACACAGGCTGTGTTCTTCATCCAAATATCCATTTTTCATCTTTCTTTGTGGCTGCATTATATGCATCGTGCTTGCACATTTGCACACAATTGACTGCTCAAGGGCCCAGCCACTTGTGACAAACCCCAAACAGACAGGTCTGACTGAGTCACTGGAGATGTCAAGAGTGTCACCGGTGTGGCCCACAACTCCCTCAAATTATGTAAATGAATGCTATGACTGAAAATGTCTGGAACAGTCATGCACTGTGATAATTATTATTCGTATGACTTAAAAATGACAAGTCATTTTTTTACAAATTAATATTTAGGTCCTTTGTAGCAAACTGAAATTGATGTTGGACATTTAAACTGCTGTCAAATCACTCATTTGGACATGCATCAATAAATTATGTGTTGAATTGCCTACGTCTCAGCTCCACAGTTACACAATGGTGTTTCAGTGATGCCCCATTTATGCATCAGATAAGCTCACCTTCCTTGGTTTGTTCTGATTCTATTCAGTAGTACCCATTCGTGTCGTCTTAGCTCAAACCCAGGGGCTTGGGTAGTCAGATCATTGATGAGGTAGGCTTTAACGGGGTTAGCAGTAATCCAAATTTGTTTCCATGCCTTGTTGTCAAAGAAAGTGAATGCAATCGGAGGTTAGGTACATTTTGAATCTCTTCAAATAATAAAGAGTTTGCCAACTCCTGACACTTGGTAAACTCCTGTATGGCGTCAAGTTCACGTCTTAATTTCGGCAGTGCTAAATTAGTTAGTATTGATGGCAAGCTGGGTTGATTTTACTGCTCTAGATATAAGCTGCATTGCGTTATTTAGCTGACTAAATGACTTCAACTGACTGCTAAGCTGCTGTTACCATGTCATACCTTTGTTAACATGGTCACTCACCTTTCCATGTGTGCCAAATAAGAGCAGCATTCTGTCATTGTTTTTGTAGTCTGTAATTGATCGAGGAGCGCATTTTCAGTACTTTATGCAAACCATGTTTGCTTGAGCAAAAACTATTCAAATGGATGACAGCTACATGGGTGTTGCAAATGAAGAGTGATCAGATCATTTATCCTGTCCACTACTTAAAATTTTGAACATACCACAACATGGTTTTGGCAAACGGGCTTTTGAATGTTCGACTTAGTGTGTTAACAGCGTAAAAAACTGGTCAACGCTCAAGGATACTCTCTGTTCTTTCTGTATTCCTTGTTGTTAATGCACTGCAGTGCAGATGCCTATTAAGTGACCGGCTAAAGGTCACACAGAGAGCTGGGGAGGCAGGAATTGAACCAGCGCCACAGTGCTCTACATCTAGTGCCTAAAACACTGCACCACATGCAACCTGACATTTTGAGTGCCTCATTCAGCTCCTGGCTGTAGAGTTTGCACAATTTCCAAATGGCTGCATGAATTTCCTCCCTCATCATAAATATGTGCAGTTTATGTTAGTTGGTGACTCTAAGTTGACTCCATGTGGATGCATGCATGAATATGTCTTGAGAAAGTTGCAAGCAATTCAGGCTTGGTTCCCGCCTTGTGCCCAATACTGCCAGACTTGACTCAGACTCTCAGAAGCCCTAAACTGGTCTAAAATGGGTGAGGAGGCTCCTCTACCTGGTATGGGAAAAAATGGAGAACTTGCTTAAAGTGAACTACATTTGGTAGTGTTTCTCTCAACATGGTGGAACTAACTTGTCTGCTTAACCACTCTTTGTATACCACCGCATCTGGAGTAGCTGTGTGTGCTCCGACTTACTGACCACACATGGAAAGACACAATAGGAGTGATCTGCCCTTCTGTGATGCTTATGTGTATAAGGCAGGGGGCTGCTTGTTGATGTTAAGGTTCAATGACAAACAGAACGATTACATTCTCTAATTCAGAAGATTTGTAACCATCTCAAGGTCCGAAGTTAGGACTCAGTATTTGAGTAACAGTAGCACTGAAAATGAGCCATCAGTTTGGCATGGCCCATTGAGGCCAAACCACCTTATCATATCAATATGTTTTATTTATTTAGATAGCACCCTAACTCAAAGAGATTTACACAACATCTAAGGCCAGAGCTATTTTGAACCAACAGTCATAAGAAATGATAGTGGAAATATGGATAGTGAGAAGCAGAGCGGTGGGCTGATGGGTGTCTCCTACACCAGCACAAAGACTGAGATGAAGCCTGTGTATTTAGTCTATGTCCACACTCATTTTCATCTTAAATAAAAACGATCTCCATCTATAATAACCTTACCACGTTGTTTACAAAAGTATCTCCATTCATGCTAAAATGGGCAAAAACTCATATGATTTATATTTTTGCATTATACTGGGCATGTACAAATTGGCATAAAAATCCTTGGAGGGACAGTAACAAGAGTTATTACAAATCTGTAGCGAGCAACACATTATTTCACTTTTGCATGTGAATGATGCATTCAAAACGCAATTTAGATGCATACAGGTAAGCAACACAACAAGCACCATGGAAAGCAACTTTTCTGTGCTCGCTGTATTGGAATATCTCTTTATCCTGGAAAGATTGACCAATCATCGAATGAGAAATAGGTAGTAATGAGCAGGATCCAATCCATAATATGCACTGATAATTCACAGTGCGAGTAGAGTCGACATTTTCACATTATAACGTAGAGGCTGCGTTTTCAGAAGTAAACGGCTCTGGAGAAGGTAATGTGAGGAAAGGAGAAAACAGAAGGTAATGTCTGCATTCTTAAATGAAAATGTGTGGATGGGGCCTTACACTCAGTGGGCAGCAGGTTTGTTACTCAATTTAACCCATGTTTTAATGTTTCTGTGTTATTTATTCACTTTGGGTCCTTTCATATAATATTAGGTTTTGACTGAGAAACCAATGACACTAATTGTGCAAAATATCCAATAATTAAGGCAATGAAAGGGGCAATACTTTTTTATAGCATTGTATGTAAACATAATTCCACACACATACAATATATGCAGTACTATTGATAAACTGATTAACTTTCAACAATTTATTTACCGTTTTTGTTATAACGGTGTGAAATAAACACTGATACACAGTATTTAAGACTTGATTAGGAAATGAACAGAAATTCAGTTATTTCTTGCCAAACTCTGGCCACATGTTTCTGTCCAATAAATACACCAATAATAATATTATTACAGAATACCTTCAAATGAAACGTGTGTTGACTGACCTTGTGTCATACGAGAACTGAGTGTGAAGGGTGTACTTTCTGATATTAATCTCTAAATTACTCAATGTCACAGCGATCAGTGTTGAAAAACCTGTAATTCCCTTTTCATAGGATGCAGCAATCATTGCAATTGCCATTTTTTTAAAAAGAAGATATATCAAATAAAGAATTACTTGATGCAATGCAGGGTGTCACATGTACAAAGTATTATCATTAATATCCTCAACACTCACACACCACTTTTTTACGTAGGCCTGATTGTTTGTTCCAGTGTTCTAATGCTTTCGTCAGTGCTCCTTTGTCAAGCTTTTTAATTTTCTTAGTTTCTCCAATATGTGATGTCAAAATTATGCCTCTTACAGGGCACTCCAACCCAGAATAAAAATAGTCAAAAAAAAAACATAACAGGAATAAGTGGGTTATAAACAACAGAGAAAGGGTGAAAGTGAGGAGAAGAGAAAATGATCAGTTAGGTAGACAGAAAACGCAGCCCTCAAATGCCAGATGGATGGCTCACCTGTTGGTTAGCACAAAACACCAAATACCGTCCTCCTCTTTGTCTCTTTCCTTAGGTCTTTCTTCCATCCCACCAGTAAACATTTGCCTCAACCTCTTATACACTGCAAGTGCTTGGCTTTTTTGCCCTAGCAGAATTACAGTCAGCCCCACACAAGGGTATAGCTCCAGCCCCCATGGCCTTGACCAGGTTTAAGTAGGTCCGAGAATGTAGTTTGCCACATTTTGGACATGAATCGCTGGAGAAGTCTCCATAGTCTCGTACACGAGTAGAGTAGACTATTAAGACATTCCTGGCATTTGATAGGTTACCTTCTTTTGGACGTAGATATCTTCCAGCCTCCTGGGGGAATTTCCTCTGTTTCCTCTTCTTTTGTATCATTTCTTTGCCAGCAGGAAAGATGGAGCAAGTGGAAGTAATGGCCCAGTAGTCAACTGGACATACAAAGAATACTCCTCCAGTCTTCAATGTGGTGGCCATTGCAGAGGACATGGCTAACTCTGCCATTAATTCATGCTGGTCAGGAGACCTGATAGTGGCTTTCCCTGACCACTTCTGTTTGTATATACAGTATATGTGTGCTATCTTGCAAATTGTGTGTACTGCACAGAAAAAAGATTGATTTATACTACCTGATTTACTAGCCTGTCACCTACTTGCCGTTTTAAGAGTGAAAACCTGAACACAGTTTATGAATAGGGACTTTATATTCAAATTCCACAATTACAACATGAAGGACAGCCTTTACTCGTCTACTTAATTTAAAACATGAAGTTGTAAATGGATGTTATCTGCATTTTCACAGTACATTGTACATGTTGGCTCTAGTGGGGCCAGTGGCACCCTAAGACTTTTGTATGGATAAGTCTACTGAAAGAGAATTAATAAAAGAATACATCACAGGGTCATACGAACCATCCAGGCAGCCCTGTACATAAGGCAGGATTAACAGTGGATGCTGTGCCAGTGACCCGTCCCAAAACCCTATCAGGCACACTTCTGTAGTCGCACTCAACACAAAGAAAAATTAGAATTGACAAAAAAGGAGAAAAAAGGCAACAAGTTCAAGAACAAACTCTTCAAGGCTGAAAATATCCAGTATTCGAGATGTTGGCCTCATACAAATCTTCACTCAGCAGACTGAGCCGTTCTTAAACTTCTGATTAAGTCCACTATATTAAGGCTGCTGGACTGAAAAAAAAAGAAGAGCATGTGCTTAAAAAGGAAGTGATGTAAGCAAGTGGTAAACCTCAGCTTACTAACAAAAAGTACTAAGCTGAAATAATTTGTTGTCTTTGGGAAGGCGGTGTATGGTAACCAAGTGAATGGTGGTGGTCTTGAGTTGATAGCACAACCAATTTGCTCATGCCTTCTTTTCAGCCACAGTGTTTTATTAAGTGTTTTAATGATACAAGTGTACATCAAACCGATCCACAGTCAGTAGTGGCAGATAACTAGTAAATTTACAAGCACTTTTGATACAGATCTTCAAAATAGATAATTCCTTAATCTGCATCTAAAAAACTTAAAAAAATTAAAACAAAAAAATGAAAATGTAACAAATGAACATAAACAAAGAAAACAAATGACAAATAATGAGCACAGTATGTGTGATGCATAGTGATTCATGATTCATGATTTCTCCTTAATGTAAACCTCCATCCTGGCAACATGCACACACCATACATGACAAAGGTACAAAAACGTAATTCTAAACACTACACTGAATCGAGATTTTATCTGCTTTTGTTCCTGGGATTGCTTAAAGGGAAAAGAACACAGATATAACATTGCTGGATAAGGATAAAGCTTTCTTCTATTACAATAAATCTGAAAACAAAAGTCCATGTCTACTCTTTGTATAAAAAAGAAGCTTTCAAGTCAGCGAGGAACATATTTTTTCCACAAAAAGGTAAACAAAGGGTACAAGGGAAGGGGATGGCCTATGGTTGCACTTTGTGAATGTGCTTTTACAAATTAAGGACAGGGTTGTTACTTATGTGGCATATCTCTTGGTCCACTGTCTGGCTATTCTGTCATGTTCGGCTCTGTTGGTCAGGTACTGTGTGGCAATGCTTCCGACGAGAGGATCAGCTGGAAGAAAGAACAAGAAAGCAAGGCCAAGTTAGCAATTCAGAAATTTAATATTTACTCAAATGTCATTTGTATCATTTTTACTTATATAAAAACATATCCTCAATAATGACGTGTGACTGTGTTAAAAGAACACATTATACATTACAGTGTACTCTCAAGTGTCAAGAACAGCTTCATCCAAGTGTAAAAGAAACACTAAGGCACACTTACATAGATGCATTCACTCTGCAAAAGGGAAATCATTATATTCAATATAAACCTTCAAAATGAGCCCAAGAAACACAGAATTCCCCTGACATTTCCATAATCACATTGTCACACCGTTATGTTGTGTCATTAACTAAATCACAAAGCTGAATTTTAGGGGACTCCCAACTACTGTTAAACTGGTCACGCAAGTGTTGCAAGTCTGAAACTTACAAAACTAGATATAACACAACTAAAATGATTGGGTTATGGAAAGAATGAAAAATAAGCTCAACCAACGCAGTTTCTTGAGGTTTTCAAGACTGAAAAAATAATCACAGTAAAAAAAAAAAAATGTAGTGAAAATATCTGATAAAAATGGACAAGGTACTGCTATTATTTTCAGTGTTTCATTTTGTTAGCCACTGAGGACAGTGTTTGTAGCTTTTTACATTTAAAATTAAATATGCATTTTCATGTATATTATAATCTTACCTCTGTCATAGATTACTGACATTTTTATTCACATTGATAAGACGAATCAAAAAAGTGATAAGACTCTACAAAATAAAGGATTTGGGGAAAAGGATGGATTGTATATTGCATATTTTCATGACGCATACCATCCCACAGCCACTTACAGGTATGGTACATGTGGACATCAGGGGGTGCTCTAGTTTCCCAAACAACAGATACAAAGGCTCAGACACAAGTATAAAATGTAGAGGAGAGTTTATTTCAGGAAACTCTTCCCCAGGAAGAATTTCCCACAGCACAGTCACAAAGCAGCACACAGGAATACTCTTCGTCTTCCATCTGTAACTCTCTGACTTCTTCCTTTTTGCCTCTGCCTCCTCTGCTCCTTTCAGCAAGCTTTGCCCTCCTTCCTCCTGACTCTGGCTCCCTGAGCTATGGCAGGCAGTTTGTTTTATATTATCCCAATAAGAACGTCCGGTGTCTGCAAGGCTTAGCCCAGGAGCACCCACTGAATCCAAGAAGGCTGAGTGGACAAAGCCCAAGTTCCATGATGCCCTGTGGGAAACCGTGGCACTGCTACAACCCAGGGGGGCTACCATCTAGTATTCCTCGGGAGACAATGCCCTGTGAATGCTGTCTCCCCTTGTCCTTCCCAGGCTCCTGGCCATTCCTCACACACATCAATCCACACCACCACTTTCAATAGATAATCCGGTGCAGAGTTGTTGTGGTGGAGTCTAATTCAGCATCATGGTGTGCTGGGATAAAAATAAACCTGCATATATGGTGCCAGTTCATCACAGGACACAGTCTCACACACATCTACGTTCACTCACACATGCCCAATTTAAAGTAACAATTAACAATGCACATGTCTCTTTGATGTAGCATGTGTTGTGCCTTGAGAGAGGACATACTGAGATACACAAATCTCAAAGACCAGGAGATCATTATTATTTCATAAAATGTAGTAATAGACACCCCACAACCACTAAACCCTAGACATCCTAGAGCACTACAGCTGCTGACTTAAATCCTAAGACTTCTGAATTGCACCCCTCTTTAACCTTCCACCCTGTAAACCTCTGCAGAGTCTGACAGCACCTGGGGTCAGATTTATAAAACTATACAAAAAGAGGCTCCAATTGTGCGTATGCTGCGTTCCACACAGAAGTCATAATTTATAAATGAAACAGGGAGAATGTTTGCACATTCATGGCAACTCTGACCTTCCCGTACGCAACATTTCTGAGAAACTGAAATGACAACACCCTTGGTCTGGTAGGGAAATGCAGCCAAACTAGCTAAGTCATAATTTGCACACATAATAAATCATATCAATGAGCTGCTATTAGACAAACATACTGCATCTCAAAATGTGATGAACATGATGTACAGACTGTATTCTTAGGAGGGCCAACGATCTGTATTTGTTTTTTTTTCTAGTTTGTATTAGCTACTTGTTGTCACTTCTCAGGGAACTGGCTGACAGGTTAGGAATATCTCAGCCAAGCTTCACTGGGTCATGCTTGTAATGCTGGAAGCCCTTATTGATTAGTGAAGTGCTACATCCAGTTTCTCTAGGGTGTGGGAGTACATAAATAAAATATAAAATGTTTTTGCCTAAATAATAAGGCAATTTTCAGCAGTACCCAACTCTCCTAACATAACTGGAACAATTGACTGCATTCATAAAGCAATAAGGGCACCAAGCACGAATGAAACTGCTTTTATTAACTGTAAGAAGTGACATTCCAATAATGCACGAGTCATGTGTGATGCCAAAATGGGACTGACAAAATGTTGTGGTCTGGATCAACCCATAATTCATTTATTTTGAGGTAAAGTAGGTTTGACAGATGTGATGGTGCTGGACATTGTAGCTGGCTTGTTGGTAAGGTAACTGGTTACACCCTCAGCTTTTTATATGGCCTGTACTATTCATTGTAACTGCCATCATGTCATTACATGTGCCAGGTAATAGCAGCTACCTGTTCAGACAACCAGAACCTTGCACCTTTCCACGACCCCCAGAACACACCGCTATAATATGGTACATGATTCTGTGTATGGAGTTGCAGAGTGCAGCCACATACTCTTGGCAGAGTCTTGATGCATCAGGTGGGAGGCTGCACTATGAGCCAATGAAGCGCTGCTGCATCATCGTGATTACATAAATATGAGGTTAAGTGTGCTCCTTATGTGGATGTTTCAAGGCGGAAACCACGAGGATCCAAGGCACGTTCATGTACGCAGATTTACAAAATGATTGTGATTTATAAAGGTAACAATGCGTGAAAATATACACACTCTAGGTTTTATAAATGTGCTTTTTTGCCATATTCATTTCCCACAAACGTTTTATAAATGAGACCCAAGGAGAGGATAAAGGCTGCAGCAGCAAGAACACCTCTGATAACTGCTGTGTTTCTGCTGACTTTTATTGGGAGTCTCTCTACATAGCCTGATGTAAATTGTACAATGAAATATTTAACACAAGGTGAGCATAAATTGTATGTGTCATGAGTACTTTTTGTTGTTGTTGCTATTTTGAGGCCTTGTTGCTCTGAGGTGGCACTGTAAGTTAAACAACCTTTCCATATTGCATTCTCAAGCATTGACGTTGTCAGTCCATGGAGCCATTGCTCTTTGCTGAATGCACTTGGTATTTTTTATTGCCATTTAGTCATAAGCACTGACTCTGATACCTGAGAATAAATATAAACCCAAAACTAATTCTGCACCCTCGCCTGAAGGTGCTACATGCGAAAGAGTATACCTTGTGAGTTTCTGCATTAAGCAGCGCTCCCCTGTGCAAGATGAACCTTCATCCTAATGAAACACATCACTTCCCGCTTTACACTCCTACTCAAGCTGCTAATCACTAAAAAGAAATCACCATATTGAAATTAGACTCCTACTGATTCAACCTTTGAAAAATGAAATCAAAAATAATCATTTCATGTTAACACTAGAGATGACAGCTACAATCACAAGTCTTTAGTGGCTTCTTTGAATTAAAGCCGGTGCACTCTGGCTGGAATGGATTCTTGCACAGGAAGATGCAGTCATTTCACTGAAATGTTTCCTTCAAAAGAAAACAAAAAGACTTTGTCAACAATAAGGTGGTGGCTGGTGGTGCATCCATTTTTTAAGAAATCCAGTCACACAAAACCATATGAGCAGAAACATTTTAAACCCTGATTATGGGGTCACTTTATGGGTCTGCTACAACAGCACACACTTACAAATGTATACCTTTGATTCCCTTGGTGTTGCACATGGCTCTGGACTCTATCTCTTGATCGCACACACTGTACATTTCACTAACATGTCTCTGAGTGGTAGGACTAAAGAAAAAGAAACATGGCAGCTATGCAGAAAAGAATACTGTGAAATCAAAAACATGACATATGAAGAAGGCTATCAGGCCATCCATGGAGATCTACTGGGAAAATGAAAAGGTCTAACAATGGGCCACAACTGGTGAGGGAGAATCCCAATAGGAACAAGTATGGACCGCAGGTTGCCACTAGGGGGTAGTAACTTTACTTCAAATTATGAGAGCTGCTGTACTGATTCCACAGCAGGACCTGAATATAGGCCAGCATGCAGGGCTGAACAAAAGAGGAAACATCAGTAGGCTGATGAGCCTATTATGAAGAAGTGAGCTGGGTCAATGGGTCACTGCAGGAGAGGGCATGTGGCCAGGCTCAGGACATGCTTTATTTAAAGTGAAAAGGTGACGAAAAACTGCTATTGTGTTAAGATGGGCAAGTTAACCCCTTGTACTTGGGGACAAGGAGAAGAAATAAAACACAGGAATGTAAGGTAGGCCTGCTTGAGGGGCAGAGTTGTTTTCTTGATTTCTTTGGGTAATCTTTATGGTGGAGAAAAGCACTTTATAATAAAATGTTCCACATTTTTCTATATCAGTAGTGTAGAACTTGAGTGAAAATACATTTTTTGCTTATGATATACAGCAGGGGTGCCCACACTTTTTCAGCTTGCAAGCTACTTTTAAAATGACCAGGTCAAAATGATTTACCTACATTAAAAAATTATATAAATATATATTTATATATATATATATATATAAAGTATTAGTGGTGGGTAGTAACAAGTTACATTTACTCCGTTACATTTACTTGAGTAACTTTTAAAAAAAATTGTACTTCTAAGAGTAGTTTTACTGCACCATACTTTTTACTTTTACTTGAGTATATTTGTGAAGAAGAGATGCTACTCTTACTCCGCTACATTGGGCAACACTCGAATCGTTACTTTTTTTCCATTAGATAAAGTCTGACAGACAGTTTTCAATCTGCTCTCTGTAGCGTATGCTGTCAAGTTGCACACACGCCTTCCATTGTGTCTCCAGCTCTGACGCGAGGTTTTGGATGTTCCCCAAATCAAGGCGCTGCAGCTTTGAGGACAGATGTTGCATTTTTCGTTTGAAAGCATTAACTGAGCTAATCATATTGACCATGGTTTTCTCTTTTCCTTGCAGCTGTAAATTAAGCTCATTCAACATGTTGGTCAGATCAGAAAAAAAAATGGCAAGTCTAGCGGCCATTGATAGTTATTAAGTTGCTTGTATTCTGCATGTTTAATGACAAGGAGAAACTCCTTTTTCGCCGGCCAGGCATCTTGAAATCTCAGCAGGAATTTCTCCCTAGCCATCTGTCTCAACAAAGGCATCTTTTATCATCTCTCCATCTTCTTATGCTTAATGATCGAGTGACTCACCCGGAACGATGCTTCGGTGTGTCAGCTTTTGATTTTGAATTCAACCGAGTGAAAAATGACGGTGCTCTGATTAACTGCGATTTTATTTCCCTCTCCTTTCTCTTTCTCAGATCACTTTTCGGAAGGAAGTCAGTTTTGTAGTTTTTATGAACAGTTCGAAAGTGCCTTTCCACATTTTTCTTCAGATCAGACAAATGCACTTCGATTGTGACATTCTGAGAGAAAAAAATCCTCTTCCAATTCCACATCCAGTCCATAACCAACAAATTTTTTTTTAAATCCCTTCTTTAGTCGATATAAATTGGAAGGCTAACTAGATCACTTAGATAGCCAGAGTTTTGCAGTATTTTGCGCATTTGGTCATGCGTGCGGGATGACCAGTGTGTAGAAGAAAAGAGATCTCAGACTGGCCGCCCTGTATGTCAATCAAGTAGCAAATGCCATAGGTAGGATATATGATAGCCTAACGTTTAAAAAAAATTCTTTTTGAATGCAATGCAATCTACCTGCACTACCTTTACGATCTACTGGTCGATCACGGTTGACGTATTGGGCACCCCGATATACAGCATGAAAAAACATTATATCCTTCTGTTTAAATTACAGCGGAGAGCTGGTAGAGATGACAAATACTAACAACTTGACATTATGCAAAATGTCCTAGTGGTAAGTGCATTGACAATGTGACATGATGCCAGGCACTACAGTAGTAGTACTGTCATTTGTGCCAAGTAAATTCCTCCTCTCCTGTCCAATTGACATGCAGTGCATCACCAATCTCCAGTGGCTTGGTAAATGCCGGCACTTGGTCCGCACAGCCCTTCCGTGTAACTGCCGGCACTTTAGTGATGCAGCAGGAAATCACTCAATGGAACATTTTACAAAATTCTACAAGTGATTGTCCTGTACAATAATATAGAATCAAGTAACATTAACTTTTATAATATTTATTATGTACACAAACATGCTGAGTAAAATGAACAGGTAATTGAATGAAATTAACAGTATGTAATCTGAAACCCTCTTCACTTATACATTTCTTTGAGTGTGTATTTCTGTTGTGCGTGGGCGGTTGTGTGTGCATACATGTATATTGTAATAAATTATGTGGCACAAAAACTACTTCTGCAAAACTGTAGCAAAACAATATGCCTGGTTCCATGTTGGAGCATACTGAAAAAAGTCCAGTTAAAATAAACACTTTTTAGAGTAGTTATTGTAAGACAGAGGTCAGACTGTTTTTGAAGGTTATAGGGATAGGTAGTCGACTGAACGGGACCAAAAACGTTAGCCAGGAATCTGTAGCAAGGCAAGCTCGATGCAACTTCTTTGAAGCATTTTTTCGGGAATTTATTCAATGCACATGGTTCTTGGCATTCGGGGCAGATATCTTCGGAACTGCTCGTTTTAGCATGTTTTATCTTTGCTGAGGTGTAGACATCCAGGTGCTCTACACAATGTAAAGAAAGGGCATAATTTCCTGACAAAAATTTTAATTTTAAAACAGGAAAGCCATTTTTGATTTTCCACAGAAAGGTACACATACAGATACCATGCTAAAATCAACTTTTGTTAATGTTCTGAACATCATAGAATCAGAAACCAAACTCAACTCGATAGTCAATTTTTAAACCCCCATCGCCAACCTTCAGTTTACAGGGAAGATAAAATAATGTATTAAAATACAGACCTTCATTTTAATTAATAGAAACCACAAATCATCTTACCTGATGTATTCTTTGCTCCTGAAGACAATGGTCTCCCGGGTAGGGGATGTTATGTCCCAATATAATTGATGGAGCCCCAGAGACAACTGATCCTGGGGCTCAGATATGAATAAAGGACTAAGGAGAAACAAGGTAAGAGGACTCCAGGCTGGTAGGTGGCAGCAGGGAGACTTCTTAACTTATATGTGGATTCCTTCTCACCACTCCAATGGGCAAGTGTCCTGGGATGGCTCAGGAGAAATTCACTGATAGGATCAAAGTTTAAAAGTACCTTCCATTCATAAGGCACAGCAGCATGGAGTTTTAGGGGAAGAAAGGAAGAGGGTATTTAGTATTAAAAGTGGCAAAGTGTCTTAGGCACTCCATGTAATAAACAGGGACCAAGTTCTGTGTTTAGGTAGGTCTAATGGGGCAGCCAGGCTTTAATTTTCTGCTTTTGAACCTCTTCAAAAGGAAGGAGATACTTCTTTGTTTATTGTGTTTGGAAGTATTCATTAGTGCCCCTTTAAGATAGCAAAATGCACCAAGCAGTAAGTCTTATAAACGAAGGTGCCCATATCGGAGTACCCTGGCATATGTTATCTGTGTAGTCAGTGCATTGTTCTAAAAGGCTGTCCTGCTCTTGGTCTCAATCCAAGAAACATTTAGTACTTACACTGTCAAGTCAAGAAATAACAAACAAATATTAGCAGTGCAAAATAAATAAACTACCACGACAAAGTACACAATATTATGCCTGCACTAATTTGATACATTTCTGTCTCATAAACATGTTAACAAATCCACTAAATGGAAATTATGAAGCAGCCACTGTACTATGTCTACCAGAAAACAGTCATGTGGATGTGCAATCAAGGTTGGCTGTTTGCAGGAAACCTAAAGGTGTTGCCCAGCTCAATAAAAAGAGAAATTAAGCAGTTATTAGCAATTAAGATAAAACTAAGAAAAAGAAATAGCTCGGTGCATTGGTTATGTAAATGAACAAATACAGGTTGGCCTGATCCTGTGTGATTACAGTGCTGGGAATGATAATGAATGCCTCGGAGGGTTAATTAACTGACATTCTGCTCTCCTTTTCTGCCTCCTAATGAGGACTCCCATGAATCTCGTGCTTCAGGGTGACTGAACAAGGCTAAGCTCTTCATAGATATTTACATACAAGGCCTGTGGCAGGCATTCTACTCACGCTGTGTTAGTGAAAAGCTAGAAGGAGATATGCGATTTAATGGAGACAATGAAAAGGCCTAGCGGTTACTGTCAGGCACTAGAAGATCCATTCGGAGCATTTGTGCTGCTAAATGATGTATGAAACCAGATCAATGAAACATCAATGGAAAAATGATAAAAATCACCTTCAGAAATGTATGGTTTGCGCCCTTGTTTGTTAAACAGCCAACGTGATTATATACAGCACATCGAGGCATTGCTAGCGCAAAAAGTGAAAAGGCAGAATTAAATTTCTGGAGGAGTTAATGACATCACTTGCAAATTCATGTACTCCACAACTGAATTATTTACTGCTTTTCAGTTTCATTAACACAAAATAAAAAAAAGGAATTAACATTTTCTGGTGAGCAGAGCAATTTTTGGCAGCATGGTCTGACATTGTAGTAGTTAATTAATAACACAGCAGATGGACACAGAATTAAAAACTTTTTAGTTAGTTAGTTATAATGCAATATTACATACGCTAGTTAACTGCCTTTTACCTTAAGCTGTAGTACTTAGCACTTTATATTTTATGTTTTACTTGCAGAGTCTTCCCGATATCAAAGTGCTTTACAAATGTACACCCATAATACAAGTGTTTTCATTGTGAAGGCTGGCGAGAGAAGGGTGCCAACTACACAGCAATGGGCAGAGGGAGGACCTGCACAAAAAATAAAACACCTGCAGGGAAAGAGAAACTCGGCATGCCAATGGAAAGTCACGGACCACTAGATGGAAGTAGATACTGTCATGTACCGCACCAGGACTAGGGGCAACACAGTGGAGAGCTAGAGGCAAGATAATCTAGCAGATGCGTGGACTGCATCACCCTCTACATACTGAGAGAAAGAGCCAGAAAGAGGCCATAAAGAGCTGGTTGGAAGTGACAAGACCCCCAGGTCAAAAGGTCTCTCATTAGGTGTGTGCTTAGACTATGGAGGACTAGCAGGGATGGTACACTAGCCCTGGTAAAGACAAGTGAGACCATGTTACTGCACACTATATGATTTCCAGTGAAAAAACATGTCAAACTTAACAACTACAGTTGCTGGATCTTGTCAACTTGAGGATATTGCATAACATGGCTAGAAATCTATGGAGGATTGCATGACTCACTTATGACTTCGGAGCACAGTTTCAGATTTTCAAAATATTGCAATCTCACTGCATTTTGACTGTCACATAATGTGCTGCCTAACAATGCTGGTGGCTGTATGTATGTTTTTCTAGTATGGTGAGTTCAGCTGCAATCTCACACTATTTATTTTTCTTTTTTCCATTCTGCTGTGGTATGACAAATATAAAACACCGGAGAGACAAGCCCCCCTTCTATTTGCATGGTTCAAAACTAACATTTTTCTTCTTTCCTTGTATGCATTCTATTTCTACCTAAGAAATCTGTAGTTGTCAGTTCTTGCACACACACCCACACACCCAACAACTTAAGAGAGTTAAACTTGATTGATTGCGTTATGACGACTTGGTGTCTGCTGTGACTCACTGGGATTGTCACACTGGATGACTGGTGGTCATGGGCATTCACCACAACTTGGTAAGATTTCATAAACAAAGGCTACAACTGAAAATCAATGGAAAAATAATTGATGTGTGATGTGGGCTTAAAGAAGTGTGTAGAAGGAGAGCAGACTTACAGATGTAGCCATTTTGAGGCAATTGAGGACTCAGGGATGCAAGGACCCCAGTTTTAATCTGGTATTCCTGTCGCATAAGGGCTGCCTCTTGCCTTAGAAGTGAATTCAGGTAACCCTGAAAAGAGTTTAAATTTGACTGAGGGTGGAGGCTTTTGCGTCTAGAGGTGGCAAAACGATTGGTGAAAAGGCTCACTGATGAAAGGTAGAAATCTGTATGAGAGTCATTTAGGAATTGAGAATGGGGAGACAGCTTTGGTGGTACTGGAAAGGTGGGCAAGTTAGGAGTGCAACTCCACCATGTACACAAGGGTCCTAGATTAAGTGGCGCAAACAATTTTGTTTTATCTTGTCTTATTTATGTACTAGTAACATAAGATGGTGTATGCATCTGTCACAAAACACAGAACCTTAGCACCAAGGCTGCTACAATGTCCTTCACTGCCATCCAGTGTCACCACAGCTCTTTTTCTGATAGGCATACCGTGTGCTTGATGGTCCCTTTCTTTTGTAATCAGAGTCTATGACTGATACTTGTAATGAAAATCATCAGCTAGCCTCTGCAATGCGCTTCACTGTCACCAGAGCTCCCTACGGTTCATTTCCTGTCAGCAACACTGCATTCCTCAGTGCTTTTCTTGTCAGTGGTGTGTGCCGTTGTTGTATTCCTGTCAGCTACAGAACACGAATGCATCACTGTTTGCCATATGGCATGCAGTCGTGTTGCTGCCTGCCATAAAAAGAACCCAAAACCTAATTTCGTGGCCAAGGTTTCCTACACATCCAAGTCATAGGCAGTGTTACACATATCACAGTATAAGCTGTTGATTGAAACCGAGATCAAGGCTCAAGTTTGTGAGTTATTGTGTGACACACAGACAATCCTCAAAATTTTATATACTGTCTGTGTGTATGTATGTGTATATATATATATATATATACACACACAGTGGTGTGAAAAACTATTTGCCCCCTTCCTCTTCTTATTCTTTTGCATGTTTGTCACACAAAATGTTTCTGATCATCAAACACATTTAACCATTAGTCAAATATAACACAAGTAAACACAAAATGCAGTTTTTAAATGATGGTTTTATTATTTAGGGAGAAAAAATCCAAACCTACATGGCCCTGTGTGAAAAAGTAATTGCCCCCTGAACCTAATAACTGGTTGGGCCACCCTTAGCAGCAATAACTGCAATCAAGCGTTTGTGATAACTTGCAATGAGTCTTTTACAGCGCTCTGGAGGAATTTTGGCCCACTCATCTTTGCAGAATTGTTGTCATTCAGCTTTATTTGAGGGTTTTCTAGCATGAACCGCCTTTTTAAGGTCATACCATAGCATCTCAATTGGATTCAGGTCAGGACTTTGACTAGGCCATTCCAAAGTCTTCATTTTGTTTTTCTTCAGCCATTCAGAGGTGGATTTGCTGGTGTATTTTGGGTCATTGTCCTGTTGCAGCACCCAAGATCGCTTCAGCTTGAGTTGACGAACAGATGGCCGGACATTCTCCTTCAGAATTTTTTGGTAGACAGTAGAATTCATGGTTCCATCTATCACAGCAAGCCTTCCAGGTCCTGAAGCAGCAAAACAAGCCCAGACCATCACACTACCACCACCATATTTTACTGTTGGTATGATGTTCTTTTCTGAAATGCTGTGTTCCTTTTACGCAGATGTAACGGACATCTGCCTTCCAAAAAGTTCAACTTTTGTCTCATCAGTCCACAAGGTATTTTCCCAAAAGTCTTGGCAATCATTGAGATGTTTCTTAGCAAAATTGAGACGAGCCCTAATGTTCTTTTGCTTAACAGTGGTTTGCGTTTGGAAATCTGCCATGCAGGCCGTTTTGCCCAGTCTCTTTCTTATGGTGGAGTCGTGAACACTGACCTTAATTGAGGCAAGCGAGGCCTGCAGTTCTTTAGACGTTGTCCTGGGGTCTTTTGTGATCTCTCGGATGAGTCGTCTCTGCGCTCTTGGGGTAATTTTGGTCGGCCGGCCACTCCTGGGAAGGTTCACCACTGTTCCATGTTTTTGCCATTTGTGGATAATGGCTCTCACTGTGGTTCGCTGGAGTCCCAAAGCTTTAGAAATGGCTTTATAACCTTTACCAGACTGATAGATCTCAATTACTTCTGTTCTCATTTGTTCCTGAATTTCTTTGGATCTTGGCATGTTGTCTAGCTTTTGAGGTGCTTTTGGTCTACTTCTCTGTGTCAGGCAGCTCCTATTTAAGTGATTTCTTGATTGAAACAGGTGTGGCAGTAATCAGGCCTGGGGTGGCTACGGAAATTGAACTCAGGTGTGATACACCACAGTTAGGTTATTTTTAACAAGGGGCAATTATTTTTTCACACAGGGCCATGTAGGTTTGGATTTTTTCTCCCTAAATAATAAAAACCATCATTTGAAAACTACATTTTGTGTTATATTTGACTAATGGTTAAATGTGTGTGATGATCAGAAACATTTTGTGTGACAAACAATGCAAAAGAATAAGAAATCAGGAAGGGGGCAAATAGTTTTTCACACCACTGTATATATATATATATATATATATATATATATATACACATACAAATATACACACACACAGCTTTACAGCTGATTTAGTCCCTCAACACCTCACGTTGACAAAAGTACACATCTGCTCTAAAGCCACCATGGGGCTGAAGAACTCCTCTGTACAGGTAAGGTGAAGTTAAATTTTCACCTATATTTTATCTATTTTTGTGTTTAGATTGTATACATTTTCACTGTTTTTGTGTATGACTTTATGCATGAAATTCTGTTGAGATAAGCAATCATCAGGGGTCTGTGAGCAGATTAATCCATTTTACATTAATTCTTATTGGTAAATGGTTTCAGATTTTTAAATAAATCGGTTTTTAGAACAGCCTTTAGGAACGAACTATGTTAAACAACAGAGGTTCCACTGTGTGTGTGTGTTATATATATATATATATATATATATATATATATATATATATATAGTGGGATATGGCCGGCCTTTTATCCTGGCTAACACCCCCAGGGTGCCAGGTGGAGCCCTGCATGCAACACAGAGGTGCCCCGAGTTCCAGCAGGGCATCATGGACAGTGGAGTTTTTCATCACAGCCCTGCTGGATACCACGGGGACCTCCTGGGGACACTGCAGGAAGGCACAGAGACTTTGGTTTGACCTATAACCCGGAAGTACATCTTAGTCAAGGCGACAGAAGGAAAGACGTACTTCTGGGATGAAGTAGGGACTTTTGATCTCACCTGGAAGTGATAAGAAGTCATGTGGACGGAAGGATTGGAAACACTTCTGGGTCAGGGACTATAAAAGACTGGGAAAAACACCAGGGCGTTGAGCTGAGCTGGGTGGAAGGGTGGCAACGCGTCTGGGAGCAGTGGATTGTTATTGTGATTGATTATTTAATGAGTATTGTGGAGTGGAGGTTGCTTTGTGCACTGTTGTTTTTTAATAAAGTCAACTATTGGACTTTTACTTGGTGTCTGACATATTGTCCGAGGGTTCAAGAGGACGATAGCACCCTCTGTCACTAATATATATATATATATATATATATATAGAATAAAAATAGTATAAAAGAATATATATATAGTATAAAATAGTATAAAAGAATATATATATATATATTCTTTTAAAATAAACATACCATTTCTTATATCTTCATGTCATTATTTTGAGTGTATAGAGACATCATTAGGGTGTCCACTCATGTTATATGTTTACCAACTTGCCATTACAGACACCCTAAATAATAGTTTTAAAAAGTGACTGGACTTATGGAGTTTTAATACAAACTGATTTCGAATTATAAGATCCTAGGAAATGTAACAGAGCTAAAAATCTTGCACCACTTTTCATATTTTAGGCCCCTTCTAGGAGAAAGACACATTTTTCTTCTGTACTTGACCAGCACTATAATGTCTTCTTTAGCCTCCATTGTTGCCTCAGCATTTCTACCTCCATTACAACAGGCCTCTTCATGGTCTGCTGCTCCATATACCCTAAGCATCTCTAACACAAACCAATCATTTCCCTGAAGTCTCCTCTTCCTTTTAGCTGATCGACATACCACCCCCCCATGTCACTTTGCTTTAGGCCAGTTACTGTATTTGTGAACATAGCATGTGCAATATAATGGCATCTATAAATGGTGGGAGTTGCTTTTTAATGTAAAATGATGAGCACAGGAGTTTCTAGTTTCTAACCTAATTTGTGAGGTCTGGGAATATTAACAAAGCCATATAAAAATGATTTGGACAGTAACAAAAATGGCTAGTCATTCATTCATTTATTCATCTGGTTGAATCATTGCCCAACTACATTTGTAAACTGTGACTAAAACTGAGAAAAGAAGCCCTGTTGTGGCACTGGATTAGCACATTAGATAGCGATCCAAGTTACACAATGGAAAGATAAAGGAGAACATGAGCTGTGTGAAGGTCATTCCAATTAAGTTTTCACATTTGAGAGATCTGAATCATTTGAACACCAGCACTAGATTCATTACCTTATAACATGCCATTGTCTATACTAAATATTGTTCTTAGTACTTCATAAAAATGTAAAATTTAACACAAACTGTGCACATTTGTTATATTATGTGCAGCAGTCAATCAGTAAAGTGTTTGCTCTCACATATGGTCTCTAAAGAACTGCAAATTAAATTAGCACATTCTGCTATTTTAAAGCACGGTGCAGTCTTCCAATAAAAAGTCAATGTACCTGGTGACAGGATTAATTCAGTTAATTCTGCATAGCTTTCTTTATGGAGTACAGTTTAGATTTACATATAGAACAGTACAAATCTTTAATTTTACATATATAAAAGAACACCCAACTTTATATGATCAGCACTACTGCTTTTATTTTCATATTTGGTACCGTTAATTTGTATGAAAATGTGCTATATAAATAAATGTTGTTGTTGTTGTTAATTGGTTACTTCAAATATTATTCCAATCTTACATAACAGAACAACATTCTTAAACCTACTTAATCTATTTCAGTGTCAATGAGGCCAGATTTTATCCCAGCAGCACTGGACACGGTGCCAGATGATCACAGGCTCCACTCATGCACGCATGGCCACCTCAGAATTACCAAAACCTGGAATAAAATCCACACAGACATGGAAGAGTGTGCAATTTTCACACAGGCAATGACAAGCCATGGAGCAGAATCCAGGATGCTGTATCTGTAAGGTAATGGCAGTAATCAATATGCCACCCTACTGCCTTTTGTCTCTTTTTTTTGGAGATAAAGATATAAATCTTTCTATCATTCACAAAAACATGGGTACTCTGTCTCAGAGTCCAGTCTCAGGTATGTAACACAAACAGCGATCCTTAATTTTAACTGATTGACTTTCTGAGGGCTTGTAGCCTTAGGCTTCAGCGTGAAGCAGCAATTACAACCTGTTTATCCACTGTGTAGCTTCTTTTCTCAAGTCACACAACAGTTGTCTGAGTAAGAGTGCGCAAAGAAGAAAGCAAAAGTACATAAACATATGGCTGACTCCACACCCACATGTCTCTTACATAAATATCCACGGTATGCACCTTACATCTTGATGAATGATGAAAGACTTGACGAAAAAAAGTGGCACATTTAAGGATTACTGAAAAGAAGATTTCTTACAATGTCTTCTGACACAGGTGTAATGTTCACACTCTACATCTTTTTCTCCCTGCCCTATAAGCACATTGAAATACGATTGACTTAGGTCACCACTTCTGTACAGTGGACATACGGTAAACTAAATGATACTAGCAGGTATCTACCAGAAATGCTAGAATAAAACAGAATAAAATTAAACAGACTTTTAATTGATGAAGCAACCTGTGGCAAATGGCTAGTTGTGCCAATGCCACAGCAACTTCATTGGGAATCCACGCCATGATCTACAGAGTTGACTTTTGTGAGAAGCTTTTAAGTACACCTACTGCAGTAACGTCTTTGTGTGTCTGACTGACCTGCTGTGATCGCTGAAGCTCCGTCACTCTTTCAGCACTTTGAAAATGCTTTTTGCTTTTTCTACTTTTTCGTTTATGCTTATTATCTGGAGCATTGCTTTGGTCTTCTGAGAATTTTCTTTTTATTATTTTACACTGCAGGTACAGGCTTACTGTGATTCCTTACATTTGAAATGTCCATACAGATGGGTACAGCACAGACAGACAAAAAGAAGTGAATTGTATGTATTGATTGCATATAAAAATATCCCTTCACTATTGACAGATGTTAAACCTGATTAAGAAGGGTTTTACCTGTCAGCATGGAATTAATATGTTATCTCAGAGCTGAACAGATCTGGGTTCAGTCACCCATGTCTCAGCCTGCATGATTTTGTCTTATTCTTAATGCTGCTTACGTTGTGTTTAATGGAGAGGTGGGCAATCCATTTTCACGTTAGGTTCACTTCTATCATCTACTCAGTGTGTTTCTTTTCTTCACACTTTTCACCTGGGGACGTGACACAGTAACATGCTGACATTTCACTTTCACTTTTTAAAAATTGGTGATATGGTTTGTAGTTGTAAGGAATTTTCTCATGGATATGGGTCAGAGAAATGGTAAAATGCTCTTTTCCCATTTATGCCTTTCCCAGCAACTTGGAGACTTTATTGTTAGCTCAGTCACCATGAACAAATACGGCTGATTTATCTGATTTACAATAAATTATTCTGTGCCTCCCATCAAAAACACGGGGCAGCATTGTTGTGACCTTTATAGCCAGAATAACGTAATAAATAAACAATAATGGGTTATTTGTTAGATAGCCTAGAGGGGATGAGTGTAGGAAGAACACATTTAAAATCACAATAAAACAAGATGCAGCCTCTCTGGGTCTATGAACACAAGTCCCCATTTACCAGGCAGGATGGCTCACCCACTTGCCATCCTAAAAGTATTGCTGCCTCGCAGTACTGAGACCAAGGTTCATGTCCCGCGTCTTCCCTGCATGGATTTTGCCTGTTCTCCCTGTGTCTGTGTGGGTTTTGTGGGCACTGGGGGGTGATCCAGCTCCCCAACACTTGACACAGAGGTTTGGAAACAAGTATCAAATTAACAAAAGAGTGTCTATTGTGGGAAACTCTCCCTTTATAAGTGTTTCCAACTTGTTTCTTTCTTAACTATTTAGTACTGAATGTTTTTTTGAGTTGTGTCACATTAAATGGTATTTGTATACTGATACTAAATACTCTAGCCACGACTACAGGCAGAAACTGTATACTAATCATTTTTACCAAGTGAAACTGATTTTTTAGAAATTTGGACCCAGATAGTGTTGGTAAGGCCTGCTTATTTTGTTTTAGACATTAACACTTTAATTTGTACTGCTTGATTACATTTTGCCAATGCAGATTTCACACAAATAAGGGGCTTATTTCAGCAGTTAACCATCTGTGTCCCTGCAACCATAAGCCTGATTTTATGCTAAAGGGGTGGACCTCTTCATTCTCTGTACTAGTGCTATCACCAGGACATTCCTGGCATCTGCTGGGCTGCCTGTCCATTAGAGTTTTGAGGGAACACTACACAGCCCATTCTCTGGGCCTTGGATGCCAACATCTATAGCCCTGCTTTGGCACCCAGTAGAGTAACAACTGCATACGATACCCCGGCACAGATCCTTTCTCACTTTTCTAAAATGCTACTAGTCCCTTCCCCTACCTGTACCATCTAAACCTGTCACAAAAAATATCCTCTTCACTGGGCCACAAATCACAAGCCATTAAGATGAGCTATTAACATTTTTTCAAAGTCAGTCAGGTGTGTGTTTGCTGTCTTATTTAAAAAAAAAATAATAGTTATTAAGTTATACCATAACCAGCTCTACCTGACACCATTGTTTGTTAGAAACACAGAAAAACAAAATACTCCTGGCAGCATGATGTGTGCGTACAGTAAATGATGCAATTATCACAACCACTTAATTCCCCTAAAAAAGAAACATTTTAACAAAATGACTGGACAGTAGAAATATTCAACAATATCATATCTTTGTGCAAAATAAGATACTTAGACAACATTCCCATATACTTTATGAAAATTAATAGCAAGCATTTGGAAAATAACAACATAGTTAAAGCTTACAAACAGAAAAACAATTTCACGGTAAAAACTTTGAGGTTTTTATTCTTACTCTTTTCCAACATGTTGAAAAAGTCGTGCTGCACCAAATATTTCAATTCAAGGCTAATCTAATTGGCCAAACAGTGCTTTATGAATTGTGTTAATATATATAAAAGATAAAAAGTTTTCTCCTAGATGACAGTACTGTCACAAACTTACTCTGAAACAGGATACTCCAAACACAGGAAATGAATTTCAATCGGAAGCAAAATTTCACTGACAGCAACTGGACTAGAAAAACTACATCAGTGACCTTCTCCATCACTATGTGCCTGCCCGTCCACTAAGGTCCTCTGATTCTGGCAATCTTGTTGTGCCCCACACTAATCTTCACTCCATGGGTGACAGGGCCTTCAGCTGTATAGCGCCCAGACTCTGGAATGACCTACCGAAATTAATCAGGTCAGCTGACTCCATGAATTCTTTTAAAAAACAACTTAAAACTCATCTGTTCAGGAAGGCTTTTAGCTCTATTTGACTTCATTCCCCTTCTCTCAGTTTACCTCTCTGTCAAGATGCTCATGTAACCTGTGTGTGTGTGTGTGTGCAGACCATCAATTCTGTTGTCTGTTAGGCTTTCTCTGAGTTTACTGTCTTAATCTTCTTATTTATTAATTTGCTTTGTACTATGCTATATACTGTATACCCTGCCGTTCTTTCTTATGTTCTGTAAGTGCCTTGAGCATGGGAAAGGCGCTATATAAATAAAATGTATTATTATTATTATTATTATTTATTATTATTAAAAACCTGTACCAGCAAAAGACAGCACAGGAGAATCCTGTTTCATCTTTAAACATTCCGCTCCTCGCTCTGTCATTAACCGTCAATGATTCCTAAAGATGAAATCCAAAATCTGTACTCTCCATGTGTCAGGATTTGTTTGGCTATCTGTTGTTTAATATGCCCCAGCCAGGCTGGTCCGTGTCTTATACCCCATATTCATGGGACAGACCCCTGCCAAACTTAAGTGGGTTTGATAGCAAATGCTATTTTGTGTCTTGTTTATTGCTTCAAGAACCTTTCATGCTGAATTCTCACCTATGTATTTCTTTCTCACTCTCTTATATTACATACCCATTTCCTGTCTGTAAATCTTCCTGTGACTCTTCTTCAGTGTATATGAAGAGATTTTACTATATGTTCTCTAAATTCTCCAAAACACTGGTTTCTGCCTCCCACACTACCCAAACAAAATTCCAGTTTCCCTCTCACTTTCCAAAAATGAGCATTTGTGTTAACTAGCGATTCCAAATTGGTCCCGATGTGAGTGATAACGTGGCCATGTAAGTGACAGGTCCCTGTGATGAACTGGTCTTTATGTCCAGTTTTGGGTTCTTTTCCTGATTCTAATGACTCTGAATGTAATTTTGTCAGATCGGATTTAATAATTATAACAAAAATAATGAAATTAATAGTACCTTTTATTTATGTTACGAAAATATTCAAAAGTGCACATTAGGAATAGAAGAACCAAAAACAAAATCACTAAATACAAATTAGCATCAATATATTAAAGACCAACTAAAACATAAATCAACAAAACTCCAAATTATTTATTAATACAAGAAAACAAAAAGAAATTAAAAGACAATGAACAAATAAAATAGTTATTGACACAGAACTCTTTCATAAAAGTTATAACATAAGGAAAGGAACTGAGAGGAGGTACGACTGTCACTTTAAGTTAAATGTCTTCCTGAAGAGATAGGTTTGAAATTGCTTATTAAGAGAATGGAGTCTGCGTATCTTATTAGTAATGGAGAAGGTTATTTATGTTGTTGAATGCAAGACCATCTGTAACTTTACACAGTAGGTAAGCAAAAAGGATTTTGTATTCAATCCTAGAAGACAGAGGGGGACAGTGAAGACTGAACAGAAAGGGCATTCATTATGTGTTAACTGTTGTGGGTCTGAATTAAAACTCTTCTAGCAAAATTCTGGACCACTTGGAGCCGAGGGAATCAATAAGTGGGGACACCTGCTAGAAATTCAGCCCCAACCTGATGTTGAGTGGAGTCACCGCAGGAAAATAAGGCGTTAACTTGAAACAAGTGGCGCTTCTCCAGGAAATCAGGTACATGAGAATTGTCCGTTACTTACCAAACCTTTAGCTTTGTAGGAGTCACCAGAATGCCCTAAGAATTTCATAATTTATTTTATTTTGCTTCCTTTATAAAACTACATATTCTATCCTATTCCTTATGGACTTTCTTTCCAGTGAGGAACTGTGTAAATGGACAGCAAGCAAGCATTGACTAAATCCAGTGAAGAAACCAGACATTCTTCATGAAAATCTCATCAGTATAAAATAACAGCAAAGAGGCAGAATATCCCTAGAAGCCCATGTTCCTGGTTACTCTATAAAATGAGACTCCATTCCAGAAAATCTGATAAAAGTGAGACTTTTGAACCAAGCACAATAATTACATTCTAGAAAATTATTTCAAAAGAAAAATTTTATAGCATAAACATGGCCACAGAATGAAAGTGCATGCATTTTTTGAACTGTACACTAACACAACTGTAGCATAACATCAAAGGTAAACAGCACTGATTTGCAGGTGTCACTGCTTTAGACCAGTGAAAGGTTTTTGTACGCTTTGTCAAAAAGGGTACAGCAACTCCTATAAATAGCATAAGGAGTATATGAATCTGTATGCTGAGAGCCTACTGTGTAATCTGCTCTTTACTTACCCAGCACTGCCCTTAAGGAAGTTCATTTTAGCTACTGAAAACATCCTTTTACCAAAAGAGAAATCCATTGCTCAACACATTCTGTGATTTTCCTAAAGGGCATTAAACAATGAAGTACTGAAAGGCTGCTCTGAAAGAAATGTTGTGTGGTTAGATGCGGATGAAATGGAAGTGTTATAAAATTGGCTGTATTACATTATGTAACATATTAGATTGATTAACATGAATGTTATGATATGCTAATGAAAATCGTTAAAAAGTATAAAACCTGGCACAAGAAATGTCAGGAAAGTGACTTTTAAACTTCATCTGATAAATTATTTGCTTTCATGTACAGTATTTGTTGTCTTTATGTTTTGCTGGGATTATTGTTTATTGTAAATAATAAATGTCACTTTATTTTTGAGTCTCACTCAAATAATATTCTCTGGTTAAGGACCTTAGAGCTGTAACAGAGAACCTGATAAAAACTCAAGCCATTCAGCTTGCATTATAATCTTCTCCTATTGAGGATTTCTGATGATCTACTTCTAGTTGCTGACTCTGGAAAGTATGCCATCTTAATTCTTTTGAACCCGAGCACAGCGTTTGACACTGTTGATCACACTGTTTTTCTGGATCAGCTAAAAAATAGTGTTGTCATTCAGGCTACTGCACTAAAGTGGTTTGCCTGTTATTTGGAAAAAATAACATTTTCAGTTACAGTGGGAAATATTCACTCCTCCTCTACAACAATTGCGTGTGGAATACCTCAAGGCTCCATCTTAGCCCTACCCTTTTCTCCTTGTACATGTTCCTGTTTGGATACATTTTTCAGAAACACATTATGTAATATCACTGTTATGCAGATGACATACAGTTATACCTTCCAATTAAGCCTGGTCAAGGAGATGATCTGCAGCGTATTTCGAATTGTTTAAGGGACATTAAATGTTTTGGATATCACTGAATTTTCTTAAACTAAACCAAGACAAAACAGATTTTATCATATTTGGGAATCTGGACTCTGTGAGAGTTATAGCAAATGATTTGGGCTTGTTGTCAGCTAATGTACACAGCCATGTAAAAAATCTGAGAAAAAAGGGAGCATCACTCCTGTGCTTGCATCCTGGCACTGGCTGCCTGTTAAACACAGAGTTGAATTTAAGGTTTTGTTATTTATTTTTAAAGCTCTCTATGGTATAACTCCAACCTATATCTCTGACCTTGTCAGCCTGCACCCTACCTCTCGAGCACTGTGGTCCTCTGATCAGATGTTTTAACTGTTTAACGCTCTTGGTTAAGATTTAAAGGTGACTGGGCCTTCTCTGTAGCTGCACCAGGACTCTGAAATAGTCTTCCATATTTTATTTAGGCATCCCCCACATTAGATATTTTTAAGTCAAATTTAAAAACGTATTTATTTTCTCATGCTTTAAAGTTCCTTTAAAGACTATGTATTTACCGGACTGTTCTGTCTTGGTGTGTTTTGCATTTCTATCAATTGACTGTGTCTCTCTCCTTCTATTGCTTTCTTAATCTGTCATTTTATTCCTTTCAGAATGTGTCTTTTTTACTCTTCTCTTTTATTTTGTTTAAATGTTTGGTTTGTTTTAGTTGATTTTATTGTGCAGCAAATTGGTTGACACTTGTCTTTTAAATGTGTTATATAAATAAATAAATATGAAATAAAATGAAATATGTATGTGTAATAAATACAAACACATTTTCCACATTCCTATTTCTGGTAGTGTGGAGTCCACAGGTTTTCTCCTTGACTGTGTTGGTGTCCTCCTGTGACTGTCAACACTAAATTGCCCTGAAGTGCGTGTGCCGTGTGTGTACTGGCATCCTATCTCATTTTGGTTATTGCCAAATGCAATTACTAGGGCTGTCAGCTCACATTTAACTACTTACTCATGCTTTGAATATATTAATAAACTTTACCAAAACAAAAACCTGAAAATGTGTAACACTGTTAATTTCAGCTATGTGTTGCTCCACATACAGTGCTGTATTTTTTAGTTAAAATTTTACACATCACTACATATTTTTCATCACTTACCTTGCATAATCATTAGTGAGACAGGCAGCATTTTGCTTCTTGAAAATACAATCCACCACAAAATATTTTGTCATAGATTTTTCTAAACACTGCTCTTTTCCTGGATCAACCATTATATTGAGTAGAAGGCTATGATTACCTTATTTTATAATCCTTCTCCTCCACGCTAAAAGTATCTTTTTATATGCATTTCTACTCTCACTTAAACCTGGGTTTCCTGACTTATTGCTGTTTTTAACATTCATCCTATCAACGCATATGGTGTTTGTTTTCATTTCTCATCAACAGTAGCAGAAAAAGACTAAGTTATGTCTGATTGGCATTTTTTAAAGTTTCTTTGCCTTTAAAATCATGCTTCCACTGGGATCTATCACTAAAAAACAGAACGTTAATTTTCACTCATATGCAGATGACATTCAAATATACCTTTCTTTTAGACCAAGTGACGTTTCTCAGATGTTGCCCTTAATTACTGTAGATGTGTTAGTGAGTTAAAGGAGTGGATGGATAAGAACTACTCGTCTTTGAACACAGACAAAACAGAATTGTTAATTATTAGAGGGAATGACGCTGATCACAACAATATTTTGTCATTATTTAACTCAGTTGGAATCACCGTTAGTTTTACTGAATCTGCCCACAATCTAGGCGTTATCTTTGACTTTAGTACGTCATTTAAAGCACAGATTACAACACTGGCGAAAACATAATTTTCCATCTTATAAATAATAGAAAATTAAGTCATTTTCTAAATATGCAGAATACTGAGAAATTAATTCATGCATTTATTTCAAGTAGGATTGACTACTGCAATGCAGTGTTCACTGTCTGTTCAAATGTTTCTTTATACAGCCTTCAGTTAATTCAAAATGTTGCTGCAAGAATTATTACAAGAACAAGAATATATACGAACACATAACTTCAGTTCTTAAATCCTTACACTGGCTACTGGTTAAGTTTAGGGCAGATTTCAAAACCCTCCTTTTAACATATAAAGCCTTAAATGGCCAAGGCCCTGCTTACTTGTCTGAACTTATCATTACTTACAAACCAGAGTGCACAATTAAGATTTCAAGATGCTGGTTTGCTTATAATTCTAAGGATTGATAAAATAACAATGGGAGGTTGAACTTTTAGTTTCAGGGACCCAAAGGTGTGGAATGGTCTGCCTGATACTATAAGAGATGCAAATTCAGTCTCAGCTTTTAAATCCTGGCTAAAGACTCACTACTTCAGTTTAGCATACCCTGACTAGAGCTGCTGATTAGCTGTGCATACTGCAGCTCTGTGGTTAGTCATTAGTACTAAAATATAAGTAATATGATATTTATAATCTGTTACTAATGCTCGCCTATTCTGCTTCTCTTCTCGGTAGGGAAATCCGTGCCACTGATCTACTGCCAAGTTGTTTGCTTGTCTATGGAAAAGTCACCTCTGATAAAGGAGCACTGGAATCATTGGGTAGGGGGTCCTTTCATCAGATTGGCTGGCCTTGCATTGATTCAGCTCTGGAACTGCCAGTAGGGGGAGGTGGCTTGTTGGTCGAGGTCTCCTGGACTCTGAACAAATCTGTATCCTCACATGTGGTAGGTCTGTATTTAGTGAGTGATATAATCTATTCTTAATTTCACTTTCTAGTTTGTACTACTGTATTGTATTCCTGAAGTGGCACTGATTGATTGGCCATATACGAACTCTGTGAAGAGGATGAAGTGTATTCTGTTTTGTGTATTGTATCTACCCCAGCACATTAGGAATGTTCTTATTCATGTTACACACCTGAAACAGGAATGTGCTGTACATGTAGTATCAAAATGTTTAAATTAAATTTAAAAATCATACAAATATATATTTTTACATAAACCTTCAAATTTGAATTATTTAGTAATTTGATTATGCTCGTCAGGACAAGCTATGCCTCCCAGCAACTCTGAACTGGACAATTGTTTAATGAAAATGGGTGAATGAAATAGCAGATCTTGACAATTTACGTAATTTCTACAGCATGATTACCTTTAGAGTAACTTCTGACAGTCATTTAAACTTTGACTCTTGCATTTCATATGTTGTTACAACTTTTTTCTAACATTTTGAAAAATTAACATAGTTGTATTTTTATCTTTCCTTCTATGACAGCCAATCATAACATATAACTCAGTATCCAGACATTTCTCTGGTGCCGGAAGCAAGAGCAGACTACAACTGAATACATCCTTGCTCCACCTCATAACCTTATAGTGGCTTCTCTCTTCAGTATAATCTTCAGGAAACCATTATCTACACATAAATCACTACTGAGTACCACAGAGTATCTCAAAAACCTGCTTACACTGTAACAAGGTCATGAGGCATATGTGATGTTATAATGCTAGTTGGTTGCTGCAGTGTTTGCAAGCTTTAAAGTACTCAGGAACTATGCTCACTACAGATTGTATAGTCTAAACTATAAAAGGGTTTAACTGTCATTAAAGTATTAGTGGAGACGCAGTTTAAAGTTCATTCATCCATCCATCCTCTTCTGCTCATCCGCGATCGAGTCACAGGGGCAGCAGCTTGGGTAGAGATGCCCAGACTTCCCTCTCCCCAGCCACTTCTTCTAGCTCTTCCGGGGGAATCCCGAGGCGTTCCCTGGCCAGCCAGGAGACATAGTCCCTCCAGCGTGTCCTGGGTCTTCCCCGGGGCCTCCTCCTGGATGGACGTGCCCGGAACACCTCACCAGGGAGGCGTCCAGTAGGCATCCTGATCAGATGCCCGAGCCACCTCATCTGACTCCTCTCAATGTGGAGGAGCAGCGGCTCTACTCTGAGCTCCTCCCAGATGACTGAGCTTCTCACCCTATCTTTAAGGGAAAGCCCAGACACCCTGCAGAGGAAACTCATTTCAGCCACAATTATTTGCGATCTCGTTCTTTCGGTCACTACTCATAGCTCATGACCATAGGTGAGGGTAGGAACATGGACTGACTGGTAAATTGAGAGCTTTGCCTTAAGGCTCAGCTCCTTTTTCACCATAACAGACCGCTGCAGAGCCTGCACCACTGCGGACACGGCACCGATCCGCCTATCGATCTCACGCTCCATTCTTCTCTCACTCGTAAACTAGACCCTGAGATACTTGAACTCCTCCACTTGGGGCAGGATCTCACTCCAAACCCTGAGAGGGCACTCCACCCTTTTCCGGCTGAGGACCATGGTCTCGGATTTGGAGGTGCTGATTCCCATCCCAGCTGCTTCACACTCAGCTATGAATCGATCCAGAGAGAGCTGAAGATCACGCATGGCCTGATGAAGCAAACAGGACAACATCATCTGTAAAAAGCAGTGACCCAATCCTAAGTCCACCAAACTGGACCCCCTCAACATGCTGGCTGCGCCTAGAAATTCTGTCCATAAAAGTTATGAACAGAATCGGTGACAAAGGGCAGCCCTGGCATTGTCCAACTCTCACTGGAAACGGGTTCGACTTACTGCCGGCAATCAAGCTCTTACACCGGATGTACAGGGACCGAACAACCCTTTTCATGGGGTCCAGTACCCCATACTCCCAGAGCACCCCCAACAGGATTCCCCAAGGGACACGGTCGAACGCCTTTTCCATGTCCACAAAACACATTTACACTGGTTGGGCAAACTCCCATGCACCCTCCAGGACCCTGCTAAGGGTGTAGAGCTGGTCCACTGTTCCGCGACCAGGATGAAAACCACACTGTTCCTCCTGAATCCGAGGTTCGACTATTCGATAGACCCTCATCTCCAGGGCCCCTGAATAGACTTTTCCAGGGAGGCTGAGGAGTGTGATCCCTCCGTAGTTGGAAAACACCCTCCGGTCCCCCTTCTTAAAGAGGAGGACCACCACCCTGGTTTGCCAATCCAGAGGCACTGTCCCCAAAGTCCATGCGATGTTGCAGAGACGTGTCGACCAAGACAGTCCTACAACATCCATTTAAAGTTCATTTTTTTATTTTTAAATCAAATACAGCTGCTAATGTAGTAGGAGTGAGGCATCATTTAGGGTTAAGCAGGGAGGTTTGGCTGCTTAAGAGAAAGGTGGAGAGCTGTGCATTGGATGGTAACCTGGGAGCTATCATGCAGTTTGACTTCTAAAGGTGAGACTCAGACAAAGAAGAAGAGCGTAGAGGTGATTTTTCTTTTTTTTTCTTGGTATTTAGAACTAGGACATGGAGTCTCTGGTTATCCCTCCGGGCACTGAACCAGAACCATAAGTTAATGTGACTTCCCTGATTACAGTTCAAATATTTTGCTAAGGAGCTGGTGTTCTTCTGCAACATTGTACATAACAAGAGGTTAAAGTGAGGTGATGGAAATCTAGCTTTTCAAGGACAGATAGTAACTGTATAACGAAACTGTTATTAAGACTGATTTTTTTTTTTCTCTGATTTTATTATTTTTTATATTTGAATGTGTACATATGCCCTGTGTTGGGATAGTATGCGGTCCACAGTTGGTTTACTGTCCTTTTCATTAAATGGTCTTTGTTTAACAGTTACCAGGCTCTTTAAAAGACCAGCTTCCAAATAAAAATACACGGCAAAACAAATCTTCATAAAGACAGTAATTGTTCATTTATATTTTTTTTTATTCACAAGCACTACAGCAACACACTTTACAATAAGTAAAAAAAAAAATCAAAACTCCAAGACCTTCTACTCTTTAAATAATTAGTATCAGACGCCAGTCACTGCCTGGGTGTTACGTTAAATACACAAGTGAACAGACACATACTGTATTTTTAGACAGTTACACTGGAGACTTACTTACCAGGATTACAGTCAGTAAGGAGAGAACAAATAGATAGAAGAACCTTGGAAATGGTCAGTGCTGGACTCCAATTGTCCTTGAGAATATCCAAGCAGATCACACCCTGGCTGTTAATATTACAGTGGTAGATACGTGTTCGAAAAGTCACCTAGAGTATAAAATAAGAACAGAAATTATATTCATATGCTTTGTCATTGTCATTACATAACAAATATGACCATATGTATTTTCCTATATGACCAAATATTTTCCTATTTTGTGCTCACTAAATAATTACAATATACCAGTGGGGATCAACCATGGAGCAAACCAAAAGCCCCCACAAACTCTCCTCCGTCTTCCCTGGTACATATCAGGAGTCAAAGGACACTTAACTGCTGGATTTCTGGTGTGTGTTGTTGTAGTATGACTTGTGCACATATAATATAATTTTAAACTCTTTTCAAGTGGTGAATTTAAGAACCATTCTTGGAGTGCAGCATTGCAGTTTTATGAGCGTTCTAATTCCTTTAGGATCCCTCCAGTGGTTTTATTCCATTTACATGCCTGTATAAACCAAGCATAATTATTCCCTATATCATGGATACGCTCCAAATACCTCTAAACTTAGCTCTGCTGATTATTGCTTTCTAGGTTAGCACATTTTCAAATATAACAGCCAGCATTTTTTCCCTGACCTCCAATTTACAGTGTGGAAATTACACAGAGCATTGCAGATCAGTATGCAAGCCTTTAAACGAAGTCATGAAAATACCACAGATGAAAACAAATTTAATAGTGTTTCTAGCTCAGGTCTACTGTTATGATTACAATGAAAATACTGCTTTTTTGACCTTTAAATGAAATAATTTTACAAATAAAAAGCAAACTATAATAATAGAATACAATTTCTACCAAAATAGTATTTCAACTAACTAACTACTGTCAGCACACATTTATATCACGGATTGGTACCAATACTTTTATTTCACTATATTTTATAATACAGTATGAGGATATCTTCTGAAAACAGGGATAATTAACATTTTAGTACATCAGAGTTCATAACTTATCATTATTATGTTATCGACTTATATAGTCTAGTGATCTCAAATACTTAAGTCTCTTGTCTAAAATGCCTTTCCCAGAGTCCTGAAGCAAAAATAAAAGAGTATTTAAAAATCTTCATAATTTATCCAACGCATGGATGCTTGAATGATACACAGAATGACTGATCATGTGGTAGCAATGGTGCGCAGTAACCAACAATATTGCCTCAAACGTGTCAAAACATAAAATAATCATGTCCACAAAGTAAATGTTTATGCTTTGAAGAAGTTATTGTTATAATAATTAAAATATACTAACATAATGTTGAACACACAAAACAATTAAACTAAATACCAATGCCTAATACCTAAAACAGAATCAAGGTTAAAAATAAACACGTAAAAAGTCTTGACTCAGTAAATGCACCAAAATTTGTTTGTGATTTTTGAGAAACTTGTACACCGAATGTAGTGCAACACTATTTAAATACTCAAGTGGCACCACTTACTAACAACAACAAGGCTGCTGGTAAAAACTTATAGAACTGTGACATCCTTGACTGAAAACTATGAATGAGATGTTGACAAAGTAAATTAAAAAACCATAACAATTAAAAATGTTAACAGTGTTAAAATAGACATATCAACATAAAACAAGTGCAGAATACAGTTGAGGTTGCGCAAAAACCCTAAATCATGACAGTGGCTACAATAATATTTTCTTTTAATTTCCAAAGCCTAAAAAATATTGTCTGTATGTTATGTTGTAAACACTTGAGTCTGAGTGGATGTTACGTAGATAAAATAATTGTGACATGCTTTGTTCATTTGATGCACAATAGTTCTGTTTAAACTCATTACACTGTATTTTTAATAGTCTTTACACTTTTTTTCTTCTATGGTCAGTAAATATTAATAAAGACTTTTTATCTTCTTTCCCTGGAATCTCACCTGCTATTTAGTCGAATTCAGACATTTCAAATCATTAAAATACTATTTTTATCAGTGTAAAATATTAATATGACAATGCTTGCTAAATAAATGTTTCATATTAAGTTTTTTCTATTCTCCAATACTCTGAAAACCAAACTGAACCCTTGCATGCTTGTCTTAAACTTCTACAGAGCATTGGGTACAGGAATCTTTGTAGCACCGCATTTGTGTTACTCTATATACTGCAATGTAGAAGGAATGCATTTTGAGATGCAAGTATTAATAAACTGCATTGTTTCTAAATTCTCTGAGATGCTGCAGCATACATTATAGCAGTGCTACACAAATACCTTTTCTCAGTGATAAATCATCAAAAATATTGCAATACCCTACTGTATTGATTTTTTCCAGCACCTCTAATTGTTTATTGACATTACCATGATTAGTCATCTGTGTCTACACTGTGGCATTGCATCATGCACTGTATTGTTGATGCATTTTGTTAAAATGTACAATTTGTGGACCAGCATCTCCATCAACAAATACTTTATAGTACTATAAAATATCATGACTATAAAACTGAAGTGAACTGAACAAGAGTTAATTAAAATAAATTGTTTCATTAATTTCATTGACTTTGTTTTCCAAGTATTGGTAAGTGAATGCAAAGAGTTATAAGTTCAAATCCATAGTGGTTGGAAGAAAGTGAAAATATCTCTCTCTCTCTCTATATATATATAAAATAAAACACCTGTCTGTCTGTCCGCTTTTCATGAGAGAACTACTTAACGTTTTTGTTTTCTATAATTTGCTGGAACATTCTGGATTATTTTGCGACTTCTCTCATTGCGCTAAGTATAATCATTTGCTTGCAGGAGCGGTTTATTTGCGGTAATCTGAGAAAGAGGCTGTGTGCTGAGGGGAGAGGAAAGCATGATGTCAGGAGTGGGGAGCCAGGCAGGGCCCTCCTCACTCATGCGCCAGCCTCTGTTCTAATCACTGCACCTCTGGCCAAGTACTGGAGTGTACCTTGCATCTGTTTAGCTGGCAATACCTGTTTTGTTTATTGATTTTTAAAGTTTGTCCTGTTTCACTAGTACACAGGTGGAGCCGCGGGCAATGACTAGTATATTATATATATATTTATATATATATAAACATACTGTGGCAAGTTGCCGGGGCTGCGACCCGGCCAGGGCGCCTGGAAGGATCGGGAGGTGGCATGAACGTCCTCCGGGCCACGAAGGTGCAACCGCCCTGGATCAGAGGAGGACCACGGGAGAAGAACAAGGAGGCTTACGCCTTTTGTGACCCGTGGCCACCGCTAGGGGGCGCCCTGAGTCTCAGAGGGCCGGGACTGATTTACTTCCACCACACCTGGGAAGATGGAGGAGGACCCCTCCAGGGACGCCTGGAGTGCTTCCGAGTTGCGGAAGTGTCATCAGAGGGAGCACCTGAAGCACATCCGGGTGAGAATAAAAGGGCCCACCTTCCTACAGTCTGGGAGCTACAGTCGGGAGTGGGAGCGGGACAAGGCTCCCCTGGAGAGAGGAAAGGCGGTCCAAGGACAGAGAGAGAAGCCCGAAGGAGTGGTGATTGGTGTGAGGAGCACTGTGTGTTGTGTGGGGCTGTGTTGTGATGGAGGAGAAAATAAAGGTGCTTGTTGTAAAGATGCGGTGTCTGTCTGATGGTGTTCGGGCATTTCTCACAATACACACACACACAGAAAGTTTAAATCTCATTATAGAGAAAACCAAAGTAACAAAATTTTCAGAATAACAAATACTTTTTATAACCCGGACTAATGTTCATAGGACATCAAGTTAAACGAATCTCATTTTAACAAAATGTAAATCTGAGTATAACAAATGTTTTTGACCAAAAATGGTCACCGAAGATAATAATGCAATGTAAAAAATACTTAATGCCACCCATTTTTCACACCAAGTGTTGTGAAATTTCCAGTCTCGGACAGGCTTAGTGAGCATGTAGACGTGACACATAGCCGAATTCTGAGTCAGTGCTCCACCAATTGTCCGCGTGGGTAGTTGTGTTGTGTGCTGATACTGTACTACTGGAGTTTCATAGCACTTTTCAAAGTTTCAGCAAAAATAAGCAAAAAAAAAAAAAAGGTGAGAAAAATTAACAATCCTGGAAAAGTTGATTCCAGAATGAAAAATAAATTACATGCAAAAGCATTTTGCAATTGCAGCTGCATCTTCATCTAAGGTCTCATTTTCATTCTGTGTTCATGCCTGTATTTCTATTTAAAAAAAGTTACATATAAAGTCTCATTTTCAAATAAAATATTTTTTGCAGTTTGAGAAGCAGTTTTTTTATGCACGTATTGTCAAACTTGGGTTACAGAGTTGCACGAGTTACAGGAAGATGAGTCCAGGTTTTCAAGAAAAATACTGGTACTTTATTACCGTTTAGAGAAGGAAGGTACAGTCTCAAGACTTCATTAAGAACAGAAGCTGTTAAGAGCTGCGTCACAGGTAATCGTACTGCTTTAGCTGCCATCTTCAGGTTAGAAGAACACCAGCGGCTCAGAATCACACTGTGGCAGGCATGGTCTGCAGAAGACAGACCAGAAGGGTGTGAGGAAGAGCAGATCAAAGTTAAATGTTAAACACTGTGCGAATTTCCCATATTCATTGTAAAGAAATTTCTGTTATAACAAAATATTTTAATGGTCCGATGAGTTTTGTTATAAATGGATTCCACCTATATAAATATATATATATATATATATATATATATATATACACACACACACACGAGGGTTGTTCAAAAACGTTTTCGCACCTTTACATTTTCTTTGGAAATGGTGAAGGTGGGAGGAGTAGTAATTGGTTGTGTCTGAGAGTGTCATGTGACTAGTTCTGTCTGGCAAGCCAGCTACCCTTGCAATTTAGTATAAGAGTTGTCACCCTGTGGTGAAGATGGTTGTGAAACTTATAAATTGCACCAAAGAGGAACAGTGTTCTGTCATACGCTTTTTGTGGGCAGAAAGTGTGCCAGGAACACAAGTTCATCTCTGCATGTGTGCTCAGTATGGGGATAAAGTGCTCTCTCGTAGAGTAGTCTATGAGTGGATTGAAATGTTTGAAAATGGCCGCACTACTGTGATGGATGCAGAGTGCTCCGGACGTCCAGCTACAGCCATGACTACGAGGAGTGAAGAAAGAACCGTGATGTGAAAGCAGCGGTGGATCAGTGGCTACGCGCTCAATGAAAAACATTTTTTGCTGATGGCATTAAAAAATTTGGTACAACGCTGGGAAAATTTGATTACAAAGGAAGGTGACTATGTAGAAAAGTGATGTAATTTGTTTTTGAAATTCTTAATAAACAAAGTTAATAAAAGAACCAACACATTATATAAATCTAAGATAGAGACCATTTTTATTTTACATACAATGATACTCATTAGCATCTTTCAGTTACTTCTGCCTTTAATGCACATCAGGAGAATTTTTTTCACTGCAATTTACAGATATGCAGAAGTATATCCTCAGATGAAGCCTGTCTTAGTGTGATGACCGAGTAAACATCTCTGACGATTCCACTTTCTGAATATTACAGCAACAGTTTGCAAAATACAGAAGAAAATTAAAAAGGTAGTTTTGTGGTGTGCCTTTTTTGAGTACGTGTGGCTAAGTGTGTCCTAACCAGTGCTGGTACCTGCCCTGTAACGAGGCTCCCTTAAGAAGCTCCAGTGTCATATGACCCCATGATTGCAATGACACTAGGAAATGGATAGAGGTTAGCCAGTAGAACATATAGTTAAACTAAACGAGAACTACAGCTAAACACTGGAACTGTTTACAGTGAAAAACTACCTCCATTATGGCTGTCCAGAGTTCCACTCTTTCAGTTGTTCTTTACAGCTTAATGCATCTGTGTAATAAGGGCTTGGCAGCAGGCTGATTGTCTTACTGTAAGACTAAGCCAAGTATTACAATGATTCATTTGAAAAGATAATGTAGAAGGGATAGAGTTTATACAAAGCCATATGTCAAGAAAAGCTACTGATTATTAACCAGGATTTATTTATAATTGTTATATTTAATAGCATACTCATAAACCATCTATCCATTTTCTAAATCCTCCTCAGTTCAATTGTATGGTAGTGGAGGTGGGGCTGGAGCCTCTCCTAGCTGCACAGGGCACAAGAAAGGCTCTTTAAGGGGTGCCAATCCACCATAGAGAACACACATCCACACATTTCTGCTAATTTCTTAATGTTGAAGAAATAATCAATAGAAAGGAACAGAACACAAATATATTCTCTTAAGAGAAATACAATTTGTGAAAAACCATCTGTGTCAGCAACAGCTGAAGCTTAGGGTGATTGTCCCAGGGTGACTTAAGTACAATTATGTTCAGTTTGAGAAATATTAAATAATGCCAGCATTATGAATAAATACATTTTGTTTGTATTAATGTAACACAACCTGTTGTAAGGATATAATTAGCATAAATGTTTGTAGAGAATAATCCTGAGGCATTTTTTGAGTTTTCCTTAACCTGTTGAGCTGCCATATAAATTAATAAATATAGGAAGGTGCTCTAATTAAACATTTCACCTCTACCCATAATAATGTAAAGTACTGTTACATAAACATGAATCTAACAAGCCCATAATGCGTACATGAAGCATAAAAACAACTTAATTTAGTGACATATGTTACTTAGGATAAGCACAGATGGAATGGGCATTCTGATGTGAACTGCTACATCGAGAAATTGTGAGTTATACCATTTGATGAGAGTTTAATCTTTTAATATTACTTAAAATATACTCTTAACCAATTCATTTATGTATTTCTCATTTCCGGTAAATTCGAATTTTAATATGGTTCCTCAAAGAAAAAGCATAGGCGTGATAATAAAAAATGAGAAACCACATTAGTGAGAGAATTCCTCAAAAAACAAGCGTGGGTGCAGCTAGGAGACGTGTACTTCATGGCAGAGGAGGGTTCCTAGGGGAGCCCTGCATACAATGTATAAAAGATTTTGTTAACATACTTGTGGATAGGTCACTGATATGAATATAGGTGTACTTTTAGGAAGAAAAATCGAACATGCAAATTGTACAGAAGCTTTTATTTTTGGTGTAACTTTTGTAAGTCTCCACAGTTCCAGTGCAATAGCCCTTGAAAATGTTCTGGTGTATGGTGGTGAAAGCAATCTTTTCCAATATCCTTTTTCACTTTTTCTTTGTCCATTTATTCTACAAAGTCTTTGATAAAACTCTAACATGCAAAAACAAACAAATAAATAAATAAATAAATAACAGTGTCTATTAACCCTATCTGAAGCAAGTAACTAGTCATTTTGTAGAATTTCCAATTTTCCAGCACAGGGCACAAGGCAGGACACAGCCCTGGACATGGAGCCAGTCCACTATAGGACCCACTCATGCACACATCTATATTGACAATTTGGGATTGCCAGTTCACTGAACCTGTGGTGAATGAGGAAAACTGGAGTACGAACAGGAACAGGCAATTAGATGACTTGCCAGTTACACGTGGACACCAACCAGCCATAAGTGCAATATTATTCAGCAGTTTTAAGTCACAATAAGTTTCACCGATTCTTAAATGCTAATTTCATTTTAACTACACTGTAACAATAACAATTAAAAAATATGAAAGTCAGGCTTTTAAGTTCTTTACTATATATAAAGTATATGTTTGGTATACACAGACACATGCCTCTATTTTATTTGCAATGCTTACCCAAACCTATTCTTATTATTGGTCTTAGGCAATGATAGATACTGACACAGACAGAAAAATGTGGACGGGTGATAGAAATAAAGACTTTACATTTTCAGAAAATATATTCATATTATATGTCTATTTATTCTTTACTTATTTAAGTGCAGAATAAGAAATGGCCCAGTTAGTGTACTCTCTGACCTAAACATCTTGGAGCTGTGGAAGGAAGCCAAAGTGAGCATGCAACATTCAATCAGACTTCTGATTAACTTCATGTTAATACATTTGTTAATGTTAGATAGATAGATAGATAGATAGATAGATAGATAGTGTATTAATCCCATGGGGAAATTCACATTACCTACAGGAAGAGCTTTGAGTAGTTGGTAAAAGACCACAGACATACTTAAAGTACATAAGTTTGACTACTGGGCAAACAAACTGACAGAGGCACAACATCCATATCCATTCATGCAGCACTAATCTATCTGGATGAAAATAACACTTAACAGGAGAATGCTAGGAATGGACCTTCAATCAGATTTCAACACTATCATACTCCTGAAGATGGTAGAGAAGCTCCAGGCTCTTGGGTTTAACACTACTCAGTGTAACTGGATCCATATCTTCCTGACGGGTTGAGCTTAGACTGTCAAGTACTCTCAGTGGTGTACACTCATATTGTGTGCTCAGTCCATTACAAAACATGGCATAAAGTCCATGTATCACTATGGTTGCTGAGGCAGAAGAATAGTGAGTTAGATTAACCAGTTATGATGAGGCATTCTATAAGGAGGAGTTTGAACTTCTCAATGAATGGAGCAATAACAACAGAAACTGAATAAGGACTTCTGGAGACTTCTGGAGGGTCATACACCAACTGATATTTATGGCGTTGTGATCAGAGCAGATACATTGGGAAGTAATGTACATTTCAGCGGTTTGTAAAATATGTAATGCAGTTGACCATTGCTTATTTTACACTCATGCAAGCAATGGGATATTTTCCATAAACACTAATCCTGTGATCACTGTAGAAATATGCCACATTGTTTCTGAACTAAACAAGAGAGGCCCACTGAATTAACAAGCTAATTAATAGGGCAGTCTTAGTTATGGGACACACTCTGGAGCCCCTGGAGGGAATAGCAAAGGAGAGAATTAAAACAAAACTGAATGCCATTATGAACAATGCTGCACATCCTCTCTTTGACACACTAACACTGAGGACTTTCAACCAAACTAATCATTCAACAGATGTGTGTCAAGAAATGCGACTGGGGTTCCTTTACACCAACAGCAATATACTTCCACAGTGCCTCAGTGTGAATGGGACTGTGACTGATAAGTCAGAAGTTTTCTTTCCATTTAATGTTCTTCAGTTGTTGTCATTCTGGTGTGTGTTCAGACCACAGTGTATATATTTATTTGAACAGCTTTTTTTTAAAAAAAAAAAAAACCAACAAATTCTATCTATCTATCTATACATTCTTTAATTTATTACTGAGAAAAACTTCAAGCAGTCCATCCTGTAGATTACTGTCTTTTTGCTCCAGACTTCCGCTACTGGTGCAGTTTTCGCATGGCACACAATGAGCGTAGTTTACAATCTAAAGCTAAGACAGCCTGACTGTGAATCTTTAATCAAGGAAAGCATGTCCATAGCCTAAGAGATGAGAAATGGAGAGCTCGCCATAAAGCAGCAGATTTACATTTTGAGCAGCGGAGCTGCCAATAAACATTGGTAAATCTCAGGGAGATTTAACAGGAGACGTCTAACTCTCTCTTTGATGGCTGTTTCAATGGCAACCTTATTAAATTTATGAAGACCCAACCATTTGCCATCCAGCTTACTACTATTAGACCTTCAATACTATACTTTGAGAGGGCTGCATTAAGATCTTACATTTATCAAACATAAAAAATAAAAAAATATATTTAAATTTACTGTAGACAGAGAGATTGATGACTTATTATTGATTACCTTAAGGATTGTTGTGAACACTGTTCATATTCTGTTTTGAGCAATATTTTGCCAATGTTTATCGTTACAACAATGACATCTTCTCACCACTATTTTGTATACATTATTGTTATTCCCAGTACTATTTTTCAATTTTTTTGTTTGTGGCCATGTCTATTTCCAGTCATGTGGTATGCTGTTGAAGATGGCACCATGGAATGCTTTGCGTCCCACCTTTGTGATTTTCGAAAACATCAATTGTTTGTGTGCCTAGAACTTTTTTTTGACTTTGGGAAACCATTATAGTTAAACAGATTCCAACTTTCCTTTTGACTGCTTATTTTACTTTAGCATTTTGGATGAGTAACCAGCATTTTTTTCTGTAGTTAACAAATCTGAGCCTGGTTTTAAACTTTATTTAACCCTGCTCCTTCTGACAATTCCTCTCCTGGTCCTTTGTTTTATCACTCAATTCTAGTAACCATTAAGTTTTACGGAGTGTTTCACAACATGGCTCATTTATATCACTAGCTAATACATACTGGATGCTAATGTATATACTGTCACAAGCGTTAGCAGGGCCCATCGTCTTTGGGATCCATCATTAAAGGGCACACAAGGCAAGGAGTTAAGAGTTACAGAGCTGCTTAACTATTCCTATCTTCCATCCTCATGCAAGAAGACCTCAGCAAAGCGGCCACGTGACCCAATCTGAGCCTCCACTATTTAAATGGCACACAGTCAGGAAGTCAATGTAAGCAATCGGCGACACACATGGCTGATGTTCCTGACTGTACAGATTCCTTGCACCAGCACCATTAAACAGAGCAGCCCGTCTTGACATTGTCTCTCTCTCTCTTATCTACTAGATTACAATTGTTAATTAAATTATCTATGCTAGACCATGTATAAAGCATACTGAAATTAAAATTACATTTTATTTACAAAATTTTAAATAGCCATCTTAAGAAAATATTTTTTACTTTTAACATAGCTTGCGATTTATTTTTGAACAGTTTTCTTTTTCTACAGTGACTCCTAGCCATCACAAAATAGTCACAATTAGAAAAATTCAATCTAGAAAACTGCAATTTAATTTCCACCTCACAAACTGTCCTATTATTATATCCAAATGCTAAGAGTTCTCCAGAAAATAGAAAACTGACAAGCTTACAACATGATGTGACACATGTGCCCTAATTCCCTTTCAGAAGCATGCCAACTTTCAACTCCAGTGAATGATCTAGTCCTTAGGCTGTAACTCTGCAAGCAGGTGGCATCTATGGTTTCATGCTTTTGGGAAAACGCTCTTCACACCCTTTTGTAGACTGAACCTTAGAACAAGGCGACAACAGACAGGATGCTGCCATCTGTTTGGAAGGTGTTGCTTGGCTAATAGTTCAGATTTGCTGACAGGTGTTTTGAAAAAGAAGGCCACGGTTTTCTTCACACTCTGCAAATTCGTAATTCTCCAAAGATACGTTGACAGTTAGATTTGTTTTAAGACTTAACAAAATACAGAATGCAAAATTTAACAGAGTAAGACAATTTTATACATGCATGAAATGAAACAAGTATGGAGTCATGTTAACAGCACCCACAATTAATTTAAATTTAAAACAGGGTGACTTGGATTTAAATATCTTTTTCACATTTTTATCCAATCATAAATTATACATTCTATTAGTTACAAAACCCTTAACTAAATTAATGTTAATTTCAAATGCAATGCTTTACTAGTTTAGTTGCATACAGAGTACTAAGTTTAAAGGGGCTCCACTAAAAGGTACATTTTCAAATGACAGATCTCTGAAGTATTTATCTCTAATATAAACTGTACACATTGTTTGTCTCTTTACTTTAGTGTGGTGAACATATTAGAATGGTACTGAAAGCCTCATACCACAAGAATATGAAATCACCAGAAAATAAAAGACATATTTGTCACATGGCCATCTTTAAAGCAAGCGAGTCTAGAGCTCAAATGATTAAAGTTAATTTTTTCAAAAACAATTTTTATATGAGTCTGTCTGCATTAATCTTCAGTTTTCCGGTTTGAACGAGTCTCCTTGGTGTGATTCTACCCAACTGGTGACAGTTCAATTTTTCTTTTTTTACGACCCAACAAACAGATTTTACAGAGTCATTAACATGAACCGTAAAACTACTTTAAGCTGACATTACCTGCTTCCTGTGGATGAACTGTTTAGATATTTAGAACTGACAGACACTTATTAAGAGCAGCTAACAGATAAATGATTTGGATTAACTGTGAATGATACAAAAAACACGCTGTTACAATGGATTCAGACCCCATTACTATCTGCACACTTTATTGTGCTGTACAGTCAATTTTACATGGATAAATTTGCCATTTTGCCCATCAATCTATAGCCAATAATCCATAATTACAAAGGGAACACATGTTTTCATAAAATTTATTAAAAATCAAAAACTGAAATCTCTCATTCATAAAAGTATCCAGACCCTTTACTGTGACACTCCAGGTTGTGCTCAGGTGTATCCTGCTTGCTTTAATTATTATTGAAATATGTCACAAACATGACTGAACTCCAGCTGTGACAAACTGAAGTGACTGGACATCATTTAGAAAGGCACATACCTGCGTATAGAAGGTCCAACAATTCACACTGCATGTCAGGACAAAAAACAAGGCATGGAATCCAAGGAACTACCTAAAGACCTCCACAATCATATTGTGGTGTGGCATAAATCTGGGAAGGGTATAAAACCATTTCTAAAGCTTTAACCATTCCCACGGTGGTCTCAATAATTATAAAATGTAAGAAGATTGGAACCATCAGGACTCTTCCTTCAGTTGGCCATACAGCCTAACTGAATAACCAGGGAGGAAGGACCTTGGTCAGGGAGGTGACCAGGAACCCAATGGTCACTTTAACACTGGTCAACATGGTCACTCTAAGTTCTCTACTGAGATGGAAAAACCTGTTGGATGGGTGACCATCTCAGCAACACTCCAACCACCAGGCATTTATGGTAGAGTCACTAAATGGAAGCCACTCTCAAATCTGCTTGGAGTCCAATTAAAGGACTAAGAGAGGACAAGAAAATGATTTTCTGGTCTGATGAGACAAGAACTCAAGAACTCTTTTGGCAGAACTCCAAACACTATGTCTGGTAGGACAGGTACTGCTCATCACCTGCCTAATACCATCCCTAGAGTGAAGCATGGCGGTGGCAGCATCAGCTGTAGGGACTGGGAGACTGGTCAGTATTGAAGGTACAGAAAACCTGGGGCGATGCTTCGCCTTTCAGCATGACAATGGCCCGAAGGATACAGCCAAGACAATGCTGGAATGGCTTTGGGGTAAGTCTGTGACTGTCCTTGAGTGGCCCAGCCAAAGCCCAGACTTTGGTGGAGAGAGCTGAAGGTGACAGTTCACAGACACTTTGATCCAATCTAACAGACCTCTTGCATGTAGCTTTGCTGTAAATTTTGGAAGTTTAAAAATTTGTATGTCATATGTTATATTGTGTAAATGTTATAATTATGTAACACAATCATGCTCTAATTCAAGTATGGGGAACTGAACATTAAATTCTTGCTGACAATGAGCTTTCTTTGAAAGTCAACCAGTTCTCTTCTCCTCATCATCTTAAGTAAAATCATCTTTTACTGGACTCTAGAATGGATTAATAGGTTATCCCCCTACAGTACAACTACTGATAAGTGGACAGCTGCCCCTTGGTGTGTGGGAGTCTGGATGGCTGTGGTCCAGTGATTTTCTTTTCCTTGCTTTACTCCTAGGGCTGTGTGAAGATTTATTCAATGAGTTTAGGTTTACGTTCCATTATAGGGTGTGTGCGGTTATTATTGTCACACTGCACTGAAATTTACTTTTATGTGCTCATCAGCAACAGGTTGGAACTCTCCTGTGCCATCATAAATGAGTAGAATTACCTTACCTTAAAACATTTCTCTTCTTTACCTTAAACAACTACCTTACCTTGTAACTCTCTGAGTTAATATTAACAATATTAAATTTCATTAAAGATGCCTCCAGTTATTTAATAGGCATTAGATGTGTTTGTTATCTCACTGTGTTTATTTCTAATGAACATTTGGTCACATTTATTTGGTTTCTGCACCAATACTTCTTCCTGCTGAATCATGGAGGTCTGATCCAACAGTGATATGAGAGAGTTCTGGGCAGCAAGCAGTCTAACACTGGACTAACATGATCATGACAATGAGAACAATACAAAAACATGTCAACTCGGACATTACAATTGTTTTCCCTTTGACTACACATCACATGATCCTATTGTTAGTTGTCAAAAGAAATATACAAATGTGTAATGTACACAGTACTGTACACAGATGCCCACCTCACAGAAACTCCTCAAAAAAGGGAAAAGAACAAAACTTGAATGCTTAACTTAAATGAATTCAACCTGCGTTAAAACAAATGAGCACAATAAAAAATAGTTACTTATTCACGAAAAGTATAAAAAAAAATGTAAAAAAATTGGAAAATAATAAATGTATTTGGGTCTGCACACTGTGATTTGTATTTGCGTTTCCAAAAAATGTGTCCATGCATGTTTGTTTTTTTATGTCCATCCATCTCCATCATTAAAGGCCTTTTAGCAAACACAGCCTTGGCCATCACTATCTCTGGCTAAATCCTTGTGACAGTTGAGATACACTTTTCCATCAGAATGCTAAATGCTCAAGGCTTACCATTTTCATGATACAGTATATCTAGGTTACCCTAGAGTTCATCTTGTTCTCTTATTTACATTTAACTCAAATCAATAAATGCATTTGATAAAAATGTACCTTGTTAAGTATCATCATCACATCACATGTTTTTTCTTTAGATGCGACAGGAAACAATGAGAAGGGCGGACACATTTTTAAAAAGAGCAAATAAAGCATTCCACATATTAGAGGATGCTTTTTAGGTTGATGCCTTTGGCTGTCTGAGCTAATTTCACTGTCATAAACTTGTACCCTTCACACCCTGTTATATTAATTAGGGCCCATTCACACCTAAGCGTTTTTCATAGCTAGACCAGAACGCTCCTAAACAGTTATTTGCCACTGTTTTTAATGACACTATTCACCCCTAAGCGTTTTGGCAGCGAGCAGTTATGAAACCTCCTGCATGAAGCTTAAAGCTAAATGTGTTCAGCCAAATACTTGTTTTGTTGAAATCAATGGTAATAACACTAATAAAATGCTGGTAAAAATAAACAAAAATGTGTTTTTACAGGAAGTCAGTGCCTCTTTATGGATGAAACATCTCATTGAAACTGGACAAAAAAAAATGCCGGTGTCATTGTGCACACGTGTGCATCGGCCTTCTGGTGACAGCTGATGAGAGACAAGTTAAGGTAGGTAGGCAGCTTGCAATCAAGTGACAAACAATATAGGTACACTTTTAGTTTTTTTCTTCTTTTTTTAATATTTTTATTAATTTTAATTAAAGCAAATAACAATCCATAAAATGAAATCAAACTTAACACATTTAGTTTTAGTCAGGTTAAAGTTTAAAAAAGATGTCTTAAGGAACTGGTAGAGTTGTAGCACAGAGCTCTTCCTCACGGCTCCGTATGGAATCTGCCTGTGCATTTCCAGATTGATTGGCATTACTGAGCGTGTTGAACTGAGTATCATTACCTTTTGTAACACTAAATGTTTAAAATGCGTCAGTGATACTTCCCAACTGAGAAAATAAGTTCAGTCCTTTGTGAAGTGAATAACATCCATCCCCATTTCCATCCAGATCACTCTGTTTGTTGTTTAAACTCAACATATACTTTATTAATACATTTCTGTTACTGGATTGCACACAACCCTCTCTTTTCTGCTTGGCTGTGCTACTGAGCCCTGAAAATGATCAGTGCAACGCGCATCAAGTACTGCTGCGATAATCACTGGCTCCCAGTGAACCTAAACTGGGCAGAATCCACTTACCTTTGAGCACAAGCAGGATTTGATGTATACGAACACAAGGCATGTTCAATTTGAGTTGGTTACCGTTGTGGAGGATAAGCCCCTCCATACCAGCGGTTAACAGACGACTGGCTCATGTGCTTGCATTATGTCTCACTGACAGTAGTAGGCAATTATGTTTTAATGAATTAACATAAAATTTTCTTTTTCCACATATCACTGCTTACATGCTTATTGACACCTGTGTGTAATTTCAGAATTTTTCAGGATGCTCCCTTCTTCACAGAGCCTAGAATTGTCCTCACAACTTTCTTTGTTGCAGAACCCAACACGACCACTCATGACGCTGACAACACTGGCTGTTCAGTACTGTGATCACCAGGATTAAAAACACAGAAAACATTCTGGAAACACAACAATCACCTCACAACATAGCAACACTTTACAGTAAAGCCTACAAAATGGAAATGATCTCAATCATATTTTCCCAGCAAAACTCTCCTTTGAAATGGCTGGAAAACACTCGAGAAACACCTGAAAAACATTTGAAAAAATGCCAATGAAAAACACCAAATACACAGTGGAAATTAACAACACTCAAGTGTGAACAGGTCCTTAGTATAAAGTGAAACAATGGTTTAGTGCTTCTTCAGTACTAACTTATTAGTTTTGTGCAGTGCTGTAAAAGCCGTCTGGTTAAATAGCCACCTCCACAACTTGTTTTTTTCCTTTTTGATGCCCTAAGCCATAATGTTAAACTGCATTTACATTTACAGTATATAGCACATAATTGCTCTGGTAGTGCACCCTTATTTATTTAATTTATTGAGAAACAAAGCATTCCTCCAACTAAAATGAGAGCCCTTGTAAGGCAGGACAGGAGTGGAGGACAGTTGGACCCTCTTTTCTGGGGCAATGTGGAATAACTGTGATTTGGTAAGCCAATGCCATGTTAACAGAGTGAGGCTCCTTGTCACAAGAGTTTAAAGGAACTGAGTATGAGCCTATAATTAGAAAGAACACAAATAGTGTGTAGCTTGACAGTTCACTTAAATAAATGATTTATTTTAGTTTAAGGGATTGTACTTCTGTAGCCCAAAACTGGCTTATCTAGGTTTTTTTTGCTGACTCCACATGGAGTGAAGACGTACTCTGCAATGCACTGATGCCCCATCCAGGGGTTGTTTCTGCCTTGCACTTGATATTTTTTAGGACTGGTCTGGCCTCTGGGATCTGAGAATGGCGAGCAGGTGTGAAGAATGAAAGAATACATCAATGCTTGCCTTACTTTGCTTCTTTGGTTTCCAACATGCATAAATGAAGAGCAAGTTTACCGTATTAAACAACATTCCTTTCATGTGAGTGTTGCTGGGATTGGCTTTGAATCACAATAAGGAGTGCATACGTGCTCAGATGAATGTAAAGATGTCACAGTCATTGTTGCAGTTGATAATAGCAGCTATTGTTTCTTGTGATAACATCTTGTGTCTTAAAATTGTTGCCTGCTTGGTGTAGATGTGGAGTCAGTTAAATAAGCACCCTGCAATTTCTACGCTAAAAGTGAACGTTAATAGTGCACATTGATCTACATTTTCAATAGGAATAATGTTTCCACATTTGGACATTGTATAAATTTACTATTTCAGATTATATGGGTTCAATAAACCTCGTGACTAGTGGAGTTTAACTCAATTAGGAAGATTACAGGGATACCATATAAGCCTTGGCATGAAGCCTTACTGATACTTTGGGAATTAACAAAGACTTGAAAGTAAATGTGGAGGGCCAAAAAGCTTCAGCAGTCTGCAGTCTGAGGGCCAGTGAGGTGACTGTGGTAAAATCAGCATGCGTATATCAGACCATCTAGGGATGTAAGTGTGGTTATCAGTGCAGAACTCTGACGATTATACTGTAGCTGATGCTGAAATACACCATTGATTTGAATTACATGGAATGGCTTGGGCACCTCGAGATGAGGTTTAGAAACTCAGCCTGTGAAGCTCTAGGCATCTTGAAAGACATCAGCAAGGTTTTGGAAAAACACCAATTCTTGTTCCACTCCATTGGAACAGTGTTAATTCTAATATGTTTTTACAAGTAATTAAACACTGCCAGACAACTAGCTTGAAAAATAGGTTTTTGGGAGCGGGTCCAAGACTTTTGCACAGTACTGTAGGTCATGCGGATGTACTACAAATAAGCTTTTATAACCATTTGAAATCAGAACCAACTCGTCTCTTATTATTACAAGCATAAATAAATGAATCAGGCCTTCTTAAATTTATGGTTAAAAAAATAAACGTGCATCAAAAAGGATGCCATAAACTCCAGAGGGGTATTAAAAGAAAAAAAACAATGACAAATTATCAGCACACCAATGGAGTACATATTAAGAAATTAATGAAGCAGTCACGGAGCAAAGCTTGGCAAAGACAGCAGAACGCCAAATACAGCAAGAAACGTTCTTGAAGGGTTCAAAAGAAGTGAAGTTAGCTAAATGAGAACTACAAAGGGACCTTCAATTAAATGATCCTGATTCTATTGGAGACCACTGATCTGCACTAACTCACACATGGAGTGCAGGCACCATTGTACATGTAGATAAGAGTTTAGATTGTTATCTTAACTTACTTTTGGATAACAGCCTTTTTGATACAGCAAACATTGTATCATTGCAGATGTCTGAGCTGGAAGACCACTAATGGATAGAGTAAATTAAGACTGCCTGGATTAATTAAATAGGGATATCTTTTGATGCTCTCTTTTGTAGGCCACTTTGGATAAAACTGTCTGCTAAATAAGTGAATGCAAATGCAATAAGGTGTAAACAATTGAAGCAATTGACATTGTCAGACATTACTTAAATGGTCAGTACAGATGCAGACACATTATTGTGAACACTCATGTAATTTGGGGTCATGAGACAAATAATATCAACATTTACATAGGAGAGGATCATCAAAAAAAGATGTGTTGGATCTCAAAACATTAAATCTCTTTAAACACTGAACAAATCAAGTTATCTTTCTAAGAAAATCTCAAACTCCAATTTGATACTGATGTGAGACAGGGTATCTGGGATTATTGTAAGTGACTGAAATGAACAGGAGATAATAAAATTAACCAGAATCGTAGTCAATGCCAGGCAAAAGACCAAAACCGCAAGGTAAAAATAAATCAAGCAAACAAAGCACAGGGGCAAAACCAAAAATCAAAGTCATAGTAAAAGGAAAAGAGAATTAGGACACCTGAAGCAAAGCTAGTAGATCTCCTCCATGAAAAGCTTGTTTTGTTTTTTGTTTTTTTTAACCCAATTAAAGGATACTTTCTGCTGCTATGGCCACATTTATACCAGGACATCCAGTGACACCATCAAAGTAATGAATCAGGGTCTCTTGACCTGTCCATTGCAGCACATAAACAAAATGAAATAAAATACATAAAAAAGTGTATTATGACAGATATCTAAGCAGGCCTTGATGTGAACACAATGTCAGTGTTAGTGATCAAGGTTACAGTAGCAGTGTTTACGCCACAATTGTATGCACTTTGACATCAGTTTTTGCATAATCTAAGAAGTAAACATGCAGCTGTTAGACTGGCATCTCTTCCAGTTCTCTGGTTTGGGTATCTAAACACAAGACATGACAAAACATTTAAGATGTCTCTGTATTATATAAAAAAACTTGGGACGAGACAAGACCTGTTCAGGGAGATGAGAAGTGACCTTCACAGAAAGACAAAAGACACTTTCACGTCCCACAAGACTAGACTTTGAGAGAGACTTAACCACGCCCGGGGCTGGAAAAGACAAAGAGTAAATGACAAAGAACATCACAGAATTCAAAAACGTTGGCATGATACACACGCAGAGCAGGTTATAGATAATGAAGTAGGTACATTCAAAAGTCTCAAAAAAATGATAGTAAAGGTCACATTAGCGCAAAGAAATGGAAAATATTACTCGGTGTAACAAGAGAACAGCGAAAAGAGATCGAGTAGTGTTTGAGGCTGTCTGGGGGAGAAGAGAGACAAGGCAGTGAGACAAAAGGAGAGCTGCTGTACAGGCTTTTAAACGTTCAAAGTGCTGCATGACATGCAGATCACGCGGCACAGCAGCAAGACAGCAGCTGATTGAGCAAAGTGGAGGTAATAAAAAACAAAAAACTGTATTTGTTTCCCATTCTATCACCGTTTGAGAGGGGTTTCAGAGGTGCGTTCAGCCCCCCTCTTCACAACGGCGCGTAAGCGCAGGTGGGTGTGGGAGAGTGTTTGAGCGAAGCAAGCAGGGTATAATTAAAATAAGATGTTACATTACAGAATTACAAGGGAATGAGAATCGGGCAACTCGTAATGATTTGTTCAAAGATCTAATGAGACGCACGAGTCAGGCAGCCCTTGTGCATGTCCTTAACAAATCCACCAGCAAGCAGTGGCAGCAAAATGGAAGACCGCGCTTTAGCTCTGGTCCCGTTGAGCTGCACTGAACCGACCTGTTTGTTCTCACGTGCGGTACTGTAGCTTATAGCCTGTAATGTGATGTGTAACAGAGTATTAACTGGAGGCTAAGTTACCATCATAAAAAGGAGCCTCAATACTCATCTGCTGGAATACTGTGATTGCTGCAGTCAAAAGTTTACAAAACCTGAAGGCAAAAAACGCCCAATAATGTTTCCTAAGCCAGCAGTTTTATTGGTTTAATTTATTAAATCGATGGGAATAAGAACATGCAGTACATTTCAAAATTCTAAATTCAAGTTAACAGTGACAATAAATGAATGGCTAAACAAACAAAGTAAAACAAGAAAGATAACCAGATGAACTTCTTGAAAGTAATAAATGGGGGAGAACTTTAAAAAGAGAAGTAACAATGAAAAAATGAAGTTACTGAGTTTACGTCAAGACAGAATTTGCTATTCAAAAAATCTCAAAATTGATAAGGGCCAAGCACAAAATCCTAATCTGAGAATCAAAAGACAATATGATCAGAAGAGCACAACCTTACAAAAAGGAAAGACAAAAGGACTGAAGAACACATTGGCCTAAGCAAGCTAATGCCACAAGAACATAAATGTGGCAGTGGGTGACTTAAACAGCCATAAAGTAACTGATGCACTAATGACTAAAGTACCTTAGAGCTATAAATTAACTAGAGGCTCTGCCCTAGCAAACAATGAACATAATTACAGGTGAGGCAGGAGTTAAAAGAACTGAAAATAAAATTTTAAAGAAAACATAAACAAGGGAAGCAAACACAAAAAAAAATGTAAATGAGGCGAGGTAGAGCAAAAGTCCTAACACCTGCGAGCAGTTCTCACAGCAGATGAAGGGACAGCACTGAACAGACTGGGAAAATCTAAAGAGGCCGAAGATATACAGAAAGTTTATACAGGATACTGAAAGTAAAAGGTTTTGAGTTTAGCACTGTTACAAGCTCTGTCCTTTCACAATGGCATGAGCAAGCAGTCCAGCTGAACTGACTTTTACTGTTGGATTTTGGAATGAGAAATGGCTTTGTAGTAGAAGTAGCAGAGTAAGTATGGTTTAAAGATCTTCAAAAATAAACTCTTAATGCTAAAGAAAGTGAGTATATCTTCTAATCTCCTGTTGTGTGCGCTGTTATACTACTTCTTCCAACCTGATCATTTCCTGATGCCTCATACTGATGCCATTGACAAGCAGCAGCCCTCGCACTCCATCTGCCAGAATGCGGAGTACAGCAATACAATTCCCTGAACCGAGAAGAGATGGCTTGTTTGGCATGATCTTGTTTTAACACAGGTATGAATAGCATTTTACATGGGAATAGAACACAGCTGAATGTTAAAAGATTTTCTGCTTACACGAGTGATACTGTAGTATTTATAGCACATCTGGCTGATATCATTACATGTGGCAGCTGAACAGGTGGGTGACCAAACCACTGACCGTGCTACCGACCGACGGAGGTGGCATTTTCTAAATACTCTACGATGAGCATTGTATGAAGCTAGCTATCAGCTAGCATCATATCATTTTTTTGAAACGCCATTCATAATGTTTTCATCTCGCTCTCTGAATATTCTTGCATGGTACTCATTTTATAATAGCTTATAAAATAGCCTGTCAGTTTCCTTCAGAAAGAAGCTGCAGCCCAATGTCTGTGATTAACTGTTAAAGGGGGAGCACATCTATTGGGCATGTATGGACAATTAAACTGCTGATAAGTGTATTAGGCAGGCTGAGAGAAACATGTCATATATCACGCTGTGATTTGTACTAAAAACACAGGCACTCCAGCAAGCGCAGAGCTGGTGTTTGTTTTACTTGATCACTTTCATTGCCTTTTATACTAACTGATAAATAAAGAGAAGTGCTGGCATTGAATTTAACTCTGATTTTCTGAGCTTTTCAGATATAATTAGCCAGCCTGCTCCCTTGTGGCTAAACATGTAAGGGTTCTGCATTTTTATACTTTTAACCCAGTCCTGAGGCACATCATTTGACACTCTAGATTATGGCTTCCCAGTTGTATAGAACAAGTATGAATATGAATAAATATGTGACAAACGGAGGGGATAGCAATGAGAACGAGGGGGGCAATGAGTGCACATTTTGAAATGTTTGTAAGGCAACTTAAACTGCACATCAATTTAGATGAAATGAAAACAGAAAAAAACATGTAAGGCAACATATTAAAAGCAGACAAATATAATGAAGTCACTAAAACAGCTGTGCCTGAATGCGTAAGTGTCACATCTGTGGCAAGTCTACTTGCAGCTCCTAGCCCATATTCTCTGCGATGCGGGTGACAAAAGAGATTATTAGATAAACTATGGGCTTTGGAAAAAAACAGCAGCAGTTTCCAGTATCGGATAAAATGAGATTATAAAACTGAAAAACATCTTGTGTAAAGAGAAGCCATGTGACATGCATGGAGAAGATCACACAGGCCTAAACTATCGCACAAATACACTACTTGTCATCCCAATGAGTGTCCTGAGACAGACTGCTAGCATGCAAATCTAAAACTGTCATAATTAATGTAACAGTGGAAAATGTTTAATCCAAATTGAACAATTCCTTAAACCACACCTAATGCAAAAACCGGACTGTTCTAATCAGTGACCACTAAAAAACTAAAAGTCCAGTATGATTAAGGCCATTTTACTGTATTCATTCAGTGCAGTCCAAACCCTAAAGCCATTTGTAATTAATTAGCAAACATTTCAATAGCCAGATTTACTGTATAGAAGAGCACTTGCACGTAATGAGAATACATTTAAAAAGTGTGATATGAAGTTCTTTCATGCATCCACTTTGTAAAAAGTTTAGCACCCTTTTGGGTAGCACAGGGCACAAGGCAGGGAATGGCAGGGAGCCAGTCTACTGGAGGGCACTCATGGTCTACTAAGAGTTGCTAATTAACCCAATAAGTATGCCTTTTGGATACAGGAGGTAAAATGATAGTATCTGGAGTTCAACCCACAAGGAATTGTGGAAATCACCAGACAAGCAGTGAAGCAGACTGTGATTTGATACCAGGACTCTGGAGCTGAGGGGCAGCAGCATAAACTAGCAGCCTAGCATGACGCCCATGGCCGGACAGAAATGAACTTTATAGGAACAGGTGGCTAGGATAATCCAGACATTTTGGATTTGATTTATACAATTTACAATGAGGTGTAGAAAAATGCCAAACCAAGAAAAGTATACAAAAGATCAAATTTATCACAGTTTGGTGTTTTAAATAGAAAGCTGTATGCCATTTTTGGGTGACTAATTTGATTTCATGTGACCTGAGCCAAAGGCAGTTTGTTCTCCTTAACCAATCTAAGGATGCACTGTATAGTTAGTCGCCGCAAATGAAAAGACCTTACAGTTTAATGCGTGTGAGAATACAAACTTGTTAGGGAAGACACCACAGCCTGTCCTTTCTGTTTAGAAATGTCACATCAGCCCTGCTGTTAAACTGAGCAGACAGAACCTGTCCAGCTGGTCTATAAAGTGACAGCATGCCAAGGTGGAGGTGGTGGTCTTGACAAGTCTGCCTTCTTTTCCCATTTTACCACTTTCTTTGTGTTGTGGAGACATGCTTAAACTCGGAGAGAAAAAATACGAGTAGTCAGAACCAAAACTGTGTTGTAATATGTTTATCCTTAGCTTTTGATCATTTATACATTACAATATTTTATAGTCCTAGTTGTTCACTGCCAAGTATCTGAGTTATATGTAAAGTTATCACAAACTTCTCACATAACATCCTCATGAAGCAGCAGGTTTATACAACTGAAGGATGAGTGGTTTAAAGGAATAAAGCAAAACACACGTGCGTAAGATTATTTGGTAATGCCAAATTAGCCCGCGATGTGTGAGTATGGTTTTACTCGGGTATATCCTTTAAGAGAATGGTGACCCTTTCAATGGTGGTTTCATTTCTTTAACCCAGTGGATACTGGGTAGACGCTGCCTCTTACAACCCTGAAACAAACAAAGCGGGTACAGTATAAGCAGGTTTGTGTAGTTAATACTAGGTTTAGAGGGTCCATATTGTCATGTGAGCAATGACATTCTCACTTGCATGTGATACACGATCAGCCCACGAAAGAGAAAGAGCAATGCAGTCAAACAAAAAATGGAGAGGCCACATAATGAATTATTATAAAGTATCAGATTGCTAGGTTACACTCCACTTTTCTGTGTCTCTAATTCTGTGAATGGAAGCTATTCCCACTTAACCTTCTGTTTTTATTTATTTATTTGTGAGAAAAGACATACAATTTAAAGAATACTTCCCAAGGTGTTTTGTTTAATTAGATGTATTTCACATTCATTGATGCCCACAGACCGAACTTCATTCCTACTTGTTAAGGAATTCGGCCCCTGGTTTCGGTTCAAATAGTAAAGTCCTATATAAAGCAGGCATTGTCTAAAATTCTGGTAAAACTCACCACAATAAGGTTTCAGGATAAGCAGCCGCTTATATACTGCTCATCATCAGCTCAATGTCTTTTTTCTACAGAATTAAAGGTGACATCTCCGCTTAGCAGCCACAAGAAAATGAACGGAGTCATGTGTAGAGGCATTCATGACAGCACGACACATCTCTACCAAATTCAGTAGCAGTACAAAAGCAGCTGGGAAAATTGTGCATGGACTTACAGTTTTTTATGTATCGAATGAACTTGAATTCCACCTTGTTAGCTTGAACTGTAGTTTTATGTAGTTTAAAGCACCACGTAATGGCCGAGCCCCATGTAAAATACAGACTAAGAAACACACAGACACACGAGTCAAAGATTTAGTAAATTGTGAAAGAGCCTTCAATTAGGAATGTGACTGGAATAAAGTCCTCAAGTTTGGCACGTGTGTAATAACCAGTCTACATTGTAGACCTGTATTTTATATAACAACATTTCCAAAATCTCCGATGACTGGTTAGGACAACATTGTTATGTTTACAGTATCAGGTGTCTAACTTTGACAATAGCTGGTGTTCCTGTCACCTAGGAAAATGACGTGACATTTCAGCCTCAAGCAAGTGTGGAACCATCTGCTTATGTACAAAGATGTCATATTCCATATAGTGGAAAGGTTTTACATGTCAGACTAACAATGAAGTCCAAAAATATCTCTTTATTTTCATAGATTATGCCAAACCATTCAATTATGTTAATCAAACCAAAATAAAACAAAAATGATATTTGCATTATGATTTTCAAACAGAAAGTTCTCATTATCATGCCGTGCACCGCTCACATCATGCACCATCCATCCTTCTCTGCAAGTTTCATTCTTCTGCTGACGTTGCTCCAAGTTTAAAAAGGAGGTATATCATTCAATCACTTGGTATCTTTCTGATTACATTTTAAGACATTTTCTTGAGTGTTATTTCTAGTTATTGATTCTAACTGGAGAACACATTTCTTAAAAGATTCAATTCTGGAAAAATGTTTCATGATTATGACAGGCAGCTTCAAGCTGAACACCAGCATCATTTATGTTTGACAGTTTCACATAATAATTTGGAGAACAGAAAATTAACTATTACTGAATTTAGTGTGTTTAAGTGCTTAAGGACGGTGACACATTACATTAGCTTAACTGAGCTAAAAATATTTTGCTGCCAATTTTTGTTTGTACTCAGCATCTGATGCTTCTCGTTTTATTTTCCAACCAAAGGTGGCCAGAACTGATGGATTCCAAATGCCTTAATACGGCTTTTCCATTGTTGCACAGTCCTGGTGGTGCTCTGTAGTTGGCAAGTAAATTCTCAACAATATTCTTGAATGCTTTCCATGCAATTTCCTCCGGCCCCTCTAGCAGATCTTCAGATGGTCATTGATGACATGTCTGATTTGTGGACCAAGAAAAGTGCTGTCCTTTATCTTGGCAACAATTAGTCTATTTCAAACATCAAAATCCATCATCTTCTTATTCATCACTATATTTTTAATCAGTTTTATATAAAGAGGAGGCAAAAATATCTTTGTTGCATTGTTAAGTGATTTATCATTTCTTAATGTAATGAGATTTTTCAGCACGGCTGTCCCATTTGCAAGTAAAAGAACAGGACTTGGTCAATCTGAGCTACATTCCTAGCCACTACTTTTACATCACCTGAGATGTTTCAGTTGTAGTCACTGTATCGTCGATGTACACTTATAATATGAGAAGAAATAAAGATAGGTGACTGCAATAAAACACTATGTGATAGCAAAATGTAAAAGTGATTTTTATGACGAGCAGGCCAAAATCCATAAGAAACTCCCAGAAGGGTTTAGGAAGAAACATTTTCTCTGTCTAGAGTCCTTTGTTTTGTTTCTGGGTTTACCGGATTGGTTTCTTTTTGTAGTGCACACTGATCTTAGCTCTGTTTGCAAAATATAATCCCTACATTCCCATCTGCAGTTTTGTTCCAAATTCCCACCAAGATGAAAACTGGATATGGAGATACCAAAACGTTCACGACTACAAAAGGAGTTCACCAAGGCAATATAGCAATGTTTTATTTCATTAACTGCTTGTCTGAGGATGGATGGATGTGATGAGACAGAGGCTGGAATTAAAACTTGGAGAAGAATGACAAATATCAAATACAATAATTAAATCATGGAGCGAGTCAAGTTTAAGGATGATTTTTAAATATTTAAAAAAAACAAAAGCCAAAAAATGCTGGCCTGCTACTCAAAATAAAACTGGTTAAAATCAAATAACTTTATTAAACATGTGACGAGGGAGGATAAAGAAATAAAGAAAGATAAATATTCAGCATTCTTCAACTTAAACTGCAATAGCATAAAAGGTAATTGTCTCACTAAAGGGAAACAGCCGTGGGAAACCTGGGGTTTGATGACATACAAATGTGTTGCACTAACATAAAATTTAGAAGAGTTCAAGCAACATCAGCCAGTGAAAGCTAGACTATAAACACAGGCAGAGGGAAGAAATTCATTATGAACTGGCCTGCCAGAGAAGACTACCTTGTCTGAAATATAAAATTTGTGTGTTTAAGATTAGATGATACCTCAATGCACAATGGATCGTCAGTAGAGTAAACCTTGAGAAAAAGAAGGCCTGCTACAGAAGCCAACGATGCTTAAAAAGTGAAAGGTACAACACAATGGGGGAGACAAAAAGCAAGATGAATGAAAATCATTAAGGGAGATGCTGAAATGTAACTCCAGGAATCAAAGGAATTCATCATTGACAGAAAAGCCTGGCGAGCTATTGTTCACAAGGTCAGAAACAATTGTAGATAACTAAATGGATAGTCCAACTAAAAACTGACAGATGCTCCCCAGTCACGGCAGATACATAGTAATGGAGGTGTGTAGCTCAAGTAGTTAATGAGTAAAATTCTGTTGCTTTCTTTCAGTGAAAGATGAAAGTCACACAAATGGCACCCATGCAAACTGTGATAAGCTATGTGCAGTTTTATAATGGGTGTGTGAGCAAAACATCAACTCTATTGTTATTTTTCTGTCATTCAAAAATGTATAAAGAGCCAGATATATCAAATAACTGAGGCCTTAGTTTAATGCTTATATTGTTGTACATTAGTCTAACTGTCCGTTTTAGGCAGTTTTCTCATTTGGTCAGCCTTCATTTACAAGCACACAAAGCTGGTTCACATTTCATCGTCTCCCGGTGGTCATAAGTTAAGGAAATAATAAGGTAATGGAATCAGTCCGTGGTGCTGGTCAGGCTGACATCAGTGTTAGTTGTAGTGGCATTATGGGTGAAGCATTTCTCCAGAGGAGTTATAGATTGTTCAGGAGGCATTTCCATAGGTGGTGGTAAGGTGAGGGGTTCCACTGCAGTCAGATACATGAACGTTTAATTCCTGCTGATTGTGGGGCACATATCAAGCATTGATATAATCAGACAACTCTAAGTATGTAAAATACTTCCGCAGATTCTATGTAGTTCTGTTCTTGACTGCTGATTTATTCTCTTTTAGAACTGCTGCCATGAACAGTGCTTTAATATGCTGGTGATCTTCTACATTAATATTTAGAGCAGATAAAATACATTTCAGGAACATCTAGCCTAATGCTACTTATAGATCCATCATGAGCAATTTATTCTGGCCATAATACATCTACTTATAACAAGCCTAAGAATTCTGAATAGAGTAAGAAGAAATGTAACAGAAATCTTAGTTAGTCATTCTTTAATTACAGTGGTGTGTAAAAGTATTCAATCCCCTTGCAAGTCAACATAATTTTCTACGTGACAAAATATTTGTACACATATTTATCCAATCAGTATTTTTAATGTGAACTCTTATGCTAAAACAATACATTTCCATTTTCTGTAAATACTTAACTAAAGAAGAAAAACTCAAAAGTTAGTGTTTGCATAAGTATGTAAACCATTTGTGCTTTGTAAGCTCCAGGTTTACACAAATGACATAAAGGTGACAGTCATTTGACAGTCATAATTAAACATAATTAGGTACTACTTGTGAGTCCTTTATCTCTCTCCAGATATAAAAGGCTCCCTTTGTAAGGGCCATAGCCTTTGTTGGACAATCACGGCAACAATGAAGACAAAAGAACATTTTGCTGATGTGAGAAACAAAGTCATTGAAATGCACAAGACAGGAAATGGCAAAAAAAAAAAAAAAACCAGAAGAGTCTGAATGTTCATTAAGCTCAGTTAGATCCATCATCAGAAAGTGAAAGGTTCACCACAGCACCCAGACTCATATTGGAACAGGCTGTCCCTCAAAACTACACATCAGAGCAAGACATTGACTGGTGAGCGAAGAGACAAAAAATGCAACCGTCGCTCAGAGCTCTCTGGCTGTAACTGGAGTGAAGGCGGAAAGGTCTAAAATTTCAAGAGCTCTCCATGAAACAGACCTCTATGGGAGGGAAGCAAGAAAGAAGCCATTCCTTAAGAAGGTCCACATAAAAGCACATATGGCATACTACAAAGCATGAAAAAGACACAGTTAAGATGAGGGGGAAGGTGTTATGGTTAGATGAGACCAGAATAGAACTTTTTGGCCTGACTACAAAGATGTATGTGTGGCATAAAACTAAAACTGCCCGTGCCTCAAGAAACACCATTTGCTAGGACTGGGAATCTTGTCAGAGGTGAAGGGACAATGCATGGACACAAATACCGCACAATACTGCAGGAATACCTGGTCCAGTCTGTTAAGAACCTACGGCTGAGGAGAAGATTCAACATCCAACACGACAATGACCCTAGGCATAAGGCCAAAGTGCCACTGGAATGGGTCAGAAACAGAAAGGTGAATGTTTTGGAATGGCTGGGTCAAAGACCTGATCTTAATCCTATTGAGAATCTGTGAGACTGTTTGAAAACTGCTGTCCAGGGGTGCCACCCCTCCAACCAACCTGGACGATTACTAAAAATTCTGTTCAGAAAAATGGGGAAGAACCACTCCTGAACAATGTGTACAACTGGTACACACTTACTGCCAAGGCTGTTACCACAGCAAAAGGGTTCTTGACAAAGTATTAATTAATGTGCAGGGCTTGAATGTTTATGCAAACACTAAGTTTTTAGTTTTTCTCTTTCAGTTAAATATATCTACAGAAAATGGCTTATTTTGACTTTCAAAATGCTATTGTTACAGCATTAGAGTTCACATTACAAATACTAAATGGAAAAATATGTGTACAAATCTTTTGTTATGCAGAAAATTATGTGATGACTTTCTAGGGGATTGAATACATTTGCACTGCAACTAGCTTAAATACAACCGCATTTTGGCTGTTTTCTGCTACTTTAACTCAGCTTCACTCCAACATACTCCATTCAAACATCACACTTAATATAATAAAATAAATCCAAAAAGGTTTGCTATGATGTGCGTGGAACATATAACACAAAATGGTACCAATACTCCCAAAAATGTGTTTTTGAATGTGTTTTTTTATTTTCAAATGGATTGAGCAAATCTTCTAAATACCAAAAATGTAACAAGCTTAGAATATCTGGAAAGAACATTTATTAAATTGTGCATTACCTTTAAATCAGTATTGGTTTTAAATGCTTTAGGCATGACATATATCACTCCACATGTAGAAAAATCAAAATAAAAACAGTTAGAAATTAAATACAGAAAGACCAAAAAAACAGTTGTCATGGTTTGGTGGGATCTTCCTGCTGACCCCACCTTTTTTCTACTCTTTTTTGGTGTGGATATTTCACTTATGTTTAATGTTTCCCTGCCTCCTTCCTTTTTTTAGTCAGTTTACTTAATAAGGTGGCAGGGCCTTTTGCTGGCCGAATTCCCGCTGGGGGCTACAGCAGTTAGGATGGCAGTGACTTGAGGGAGGTATAAGAGCTGGCTTTACCCCAGTTCCTCTTCAGCTGGGCTCTAATCTGCTCCTTTTTTGTAGATGTATCAGCTGTCTGTTGTGCTCTGCTGTCTAATAACAGATTTAGTTTTGTTGTTGGCTTTGTTCCTGTGAGGGTCTCACTATTTTCAGGTTTTTGGTTCTTTTGTGACATTTTGAATACCTAAAGAGTGCTTGTCTCTTGGCAAACTCTTTGTATGTAGGATCTGTACTGACTCAAATTGAGACAGTAAAAGATTTTAATGAAAAAGCATTGGGAGTTGAGATATAGTCAAGAACACAAGCAAGTGAAAACCAGGAACGAGAGCCAACCAGCTGTCAGGTTTGAAACACTAAGCAAAAAATCAAAGTCACATAACCAGAAAAAATATTAGGTTGGAACAGATAAATGAAAATAATGCAATGCACACCAACATGGGAATCCTAATATCAGATACTCCAGAGCAGAAAGTGCAAACGCTCCGAATGATGTCATATGTCACATGATGATTCCAGGAAACATCACCATGGCAACTGCCAACGCTCTGCTTTAAACAATATGGAGTCGAGATAACATGTTATTGTAAATATTGCATAATATAAGAAATTAATGTCAAAGTAATAATCCTTGGGGTCCAAAACAACGAAAAAAAGAAAATATTACATTGTAACAGGATTTAAGGGACCCCTGTTTTAATAGGAGTAAGTATTTATGATACGTTTTTGTTTATTTTTCACTTTAGTGTGTCTTTTCCATTTTTTTGTTCGGTTCTTTGTTAATTTGTTTTGATCAATCATATAATTATCAGTTATACTTTTTTTTCTTTTTAAGAGCAGTACATTCAAATTTCTTCTTTGTTATTTAGTACATAGTTTTGCATAACTAAATTAATTTCTTCAACTGTTAAATAATTTTCTTTTATATAAGTAAATTCTTATAAGTAAATTCTTAATTGATTTATGTGATGGAGATTTGGGAGTCTACAACTAAGAAAAGTGTGTTCAACAACCAGTACTATGGCAATTTTGTTTCTAAATGAAAATTTCTGAGTCCAAAAATTGCTGCCAATATCGTGTAAAATGACATGCAAGGCCATTTCACTAGTCATTCTGTCTTTTTTATCAAATTAAAATGTATTTCTTTTTATAGATAAAAGGTGTAGTTGTATAAATGATGCCATCAAGAAGACACCCTGACTCCTTACCAGGTTTCACCTGTCAGAAGCGTAGCTGTGTGCAAGGATAGGCAACATTTTATTTGAAAGCTGAGGTGTTTAAATGATTCACTGGGTCAAAAAAGCAAAACAAAACTGCTGATTTCACTGATGGCCAAGAAACAATAAATTGCTGACAAAAAGGGATATGCTACCTTTATTTTCTATACAAAGCTAGATGTCAGGATTGCAAAGATGTATGAAAGTAAGACGACCTGTCTCTGAAAGTTCACCATGTGAAATTTCTGTGGGATCCAAACCTGGGAATACACAGTGACTGGCAGAGACACAATCCAATCAAACAGGGTCTATTAGTAAAACAGGCATTTGGACTCGTTTGGATCTTCACAGTAAAGAAGAGACAATCCATAAATTCAGGAAACATTAAACTCATTTGGCTCTTTAGTTTCCACGCAAGTACAACTTTATTATAGTTTTTTTTTTAAATATTCATAATTCTGCACTAGCTTAATGTAAGGATATTCGTAAAAGGTAGAGCCAAATGTGTTACCTAAAAGAATGCTGACACAACTGTCTAGAAAGTGCAACTCATAATAAGGGAAGAATTAGCAGCACAGGAAAAGAAAACCTCACCTCAGAAATCTAAAATTACTCATTTTACAGATGTGCTTTTTTGAACTTAAACTAACATTACATGCTTATAAACAGTAAGAGTGAGAACTGAATTATTCCACACTGTACATCTGTCAACCCTTTTATACAACTTGGGCTCCAAAGGTAAAATAAATCTGCCTTTTGCAGGGCTTATCAGTGAATCCATCCATTCATCCCAATTTACAAACTCACTTTCCGCACAGCGGGGCTTTGGCACACCAGAGCATTTTGTGGCAACACTGAACATGCCTCTAGCCTTATAATAATACTTGAATAATAGTGCGCATCTAAGAGAGTTGTAAAGAAATTAAAAAATAACAAATCCACCCATCCATTTTCTGCTCTGCCCAATTACAGGGTCCCAGAGAGCTTAATTTTCGACAGATTGCTAAATTATTCTTTTGTAACTAACTTTGAAGGATGGGAAATATTTGGTGTCATTTTTTTTGTGTCTGCAACTACTATAACAAGGGATATTCTGACATGCTGTTGAATGTATTATTTCTGCACGAAAAGAGCATTCTTCTTTCTGATTTCAAACCTTTATGGCAAGGAATCATTTTTTGAAATTATCCTGGTAGTCATTTTATGTTCAGTTCAAAATGAATTATCTTTGGCATTATTCCTTTTCCATTATTAATGCTTTATAGCCAATTCTTCTTGTCCTGATGGGGAGATTTTCAAATTATTCCCAAGCGTAAAACCACCCTGTCTCAGGCTATTTCTATGCATTTCTCACTGCCCTTAATATGATTCATAAACATTTTCTCAAAATGATTTTTCTATTCCACTTCATGCGGTTTCTTAAATATTTATTAAAGCAACAAATCATTTTATCAGAAAAAAATGCATTTGTACAGCTCTCCAGTTTGGAATAATTTACCTGAGCCTTTCTAGCAATATAATTAAACAGAACAGACTGTAACAGTTTGCTATAAAAAGAAATTACAAAACTGAAATAATTGCAGATTATGTTTTGTGAGGAAAAAAGAGGCAGTAAAATAATAGTTATAATAAATTAAATAAATGCAGAAAAAAGTAGCAAAAGATAAAAATGTATTTTTATTGATGGTAAATATTCTGTAATGCAAAGCAAAATCTATACACCACCTGAGTGGCCACAGGCAGCTGTCGCTTTACGTCAAGGCGTTTGCTTTTTCTTTACATGTACATAAATAATGAATTCACTGTAGAATGACAAAATGCATAATTCATTCAATAAAACATTTTTATAAAAAACATTAAAATGAGATAGAAGGTGACACCGAGGTGCTAAAGCTTCACAGCTCCAGAAGACCCAGTATGCATGCTGTCTACCACCCATATGGGGGTCTCTAGTTTACCTCTTACATCCCAATGATATGTAGATCAGGCGTCTAGTGAACAGCAACTATAATTAATAATTGGCATTCTGCATTGCTTTATTCTTTAAAGGGGCATGTGGGCAAATACGTGATTTTAGTTAAGTGTATATATGTTATGCCTAGATTCAGCTGGCATTTAGCCGCACATAAAAGTGTGTTTACCAGAAATATTGGATGCTATATGAAGTATAAAACAAGGCCACTTTCAAATATGAACCAAACTTCAAAACAGGACACAGCTGAAGGCCAGGCACAAATGGTTGTATATAACTAACAACTTTCACAATACTCTAGAGTAGGATATTGCAGTGAGGTTGAGATGGAGACCACCAGCTGCGTAAAGAAGACACCCTCGCACCCAGAGACCCCTTGAGGGACTTTTTCTTTTAAATGTCTGTGTTCTGCACTCTGAATTCAACAGTCCAAGTTCTCATCCAGTAGCTCCAAATGAGGAAGCACATCCAAAAGGGGCAGTGACTTGCTCGCGATGGATATATATTTATTATATAATTTATTGGGATAACCTTTACGAAAAGCATTTGAATAAGTTTTGCTTTTTCCTGTTGGAAAAAAAAATTCCCTTTGGGATAATAAAAGTATGCCTACCTACCTACCCACTTAAAAGAGCAGTCATTACACACCGCTGCTTGCTGTTTATCCGTTTCTGTGTTTTAAGAGTGGACTGCAACTCAGAACTCTCCACTAGCCTCTGGACATCTTAACCTGGGCTCAACAACAAAAGAGACACTTGCTTATGATTCTCTTCTACCAGACGCTCTTGTTCTAATGATGACAATGTTCCTTAACTTAGTATGTGCTTGTATCTGTGAAGTTTAACCAGTCTAAGTCTAATTGCTATTATCCTCTAATGTTTGAGAATTATGTTTTTTGACACTTTGAGTGGAGTGTGTGCTCTATTTTATGGTTGGCTACAGGCTGTGAGACCTGATTCATGCAGAGCATGTGGCCCCTACAAAATAAACTGCATCTCTAAATTGGACCAGTGTAGTTTGCTTGAAAATGTGGACGGGTTTCCAGTCTGTCTCCAGGCACACTAATACTCACCGCCACAATCACTCACATTGGACCCATTAAGAGTTATTTAATAACCTCTCTTGGGATGTGGGAGGAAAACTGAAATACCTGGTGAAAAACCTACATAAAATGAGCAGGCTGGGAATCAAACCTAGCAATCTGGAGATGTGAGCCAGCAGAGTTAACTACTGCTCTAGTACAGCTGTGCCATGATAAAGCCAAGAAATAAAGTGGTTTCATCATATATTTGCATATTGCTGCCTCCTTCTTATGTTTTTACAAGCTGTCATATGCATTTCCTAACCTCACAAACCTAATATGGACTCAAGAATAAAATTACCTGTTGTTGCTGAACACAATAACAATGAAGAAGAAGGGTAATGATGAAGGTTCACAAAAGTAGTAAAGAGCTCATGTGCACAATAAAACAAAAGAACTAAATAAAACAATAAAAGAAGAGTCCTACCTCCATTAGTGCAGGACCCCAATGTACTGTAAATGAGAGACATCTGGCCTGCTTTCTTCTGTTTCTCCCATTTTCCTCTCACTTTCTATCTGAAGTCCACTTTCATATTCAGGGGAGAATAAAGATGGCAGCAGACCTGCCACCATGAAGGGGGCATAAAGGGGACGACCCCCTCTGCTGAACTATCTGTCCCTCGGTTTTCGATGAAAGACTTTTTGAACACACTCACTCATTACTCACTCAGTAACCACTGCTCCATGCGGCATCAGCACTCATCTGCTCGTATTACAACACTACCAACAGGACAAAAATAAAAATAACAGCAGCCTTCATTGTTTTTGAGCAAACACTGTGGCAATTCGTGAACGTTCTTGTATCAGGTATGGGATAAAGTGAACTACTGGTGACTGGTTTTTCATTTTGAGTCTGTATTCTTTGTTGAATAAGTGAAGTGAGTTTCTTAATTACAACAGTTCCAGCTATTCCTTGTATAACACACATTTTAACATTTATGAATTAAGAACCTGTCAATGAAGGGGAATGTTAAAGGAAGTCAAAAATAAAAACGATATCATGTTTAATTGGCCAAACAAAAGTGGATAATAATATAAGAATAAGTTAAATAAAAATCCAAGTGATTCAATAATGTAATATATTGTGTGTATTGGGACTACAAATAATGGTTTCACTTTAGAAGTTGCAGTGACTCAGTTTTAACCAAATATCACCACCTTCTAGGAATTTTTCCCCAGATAAGGCCCTGGATGGCTGTCTCACTATGGATCCCCCTTACCGAGACACACCAGGTTGTGGTGCTTTAACCCTTCAGGCCTCCAGCATTCAGACCCGTTACCAGGGATCCTCTTTCCCAGGCCTATGACCGTTATAATAAGCCCCATATCCCATGCAACCCACTCACTATGACTCAAAGGGCATGCATTCTCATCATCAGCCTGGAAACCCACTCGAAGCGCTTTGGGGAGGTCATTCCTTGTCAGTGAGCACAGTCTTATCACTATTCTCTGTAATGTCGCCTAATCTGACCTGCGCCCTTGAATAGCTTCCAGTGTCGCGTCTGTGAATTCTAATCATTACAGTGTCGTCCTATTTAATCACGTTGTTAGAGAAAATGAATTCTTGACAACATGTTAGAATAAGAAATGATATTATGATTAACTAAAGCACTGCAAATTAAAGATGTAGTATTTCCACAATATTTAAATATTATGATTGAACAGTTGCTTAAAATTACCAAACCTCAAGAGAATAAAACACAGAACAAGGCATAAAAAAATGGGAGGCAGTGAAATGATCTTGACACTTGAGTTACACAGCTTTTCAGAATTAAAATTCACAGTGAAGTCTTATAAAAAGGTTGCTACTACAGTTGAGGTGTTAAATAATGACGCATTTTCTATTTAGTCATAAAGATTAGTGTTTCAGAAGTCATTCTTATATAAACTAAATGAGAACAGAATAAGATGCACTTGTATGTACATTTTTAATAATACACTCATATAAACTTCATTCACACAGAATGGACCAGTTATAGTAGTAGCAGTGCTCTGATAGGACTTCCCGACAACACAGTACATTCTGTGAGCAAGAAAAGAGAAATACTTACTGGGGCTTCTCTTCTCACTTTGTCACACATTAATAATTAACAGGCATGCATATCTTTGTCTGCTTCAGCCATGTTTAATGTTAAAGAAAAGTGTCAAAAATGGATTATGTTACCTGATCAGGCCTGTTGTGACGATTGTAGGCACACTTCGACAGTTGAGCAATTTGTTTTTAAACTCATCAGCTCCTTAAGGCCAAACTGCCAAGTCAGATTTCAGTTGTGGAGTATTCTGGGTTTACAAATTTATATTTAAAAACTACATTTTTGTAGTAGATTTTTAGATTGCTTTTATGTGATGTAAACATATTTTTAATAATTTTTATGTAAGCAATCTGTGAATTTTATTTTTGTGAGTTTTTTTTAAATATTGGCTAGTACTTTTTAAAAATCTTGGCTAGCATTTTGCTGGAGCACATGGTAATACCAATCTACTCATCTCTCACTAAACTTCCTTAATCAGGAAGTCAGGGTCAAGGGGTCTATAGGCTAGCCCTACGACACTGGATAAAAAAGCAAAAAACAACTCTAGCCAGGGCATCAATTAATTGACCCTCTAAACTTCTGTGAAAGGTTAACTGATGTTTCCAAATTAGACCCGTGTGGGTGTGAGTACTCATAGCCAGGCAGTAATACTGGAAGAAGAGGCATAGTCAGTGTCAGAAAAGGGTCAAAACGGTAAAATCTATCACAAAGTATCTAAGCCAAAATGAAAAGAAAAAAACAAAGTAAAAAAAAAATCAAAGGCAAGAATCAAAACCAAAAAGAAACTAAGCACAGAGGTTAACTGATCTCAAAATCAAGCATCAGAAAGGGTTTTCAGAATCCATAAACTCAGATAGATAAATTAACTCATGGGTGGCCCTTTAAACCCATCGCATTTTTAACACAGGTCACAATCTCTGTGGGCACAACTCCAACAGCTAGGGGTCTGCCCTAATTATGGAAGGATAAAGAAGACAACTATGGGAGGAAACAGCAGAAGCATTACCACCCCCTTAGTATTAACAAGGCTCTCAGGTAGAGAGGGTGGCTATCCACATTACAGAGAACCTGACCTGGTCCAAGCACTTCAACACCTTGGTGAAGAAGGCACAGCAACATCTGTACCACCTTGGCCACCTCTGGGATTTCAGACTTCCCTCTCAGATAATAAAGGGTTTCTATACATCCACCATCAAAAGTATTCTGATGGAAAGTAACAGCGCCTGGTTTGGGAACAGCAAGCAGAAGCACACGGTTCTGTAGAGAGTGCTGCAATCAGCTGAACACATCACAGGGTGTGCACTCACTAACCTCCAAAAACACCAGTCATCCCAAAAAAAGGCTGTTTTTCTGTGCTGTGGTCAGGTGAACGTTACTTATGGCTGCCTAAAGTTCAGTTCAGATGTTCAGAGAGACTGAGGAGGAGCTTCTGTTCACAGTCCATCAGCAAGTGTCTAGAATTACATGATGTTCTATTCTTAACTCGCTCACATTAAGTTATTTAAGGTAAGACAGTTCTTTATTTATTATTATTTATGACATATAATTCAATTAATGATTTTTGAACTTATAAAATGATGTATTGCTATTGTCCTTTTATGTTTGTCTCAAGTCACAGGAGATTGAGCCTCTAAGCATTTCACTGCATAGTGTACTTTATGTATGATCTGTATGTGACAAATAGATTTGTTTTGACTGGCAAATAATCAAAATGGCAGCAAAAACAGCATACAATAATAACGACAAAAGTACATTTTAAATAAAAAATCTAATGTAAGATTAAAAATCTAGGGCATTAGGAACCCTCAAAATGAATGTTTAACCTTATAAACCAAAGCAAATAAACAATAAAAAATTAATAATGAACTCATTTATAACAGTGTGTAAGTGAGTGGGTCCTGTATGTTACGCTTCTTATTCATTTTTCCTGGAAGTGCGAAATGTTTCTCTGCGAACACTGCTTTTTCGGTTGTAGTTTTGTTTTCCATTTTGATAAAGACCTACCGTTTTATTTTTTTACTGTTTTATGTTTAATTGATGGGTGTCGCCATTTTGAGGATTAGCTGCCATTATGTAGTAACCCAATCAAAATGCAGTCTTGGAAGACCCTAAACTTGAACCAGCCTCACGCATCCTTCATTGTCCCAAGTCTGTGGATATTCTATATAATAAAATATTTGCTAGTGTTCTGTTTAGAACTCTCCGTTATGGATATTGTGAGTTTCCTTTTTTTCTTTGGTTTTGGTGTCAGCACACAACCAGTTTGTCTTTCAGGTACTGAACCTGCTTTTCTCCTGACTCACAATTCATCTTTTGATCCAGGTGGCTCACTTCTCCCTGCCAGTTTTTGTCCAGTGGCAGTACACTTCGATGGGCTGGCACCCCCTGCAGGGACTTTGGCTCACTGTCATCCTAAACTGGTATAAGTCGACCTAAGATTTTTTTTTTATGTACTGTCACTTAGAAATTGTAGAATTATCCAATTTAATTTACCGGAATAGCAGAATTAACTTCACTCAGACAACGGAATTCTTCATGAAACTTAAATGTGACATTCAGTGCAAAGCTACAGTAGGAGTTTAAAGTGTAACTGGTACAGAATTTTGCCGATGCTCTTCGCCATGCATCACTTGGCATTTTGCACTCCTGAACAATACAGTAGCTTGCTACATACAGCAAGTTATGTCAATAGCAGTAATCGCACTGGAGAAAGCAGCCACCTGGAAAGAATTCCACCATAATATCCCTAATGCTTTCGCCGTGAAGGGGATGTTAATACACTTTGTAGCAGAGCAGGCAGTAATCTGAAAAGATCTACTGAGTGCAGGCTGTGAATTTCAAAGCAACTACAACCACGGCGATTTAAAAAGAGCAGCCTGCTAAATAACGCAATCAGCACAACAACTTCCCTAATCCTGGGACAGAAAGAAAACACAACTGGTTGTAAATCAGATGTTAATTCACTAAAGACAGCCAAGATAGCATCTGTGTTCTTTTGGTATTTGCAGATAAATTCCTTGTCAGACCGATCAAGAGAGCTGGCGTCAAAAAACAGAATTTCCATTTCAGTTTCATTTTCTACTCTTTGTTTTCACTATCTGAGCTGATTCCATTTTTGTTAGCTCTCAGTGGATTTGAAATCGCCTTGAATGCCTTCACTTTAAATCTGTTTACTAACCTCTAGCAAGCAAAATAAAATAGTTTACATTACTCTGGATACAATGTATTCATTTTAATGAAAGGAGAAAGTGATACTACAAGAATGTATTTATTGAAAATATTACAAAATGGTGAACACTTGGTACAGTAAACTGAAGCTCCAAGATTTACATGCAACATAACCAGAAATGACTATAATCAAAACACTGGATTTGCTCTTCAGCTGACATTGATGGCGGAAATAAAATCATTTTAAGGTACTTGCCTTTGGTGGTTTGAAAGGGTAGTCAGGAGAAAATGCAATGTCTAAAAAGAAGACACCTCCTTCATACACAGAGCCAGGGGGGCCCAAGATTGTTGACCTCCATTCATAGATGTTATCTCCTTTAGGTCCAGCACTGGAAAAGCAGAACAAAAGTCACATAAAAATGTGTACAGAAAGTCAAGGGAGAGAAAGCTAACAGCAATGCTTAATATGCTTAATACAACTGAACTGTGTTATAGAAAAATACAACGGCATGCCAGTCATCCTTAATTGTGACAACAAGCTCGACTTGCTTTAACACCTCTTTAATCTTTTGAAACAAGCTGTGCTTTTCTGCCTTTCTCAGCCAAACTCTACAACGGCAAACTAATTAAACCTCAGCACCTCAATGATTATAATCTGGAAGGGATCAATAACTGATGGACGTACATCTGCCTTATCAACAAGCTGATCTCATTACCTTCACTTATTCTTAGCAGCACTTGCCGTGTTAGTCTCCTTGGTTATTTTTGCTCATTCAGAAATCAAGACAGTGTGAAAAGCAGAGCCTCTGGCTTTCTTGCTGTTGGCAGAGGAACAATGCCTCATTACCTGTTTATACACTGATGGGGGAAAAGAAAAAACACGCTATAGCCAAATGATATGGAGGAGGCGCAGCGCAGTTACTTGATACCAGAGCCGAGTTCTTTCACTGAGCAGCTGTTCAGTCATCTGTGCAGTGCATTGGGCGGCAGTTTACATTACCGCATCCTGTGCTATAAGCTTATAAATACATGCCTTCACTGCCTCAGTCCACTGTAGCACACTCGCACCTTAGGGCACCTTAAGGCTGGCAGCCTGCTGGGTACATTCAGTTGATTCTTTTGAGTGTGAAGCAGGACAGAACTGCTAATCTCATTTGGCAACAAAATAACACCTATTAATGACTGAGTAGTACCAATTAAGAACACTGTAATCAATTGAAGGCAGGAAGATCAATTCAAATTAGTCAGCACAAAATACAATATTAAAAGATATGCCCAAGATTCTGTTTCCATTAAAACAGATTTCAAATATTAACAATATAAAAGTCATTTTTAAAACAAAATGTCTGCTGAACTCAAATAGCTCTCTGTCCCTCAACATCATTTTATGAGGGGTGACAAGAGGCCTGGGCCCGGAAGGTTGTGTTCTCTAAACTGCCTTTAACGCTCCCCTTGCACCTCCTTGATTTTCCTGCTCAATTTCAAGTATCACAAATGGCACCTCATTCAATGTAAGCTTAAAAAAACAAGAATGAAATGATTGCAGTTTTTAATTATTTGATTTTACCATCAAGATAGGCACTCAGCGCTGACTATCAATTACTCAATGAAAATTACTGAAAGAATCGTTAGCATACCTAGGGAGGATTTATTAAATAAAACCATGGTCAGCGTGTGCATTGGACACATTGTTGTTGTTCAGCTGCTTGCTTAACTGTATCATTTGCAGATTACCGTGAATCTGAAGCAAATTACATAAAATTATGGAGCAAACTGGGTCACTTCGCAATCCACAGCTGAAATTAGCAGTAAACTTCAGAGGCTAAATGCAATAAGAGTGCTCAACTGTAAATGAAGCATAAAATTCAAAGAGCTGATATTTACGCAAGGCAAAAATAAACCACTCTTTAAGAAGTTGCAGGCAACTTTCACCAGAGCCATGAAGCTTAAGGATATATGAAGAACTGACTCAAGCATTCGGCATCCTGGCTTTGCATCCTTCGATTGTTCTGTGTCTGTGTGAAGTTTGCATGGTTTCCCTTTGTTTGTGTTGACTCTCCTCCTGTATGTTAGCTTTTCATCCACATCACCAAAGATGTATGTTAGGTTATGTGTTGATTCGAAGATTGGGTCTACGTGAGGGTGACCGAGTGGGCCTTGGTGCCAGACTGGTGCCCTGTTTCATATCTTATTTGCACAGTGTCCCAGCTAAACTTATGTCCACATAAATTGGTATGGGCATAGATCAGAGACCGTATTGTGAATACGAAGAGGGCCTTGAGGCTATCAAATGAGAATGTCATCAACAGACACTTGCACTTAAAGTCAGCATATGCAGGCTTAAAAAGATGAACACTCAAATAATAACACACATTTTATGACCAACACCCTCTGAACCCCACCTTATTAATCCTCCCACCCTTAAAACCCCCATTTGCTATACATTGCCTTTGATTCCTGTATTTCTAATCATTTCCCTCGGATAATGACAACTGGTAGGTTGTTGAACAACGGCGGTGGCCACAGGTCCCAACAGGCTGGAACCTCTTTGCTCCTCTCCCATGGTCCTCTCCTAGGCCAGGGCGGTTGCCCCCTCGTGGCCCGGAAGATATTAATGCATTAATGCCTCTTTCCAGTCCTTCCAGGCATCCCGGCCAGGTGAGGATCCCAGCAATCTGCCATAGTAAATAGTCGTTACGTGTGGCATCCCAGCTGAATACAAAAGAGACCTTTACCTGACTGGGAGGCCACTACAATGGAAGGACTGGGAGAGTCATTGGATTTGGTGAACTTTCTCCCCCAGTATGCTAGATGGCAGTATCCCTGGACTGTGGTGCCCATTTGGATACCCAAAGGGAATGCTGGGAATTGGAGTTCTGGTGTGCAGCCCTGTTGGGGTTCCACCAGGGGAGCTCAAACCCTTTCTCATAGGACTTCCAACTGATTTGAAAGTACTTCCAACATACTTTGTCCTAGAACCGGAAATACTCCGAGTCTTAGCTAATATGTGTCACTACCACTCACCCTGATGAATAGGAATGGGGCGTGGAGGATGGACAAAACTAGTCTGGAAGGAGTGCAGGAAGAAGACAAGACACGAAAAGAAGAGGAAAGAAGAGAATTGTGTTGTATGGGATTGTGCTTGTGCAACTGGTGAAGATACTTTATGTCATAAAACCTTGCATTTGAACCTGGACTTGTGTCTATGTGGTTGCAATCTGTGGCACAGATACAGGTCACTATATATATATATATATATATATATATATATATATATATATATATATACACACATATATACACATACACACACTAGCGACTGGGAGCCCGATCGAATCGGGCTACAAATTCTACGTTTGTGAAAACCATACTTTCCCTGCAAAGAATTATTTGTTTTTTTAAGTCCTTGCAATGATTTTGTTATCATGGCACTGATTCGTGCTTAAAATAGACCTTTTCGGCCGATGTAATGAAGAGCTTCCTGTTTAAACGTGGCAGCAAGATGTGAACTCAGCTCTTTGGCGCACCTCATTTGATTTTTTCCAGCAAACAAATTTTCAAAACAAACCGTATTTTACGACTCTAATCCAGTCGGAGTAATAATTATGTTGGCATGGTCATTTTAGATCTGAGATCGGCTAAAATTTAAACAATGACCGTTGTTAATATCCAGCCGTCATTACTCAGTTTGCCAATAGATGTCAGAAGGACGGATGTCAAAACCGAACTGCCCAAAGATAGACTTCGACATACCAAGCAAATGGCGATACGTTCTAAATTACTTACGGTTCCGGAGCTGTAGAAGGGTTTAAGTCAGTCGATGATGTTAGTCCTGGAAAGTACGCCCCACCAAACCAACATTCTAAAAACCAACCGAACTTACTGTTATCTGCTCGAACTAACATCGACTTACTATACTCGGTGGTCCAGCGGCGTCACTGAAGCATTCGAACATTCTTAGCCAATCATGCAATACTGTGTCCGCGTTTGCTACGTTATGTTCTAACTACTGAGGCAGAGTCCCATTGCATGGTTCTAACTTGTATTGAATCGAGGTATTGACGTGAACACCATAAATACGCATAGTATCAAATTATATATAAGGATATATATATATATATATATATATATATATATATACACACATATACTGTATATACGGAGCTTGTGTGTGGAGGAGTGAGGGCGGCAGAACAATAGAAGAAGAAAGAAGAGACTGAGGGTTTATCTGATTTGGACATTGTGAGGTGCTGTGCATAGAAAAGAAATATTAAATGCGTGTGTTTTGGATATTTGGTGTCTGTCTGTCTGTCTGTGTTGGGGGATGAAGTTCCATTATATATATATATATATTTTTTTTTTTTGGGTGTGTTATATGTTAATTAAATCATGCTTTGATGTGTTTTTTTTCTGACCAATTTATGTTATGTTTTGATGATTTAACATAATGCATTATGAATATATTTTAAGTCATTTTCTCTTTGTTTTTTGTGTTTCTTATGAATGTTTTCACTAAGAGATTCATCTTTTATGTTTTTAACATTATAACTATTAACCTGGAATGCATATGTTTCTATTTGCATTTGGATTTAATCGAAACTTCAAATCACATATTAATTGCAGTGCCTATAAAAAGCAGTCATCCTTTTCAAAATGTTCATATGTTATTGTCTTACCATGTTGAATCAGAGTGGATTTAGTTTGAATTTTTTGACAATGATGAACAGAAAAATGTGCAAAGCTGATGGAGAGAAGCCTGTGCACATAGATGCAAGGCTGTCATGGCTGCCAAATGTGCATCTACTAAATACGTACTTCAATAGGGCGAATCAATTAGTATGCGCTTGATATTTGTAATTAAATGAGACCTCTTTGTGTGGATTAGTTTTTACTTTGACATTAAAGAGACGGTTTTCTGTTGATCAAAGTAAAAAAAAAAAACCAAGTGAATCCACTAGGATTTAATTCCTTATAATAATAAAATGTGAAAACTTCCATGGGGTGAATACATTTTATAGATTTTATTTAAGGAACATTGCTCATTATAACACCTCAGGATACTGAAAAATTCATTCATGCTTGGGAAAGACACAGATTGACTACAATGAGTTCAGAAGACAGCAGCAGAATCTTAAGCAGTAAAAGAAAGTCTGAAAACATCTCAGTGATCTTAGCATTGTTACATTGCATACCTGAGTCCTTTAGAACCGATTTTAAAATGGTGTATAAAGCTCTACATTTGTTTTGGAGTGCCCATCTGCTTATATTCCTAGATCTTCCAATCGTTTTCTGCTTATTATTCCAAAAGCTAAGCATAAAGGAAGTGCTGAGGCAGTCTTTTGCTGTTATGCAGTGAAAATCTGGAATGACAGGCTAACGTAATGTGGGATATTTTAGAAAACTCCTGAAACCCCACTTTTTCAATTTGACTTTTTCAGTTGCTTTTTTTGCACAAGTTCTAATAGGTTTTGGCAATACCATGTACTTTATAGATTTGCAGTCGCTAATAAATCGTTTTCTCCGTTTTCTTTTCTGGTCTTCTGTGGTGGCGTGTAGTGCCACTGTCACCTAATCAAAGCACTCTGCAGCTGCCTGTCATTTTGGAAGTAAAGTGGACACTTCAACTTGTAATGAGGCCCACTGTTTCTATTCTTTTAGGACAGCACGCCTAAACAGTAATGAACTACGTTAATACGTTTGAGCTTGACAGAATGCCCAGTGGGGCTGCGTGGTCACTTTGACCTGCAGGTTTATTTTCACCAGCTGGAGTTTTTCTTTTCCTGTCGTCTCTGATCATGTAATGATATTATGAGACTCATCATTATAATTATAAGAGACTAATCCATACATAAGGAATCTACCATTTCTATGGCTTATTTGTTTATCTATAGTATGTAACTCTGCATTTAGTTTGTATGTTTTTCTTTATTTTTTCTTTGCTATCTTTTTTAAGATGAGATGTAAATAAAGCACTCTGAACTACAAGCTTTGTATGAGAATGAGCCATAGATAAAGTTGTTGCTCATTTTCAAACACCTGCTTGGTTTGAATAATGGAGACATTGCTAATTGCAGGCTGTGACTGTTGAGATTCTTCCCCGAATGAAAAATTGTGTTTTTTGAATTAAGCCAATTTTTTGCTTAGAATATGGAAAGAGATTATTGGGATAGATTTGATCATATTTTCACTGTGACACCCCGTACTCACCACATACCTCACAGTGGTCTAACTAGGGGGCATACAGTAGCCGCAACGAGGACAAACCAGAGTGAGTGAGAGAAGCACAGATAGGACGGTACAAAAATACACAGTTCTTTACTAAAAACAGGTGATAGCAATAAATATCGAAGTTTCAAAAAAGTTGGAAGTGCAAAAGTCACACAAACACGTCCATCAAATTATTGTTTACATTGTATGAATTAATATAAAGAAAAAAAGAAAAAAAAATCCAGAATCACCGTTCTTTTCCCTTCAACAAAACTCAAAGAGCCTCCAAGCTCCTTCTAAATCAAAAAGCAAACATAACAACACTCCTACTCCAAAGTCCCGGCTCACCACATTATCACCTCTTCTGCACGCTCTAGGGGATAATCAAGAATAAGTGCAGCCCCTTATTGAGGCTGCTTACGAGTACTAGGGGGCACCCTACACTAGCAAAAGACCAAACGCTATTTTATAGCCCTCATAGTCTCTTCCTATTTTACACGCCCTTCCTCTAGTCCAAACAAACACCTCACAGAGCCCCTCCTGATTACCTTAATCTTAAAGGAAGCCTTTAAACAAGTGACCCGCGTGTGGACACACACATGCACCGACAATCCAAGTCAAATTTGTCTCTGTTAATTAATCGCTTTGAGTAGTGAGAGAGACTCAGTCATTCAGGGATGGGCTTCTGATGCTGCCAGTTTCTCATTACCTTACCTTAGTACAACCATCTTAAAAAATAAAATACGATTCATCAATAAGTTTGCTTGGGGAGCTCAGAAGACCCTGGAGCAGAACTGCCACTGCTCTGGATTGAGGAGATCCAGTTGATTTGGCTTGGGTTGACTCTTGCTGCAGAGGTACCAGGCGTGGCCTACCAAAAACAACCCAGGAGCGGACTCAACACGTGCTAGAAGGATTACATCTCTTTTCCCAGGAGGTCTAGGAGACTGTTACTGGGAAGACAGTGTCCAGTTCAGTAGGTGGTCACCATTGGCTCGAAAAACATGACGACACAGAAAGTGCCATGGAGTGAAATGAGCAGAGTTCTACATAAGAATAAACAGTACACTTCAGCTTTAAGATGACAACATTTCACTCTCTTGTGAAATTCAAAGGGCAAAACTTTAATAGCAAAGATTCTATTCTACACACTTATAATTGTGTTGGCAGATATTTGTGTACACAAACCGTACATCGCATTACTTTCTAAAACCAGCTTAAAGCGTTTCAGGGTCATGAGGACGTGTAGCCTTTTCTGCAAACACCGGGAAAAAAGCAGGGACAAACCTGACACAAAGTGCTAATCTACTGATGGGCATCGCAACATCACTTTCTTACAATAGAGAATTAGAAACCTAAGCAATCTGCATGCATTTGGGATCTGGGATGAAGTCAGAACATTAAACAAATGTGTAAAAGAACAGGCCATTTTGACCAACAAAGCTCCCCAGTCCTATCCACTCAATTCTTCTAAAATAACATCAGGTCGAGTTTTGAAAGTCTCTAAAGTCCTGCTGTCTACCACACTATTTGGTAGCTTATTCCAAGTGTCCGTTGTTCTCTGTGTGAAGAAAAACTTCCTAATGTTTGTGTGAAATTGTGCAAAGCACGTTTTTAACTGTGTCCCTTTGTTCTTCTTGATCTCATTACAAAGTAAGAGCCTCAATCCACTCTAAAAATTCTTTTCAAAATTTTAAAAACTTTAAAAGAATATTCCACTCAAATATCATATCTTTTTTCAGATACTACTTACCTCATGTAGTTTATAGTAGAGGCTGAAAAAATGTTTCATCCCATGTTTTTGTGGAGAAATTAAATACTGAGTATTCAAACTCACTGATCTCGATAGAGGATCAGCAGCAAATGAAGTGAAAAAAAAACCAATCTCATGTAACTCATGTTACATAATCCATTGTTCCAGCACCCATTTGTATGCTTGAAATATACAAAACTAGCCAACCCACGGCATACCATACGCCGCATAATCAGACCGTTTTTTTTAATGATTTTTAAGCACAGGGAGAAAATTAACATTTGAAAAATCGGTAATGTAATAAATCAGCAAGAAAAGCAACATTGTAAGAATGCACGGAACAAACCAACACATAATCGTCCGTGACTGAAACCTGGCGGACCGCCATCGCGCCCTGCCTGCTCATGTGCCCACCTCTAACTCGGCACTTGAGGAGTCGTCGTCCTTGCACAGTCCACATGCACCTGTGACTCACGTAGACTTTTTATTGCTCTGTGCCATTTTGGCTGATTTTCTATATGTAATCCGCCAAGACACCTGACCATGGTAGTAGCGCGAATTGCTGTATGTAGCATGTAAAACAGTTTGCTATGGTGCAGCGCGTCGCGTCGTAACAAAACTTCGGTTTTAAAGACTGCTTACTTCATTGTGTTTTAACCTCAGTTGTAAAGGATTGTTTTCAGGATCCCATAGGATACCCCTCGCAAACCGTTTTACACGCTGCATATGGCGACTCACCTCCGCGAGAAACATGCCCCTATGAACAGTCAACGTGGCTCGGAGATGCATGTGGCCTCTACGACAGACGAATATAAACGACGACGTTTTTACTGTGTCGTCGCGTCCAAGTTGGTGGGCGTGGCTCTGCGAGTTGTCGTCGTGTCCAATGGTCTTAGAGTTGGTGGGCGTGGCTCCTTCCTGCCTGCGCCATAGGTGTCTTACTTGTCAGCGGCTTAGTGAATCCACGCTCCTTCCGGCGTGCTTTCCATGGGTGTCTTGCCTTAGTGAATTATATGTAGATGTGTGCATTTTTTGCTAAAATATTATTAATGATTACTTCCTAAAATCTTTGCATTAAATGTCAAGAATGAAGAGGTCATTCCCACAGTGCTGTGTGTTAGAATTGAAGATCTGCTTCTCCCCCTCGATCACTGGTGAGGAAACCTACCGTTCATTCAAAAACACAGCATTATGGGAATGACGTCTTTCTTGTTGACATTTTATGCAAAGCTTATAGGAAGTAACTGTGAGTAATAATTTAGCAAAAAATACACACATTTTGCATACTTTGACCATACCAATGGACATCAGACACGTGGATTATGTGACACCAGTTTCGTGAGACCTTTTTTTTGCCCCCATGGACAGTTTTTCAGATTGTTTGGCACTGTTCAGTATTGATACCCCTATTGATGCCACTGAGTTTGGATATTCAATATTTAATTTCGCCAAACTATAAACTACATGGGGAAGTAACATTTAAAAAAAATATATAATGTTTGGGTGAAGTATTCCTTTAATTATGTCACCTCTTAATCTCTGTTTGCACAAAATCTGGAATCCCACCATGACAGGGCGAATGTGCAAATTGAATACAGACAGCCAGCAATCACTGCATTCAAATCTAGAACGCTGGATCAATGAGACATCAGTGCTACCTGCTGCACAGTCCTGCCGCCCAGGTGTTATTAAGTCATCTCACAATTTCTTCAGAGTTTCTTTTTTTTCGCTGTTATAATGCTACTGAAATTCCTCTTATGCTTTTTCAGCGCTCTGTAAAGCCTCAGCCTTTATTTATGTGAAAACATAGCCATGTATAATAATCTTGGTTTACATACTACAAATTAAATTTAGCTTTTCAAACACAATAAAAGAATAATATCTTTGGGCAATTTATTTAAATATTTCTAGTGATATTTCTCTGCAAATGAAAGCCGTTACAAAAGGGCACAAAATTATTTGCAGCTGAACAAAGTCATTGAGCCTGTAAATGAATATCCAGTCACTATTGAAGGTCACTCTGAATCAGCTTGATAACATCCCTTAGAATTTTAAATTGCCCACTTCTCAGTTTATATTAACCTTTGAATAATAATGTGCATGGAAGACAGTTGTTGTGATGCTAAATAAAAGAGGCAAGTAATTAATTAATTACACTACATTTCTAAATCATATGCCTTGCAATTCCATTCTACTGGCAAAGGCTCTGGTGTATAAAATATGGGGCAAGAGTCTTAATCATGAGGAAGGATCAACAAGGCTCAACACAATTTACTCCAAAATTAAAATAAGGTAAAAAATAAAAATGTTAGCCTAAAATGTACAATCTCAGGGGTGTCAAACTCAAACCCTTGGATCTTTTTAAAGCAACCGGCTTAATCAATTCTCAAAACACGTTACATATGGCCCATGATGACCGATAAATTTCTCAAAGGCTCCCTTCAGTGTGTGTTTCATTTATAGATTGTGGCCATATATAATTTACATTTACACTTGGCATTAAAATGCAACTCCAGTGGCTGCTCGCATTTATCTGCACAGCACAGCACACTGAGTCTACTGGTATGTGCTTAAAATTGAAACTGGCGGCTTATAGCCCAACAAGAAAAAGAGAATAGAAGACGACACGCCACACTGCCATTTAGCATGATTCCAAAGATGTGACAAGCTCATTAAGGGTATGGAAGCTCAACTTCACATTCCCCTCACGTTTTAAAGCTGCACAGGTGTCAGGGCTAGTCCCCCTTCCACAGCGTACCTGACTGCTGCCACTGCCCCACATGACGCTTTCGTCCTTTCTGCTGACTTGGTTGTTGTATGCAGATAGGAAACATATCTGCATTTCCACTTATTATCAACACTGAATGTGGTCTGTACACTCCATCACAGGGACATTTGCACATGTCATCCAATCATAGCACATGTTAATGCAGGAGTAAGCAAAGGTGCTTTGCTTTAGCTGCATATTCTTACTTGTGCCCACTCTCTCCCGACTTTATGCACTGATGTCATTTTTCCACACTTTCTGTCCCGTGGATGCTGGCACCTTCTGAACTCACTTTTTCCAAGTTGGGGTCTAAAGCAGCCAGAGTCTGACCTGAGAGAACTGGGAATAAGGAGGGAGTCAACAACCGATGGGATGTCAGTCTGCCACAGAGCATACCCTTACACACACACACACACGCACCAATTCAGAATCACCTGTTCTAAGGAATGTGGGAAGAAAACCGGACTACTCATAAAAACAAAAACAAAAAACAAAACACCCAGACACAGACAGAGGTGTAAAATCCACACACACAGCAACTGGAACAGGGTCAAAGTTTGATTTGGTGCTCTCAGACGACAGCATGCCACCCTTGAGCAGACATGCTAAAAATATTTGTTTATAAGATGACAGCACATAATTAATTGCAAGTTTACTGTATGCACAAGTTAACATCTGAAATTTCAGTTGTCCTCTAATACTTCATTTGTGGTTTTGGGGAAGGATGGCTCCGCCTAGGATCACAACCATTATATTGTGGAGGAGATGGTGTAACCTTAGGGATCTTTGGAGCTACATTATTAGCAGCCTTGTAGTTCTGGTACGTAACTATCCAAAAATAACTCAAGAGATGTAGGGACAGAGGCACCCGCACTTGGAGCCAGGCCTGGGGATGATGCTCCGGAGCTGCCATATGGACTCATAGCCCACAAGGCATGGGCAGAGGCAACTCACAGTGTCAATCTGATGAATACATCTTGAAGGACTAGGCCTAAGCAAATTAAACTCACTATTGGAACCTGGATTATTAAATTAGGTAAAGGGCAAGGAACAGGAATTTGAGAAGGAAAGTTAAAAAGAACCAAGTAAATGTAGCTGGATTCTGCAGTATGCACCGCAGTGACATTTTTATTAAACATCTTGGTGTGGTGTGATCTCTTTCCTCTAAAGTTACACAATGGGAGACATCCTGATGCCAGGGGGATATTTAAACTCTCAAAAGCTTCTGATGTATGGCTAGGTGTTCTGCTTGGCGGCGAATTAGCCCTGACTGGACAGATCTGGGACATCCAATGACTTGGAGAAGAAGAGCTCTCACCTTTGAAAGATGTACTGGAGGTGGCTGCAAAGACCCAGACCCTTTTGTGCTTTACTGTGCTAGCTTCTCTCATTACAAAACAATTCCTCTTATTTCACAGTGCATCATTCTCTATCTATAATATCCAGTCCCTTCTAAGGTCTTTAAAGTAGCCGTAAAAGCTGCATTTACAATCATGCCATGCTAGAGATTTAGTTTTATTTCACTTATGACTTTGTCAGGTTAATACTATACCTTCTTATAATCCTGTTTGCAGCAATAAGGCACATTGTCATAATGCACACTGTAAAAAGCTCTATATAAAATAAATTCAGATGGAGTTATGTATCACATCAGATCACGATACGAGTTTAATTTGTTCCATGACCGGGCCCGTAAGTCAAAATGCTTGTATCGCAAATCAATTTTCCCCATAGAAATTAATTGAAATGAGATTAATTTGTGCCAGCCCCCAAAAAAACACCCCAATTTTTTGTTAAATGTTTTCAACATAAGAAAAATGTATTTATAATGAACAAATATTGTATACAAACAAAATAAAACCTAATACATAAAAGAGAATCTAAAGAAATACACAGATGTTGGTGAAGCCGATTAGCGTATTGTAATGTTTTTTTCTTTCACTTCACTTTTGCTTAACTTAATTTCCTTCTTCACTAGTTTTCTTTTTTGTCACACTTTCGTCACTTTCATTCTCAAGGTGTTTCAATAGAAACCTGTCCAAGGAGCTTTGTTTAGTCCTCCCCTTTAGAATGCTTCTGAAATGAGTTAGGCAAGTGTCATTAAATAGTTGCACCTTTTTTAGGGTGTTTATTTTCAATAAAGGCAAGTGTTAGGCAAGTGTCATTAAATAGCGCGGCTGCACGATCAGTTGTAACTTTTTTAGGGTGTTTCTTTTCTTTAAAGTTCGAAACTTTTTCCCACATTGCAAACACTTCCTTTATTTCACTTTAAGAGATAACCTCCTCGAATTATGTGGCTCAGAGGCCTGTGTCAACTATGCATGACCCCTGTACTGACAATTCACCAGTCAAGAAAACAGAACTCAAAAGGGTATGTACTGTATGTATTTATTTACTTTTGTTTGAAATACTAAGAAGTTGTGATGAATAGCTGACAAGGCCTAGAAATAAAACAAGCTACTGAGATGTGATAGATAGATAGATAGATAGATAGATAGATAGATAGATAGATAGATAGATAGATAGATAGATAGACAGTGAGTGATCTCAGGTGTAACTGCAGTATTACAGAAGCCCACACACAAAAACTACACAGCATGCACAGAATCTACAGTCGCGCCAGGGGCTGTGTTGTAACATCTAAGGTCAGCTGGTATAAAAGACCTTTGATAGCATTTTTCCTGTAGGATTGTAATAGACGTAAGATTATGCTGAAAGTGCTCTGCATCTTGACCACAGCTTCTTGCAGAGGGCATGAGACATTGTTCAGAATTTAATTCAACACCGTTATTAATGCTACTGCCTCTAGATATCCCAGACTAACGGACTGGACAAAGACAGCCTTCCTGATTATCTTGTTAAGTCTGTTGGTGTCTCTAATTTCATGCTTATGTCCCAATACATAAATGTATAAAGGAACACTTTTAGGGATCAGTGAAATGAAGTGGGTTACAAGTGCAATCAGACAAATCATGAGACCTATAGTACGGCTGGCTATACTGTAAAATTTAGAGACGTAGAGATAGATGATCATATTTAAAAAAATAATAGGAACTGGAGAGAAGAGTTTCCTGAGCTTAAATTTTTGCTCTCAAACTACTTTGCAAATTAGAAAAGGGAATATTAAGTGAATATCTGCACTTATGTTAACAATAACATCATTTCTAGCTCATTGCCTAAGACATTACCTATGCTCTGGTTATGTTATTTTAAGTATGCCACAGATGGCTTTTATTACAGTTAGTTATTAAAATTTCTTCACACTAAACATCTGATCTTTTGCTCAAAACACTTTTGTGACTTTAGTTATGGCAGCTATCCAAAACTTCCACATCTGGTCCTTACTAAATATTCTTTCTCTCTCTCACACACACACACACACACAAACACAGACACATTAAACCTTTGGGCCAAACCTGGAGATGTTTTGCATAGCACAAATCATCAAACTCCGGCATGTGTAGCTTTAGTCCCAGAGTGACACAGTGGTTGCAGGTTTAATTTCATTTCATCCCAAGCATTGATAGGAATGCAATTCTGACTTGTCTTTACTTCTGTTGTTTATCCCTGCTTCCTTGTGCTTTGTTTTATTTGTTTACTAGCAGAATACCCGCGCTTCGCAGCGGAGAAGTAGTGTGTTAAAGAAGGTAGGAAAAAGAAAAGGAAAAATTTTAAAAATAACGTAACATGGTTGTTAATGTAATTGTTTTGTCATTGATATGAGTGTTGTTCTCATATCTATCTATATATATATATATATATATATCTATCTATCTATATATATATATATACCCGCGCTTGGCAGCGGAGAAGTAGTGTGTTAAAGAAGAAAAGAGAAAGAAAAGGAAACATTTTGAAAATAACGTAACATGATTGTCAATGTAATTGTTTTGTCACTGTTATGAGTGTCGCTGTGATATATATATATATAGCAAAATACCCGCTTCACAGCGATGTCATGTGTTAAAGAAGTTATGAAAAGAAAAGGAAACATTTTAAAAATAATGTAACATGATTGTCAAAGTAATTGTTTTGTGTATTTGGCGGCAGCGTCACGAAGTTGTTTTCGCAGCTGCATCAGAAAATGTACCACAACGTCTGACACGCCTCCTTTTTACTGTTTTCTCAAAGCTTGGATTGCTGCTGTCATATATATACACACATACATACATACATATATATATATATATATATACATATATACACATACATATCTTCATATCTACATATCTATATACATATCTACATATACACATATACATATATATATATATACATACATACCTATCTACATCATATATACACACACATATAGACACATACAAACATACACACAAGTATATGTATGTATGTATGTATGTATGTATGTATGTATGTGTGTGTGTGTATACATACATACATACATATACTTGTGTGTATGTTTGTATGTGTCTATATGTGTGTGTATAGGTTTGGTCACTGAGTGCAAGGGAAAAATAATAAATTATAGTCTATAAGTTATTAAACAGTAAAGCATTAACGTTTTAAGAAGTACAGGTACATTGAAATTATATTTTCTATGTGAACGTTCAAATTTGTGCCTCTGGTAATGTGCCTTACCGGCATTTAAAGAAAATTAGTTTTGTGTCCTCTGCAGTGCTAAAGAGAAAGGCTTTGGTTTGGGATAAAAGGAAAAAGGTGTAAAGAAAGGAAAGTTGCCTTTTTCTTTTATATAGTATAGAGAGATGTGTTGGCTGACGTTATGATCGCCTTTTGGGGACAGTCGCGGTGGGTCTTGTGTAGACTGGTGAGACGTCCCGCCATTAATCGGCTGTGATGGCACTGTCAGTCCTCCACTCGTGTGCGTGTCTTCATAATTCGAGGTGAGGACCTGATAATCGATATCGTGCAAAAGAAAGTGTGAATCGCCTTAATATTATTTTGCCGTGGTGTAGAAAAGGGGTCCCGTGTTTGCACTTGTCTGGGCTATAGCGCAGGGGGAGGATGAAAAAAATTAAAAGTGCTCACTTTGACTTAAGGCAGAAGCGCAGTCAGCGTCTCAAAGGCCGGCACAGCTATGCACGCGCGCTGGCTGCTCGACTTTTGCTGGGCAGGAGACCCCTTTTGTACACATGTTCATGATATCAAAAGTCTCAGCGCTCTTTGGAGGTCATTCATATATTATATATATAGCAAAATACCAGCGCCGCGGAGAAGTAGTGTGTTAAAGAAGTAATGAAAAGAAAAGGAAACATTTTAATAATAACGTAACATGATTGACATTGTCATGAGTGTTGCTGTCATATATATGCCTGCCTAAATAAGTCACCCTCGCTTTGCTCTTACTTTTTACCGTTCATTTAATCATGGCTAGTGGCGGAAAAATTATAAAATGGAAGGAGGATGGCTTTACCAAAACAATTGATGGCGAATCGATTATTCATAAAGCTTGAATTAGTGATCTGTTTTTCTGTGTTAACCTCATATTTTTTCATACTTTTTCTCAAACTAAGGTGGTGCGAGGGTAAAATGAATCGTGATCGCTGATCAATGTAATCCGTGTACCAGGAAATCATGCATTGACAAAAGCTCCCCTTTGCTTGTAATGCAAAGTGTGATTAAATGCATTATTTTTTAACGCGTTATGGAGCACATGCATCGAAGCTTCTCAGCTGTGCTTGTGCTAAGAAAAGGAAAGATTTTAAAAATAACATAACACGATTGTCAATGTAACCTTTTGTAAGTAGTGTCTGGAGGATTCAGTGTGTAGAGTATTTGGTGGCAGTGTGACGAAGTTGCTTCGGAAGACAGCGTTAGCCGCGGAGCTCAGCTCAGAGCAAAATGAGGTGGAAGGGGAGATAATGACGTGACTCCCCCACCCGCCTTAACTGTCAATCCCCCACAAACACAGTCTCTCGGAATTTGCATAAGCACACCCCTTCACCTACAATTTTAACTTAGTTACAAAGTGATCAAAACTCTCGTTTATATCCTGCGTCCTCTCATTAAACTTGTATCCCGCATTACCTGTGGGCATGTGAAACGCCAGCGGTAGCCTGTCTATGAACTTAATTTAAAGTTTAGGTTTACACCTTGCTTTCTTTCCGAGCTGGCAATACTCATGAATATGGTAGTATATGTCACTCGCTCACTTCTTATTGTTTCGCTGCCTTCTCAATTATAAAATGCATGTTTTCTTAAGCGCTTTTTGGAGGTCTTCCTGGTTTTCTACCCACTGCGTTGACAGTCAGTTCACGTGATTACGTGGGAGGCGTGATGATGTCACACAAAACTCCGCCCCCCCACGTCATTCCAGCTCAACTCCATTACAGTTAATGGAGAAAAATACCTTCCAGTTATGACCATTAGGCGTAGAATTTCAAAATGAAACCTGCCCAACTTTTGTAAGTAAGCTGTAAGGAATGAGCCTGCCAAATTTCAGCCTTCTACCTACACGGGAAGTTGGAGAATTAGTGATGAGTGAGTGAGTGAGTGAGTGAGTGAGTGAGGGCTTTGCCTTTTATTAGTATAGATTAACATTACTTTTATTTTCTGTCTTTACCATTTAAATGCCAGCTGAATAATGCCACACAAATCACGCTAAATGAAGACATATCAGCATATTATTTAGTCATAGAGCACAATCACTGAAAGACACTTTTAGAAAGTTGGCGCCACTCACTAATCATGATGCCACAAACTGGCGGAGTCTTGCATGTTGCTTAGCACATGCAAGTTAGAATTTCACTGTACTCTGTACATGTGATAATAATAACTCTAAAAACATAATCATTGTAAACTACAGTAAGATGTGCAATCACTTGAGCGGACTATTTAAGTAACTTTCCTGGTGATTCTTTGATTCTTTAATGATATAAAGCTTCCTTTTCTCTTAGGTTATCTTTGCTTGGTTTAGCTAGGGTTTCTCTTATTTATTTTGTAAAAGTACATTTTGGGTTTATTATGTTTGTTCAATTTTACAGTTCATTAAGGAAGGAGACTTTAGTAAAAATTTGAAGGTGCATTTGGCATTTTGACATATAATAGTTTCTTATTATTTACTGATTTATTGTCCATCGAGTGTTGGAAGGGGTACAGAACGTCTTTAGACTTCTATTGGGGTTAGGTCATAACAAGTGTAACACATTGTTTAAGTCATTTTAATTTTTTAATTTTTTATGTTTTATAAATAAACAACTGCCAGTATAAATGAAACATCTCTGTTGTATATCTGCACTGATATGAAATAATGACCTAATAAAACTTTTGAGCAGGAGAGGCCATTTAGTACAACACAGTTAATTTCTATCTGCCTAATATATTATTATTAACACAACATTCTCAAACCTGCTTAACCCCCCTTCACGTTCAAAGCTGCTTTGGCCCAAGACAGGAAGCAAGCCTTGATGGTGTTCAATATTTTGCCTCTTATAGTTTGTTCATGTGATACCTTAATAATTATAATCAAGATAAGTAATTCTGAGCGCTCTGTTAGCACGAAACACATTTTTTCCTTAAAAATTCAAGGATAGCAATGACTTATGATCTTGCTAGGAATGTCCTTACTGGAATTTCTAATATATACCAAAAGAATACAGCTTAAAGGTTTACTGTATATATAGCCTTTTTATTCAGAGTGGCACCTCCCTCTTCCTCTATCTGTAAAAATTTGAATACTTTTTATTTAATTAATATTCCATACAGCTATTATGATATTATTATCTCTTCTCAGGTGAAAATGTGTGCCATTTCTTTATATTTTACTTCTCATCTGTTTTTCTTAACTCACCTCACTGTCTTCTTTTTGCTTTTTAATGACCCAATAATATTTCAAATACGACATTATTATTTCTATGTACAGTACATTAGGTGAATTTTTCTCGGTGCCAAACCTAAACCTCTTTTCCATACTGAGAAGTGTCAAATGAATAATCAAATTTGTGAAGCGAACAACATTGAAATGCCCAGTAAAATAAGGTATAACAGATATTTTTTTTACATTTGAAAACTAATTTAAAAGCAAGCTTAAAACTTAAAAGTGCTCCAAGTCAAAAATATATATAATTAAGGTTAACTGCTTTGATTTCGAGCAAGTCATTCAGGCACTGTGTTTTCCCATCAGACATCCGTTCATCTATTTTCTGAAAGCACTACACAGGGTTACAAAGAGCTTCACACTCAGACTTTCTGGAGTACTCTTGGTCACCTGACTTCATAATGCAAGCACCCAGTACTCCCATTTTTAATACATTTTGGCAAAGGCTTCAGTCAAAGTTTATTTTATACAGCTAGAATACTTTTATGAAACACACTGTGACAAAGTGAGCCAGATTGATACCTTGAAGCACAGGCAAGTGAGACCATGTGTAAACAGAAAAACAATTAGAAAGCACATATACCTGAAAGGGCGATCACCTTTATAACAGTAAAACAACTACATGCTTTAAAACATCGGCTAACGGTATGACTAAAGTTGGTTTTATTAAATGAAGCTGTAATCATTTATTCTGAAGCAACGAATCGCATTCATACATGTCAAAGAGCTTGAAGTGAGATATTGTCACACATTTTTGTAGTGCTCTACTAGTGCTGACAAAGATGACACATCTCTTATGTGTCACTAAAATACAGTCTTGGCTTTTGATTCACCAAACGATTCATTTAACTGATGACTGGTAATGGACTTCTGTTTCGTTTTTTAATCAAACATAATCTGATCTTCCAATATATACTCATTGAACCAGTAAAATTATAAGCTGTTGCAATCACTCTCAGCGTGAAGGCTGTCACCATTGCAGGATTACCTAATTCAGGTGTAATTCCTCAAATACTAGTAATCTCACAGTTATTAAAATTCAAGGGTATTCAAAAATAAGCCAACCCAGCAGTAGTTCTGATAAAATGCAGTTACAGTTATACAAATGATGAGTCAGCAGCAGGCACTGCAACATTCAGCATTCTTATTGAGAAGCTGGATCTAAATAAACAGTGTCATTCCCGTCCCTCTCTGATCCCAACTTGTGTAGTAATTTCACGTTTATGTAACACTGCACTGCTCTGCTAAGGCACACCTGTCAGCTGAGTAAAGTATTAGCTAAGTGAGCTGAAAGAGAAATTAAAACGGCATACACGAAAGTCATAACATTATACTGAGCTTGCCTGGAGTATTGAAATTAATATGAATTACTGCAACTAACATCTTCTTGTAACAGTATTTTGGATGTAAGTTAATTTCAGTTTAAAAACCAAGTTTTCAATCATCTATTATGTCAGGACAGAGTCAGGACTTAAATGTCATAACTGAGACAAATTTTCAATTGGTCTCTACCAGGGTTAGTCTCTGTAAGAATACATGTGATTGCAAAAGGTCTGTGGTGACAGGCCACTTATCCAAATAACAAAAACATGGAGGTGATATTTGATTAAACAAACCCTTCATTCTTTTACTTAAACAGTGTCTCTCTTTATTACCTGTAGTTACCAAATGATTATTCAGACATATGATATAAGGGATGTTTTGGATTTAAGCATGTGTGTCTTATTTCATTTTAAGAAACACTTTTCTGCAAACACCAATCTATACATAACAAATATCAAATACATAAATAGGTGGCAGGTTGTAGCACCTTATAAAAATAAATCTTAACAAAACTACAATCAGACATTTTAAAAAGTCTAAGGTAGTGGATGTGGATGGTGAGGGTGACAACAAAGAAGCTGCCAGCATCAATGGAGCAAAGCACCTGGGTGATTTGTTATTAGGTGTGTTTGCAAATTGCTGGTAATTGACAATTTAATGACTTTATTGTTAAGTTTGAAACCAAAATGTGGGCAAGCTGCAAACGTTTGGCTTTAAAATGATATCCATCTTTAAAGTCATTCCTTTTTATTTATTTCTACTTGAGGTCACTAATATCAACACCTTTTTTTGCCCAAGGCACTGTAACTGTAACTGTGACTAAACGTAGAAACTAGCCAATCACCACTCAGAACAACATTATCCAATGAAATGCATTTTCAGAGCTTTGGTCTGCCCAGTGTCACAAAATCAAAGAAACCACAGAAAGGTTTGGGGCAGCCACCCGTATATTATTCCCTGGCTGCAAAATGGTTTAAAGGTTTGCACTGATGGGCACAGACTGGAATCCAGAACAGAACTGAGGGGATGGAGAAAAGGTGGCGGCTTTAACACTAGAATTACCAGAGCCTACGAAAACACTCGTAGATCCGTCCCACCTTAAAACGTGTTGATAAGCAGCAAACAGCCTGCTATCACAACCCCCCACCTGTGCCGTTTTCTCAGCTCAAGTCTGTTTACCTGCCTGTCAACTGCTTAGAGTTACATAGAGTGAGAAGCCAAGCAAAATGACACCTTTTATAAATACTATAGCGTTACTTGGAACATTTGCATTTCATGTGTGTTCCGTGTCTACAATGATCTATGCACAGTAAACACATTGCTAAAACTGAAAAGTTTTTCATGTTTTAGTAATAATTGACAAAATATAGACATGAAATGTATAATGTGTGAAGCCTGAATTCCAAATATCAAAGAAACACTTTCACAAAAGGCACAAATATAACTGAACAAATGTGCCTTTTTCCCCCCCAAGACTATAACCGAAGAAAAAGAAATCAGGTTAGTGTTGCATGTTGTCCTGACTTCTCGGGTAGTATACTGGTTAGAGCTGCTGACTCCAATTCAGAAGGTTGTGGGTTTGAATCTTAACATCTTCCAAATTAAAGGTTTTGAGTAGTGAGCTGTTCTTATTGTTAATATTATATAATAAAAGCATACATTTGATTTGGTTCTGTAACAGCCGCTGTAAATGTATAGTACCTGTCAAAGTTAGCATCTTTTTTTTTTTTAGTTTTACTAGTTTTACTTTAGTTACTTATCTTCGTACAGCATAAAGTCACATGTATATTGCAGAGCTTCCTCTGTTTGATCGTCAAGGGCATGCTCATAAATTACACGTGTAATGCCACGAAAAATACCTGCTGGGGGATGTGATAGCAGACTGCTTGCTGTTTGCTGCTTACCGACAAGGACAGAAGATGCTGGCGGAGAGGTGAAAAGCGTTTTAAGGTGGGATGGATCTACAAGTTTTTTCGTAGGCTCTGGTAATTCTAGTGTTAAAGGTCAATATAGGAAGTGACATCAAAGGGGCAGGAACCGGAAGGGTCTTCATCCATAGGCTTGCAACCGGAAGTGATGTCAAAGGGGCCGGAACCAGGAATTACGTCATCAGGGTCAGGTGGAATTTCCCATGAATGGTCTATAGAAAAGCGAGGAAAAGAGTCAGTGCACTCCACCACCTCCTGGTCTGGCTCGGAATTATTCTCATTCAAGCCCTTTAGCTGCCTCCCATGCGCTCGTGTGTGACACCAAGTATGATCAGTGATGCCTGCACTGTAGGTTTTTTAGTGTCATACTGTGGGGTTTTTTTTTTATCCCGCTACTCGTTTTTGAATTTAACATTTTTAACGCTACTTTTCCATTACATTTTAGCAATATAAGTTGCACTGTTTTTGTAAGCATAATTGCCAGTTGACAGCTACAGGCACAGGCCTTTTAGTAAATTTTGGCAGACCTCAGAAAGGTTGCCAGTTAATAAAAGCAAAAATGTGAATTCAGTTCTGATCCTCCACAAATATTCTTAGCCTCCCTTTAGACAAGTTGAGATGGTGCAGTGTGCGTATGTGCGTATGGTTGGAGAACAGGCAACATGTTACAGCAGGACGTCCCTAGACACCTGGAGAAGGAGAAGTGTAAAAATAGAAAACCTCACCCCAGGTATGGAATTCAAATTGTAATATAGCTGTCTGCTAGGTGTGGGTTCTCAATTACAGAAGGTTATAAAAGTAAATAATAAGACACAATAAACAATAAAATTGTGCACTGTGCATAAAACCTGCTGAAAGGTAATAAAACATAAATGCAACACAGTCCCAAGTTGAACTATAAAGTGAACCATTAAATAAATAATTACTATCTTAAACTAAAAAGGCATTAGACCCACATAACAAGTTAAAACCTACCTTACCAGTCCGAGCTGATTCTAGATTAATCAATACTCAAGTAAAGACTGACGTGTATTTTGAGCACATCATACTCAACAGTTTTCTGGACTGGCCTGCTTTAGAAGTAATCTACAAAGCCGCAGTATGACGGAGCTCCGTGTAAGTGCCCTGACATACTTTAGAGCATTGAAGTACATCACACCTTCTACATTTCCTTTTCTAACAAAGCTTTGGGCTTGAGAACTGGCAGGATCTGTAAGTGTCTGCCTGTCAGAAGTGCTGTGCACAAATAATGTGAAAGGATTATCTTCAACAATCAGTACCTTACATATGATTATAAGGAAATGCTTTTGCATTTGTCATTTCATTTTTGTATTTAATGGATTTGCAGTTTCACTGCACAGATTTTAATAATTTCCTATAGTGTACATATGCATTAAATCACTTTTATTATAGTGCTGTTATTACCTGATTGTGAAAAAATTATAATGAAAGTAACGGTGACGCAGTATGAGGTTTGTCTGTATATGGTATGTTTTTTATACACTCTGAAGTTGTTACTTATTCCTAAGCAAAAACACAAACACATTAACAATAGAGAATTCAAAAAGGCAAAACAGCATGAAAACTAATCACAGAAATACACTAGTAGGTAGTTTAGTAACAGCAGGAAAACAATGCCATTTTTCATGGGCTTTCATCCATGGAGCAATTCACTTACGTCTCTTTATACTTTTTGAAACATTCCCTTACCTGAAACACATTTGTAAGAATCAAAAACATCCCAAAGTACAGAGTAATAACTGAAATCAGCATAGGAATATATTTTACATTATTTGTTCATTTTACTGTCAAAAATAGTTCACATAGTTATTTGTTAATTTTTTATTAACAAAGTCACAAATAATTTTAACCAACAATTTATTTTGCCATACAGAGTTAGGGCACAGGAAGGCAGCACACTGGTGATATGTGTGCCTCACAGTTGCAGGGTTTTATTCCCAACTGAGTCACTTTCTTTGTTCTCCTCGTGTCTACCTGGCTTTTCACTTGGTAATCAGCTTCTCTCACGCACCCCACAGAAGATCACTTTGGAGAGTCTGGAGAATCTTTAAGCTGGCACAGTTGGGGGTGAGAACACACAAGAATGTGTCCTGGACTGGCATCCTATTCAGGAATGGTACTGCCAGGAAAAGAGGGTTCAAAACAGTTGGATACGTGAATTATGGTAGGCATTTCATTCTTTAAGATCAGGCAGTTGTTAGCTTATTGCTTTATTTATATATGCTACAATGATAATGCATTTTTTTACACTTGCTCTCAATAAAGCAAGCAAGCTAGCATATAATATCGTATACAGCATAAATTATACCAACGCACATAAACGACTCACTACAATAATGAATCAAATTTGTACACTGCTCAGTAGTCCTTCAGTACTGATTTCAATGTTAATGTCAGGCAAGGCCCAGGAGCAGAGCGCATATTCACAACAGACTGCTTTTTTATCCTTTTTTTAAATAATGGATTGCTTTATCTGCTTGTTCATGATTTTAGTGTAATTAAGCAAATAAATTATATAAATTTAATAAACATTACTTATGTACAAAAGTCTTTCAAGTACACATGGCAACATAAATCAAGCTGTGCTCTGTTAGTTTTATGTTTCACCATATTTCTAATACCACTAAGTGAGAAGTCAAGCAAAATGACACTTTTTATTGGCTAACTAAAAAGATTACAATATGCAAGCTTTCGAGGCCACTCGGGACGCTTCATCAGGAAAGATGTATTGTAATGTAAGATAGATTACATCTTGCCTGAAGAAGGGGCCTGAGTTGCCTCAAAAGATTGCATGTTGTAATCTTTCTAGTTAGCCAATAAAAGGTGTTTGCTTGACTTCATGCTACATTCATAATGGCTAACACGGTACCTCACCCTAGTACTAATACCACTAACTAATTTTTGGTGCGACATTTTATTAAGGAGATGCTTTAGTCAATGAAGAAAAATAATACAATTCTTCTAAATGCGCACAGTATTAATTTCCTTCTCATGAGAAACACATACAAACATACTGTAGATACTCCCAAATCATCTAATTTCAATACAGGGACATGGGGGCCGGAACCAATCAGGGCACCCAAAGCATGAGGCAGGAAACAACTGTCCACCAAATATTTATGAAAAATTTCATATCATTCATATCTGGTCCTCCAGACCACCTGATGATCTCTGGCACCAACTTAGTCATGTCTGTTTGTACAGTTTTAGTCTGGAACAACGTTTAAGATAGTGTGTATGTTACAGAGTTCACTTTAACTTAACTGTGCATCTTAATTCTGTAGTGATTTCTATGTCTCTAGAAACGTTTGCTTGGCTTTTTCTCAAGGATGAGCTCTTAGACGGCCCCTTCTTACTAGTCTGTCTTGTGACTATGCCTGCTCTGATTCAATGAATCCAGACTTTGGGCAACACTAATATAGCAGTGTGTGTTATCTAAAACCTGGTGCGTGTCGAGAAATGGTGGTCAACAGAAGGCACAGATTACTGCTGTATTCTACCAGCTCAAAACTGGGGACATTGGGTCCAAACATTAGTAATTGGGAATGCCAGTACTAATTTCGTAAGACTGTAAAAAGTACATTTCTAGTATGTTATTTTCTTTAAACAATGAGGTGATTTATCTATTTTTAAATTTACTTAATCCAACTCAAGAGTCATGTGGGATTAGACAAGAATTCAGCAGGATCAAGTGTCTACTTCTTTAAACCAATCCTAGACAGGCTACCGGTCTATTGTAGGGTGTACTAACATTCACACATGAACTCACAGTGTCCAGAACACTTAAAATAATGTAATTTATTATTGAAAACTTTACCTTTTGTTTCTATGCATAAAGCGGTTTTGTGCCTCCAACCAATGTCATTGTCTCCATCAAGTTAGTAAATGATACAAGCACTGGTCCTCGATGATGAGACCATCATGAAAATCGGCCCAGATCAGAACATTAGGCAATGCTTGAAACTGTATTGCCTGATTTATGATGCCAGCATAAAGTGTTGACTTTAACTGTACAGCCTGCCAGTCATTAGATAATAAATCCCCTGTTCAAGCAATGTGTATGTGCACGTCATGGTGAAATTAAAAGAAAACCATCCCCTGAAGCAGAGCATCCGGCACACACTTCAAACCGCTGCTGTCGGTGCTAAGCTCAGTGTGAAAGACAACGGGGGGAAAACTAAACGAGGAAAACAATCACAACACCCAATCCAGAAATCCCAATTAGGCAGGTGCAGTCCGGGTGGCATGTTTGACAACAGCAGCACAACAAGGATTTTTAAAGCATTTTTACAATTTAAAATAGGCATTTTACTGCAATGCAAAACTAATGCATTTAGAAGAACTGTTAATAGACCCCCAAGTTACTATTCAAGTGAATAACAACATAAATAATGGCAATTGGGATAAAGCTGTTCATATGGTTTTGATTTTGCACTTTATCGAAACAACTATCAACTTACTGTTAAATACAGATGGTTGGTTGCCTGCATAAAGAAATTCCGTTTCATATGAGTGAGGGCAGATGTGTGCCCATCAATGAACTAGCAAAAAAATGTTAGGTTAGCTTACCGGTTTGCTTCTTGATATAGATGTTCCTCCTCAGACAATACTATAGCCTATCAAAACAACACAGAAGCACGACATCTCACCATCTATAAAGTTTGTTTGTTTGTTGTATATGCATAGCTTTGTTGTTCAAGTCACAGACATGAAATCTTGCACACGGGAACTTGTCAACATACTGCAAGTCAGGTTTCTGACATATAATTTTGAGCCTTGCTTGCATCTGGGGATTGTGGAAGTTTATTGGAAATGAGTACATCAGTGTGCACTATCAACAGGGAAACAGCAACTCGCAGGCTGGGATGGCGGTGTGACGGTTAGTACACTTTCCTTTCCACCAACAAACTCCGGCTCTGTTTCTGCCCGCTATATTTATTTTTTTTTCTTTAACGAAGCATCTCCCTCACTATTGTTATAATGAAATAAAGCTGCTCTGGATGGGTCCATATTTTACTTTAAGTTATTTAAAGCAATTTGGGGTACAAATCTCTCATCAGAACACCACCACCATCTGTCTGTCTTGCAGTATTTCCCTTATTTGAAGCTGTTTAAGTCAGCTTTCTGACATGTAACTTTTGCCTTTACCCCTCTCCTGGGGGGCAGTGTGGGTAGCATGTGGCAGCTCAGAGTCAGAACAAGTGGTCATAGCTGGCTCAAATGCAAATAAATTGGGATCTCTGCATTTTATTCCTCACTGCAAAGCTGGAAAACAGAGCTGCAGCTTCCAAACAGCTAGTGGTAAGAAATACTAAAGTGTGATCAATCAACGGATAAACTGCACTGAGCAGGTTGTGGTGGTTACTAGGCTTGCCCTTCAAACAAGAAATCCGGGTTCGACTCTGGCCCATTACATTTACCTTATTCTTTAGACAGACAGAACTTTATTTATCCCCAGGGGGAAATTTGACTTTTTACAGAAGCTCTTTAAATAAATAAATAAATACAAAAAATGGTAGATAAGTAAGTAAGTAAATAAATATACAAGCACACTTAGGTCAGAATGCACACAGAAATGACTATAAAGCAAGCAAATTCAAAAGAAAGAAAACTTCTATATTGGTTGTCACTGTTCCAGTGAGGCATTATGCAGATGTACTCCTGTTGGTATAAAGGAGCCCTGTAGTGTTTCTTGACACACTTCTGCTCAAAAATATGTTGGCTGTGTTAGTGTGTCACAGAGAGCATGTGCGGCTTTGTTCATAACAGCACTCAGCTTTGTCTTCATTCTCTCCTTCACTACCACCTCCAGGAGGTCCACAGTGTGTCCTATAACTGAGTGTATCCTTTTAATTAGCTTGTTAATTTGGTGGGCCTCTCTTGAAGTGATGTTACCAGTCCGGCACACCACAGCTTAGAAAATCGTACTAGCCATCTCAGAAATGATTTCACTTTCCACATTAAAGGAATGCAGTCTCCAAAGAAAAAAATGGTGCTCTGCCCTTTCTTATCCAGTCACTCTGTGTTCCGAGAGCAGTTCAACAGACCATCTTGACATTAACCAAGCATTTCCCTCTCTATTTGTGTCATGGCCCCGGCTGGGAATTATTTATTACAATCAGAGATTTTCTGAACCAGAAGGGAAGAATATTTTATACAGAGACAATCTATACAATTTCCCACCCAGGCAACATTGGGTATCTCATAGAAACAAAATAATAAACACAAAGCGATTTTTCCAGAGACCAGCCCTGAGTAAAATCAAAAATAAATCTTATTATTTCATACATTCCTTATGAGTACCTGCTTAAAATTTAATCCACAGGAAGTGAGAGTAGAAACAGAAAATCAGTTTCAATTTTAGTGCTCAAACAGTCGCATTTTAAATCTTATGGCCAAGTTCCACTTTCAGTAAAACAGAAGCCCGATGACCCTCTGTTTCTCCTGAGAGCAAGGCTTGACTTTACCCATGAGTCTAAAGCTGTGAGAACAGATGAAGTCCTCTTCAGTGTAAGAAATATACCCATAAAAGGACTACTCTAAAAATAAAAAGCAATATACAGCACAAATGATACAATCATAATGCAAAGTTGTTTCTGTAGTGCTTCACAAAACTCAGTAAAACCAGAGATGTAAACCTATGGATGAATTGTTCTCAGGCAGGACACCAGGAGACCTGACTCGGGGTAATTCACCTCAAGGATTCCTGTTCTTGACTAAAGGTGGCTGAGGTGCAGCAAGCAACAAGAGCAATTTAGAAACGCAGAAGTAACAAATGTCACAGGAGCACCAGCTAGTAAATACAGGGAACGAGGCATAAACCTTGAAGAGTGTAAACACAGAATGAACTTGATTTGCTAATATAGTTGTGGGCTTCTCGCTCATTTTCTTTAACATAAATGTTAATATTAGCAGGGCTGTGTTGGATTTTTAAAATAATTCCACACCACTCTTATAGTTTAATAATCATTTCCTTGGGTCACAACTTGCTGACTGACTGTTGCTTTATAGCCGATAACCTGCTGCTGATGTTCTACTCATTTGCTAGAGCTGATGATTACACTCGTCACATTCTCTTGCTCTTCCAACTCTGGATGACACCGAGCAGGAGTTCATTTGTGTTCAATCCTTATACTACATGTTGGAAGTTTGTATTAATGATAAACAAAACATGCAAACTTTAGTTCAATAGCAGGGGTACTTGTCAGCAAAATTCATCTCAGTAAATGTCTGCTTTTTGAGCTACCTAGAAATGAAGGACATTAAACCAGTACAATGTAATGCCACCATTTGATTTTATTAATATGATTGCTGAACCTTTTCCAAGTGAATGTTATCAGATTTTCAACCAAAACTTCATGATAGATAAAAAACCCCCTGACAGACAAACAGACAGCTACAGACCCTGCCACTGACAGAGAGACAGGTAGAACCCGACTGTAAACCGCGGGTTTGCTGGTATATGTCCCACCTCCGACTTATTAGGTGATTTTAAATAAATTTTTCAAATTGTTACAAGAAAATGGATATTAAGAGGAGACATGATTGAAATATTTAAAATTATGAAAGGAATTAGTACAGTGGATCAATGCTTTTGTCTAAAATAACTTCGATCGAGATCTGAAGGTTCCTAAAGTCCTGCTCTCCACCACACTACATGCTAACTTATTTCATGTGTCTGCAGTTCTTTATGTCAAGAAAAACTTTCAACTTTTGTGTGGAATCTCCCAGTACAAGTTTCTAGCTGTGTCCCAATATTCTTGTTGTAGAATTTATTTTCAAGTAATCTACTGTAGGTGAATGGGATGTATGAGTTTATTGGGCTGAATGGCCTGTTTTCATCACAACTTTTCTAATGTTCTAAAGCAAAACACCTTCAGAGCCTCTGTTGATGATTTTCTTCACAGTCCTCTAGATAAATTGGCTGTTAATAAATGATGCATTTCAGTGCTTGTCTGGAAATGGTTTCATAGTGGGTGGCATTGGTTGCTGACTAGGGTAATGGAGAAAGGTGGCACCAACAAATAATTTATACTTTGTACCAAAAAAACAAAAAAGGAAAATACATTTTTCATTGAATTACAATTAGAGCACACACACAGAAATAGTATATAAAGTAGGAGGTCAAACCACTGCTGTTTGCTTTGCATTATAAGATACATTAATGAAACAGGGTGAGAATTATGGGAATGAATTGCCTAGGGGACGGAGGGGGTGTCATGTTGTTGTGTCAGATTTACGCCTTGCAGCAACTCACAGCGAGTTTCAGATGGAAGGTAGTTGCTAAAATCTCACCATTCCTCAGCTGCTAGAGATGGCACCGTAACTGAATTGTACTGCCTGACTAACTACAGGACTCTTTAAGTTTCCACAGGCTGCATACTGGGCTGTGTGTGTAGCTCGATGTTAGGCTCATTTTGAAAGAACGCTGGAATAAGAACAGCAGTATTGCTTGAAGGTAAATAGACACACACCCGAGTCAATGCACTTGCAGAGTGTCCCCTTTGAAAATTCACAGGGATACAACAAATTACTTCAATATGCTTCAGTTGGAATCTGGGGGGGTTGTTGGGGTGGAATTATGGGTTACTGGAAGGCCTACTCAGTAATGTCAGTGGTGGGAGGGACACTACATTTATAAACGGGTTAAGAGAAACACCTGCCATTATCTGGTATGACACATGCAACAGAGGAGTCTCAGGTGTCACAATTTTGTTGACATCACCTAGAATATGAAAGTTTATCAGAACGCAGCATTGCTTTACCTTTATCTGATTTTGCACTGCCTAGTCCCTGCTTTTGCTCTTCTTGTGTACTTCGGTAATTACTGATGTATAAGACAGTGACTCTTATTCTGATTTGAAAACGTTGTATACGGCTGGCGTCTAGTCAGTAACTCTCCACATTGGTTAACCAAGCAGAGAGAGAGGTTGGGAGCCTGTGCTGATTATAGCGCACTGCCGCACCCACCACACAGCAAAACACCCGGACTGAGATCCAAGTGCAGCCATGCGATAGGTGACACCTCAGCACCACACTGGAACAGTGTGAGGTTTTTTATGGTGGCTGGAGTGCCAATTCTGGAGAAGATGCCTGCAAGGCTGGATGCAGATTACTGTCCTATTGCAGGTTAAGGGCCTTGCTCAGGGGCCCAACAGAGAAGAGTCACCTCTGGCGTTTATGGGATTCGAACCGACAACCTCCCGATTGCTGGCGCAGGTCCCTACCCTTAGAACCACCACATCGCCCTAACCAAGGAGACAAAAACATTAATCTGTTGCAGTGATAAGGCAAATTACCTGTATTCACAGAAAACCTTTCTGTTTTTCCTTTGAGCTGTATAGTGTTCTATTAATGCTGAAGACCTGACTGCCCTTTTCAGCCTTCCCTTGAAAAATGGGCTACAGACTGAGCTGGAATACACGAATGCTTGAAGTACAGCGTAGATCTGCTCCTTACACATATTCCTCTTTGCGGTGCTCATTATGGTGACTTCAAACACACTTTGGAAGTCTTTCCTTTTATTTATGTACTATAAGTACTTGTCATCATCCAGTCTGTTATACTAAAAATACAATGTTTTGGTCGTGCCATTTTAAGCCCTGCTTACACCTGAAATGCAAATAGAAATTGTAAATGAAATCATAGTTTTGGCTTTGAAAGTATTATTAAAAACTTTGCCTTTGTTTTCATTTTAAATGTCAGTTTTCCTTAAGGTTTAGGTGTATTTTTGGTATCAGTTTCTCTTGACCTGGATGTAACTGACTGCATCATCCGTTTATCTGAATCATGCTGGCAAAATCATACAGCAAAATAAAATGTGCTTTTAGGTTTCAAACAGACACATGGAAGACTGTTTTATAAAACAAGAGTGACAAAACTACAATGTTATCCTTGTAAGGTTCATAGATGAATTGTGGTCATGTATTCCCTGTGCACTATAATGGATTTCCTTTGAAACTCATATTTTTTTTTCCAGGAGAGAATACCATTTAGGAAATGATGATGGAGAAAAGTTTTAGGGCAGGAAGCATAAATTACGGTTGTTTTTTTTTTTTGAATGAGTCATTACACTTTAAACTGTCCCTTGACATATTTATTTCCATATCTATTTAATAAAATACCAGATTACATGAAGCCAGAGCACATCTCAGAATTAACAAGCACAAAACAGGACAGATTCCTGAAAGGACAGCCAATCCATAGCAGGATACACTCACATATACTCAAGCTACATAACATACACATCTCTTTGTATTGTGAGAAGAAAAGCAGAGTATCCAAGTACTCCTATGGACACAATTAAAATATGCAAGTCCACGTACACTAACCATGGCTGACACACAGCTCGGCCTACTGGCCTTCTGAAGTAGCAGTGTTAAGTACTATCACACAATTACCATGGAGATCTTGGTAGAAGAAAAGTGTGTTAACCATCACACCATTGTCACTTCATGTGTGGTGAGGTTTCTCTGTTAACACATAACAATCTATTTTTTTTCCACTCGCTCCAACTCCTTGGTCCGCATGTTATTAGAACATTAGCGCAATCTGGATGAGAACAGGCCATTCAGCCCACCAAAACTCGCCAGTCCTATCCACTTAATTCTTCAAAAATAACATCAAGTCGAGTTTTGAAAGTCCCTTAAGTCCTCCTTTTTACCACGCTACTTGTTAGCCTATGCTACGATTCTCTGTGTAAAGAAAAACGTCCTAATGTTTGTGCGAAATTTACCCTTAAGTTTCCAACTGTGTCCCCGTGTTCTTGATGAACTCATTTTAAAATAACAGTCTCGATCCACTGTACTAATTCCCTTCATAATTTTAAACACTTCAATCATGTCACCTCTTAATCTTCTTTTTGCTTAAACTGAAAAGGCTCAGCTGTTTTAATCTTTCCTCATAATTCCTCTCTTCTAGCCTAGTCGCTCTTCTCTGGCTCTTTTTCCAGCGCTGCTCTGTTCTTTTTGTAGCGTGGAGGGCACACTTGCTCACAGTACTCCAGATGAGGCCCCACCAGTGCGTTATAAAGACTTCAGCATACCCTCCTTGGACTTGAACTCCACACATCAGGGCGCTATATAACCTCACATTCTGTTAGCCTTCGTAATGGCTTCTGAACACTGTCTGGAAGTCGATAGTGATGAGTTTCCTAAATCCTTCTCATAAGATGTATTTTCAATTTCCAGACCCCCCATTGTGTATTCAAAGCTAACATTTTTACTTCCTACATGTAATATTTTACATTTACTTGCATTAAATGTAAGTACTTGCCACAAATCTCCCCAAGACTGTATGCTGTCCAAGTTCCTCTGTAATGTGTCAAAATGTCTGACTTAGGGTGAGAAATACTTGTGAGGCCAATTTCATGTCGCTGGCTTGAAAAAACAAACAGAACTGGTGCTTTATACAGTAGATACAGACATGGTACAGATAATAATATTCAGTTTACCAGTTTATTCAAATGAAATGTATTACATAAAAGGGTCAAGAGGGCAACACTTGAATATGATTGCAGGTCTAGATGAAGCACAGCATAAGTATACCAAAATATACTGCACGGAGGTCCACTTTATGCAATCAACATGGCATGGCTTACAGCCACAGCATTTGTTCAATATTACTGATCATTTCATAAAGAATTTGGAAAGAATGTCAGTTAAATTAAAAACAATCGAGTGTTTAACTAATACCAAAAGTGAGAGACTTCCTGTCCACTCCAGGGCTGCTTCCTGCTTTCTGCCAGTACTGCTAAGACAGGCACTGGCTTCCCACGATCTTGAACTGGATAAGCTTGATCAGAAATGAACGCATATACGGTTTTCAAGTAATTCTTTTTAATTTACAAATGCATATATTTTGTCGAATTTGAATGCTTTATAGGATGGGAAAACTAAAGCAAATTAGTACCAGCATCTACACAAAGAAAATAAAAATTGATGGATATAATTAACTAATCTTTACTGTATTTGCCTACTTTGAGTTTTATTAATTTTCATCTCAATGAGATTTAGTGAAGTGTGAAAATCACCCACAACGCTGCGGTGCAGATTCACAGTACTACTGTGTGCACACCTGCCATGTACTTGAACTGAACACCGGCCCGGTGATGAATTTGGCTCCTCTTGTTTCCTACTATTTACTGTTTACTCATCTCTCCCATTGCCTCTCCTCCCTCAGATGGCCAATTCCTTAGCACTCTATGTTCTTTTATCTCTTCGGAGGCGAGATTGCACAGCTGAGGAGTCAGACATCATACCACATACTTTCCAGCCGTGCTGGTTATCATTACATCACTAGGATAAACACACACACACACACACACAAGGCAGTAAGCCAAAAACATTACCTCCTACCAAACTCACTTTCTCTCTTCCACTGCAGCAAATCTCTGCAGCAGACTTTCACATTTAAAATTCGGGTTACCTCTTGCTAAAGTCTTACACTCACAAATTGTTCTCCAGCCCCCCTGTGTACTCAAGAGTTCTTGCCCCTACATTTTCATTAAAATCATGAACATGTACTGGGACTTTCAGTTTTGGGTATTTATAACCTTGAACCTCATGGATTTGGTTTTGGTGACGGTGAAAAACAGATTGGATTAAAGAAAGTTCACTTTAAGATGTGACTTTCAGAGATATCCCACCCTGCAAAGACCGTGAGGAAATGTCTTGGAAAATAAGCCGGCGATTTGCAGAGATGTAGCTCTATTCAACTCATTTATTATTGCATCTACCACTGACACCTCTATGGTATTCTAGATGGCAGCAGACTGGCACTGAGGCAGCTTCAACAAAGAGTTGATCTGCATGCGGTGAATCTGGTTGACATTCTCAAGTAATACACTGCAAGAACAGAGGGGGTGTAATGGTGTTAAGGCATCAACCATTACAACAGCCTGATGTTTCTATCTGCTGCTGGTTTGGGCTGTTGAACTGTGCACCAGTACTGCAAACTCATCACATGATTCTTCATGGAAAGCTTGTCTGCTGCCATTTTCCCTTTTGCACATAATAAAAACTGCGTGCTGGCGCCCTGCCCCAGGATTTGTTCCTGCCTTGCGCCCTGTGTTGGCTGGGATTGGCTCCAGCAGACCCCCTTGACCCTGTGTTAGGATATAGCGGGTTGGAAAATGACTGACTGACTGTCCTAAGAATAAAGTTATTTAAAGCTCAAGACTGAAGAGGTTCCTGGGGGCAAAGTCAAAAGAAGAGTCTGAAAAACAAGCATAGATTCAAAACTGCAAATGACAAAACAAGCTAAGATTTCAAAGTCAGAAGGTCAAAAATATAAATTTTAAATTGGAAGCCCCTAAAAACAAGTATAATCATGAGGTAAGCGTTGTAGTTTTACAGCGATAGAAAAGCTAGGATATGACGGTGTTCATTGTGCTGCCTGTTAGCAGTTTGGCGTTTTCTTGCCACATCAAGTTTGAGTTGCTTCAGATTATACCTAATACTCCAGTAAATGCCCATACTTGCTGAGATGTGATGTAAAATTGCAATTTTATAAAAATTTTACAAAATACTGCAACACTGCCAAATGACATTCCCTGTCCAGTAAAGCAGGAGCAACCCCGCCATTTCCAAAGTGCCCAATGGCTGAATTATGTTTATCTCCACTTTAAAAAATTTTCCCATTAACTTGGCTTGGGAGAATTTGGCCCACTTTATCGCTGTGGAAGTACTGGTATGCTTTGATGCACTTGAATTTCTCATCATCTTACTGTTGACACAGAGGGATGAAGTAACGCAATTAAAACATATCCTTGTCCATCACAGGTAGCCGTGTGCACTTTGCCTGCTGGTGTGAATATGGGGCCATCACTCCATCCAGTCTTGAGAAATTTTAACACATTTTCATGAAGATGTTTCCAGATCTGCTGAGATGACAAACATAAGGCAGATAGACAAAAATAGAGCAAACATTCCATTTCCCTTAAAAGAATATTGTAAATAACCATATGATTATCTTTCTGCAAGATTCGATTGATGATTCTGCTTCAGTGCAGATCGCGCGCTGGATTAAACCTGCAGCTGTCAATTTGCTAAAACCATTTGTGGACAGATGCCACAGATCTTAAACTGATTGTTTTTCTGCTCAATTGATGGATTAAGGCAAGTTTTTTAAATCAGTTTCTGCCATCTCTCAGTGTCTGTGGGGACCCCTGCTTCGTTCTCTCCCCAGCATCTCTTCGCAGTCTGTGGGACTTTCAGCAGGGGCGATCCTACCCTGTGGGCTCTGTCCGCTCCCTCTACCCATGCATCGTTCCCAACCACTTGCCTCCTGTCCATAGCACTGGCTCTGCCATGATCCCACACCTATTCTCCTTTTCTTTTCCTCTCCATTTAACCTCTGGGCTCTTTCCCTTTAACCTTTCTTTTTTTCCTCCGTTTCTCTTTACTAAGACGGAGTGCCAATGTGGATGAGCTGAGCCAATCTCACCTGTTAACAGGTAATCTGCTCTCCTCCACACCAAAAATCCTGCAGCCACGGCTGCGCCCATGGAACTGAAGATGCACTGGCTTTTGTTTTTATTTAAATCTGCACTCGGCCACGGACCCCTAATGTGCATCACCACCCAAATGCCATATATACAGTAATTATAAAAACGTAATAATGGAGTGAGTTGAAACAAATACTAATTACACCAGCCGTAGCTGAGGCAATGACAGGGTGTGGTGAGGACAAGCAGTGACAATGATTATATTCTGGTGTAACCATGAGGAGGCTCAACAATGCCACTAATCATTATGAAATGGTTACGTTTTAAAGAAGTAACGCATTTCTAGAAATAGTCATTTCAGTTCTATTTTATACACCTCAAAAGTAGTGATTTTGTACTGCAAGTGTTTGTAACAAATTCTGGATTACTTGATTAAAGGCAAGAGCAGCATTGCGGTGCAGTAGTCAGCTATTGTATGCTGCCTCACACCTCCCAGCTGGGTCACTTTCAGTGTGGCACTTGAACATTTCTCCCTGTGTAAGTGTGGGCTTCCCTTCCAAATCCCCAAGAATTTTAGTTGTCCTGACATGAGTTAATGAATCCTGTAACAGATGGGAGTCTTATATGATGCTTTGAATCTGCCTGGATATACGGCAGCCAGCTCAAAATGGACGGATGGACAATTAACGACACAACCTACACATCCTTTCCGGCTGCTTACTATGCTGAATGAAAAACATCTGCTCCTCCTTTCTGAAATAAAATAGAAATTCAGCTGTGTGTCCTTACCACAGACATCTCAGCTGCCTACCCGAAAGCTTGTAACAGCTTAAAGCAGACATATGGATTTCATGAAGTGCCAGTTTCTGCTGTGATCCTGATGTGAACAATGCAGGTAGTGGTACTGAATGGTTGGCTGAATGCTTTATACTATAGATGTTGTGCTCTTAAAAAAAAAAAGAAAAAGAAAAAAGACAATTTCCCCAAATTCATCTTGGAGCAGTCAGGGTCAGTTGATTGTTGCACAGTTTTGCCCATGGTATTTGCACCCTACTTTAGGAAAAACTAACAACACATACTTGAGAAACACAGAAAAAACTGGATAAAGGAGGCGCATGAGGTAACCTCCACACAGCTTATCCCTGCTAGCCTTAGATCACGTAGCAAAAGTGATGATGGAGGTCAGTGTCACCAGTGTTACTAGAAGGTGACTTTGAGAGTTGGATGATTGTTTAGATTATAATAAGCATGTGGTTACAAGCTGTTACACTCATCCCGTTATCAAAATGGTACTGACAGACAGATAAGCATACTCATGTTTGTATCTCAAACTAAAACTTCATTATTTCATAATTAATAACTTATAAAGGCAATCTAAACAATTACAAAAATACAAACCTCAAAGCACCAATTTATTACCTACTAAATCTACAAATCCACAAACTGAATGATGATTTATGCTACGGAAGACTGCATGAATACTGTAGACTGGAATACCCCCACTTCAGTGACTCATATAAACCTTTTTGTGATATTTTCCTCTTCCTGTGTCTACTACTGCAAAAGAGATTTACACAATCTTTTTGATTACAGACATTTTCAGTTTCAATGACCGATTAAGATTCCGTTAAAAGAAATAACGGTTAGCTGTTATAAAATGAAATACAAGATTTGAACATCAGTAAAAACTACAGTTTATTCAAACTTTATTTCCCCCATGCAGAGCTCAGAGGATAAAACTGCTTTCAGCTGAGGTTTTTATTCTGATTATGTGTTCAGAAAATAAAAAGTAAAGTAACTGAAGTATTTATTATACAGTGTTAAAGTGTAGGTTATTCCTTAGGCATAGAACCATTTTAGATTTACAAAGTGCTAAAAGAGATTTTGAAATTTGGTCCAGCTATTCCTTTAAATGCAATGAAAACATCTATCTATCTATCATATAGTACCTTAACTATCTATCTATCTATCTATCTAATAGCACCTTATCTATCTATCTATCATATAGTACCTTATCTATCTATCTATCTATCTATCTATCATATAGTACCTTATCTATCTATCTATCTATCATATAGTACCTTATCTATCTATCTAATAGCACCTTATCTATCTATCTATCTATCTATCTATCTATCTATAGTACCTTATCTATCTATCTATCTATCTAATAGTACCTTATCTATCTATCTATCTATCTAATAGTACCTTATCTATCTATCTATCTAATAGCACCTTATCTATCTATCATATAGTACCTTATCTATCTATCTATCTATCTATCTATCATATAGTACCTTATCTATCTATCTATCTATCTATCTAATAGCACCTTATCTATCTATCTATCTATCTATCTATCTATCTATCATATAGTACCTTATCTATCTATCTATCTATCTATCTCCTTCCTGTTCTTGCTGTCGCTGTGCATGCTGGGTGGTTGTCTCGAGTGTGAGCGAGTGGAACTGGTGGTGGACGCTGAGGTGAGTGTGGTGATTCTTTTTTTCTTCTAATTTTCTAGTTTCTTATTTCTATCTTTTCTTTGGTGTAAACAGCTACACTTGTTTTTATACTGAGTGGCTTAGGCCACGGCAGCCGCAATGGCTGCTAATCTTGAACGTCTGAGCCGCCGCCATGGGATTAAACTTATTTCGGAGGAGTTTGTTCCTTTAGAGGCGGGGGTTTTGGCGGTAGGCGAAGTGGTCGGATGTGACAATATTAAGTCAGCTTCACGAATGAGCGGGAATATCGTGGTTTTTTTGAGCTCTGTGGATTTAGTCCCCACAGTAGTTGAGAAGGGGGTGGTTATTAATGGCTCCTTTGTACAAGTTTCCCCTTTAGCCGTCCCGTCCCGTAGAGTAACAATTTCAATGCGCCGCCTTTCTCAAAAATGAAACTATAGCAAAGGAGTTGGAGCGGCATGGGCGTCTGGTATCGAAAATTCGGCACATTCCTTTAGGGTGTAAATCGCCAGATTTAAAACATGTCTTGTCATTTAGACGACAAGTTTTATGGTTTTAAATAGAATGGATGACGAATTAAATGTGGCAATGAAGTTTAGAGTGGACGGTTTCGATTATGTGATTTTCGTCACTTCTAACGAAATGAAATGTTTTGGCTGCGGGAGTGAAGCTCATTTAATTAAACAGTGTCCTGAGAGACAGCAAGGGAGCAAGAAAACTGGCCGTACAAACACAGAAATAGAGGGGCAGAAAGTGGAAGATCACGAAATTGTGGCTGATGGCGCAGAGGCGCAAGGGGATAAGAATAAAATGCTACTAGAGCTGAAGGGCAGGAGAATCAAGTGCCTCCCAGAGATGAGCCGAATGAAGGCGGTAGTGAAACGGTAGATCAAACAGCGGCTGCAGCAGAAAGTGTGTGGGGAGACATTGATATGGACGAGGGAGGCAGCAACGAGACAGAGGAAAAAAGTGAATTTAAACGTCCTGCTCAGAAAAGGCAAGGAGAAAGAGAAGATCGGGCACGAAAGAAAATTGTTTTAAGTCAGGGCTCGGGGGTCGTTGGAGAGGATCCCGCCTATGGTCCTTGTCAGGAGGATTTTCCGTCTTCGCGGAGACGGCCGATAACGTCTCAAATGCGGGAAGTGTCGGGGAAGAGCATGACGACGGTAATATCTCCGATGGGTCTGCTGCCTCGGAGCCCCCAGAGTTAAAAGCCAGGGGGGGTTACAGCGCTCAAAGTGTTAAAGAGTTTTTGGTGAATACCGCCGGAAAAAGGGGTGGACGTGGCGAATTTTCCCTGACATTGACCTCTTTCTATCGTCTGTCCGCGGGTTGCGACGAGACAAAGCAGCCTCCGCAATGTTTGATGTTAAAGAACTAGTGCGGCTAAAGAATTTAACAAGTAAACTGAGAAAACAGTCCAATCTAAACACCACCTAATGGCTAAGTCCCCTGTTAAATCCACTCCACAGTCTTTGTGGTGGTCCCTGTGTTTTATTGTGTGTTTATCTATATATTCTGTTACCATGGCAAGTGTGCACATAGGAACCCTAAATATTAACGGTGGGAGAAGTCCAGATAAGAGGGTCGCATTGTTTGATTTTATCAGACAAAAGACTTGAATGTCACCTTTCTACAAGAAACCCACATTGATGAGCACAATCAGTGGGAGTGGAGCAGGGATTGGAAGGGGGGCATTTTTTTTAGTAATGGGACAAATGTTAGTGCTGGAGTGGCTGTTTTATTTCTTGGGGGGCTTCAAGTAGAAGTCTGTAGTACTGAGGAGCTGGTGAAAGGGAGACTCCTAAAAGTAACGGTGAAATTTCATGGCAGTGTCGTCACTTTCATTAATGTGTACGCCCCGAATGAGGGTGAGGAGAGGCTCCACTTCTTTAATAAGTTAGGAGATCTTTTATCTAAGTGTGACCCTGAAGAAGTGGTGGTGTTAGGAGGGGATTTTAATTGTACACTTGATACCAGAATGGACAGAAATAACGGACTGGAACCGCACCCTTGCTCAGCACGAGCTTTAGGTAAAATAATTAAGGACTTTGGGCTGGAAGATGTGTGGAGGGCAAAAAATGGGGCCTGTCGGCAATACACCTGGGGGCGGACGAGTGGAAATACGATCTCAATGGCGAGACTCGATCATTTTTATAGTTTTAAGCACCTGTTAGGCTTATTTAAGGTGTGCTCTATTGTGCCTACTGGATTCTCTGATCACAGTTTGGTGTGTTGTACACTTATTTGTAACACTTACAGACCCGTAGTCCATACTGGCATTTTAACACACTCCTCCTTAAAGATCAGAACTTTAAAGAGTTATTTGTTCATTTCTGGGGAGGCTGGAAGGCTATGAAGAAGGAGTTCACCAGCTTACAACAGTGGTGGGAGGTTGGGAAGAGTCACATCCGGGCCTTGTGTCAGGAGTATACCAGAAATGTCACCCGAGGATTGCGGTCAGAAATGGCAGCTTTAGAAATTAAAATAGCTGAATTTCAACAGCTTCTAGAGAAGGGTCCAAATGAGCAGCTTCAGGCGAGCCTGACTTCTGCTAAACTGGGGTTGGCCCACCTGCTTGAGACCAGAGCTCAGGGGGCTTTAGTGAGGGCCCGCTTTCAACGACTGACTGAGATGGATGCACCAACTCAATACTTTTTTGGTTTAGAGAAAAAAAACTCGCAGAGTAAAATCTTACATTGCATAAGAACACCCGATGGCAGAGAGACACAAGAGCCCAGTGAAATAAGGCAGGTGGTCCCGAATTTTATGAACTTCTGTTTGCTGCAGATGGTGATGGTGGCAGTGAACACCAACAGGCCTTTTTGCAGGACTTACCGCAGCTGCCCAACGCAGATGTGGCAGAGCTAAATAGAGAGGTGACCTTTGCAGAACTCACCACAGCCCTGGGACAGCTGAAAACAGGGAAGGTCCCTGGAATCGATGGAATACCAGTGGAGTTTTATAAAGAGTTCTGGGATGTCATCGGCCTGGACTTATTGGAAGTGTTCCGGTGGAGTTTTAAGACCGGCTTGTTACCACAGAGCTGCCGTAGAGCCGTGATCACGCTGCTGCGAAGAAGGGAGACTTGTGTCTCATTAAGAACTGGCGGCCTGTATCTCTCTTATGCGCTGATTATAAAGTTCTCTCTAAAGCCTTAGCCAACAGGATGGTCCAAGTTTTAGGGAGAGTGGTGCATCCTGATCAGAATTACTGCGTGGCTGGCAGGTCCATCTTTAATAACATTTTTTTAATTCGGGACATTTTGGCTGCTGCAGAACTGTTTGGTTTTCAGACTGGTCTTATTTTTCTTGACCAGGAAAAAGCTTTTGACAGGGTCAGTCACTCATTTTTATGGAATGCCATGAAGGCGTTTGGGTTTGGGGGGTCTTTTATTAAATATATTCGCTTACTTTATAGTGACATTTCTGGTATCATAAAGATCAATGGTGGCTTGTGCGCGCCTTTCAGTGTCAGAAGAGGAGTCAGACAGGGCTGCTCTTTGTCCGGCATGTTATATGCTCTGGCGCTGGAGCCTTTCCTGGTGCACCTGAGGAAGGTGCTGACTGGTCTCTCCATCCCCAACTGCAACATGGACCCTGTGAAAGTCACTGCTTATGCAGATGATCTTGCTGTAGTCATCACAAGCCAGAAGGATTTGGGCGAATTAACAGAAGGTCTACGGAATTACAGTAAAGCGTCGGCTAAAGTGAATTGGAACAAAAGTAGTGCAGTGCTGGTGGGGAACTGGACAGGATGTAGTCCTCCTCGACTGGAAGGAGGTCTGCAGTGGACAACTGGAGGCTTCCTGTACCTGGGAGTCCATCTTGGAGATGACCACTACATCCAAAAGAACTGGGAGGGTCTGTTGGACAAGGTTACAGCTCGGCTTGCCAAATGGAAGTGGATACTCCCTCAGTTATCCTATAGAGGACGGATGCTGGTCATTAATAACCTGGTGACCTCCAGCCTGTGGCACAAATGTATTTGTTTGCAACCTCCACTTTTGCTTGTTCAGCAGATACAGAAGGCGATCATAGATTTCTTTTGGACTGGTACCCATTGGATACAGAAGGGCGTTCTATTTTACCATTGGATGAAGGCGGACAAGGACTTATTGACATTACCAGCAGGATTGCTGCTTTCCGCCTTCAGACCATTCAAAAACTGTTGTATCCTGTTGAGCAGAGCCAGTGGATGAACTTAGCCGTACTCTTCTTTAAACAGGCCAGGCATATGGGACTTGGGAAAAGTTTACTGCTGTGCCACTTGGATAAGATCAAGACTTTACAGGTGCCAGGTTTTTATAAAAGCCTTTTAGCAGCATGGCAACTACTGGCGATAAAAAAGGACTGTGATGACCTCTCCACATTTTGGGTCCTTCATGAACCACTGTTCTACAATCCTGCTGTTGGCACTGCTACAGGAATTTCTGAAAACTTTATTAATCATTTCATAATACATGGAATAACCACGATAAAGGACATAATTGACTGGGAAAATTACACTTGGAAAAGTGCACAAGTGGTAGCAGTGGAGACAGGAGTGCACTCAGTCCGCTTAATGGAGAAGTTTCTGTGGCAGGTACAATCATCAATGGACAGGGAATCCATGACACTCCTGCACGGAATTTTCTTATCACAACTGAAGCCAATTGACGAAACGCCTTTTCCAACACTTACTGTGTCTCCGGCTGTTGAACTGAGGGATGGTGAGACTAATGTTTTAGCCTTAAGTTCTCTAGAGGCGTTATCTCTACCTACAGTGCCGGGGAAACAGCTGTACAGGATTTGTGTGAAGGTGAACAACCTGGAGCAGCTGAGGACACAAAGACACGACACACCTTGGAGAGACAAGCTTGGAGCCCCTCAGGGACTGAACCCTGCATGGAGGTCGTTGTACAAGCCGCCATTGGCCAGTAGGGTGGGAGACCTGCAGTGGAGGTTGGTACATGGGATACTAGCGGTGAACTCCTTCTTATCGATTATATGTCCGGGGGTCTCGGATTGCTGCCCTTTTTGTGGTCTGAGGGAAAGTGTCTTTCATGCTTTTATGTATTGTGAGAGGCTCCAGACCTTTTTTAGTAAAATTGAAAGAATAGTAGAAGGGCTGGGGGTCCCGTATAATGGCACGGTGTTTGTGTTTGGGGTTAAAATTACTAAACACACCAGAGAAAATATGAACTTAATTAATTTTATTATCGGGCAAGCAAAACTGTCAATATGGAAGACCCGTAAAAACAAGATTACTGGGAGAGGAAATGAAAATGTTGTTGTCTTTTTAGAAAAGTATGTGAAAGTAGGATATTAGTGGATTTTAATTTTTATAAGTCCACAAATAATTTAGCAAAGTTTAAGGAAATGTGGTGTGTGAATAATGTGCTTTGTGTATGTGATGAAGATAATTTGCAATTTGTGCTCTGAGTTTGGTGTTTTACTCCTTTATAAATTGGGTTGATAAATTAAGAATAAGTGGGATTGGAGGGTGGAAACAATGGGAGGGATTAAATAAATATATATTCCAAGAACAATATGAATATGTAATGGTTTAAAAGTGAATAATCATCATTAGGAATGTGTACGTGGTTTTTTGTAAGACTTAAGTTTTTGAGTTTACTGTGTTTTTTTGTGTATTTATTCCTGTGTTTATTCAATAAAGTTTGGTTTTAAAATAAAATATCTATCTATCTATCTATCTAATAGCACCTTATCTATCTATCTATCTATCTATCTATCTAATAGCACCTTATCTATCTATCTATCTAATAGCACCTTATCTATCTATCAATCATATAGTACCTTATCTATCTATCTATCTATCTATCTATCTATCTATCATATAGTACCTTATCTATCATATAGTACCTTATCTATCTATCTATCTATCTATCTGTCATATAGTACCTTATCTATCTATCTATCGTTACTGTATACACACACACACAGTATACATATTTAGGTTTACTAAACCTCTCAACTGTTCACAGCCCCTCTCCCGGTACCCTCCTCTTCCTGACTGTCATCTATATTAACATGGCCTCCTCCCTCCCAGCCACACAGCAGGTCAAGCCTGTAACCCTCAGGACATTCCATGACCCGTTTCCTTCATTGTGTGAGGAGTCAATCTGGAACAACAGCTCAGCACTCACAGTTTACAAAGCGTATTTATTTATTTATTTATTTATTTTTGTAAAACTGCATTTTGTGGAAAATAACCAAAATCTGATGGAATTTAAATAAAAAACAAAATAAATGTTGTTTTCCTCTTATACCCAAAATAGATGTTTTAAAGTAAAATACTTTGATTAATGAAACATTACTTCAGAAATATTTATGTTGCATAGGAGAAAGTCCCTGATGCACATCCAAAATTTTGTATGACAGGCTGTTTCAGCATGCTCCCATAAATCAACAAGCTCTAAAATTAAATGTGTTACCCCTTCTATATGAAACATAGGAACAAAATATAAAACCTTTAATACTACTTTAATCAATTAATAAACAGGGTGAATTTTTAAGTTACAACAGATACGTATCATTGAACTAACAACTTTGCTAACTTGAAGGAGCACACGCAGGGACAGGCGTTCCGGCCAGGATTGGTTATATTCCCTTAACTGAGGCCAATATGATGGAATGATGAAAGGAGGCTTGGTTTCAGAAATGTACGCCTTTCCTAAACGCTAGATAGCAGCATCTTTGGAGGAAGGTACACTCATGGAAAACCACAGGGCATACTTGGACTTGTAGTGGCGTGAGGCAACCCTGATGGCGTCTGTGAATGTCACCAGAGGGCACTACTGGGAGTTACGCTCCATGCTTAACAAACCTCCGATTGATACTTCCATCGGGTTATGCCCTGGCACAAGAACTTCTCCTGGGTCAAAGATAAAAGGAGCTGCTCAAACACACATGATGAAGTCGGAGTTGGGAGGAAGAGGGCAAAACTTAGGGGAGGAAGTGGAATCTGGAGGGGAATCTGAAGAAGAATAGAGAAGGAAGATAACGTTTGGCTACTTGTGACTGTTTTATGGAGGAAGGAATGTGGATAATATATTTATTGGAATGTGTGTCAGTTGTGTCTGGGGTTTGGGGCGCCTAGCTTCAACACTACATTAGGTGGGGCAAACTCAGTCCTAGAGGTCCACAACAAGTATTTGATGACATTGTACCCATTTTCATATTCTTTGCAGACTCTTTGATTTTATCAAAGGATGTGCAGTGAAAGTAACAAATCATTGCAAAAATATTCTGAAACTGCTCTATTAATTCAGAAAGCATAGCAAATGCGTGTCTGTTTAGATAGCAAGAATTTGCAGGTCAACAGGCTGGTAATCTGCAAAACTCCATTGTGAGGCTAAGAATTGTGAGTGTGACAATGTGAGAGCTAAGCATGTCATAACAAAGTTTACTAGAGTAAAAGAAAAGGGAACACATTCCTAATAAGAGATAATGTACAGCATATGAGATCTTACAGGCTGGACTTGAATTAGGCAGAACATGAAACAACCTGAAATGACCAATGCATGCCGCAAATTGTTTGCCTCCATTGCTAAATCATAGCAGCAGAACAGATTGAGGTTAAAATCAAATTTGAAATTTCTCTTCTCTCTTTCCAAAGCAAACATCTAAACCTTCTTTACACAAAAAAATCTAAATATTATAACTGAAAGATGCCACACGCAGAGAGAAGAAAATAACGTACGCTGGAAGAAAATACTAAAAATGAAGAGCTTTCCAAGTGCCGAACACCCAGCAGGCAATAAACAGAAAAAAGAAAAGCAACATCCATTACTAAACAAGTAATGCACTAAAATTGAAGCAAAAAACATCCCACTCCACTTGTTAAGAGCCGAGATTCAAAATCTTCAAGAGCAGCTTAGATTCTGCAGGTTTATCACTCATGACCAAAATAATTCTACAGTGGCAGGGAAAGGATGTGAAACTGGAAAGGGTTTGTGTTCGGTGTTTTTAAATTCCTGTAACCTTTTCTTGTAAGAATCACACACCTTACAAGCAAACAGAAAAAAAAACACTAATACCTGGTCATGGGAAATGACAGCCACGATCTTGATGCTAAAGGATGACTTTTATATTAGTTACAGTATATTACAGTGAGTGAAATATACAGTATTTTGAGCAAGGATATTAGTGAAGCAACTGTTGACAAGCTGTGCCATGGTATTCATTATTGACCACTGCGGTAAGGTTGTGCTGACGCCGTGGAAATAACAGTGTAGTGCCCCTGGGTCCTGACCTGACAGAGACATAAAAGCAGCTCCATGATCGCCATTTTGCAGACAGTTTAGCATGTGTATAGATTTAATACTTTTGTAGTTAGTAGAATCATGGCTTGGGATTTTTTGGGTTACAAAAAATGTTCCACCACAGAAGTACGGTTGGAAAACAGTGCTCTACCTACACCTTTGCTCCTGGAAAGCTAAAAAAATCTTCATTTCTGCTATCTCACTTAAAAACTGACACTGTGCATTACTTGGGTGGTTATGTTGCATCCTTTGTATAAATTACAGAAGATACTGCAAACTTGAACAGGCAGGGATAATCATTACTCTTCTATTTTATAGACTTTTATCATTTTATTAGGGTAGTCAACAAATAAGTTGCCTGTATTGAGATGCTAAAGACTTATTTTGGTTTTAGTGCCACTCAAAATTAACTTATTTAGCACTTCTGTGATTCGATCTTCTTACTGAAAAATGTAATGAAAAGAGAGGGCTGTTATTGTCACAACTTTTTTCTATTGCACCAGGTCTCCCACAATTCCCTCCCACTCTCCTGCACCTATGTCAGGATGTATAAAGCAAGAAAATAAGCACCAGTGCTACATGTGGCGTATCGTTGTTATACTCTAACTGTGTAATACAAAATTGTAAACCTTTAAATTAAAATTTTATTCCACTAAATTTTTAAAGGTAGTATATAAATATGGCACTGGATGTGTATGTCATTCATTTATTTGTAGTATTGTTTTTTAAAAACATGGAAATGCTGCCCTGACCAAAGCACTAACTGAGGTGTTTGCCTTGTTGCTGGCCTGGATGCATCAATATCTTTTAACTCATTAAATAGGCCACATTAAATGTAAAAATTAACACATTAACTTTCCCAGGCCTTTATATATATATATATATATATATATATATATATATACATATATATACACACACGCACACACACACTATATACACTCATGTATAAGTCGGGTCTTGAAACCTGAAAAATTGATCATAAAATCAGACCCCGACTTATACGCATGTTCTAAAATGCGACACTTAATTTTTTTTTTTTACATCTTGTCGCCTCCTCCAATCTCACACCAATTTCTTAGACACATTGAATTTTGTTACAGCAACGCAGTTACCAATTTCTTTCGCCACTTCAATGACTTTTCATTTAAAAACCAGCTTCATATTTTCTTCTGATTGAGCACTCCATCGTAGATAAGGGATGCTCTTCCGATTAAGGTGTATGAGGTTGTGAGATACAAAAAACACAAATCAGTGCAAGCATTGCTTCGGAATAGTTCAGGTATTACCATGTGGCCACATAGGCACAATAGAGAGAGAGAGGTGAGGAGCGCCTGTTGATACAGCGCATTGCCACACCCACATAGAAAATAAAGGCAGTGTGCTCTGTGTTTACTCTCTCAGGTGGGAGTTAGCAGATCATAAACTCTTGGACCAATAGTGTAAGTTTTCTACATTTGACTTATATGACTGACATTATAAAATACCAGAAATTATACTGTAAAAGCAAGTCCCGACTTATCCAGGGATTATATACAGTAATCCCTCCTCGATCGCGGGGGTTGCGTTCCAGACCCCCCCGCGATAGGTGAAAATCATGAAGTAGAAACCATATGTTTGTATGGTTATTTTTATATATTTTAAGCCCTTATAAACTCTCCCACACTGTTTATAAATATTCCCCGCAGAGTTATACAGCATAATCCCTGTGTATTCTCTTAGATATTAGGTAACATTCATTGAAATTATGTATATAAACACACTGTTTATATACAGTAAAACCTAAATATTATTTTAAAGATATTGAGTGTCTCCGATATCACATATGTTACAGCCATTACGATAGACAGGCCACCAGCAATAAATACGTACAATGCAAGAAAAATAGTATACAGTAAATGTACTAAGTACTGTAAGTAGAAAATTAATTATGGTTACTCACCAACAATGACACGATGACTTGTCCGATAACAATGAGTTTAATTTTACTGCACAACAAAGGAGAGCGTTACAGCTCTTCCAAAGGAGCCACTTCAGGCGATTGTGTAGCACTGCCGTTGTTCTTCTTCTGGCAGTCTTCAATCCAAATCCCTAAAGCAGATTCCATCCTGACTTATTACATCCACTTACAACTCGTTTTGCACCCTGGTTAAAAGGACACTGCGGCCGTAGATCTTTTATTCCTTTCCTATTTTTTAAATAAAAAGAATCGTAGCCTTCAACTAATCCAAAACGTTTACCTTTTCGGAATCGTTAACATCTTCCATTTGCGCTTGGGCATGGCCCCTGAAGCAGTAGCAGATCGTTTTGGAGCCATAATGAAGGGCTTGACTATGCACAAAGATAAACACAAAAGAGAACAACTATTTACACAGCGAAACACGTTGTTGCTGAATGAGCGAGACGAGACTTCCTGGTTAACACTGCATTCAGCACGCAGGAACTTAACTGCGTGCTCTGATTGGTTAGCTTCTCAGTCATCCGCCAATAGCGTCCTTTGTATGAAATCAACTGGGCAAACCAACTGAGGAAGCATGTACAGGAAGTAAAAAGACACATTGTCCGCAGAACCCGCGAAGCAGTGTAAAATCTGTGTTATATATTTAGTTATGCTTTGATATAAAATCCGCGATGGAGTGAAGCCGCGAAAGTCGAATCACGATATAGCGAGGGATTACTGTATACCCTCTTCCTATTGAAAAAACAAAAGTTGGATCCAAAATGGCCGACTTCAAAATGGCCACCATGGTCACCACCCATCTTGAAAAGTTTTCCCCCTCACATATACTAATGTGCCACAAACAGGAAGTTAATATCACCAACCATTCCCATTCTATTAAGGTGTATCCATATAAATGGCCCACCCTGTATATATATATATATAGTGATGGACAGCCGGCATTTCAATCCAGCCGGGACGTCCCTCTACAGAAGAAAGCAGCCATTTTAGGGCATTATATCCCCCGGGACGCTAGACGGCAGCTCCCCTGGATGGAAATGGTTCCTCGGATTCACGCAGGGCAGCATAGGACATGGAGTCCGTCTCTTCAGCCCTGTTGGGTGCCATGGGTGCCGCCAGGGGGAGCTCACCAAGAACCCAGGGACTTCTATGAATATGCCACCCCTGAAGTACTTAAGGGTCATGAGGACAGAAGCCCGAAGTACTTCCGGGGGAACTTGACGAAAGAAGATGTGGTATTGATCCGGAGAAGAAATACTTCTGGGTCATGGACTTTAAAAGGACTCTGGGAAGCCCCAGCAGATTGAGCCGGAGTTGGGAGGAAGTGTGACAGAGCTGCTGGGTGGAGTGGAGGATTTATTATTGTATTGATTATTATTATTATTGTAATACTGAGTATAGTGGAGGTGCTTGGTGCACACTTTTGTTATAATAAATTCATTTTTTTGGACTTTTACCTGGTGTCTGACGTGTGGTCTGAGGGTTCAAGGGGACAATAGTGCCCCCAATCTGTCACTAAATATATATATATATATATATACTGTATACATTTCAAAAGAAAGATACATTTTGAAATTTCAGCCATCCTTTTAATAACACACATTGTATAGTCATTTTTTTCTATGAAGTTCTTGTTACATGACTGTAATAAAAATATTACTACTATGGTATTTGTCAGAAATAACTATTCTTATTTAATTGTTTCACACAATTTATACTGGTACTCCATAATTTTGTGAACATGAAATGCAGCTTTGTTCAATAAAGTTGATCCTAGTACTATTGGGAACTTCCATATTTATTCTAGCCAAGTATGTAAAAATGAATAGGGCTGCAATGATCTCTGAGTGGATCTGGTTGAGGTCCAGTTTTAATTTTGCACTAGTGGTGACACCCACATCTAAATATGTCTTGCAGTTAATCAACATGGGCCACCCCACCCTGTACCCCAAGTATACTAGGTTAGAATTGTGGCCCCACTGCTATAGTCATCCTCACACTCGCATGTGACTTTCCAGCCCATCATTTACATAATCTTTAGGAGTTGTGACAGTGGCAACATGCTGTAGTGACTCAGTCAGAGGGGTGAACTACTGTGTGTGTGAGAGCTGACAACCAATAAGTTATCAGCCAGAAGTGCAATGCACATAATATGCCCAATTGGAAAAATGAAAAGCTGTTGTTTTGGAAGCACAGACAGACGGTAGGCTTGTCTGTTTGATTTCCTGTGTTTTTCATAATTTGACAGAATGAAAAAAGGAAAAAGATGGAGTGAGACTATAGCTGAACCAAACTTAAAAAACATTTCTACAGTAGGCAGCTCAGCAGCATGTTGATTGGCTGTCTAATGCACCAATCTCTATGTTCTATGAAAGTCTGAACCTGTGAAGAGAATGTGTGAAGAGCTGTGTAGTCCATCATCCCCTGCAATATCCTCAAGGCAAGTAACAACAGTCAGTAAGTGTAACAAGCTCTCCAACTCAAGGCAAGTAGCATAACACCAGCTTAAAAAAAGAGTTAGTCATGCAAGACATTACAAGACCCCAGTAAACTGTTAACTATTAAATACACTTTATCTAGCAAAATATGAGCTGTAATTGCCTTTTACTTAAATTAGTATCAAACACTACTGTACTGAGCAGCATGGAGGTTAATAATGTGTTATCTTCAAATTAATATTTTGACACCAAATATAAAAAAAGGAAAATTATACTTCAGCAAACAGTTTTTCTATTGGGAACATTTTTTGTAGATATTTATGCATCAACATGCTATCCCTCTGTCAAAACTGCCTGCAACTTTCTGTATCATCTCTCGATTGTCAGTGACTTTATTTTCTTGGTCAATACAGAAACTTCATCCATCCACCACTGTGGCCTCTCTGGGTGTCAGTGAGGGAACATTCCCAGAACTAAGAAGCCAACTGCAGAAAAAACTCTTTAGAGGTTTTTGAATTATTAATCATTTTGTAAAACTGACGGATTTCAGGAAGCTAAATTTAATGCCCTATAAATATATAACCTTGGCAGATGTATGTTTAATTAGCTAATTAACTGATTAAGTATTTATAAAATGTGGCAAAGGACACTGGTGAGGAGCAGAGACACAAATATCTAGAAGTAGTAATGGTATATTAGAAAACTCAAAGTACACAGAAAGATGAACACTGGTTAGCCATTTCCAAAACAAACCCTTGACTAACAGATTGCAACTGGCAAATCTGACTACCCCAAACGTAAATGACTTCACTCTTTATAAAAACACATGGTGGTTAGTGCAGAAACTTGACAAAGTAATTATACATTCTTGCAAAACAAACTCTTTTGGGCTTAACCCATAATTATCTAAGTCACATGTACATTTAACATATACATGCATTTATTTATTTATATATATATATACACACACACACACACATATATATATATATACATAAACACACACTATAAATAAAAATCAGTTTTGGCTCAATGCCAGGAATGACAGCAAAGGAAAACAGCCATAATGGAGGGCAGTGAAATGTAAGCTCAGGGACTTAAAAAACTTGAAAACAGCTTTTGTTTTGATTCACTGGGTCACTAAAACTCAGTTAAGATTCCTTTCATACTCTCATTCAAGTGAATGCTGCAGTCAGACCGGTGCTAACCTGGGCCATATGTTTGGTTGCACACTGCCTTTACAAAAAAAAAGGCTAACCTTTCTTAAAAGCAAACACATTTCATTTTTTTTTTAATTTTAGAAAAATATTTAAAGACAATTTTCTGAATGTAATATAATTTACTTTTATTCTTCGTCTTCAATTTTCAGCATGTTTTGCGTTTCCCAGCTAAGCACATTTGTATGTTGGCTGTGTTAATTAGTCTGGACTGCAGTCCTCATGGCTTTCTTCACCAAAAGGACTTTTTGAAAATCATTCATTGGGGTGTATATAGAGTATCGTATAATCATACAGTAAACACAAACCAGTAGCTCCAACAACACTTTTCTTTCATGTTTAATATAGAATGTTAGAATGTGACAAGCATTTTGTGTAGTAAGTCGCTACGGTACTATGTGGTTTGTAGGCATGTGATGTGTGTGGCTTGTGACAGCCATGACTTACCGTATGAAATGCCACTTGTTTTATGCACAGAGCCAACCTTTGGAAAAACTAATGGAAGACTCACGAGAGACTTGAGCTCAAGTCGATAAACAAGTTAGAAAACATATGCATTATTATAATATTCAAGAACTCTCAGAGATTTCGATAAATATTTTGAATGTTGGGACAATTTAAAGTGTTGTTTATTTATGTCATTGAAGAGGCAGATACCCAACTTTTGTTTATTAAATATTTCTGTAACAATGAACGATATTTAAAAATAATAATGGTAATTGAATGTGGTTAAATGTATTAATAGGGTATATAAAGTATATTTTTTAACAGCATTTTTAAATTCAAGTAGTAAAAAATGGAAGCCATTAGGCTTGCAGTGGGTGAAACTGCTTTCTTAAACACCAAACACCAACTCAATGACATAAAATCAGATCAATTAATGTACTGTTGTTAGCTGAATTTTCAGTTGTGGACAGCCAATGGATAATTGTAGTTCATATTTCAAAAAATGATTACCTGAAATCTATGCTAATCTTGTTAGCTGAAATGGTATAAGAAGTGTCCTCAAGGTGATTTTGAGAACATTTGCAGGGTGCATCAGAAGCTAATCGTATGTGTAAATGAGCAAAATTTACAAGTTGAAAAACTTCTTTTATGGTAAATTTGAAGCAAGTCAGTCAGTAATTTTGGTCACTTACAATGTTCCGCACTTTTAAGACAGACACTTTCAAAAATTCTTCAATGTTTTTATAAATGGGAGATTTCACAAATTGGTTAATAAAGTATCTATCTATCTATCTACAATGTGTTATAATAAAGATATCTCAATGAAGGCTGAATGTATTATAATTTTTTATTTACTTTTGATTATGTATTATTACATTTTACCTCTACTTTTACTTTTTTACTTTAACTTGTTACTATGTTTTATTATTCACTGGTATAAAAATAGACTGATGCAGTGAAAAAGTCATGCAATTGGTTTTCTATCTTTAAAAACTAAGCACCAACTAAGCACTCTTCCTCCCACACCCCACATACTCTTGTATATACCAGCTTTGTAAACACAATCACTTTCTCTATGGAGGAGTGCCCGACGTCCTCCGAGCAGCTCAGCTGCGAGATAGTGGGTGCCTAGTGCCCACCTCCAAGGGTTGGTGAGCGAAGCGAGCAGGGGGCAGAGCCCCTAAGTATATGTAAATTAAATTATGAAACCATTTTCGACAAAGAAATTCATGATTATTTGGTAACACAAAAGTCAATATTGATGCTTAATATTTGCAATACAGTTGTTCCAGACCCCCCCGCGATAGATGAAATTCCGCGAAGTAGAAACCATATGTTTCTATGGTTATTTTTATATATTTCAAGCCCTTATTAACTCTCCCACACTGTTTATAAATATTCCCCGCAGAGTTATACAGCATAATCCCTGTGTATTCTCTTAGATATTAAATATGATTCATTGAAATTATGTATATAAACACACTGTTTATATACAGTAAAACCTAAATATTATTTTAATGATATTGAGTGTCTCCGATATCACATATGTTACAGCCATTACGATAGACAGGCCACCAGCAATAAATACGTACAACGCAAGAAAAATAGTATACAGTAAATGTGTGTACAGTGACACTAAACGTACGTACATGTACTAAGTACTGTAAGTAGAAAATTAATTATGGTTACTCACCAACAATGACATGATGACTTGTCCGATAACAATGAGTTTAATTTTACTGCACAACAAAGGAGAGCGTTACAGCCTTTAAAGGAGCCACTTCAGGCGATTGTGTAGCACTGCCGTTGTTCTTCTTCTGGCAGTCTTCAATCCAAATCCCTAAAGCAGATTCCATCCAGACTACTGCCTTATTACATCCACTTACAACTCGTTTTGGACCCTGGTTAAAAGGACACTGCGGCCGTAGATCTTATATTCCTATCCTACTTTTTAAATAAAAAGAATCGTAGCCTTCAACAAATCCAAAACGTTTACCTTTTCGACAATCATTAACATCTTCCGTTTGCGCTTGGGCACGGCCCCTGAAGCAGTAGCAGATCGTTTTGGAGCCATAATGAAGGGCTTGACTATGCACAAAGATAAACACAAAAGAGCACAACTCTTTACACAGCGAAACACGTTGATGCTGAATGAGCGAGACGAGACTTCCTGGTTAACACTGCATTCAGCAGGCAGGAACTTAACTGCGTGCTCTGATTGGTTAGCTTCTCAGTCAGGAGAACTTAACTGCGTGCTCTGATTGGTTAGCTTCTCAGTCATCCGCCAATAGCGTCCCTTGTATGAAATCAACTGGGCAAACCAACTGAGGAAGCAAGTACAAGAAGTAAAAAAGACACATTGTCCGCAGAACCCGCGAAGCAGCGAAAAATCTGCGTTATATATTTAGTTATGCTTTCATATAAAATCCGCGATAGAGTGAAGCAGTGAAAGTCGAAGCGCGATATAGCGAGGGATTACTCTATAGAAATTAACTGTTAATTAATTACAGAAAAAACAGCTAATAATGCAGTCTTTACTTTGAAATGTTAGAACTACACAAACCTCTCTAGGCCCTATGCTGCAAAACCACAACAATCAGTACTCTGGGTTGTGAGGCTGAGCATTCCTTGAGTCACGATGTTAAAATGGGTCTTCAAAGACAAGCAACTGCTCATCTCTGTCCACTGCAATGTGCTTTATTAAGAGAAGGTTCTGGAGATTACTAAAACAAATTTGGGACACAGCACAATTTAAAATAGAGTCATAATGAAACTACACTGTTCCCAAACCTTATTTAAGAAATAATATGACAAATTTTCCTAATATGCAATCACATACAAACCAGTACCTTTCTAGACTAACAACATACCAGGGTGCTTTATATGCACATTTACTTCTAAAAATTGGACCCCAAGCAGGTGGAGCGACATGCAGAGGCTCACACAGAGACACAGAGCTAAGCACTGAAGGAACACCTCACAGGCCACACTACCCATCAGGCTTAGCAGGGCTGGTTGAGATGTTCATAAGAAACACATACTGTATATGGGGAGATTTATTATTAAAGTAAAGATCGCTCTCTCCTTTGAGCTGATAAGGAGGAACAACAAACCATGTATTTAACTGAAATAAATAAAATTAATCACACCCAGATGCTTTTGGTAAACGATATTTTTGAAACAACAATTGCTAAAGGGATACCAGCATGGACTCTGGGGACCAACTACATCAATTCAAATATTATATGAAATTTGACCACATGAAACCCTATACAAATTCTTATGCAACCTGATTACGTGAACCTTTTTTTTTATTATACCCATTTATTTTTGTTGCTTTAAAATATTTTGTAATGTAAGCTGCAACCAAAAAAATACTGTATTTATCAAAATAAATATCCAATAATACTTCAAATTGTGAATATATATTATACCCTGATTATACCCAGAATGTTTAATATCAGATTATGTAGGACTTCAGTTTCTGTGACAATGCTCACATTGTGCTCTGACTGGAATATATGTGACATCTGCTCGCCTTGCCAATAACAAAAGATAATATTTAAGTCCCTCTCACTTACACGACAGGCTGACATATACAGACACAGACAGGTACCTGCAGACAAAAGACCAGCAGAGCAGAGCAGAGCAGAGCAGAGGAGAGCAGAGCAGATCTGTCCACACAGGAGGAATGAAAGCCCAACACATCTGCAGGCAATCAGCCGACGACAGTGGAGTGAACAGAGAGCTGCGTGGCTCATTAAAACTACACTCGTCTTAAACGATGTGCAGCTGAGCAGATTCCGAAATATTATTTTCCAATGTTTTGTACTAATTTCAAGTCCAGAAGTTAAAAAAAGAAAAATACAGATACTGTAACTGCGGTATCTAACACATTTTCTGAAGGAACTGCCTTTCCTTAAAACACCCTTGACTTGCTTGTGAAAAAACTTCATCCAATCAAGCGGTACAATTTGGTGTTGTGAACTGTAATTACTTCAGATGGTAAACATGTTTGTATTATTTGCATTTGGTGCTTAATGCCAAGCACATTGCTATTATTTACTGTAAAGCTAATTTTCTTATATAAGTAATAATTACATTAAAGGTAATTTTCTTACACATGTATTTTAAAGGTAAAATTCCTTTCAGTGCCAGGCCTACTCTGGATCTACTCAGGTTTACAGTTAATCGGTAACATCTGGGCACTTGGCTTCTTACCCTTAGGCTTCATTCTTGTGTGTTCCCAATTCCTGTTTTTCAATAGTCCTTTAACAATTTGCCCTTACTAGTTGCCTTAATGTAAACCACTGCTCTCAATCCTTTTCCAGCTCAAATAAACAGACTCTTTCTCTTGTAGGGTGTCATGGAAAGCACCATCTGAAAGTGCTGTACAATGCAATTTACAAAGTGGCAATAGTTACAAACAATTTCAAACAAAAACTGACTAAAATGACCAAGTCAAGGTCACACCATGAGTACATAATGAGGAGTTAACAGGCAGCCCTGTGACTTCACGCCAAGTTCCTTATCATGGCTTGGTGTGTGTGAGCAGGCACTGTGAAGTAATGGCAAAGTAAAACAAAATGTAATAATCTCTACTTTGTGAAAAGTTCAAATATACCACTACACTGTAAAAATGATTTTACTAATGCAAAGCAAACCAGCTCTATAAAAACTGCAAACTGTAACAAAGTCAGCCTGTTGCGTCAAGCCCTGCTGTTAACTTTCGAGGCTGCTCATCCCGGCGGGCTAGCTTGCTTATTTTTCCACTGCATGTGAGACTTATTAGATCCGAGTCCTGAAAGGGATAAGCTGGTCTATAAAAACACTTCGGGATGGTGTTTCACTTACGTGAGGAAAAGGCTATTCAGGAACACTGCTCTGTCCCACGCAAAACTAGGGCGACACACCTGATTCCTTTCTAGTTCTCCTCTCCTCTTACCGCCATGTTCTTTTAGTATCGATAGGCAGCTACCTGCTTATTCCACACTCAGAGGCGGCAAGATGTTTGTTGGTTCCACTCTTTGTCCTCTGTGTGGTAATATAACAATCGCTCTTCACAGTCACACCATAGTGTGGTGGGGTCTACTTCAACCTTTTCTGTTTTTCCTCCTCCACTTCAGTGTGTTTATACTACTGGCAGCATACTTGTCTGTGTCTACACTGAAATGATTCTTTAGCATCTCCCTAATGTGGCCTCCATTTATTTAGGGTCCTAAAGATAATTTGGTCTCAGAGAGCCACTAGCCATATTTTCCACCCCATGATATCCATGCTGAATAGTTATTTGGTGCATCTTAATTTCAAACAAGGCATATTTAAGACATGCGTATTGAACATTATTATAAGTGTGTTGATGACTATGCAGAAATATGAAATTAATTTGCTTTTAATGGTGTTTCTCTTAGTAGGTCAGGCTCAAAAAGCTTTGGTCACCCTTTGTGTTTCGGTACAGCCATTTAAAGCATAAACTGCTGTGTCCATAAGATTATTTATTACTTTTTACTGTAATCCACCGTAGAAAGCAAATTTTGTAACACTATCAGAGGCGTGAGATAACTGAAGAACAGTAATACCAACTGCTGTGGCTAGTTCGGATGTTTGTAGTTCTATGGCAAATGCTGAAGATGATCTCATTCTTGATTACAATACAAGAGTTTGATACTGTAGGGGTATATAGTAAAGAAAACTGGCAAACAAACAATTTCTTTCATCACGTTTATTCAAGAACGGGAATTCAAAAGCTGCACTGTGTGTTACAATTGGATCTGTAGCAACAGCGAGGTATTGTATGCACAAGACTTTAGTGAAGCCATTCCTGCCCAGGGTTTGTTTCCTGCCTTACACCCTCTGTTAGCTGGGATTGGCCCCAGAAGAACCCCGTGACCCTGTAGTTAGGATATAGCGGGCTGGATAATGGATGGATCTCCTGTCATAGCCTTGGGGATCAAAGTGCAGATGGCCTACCGCCTGTGCAATGCAAAGGAGGAGATGGATTTGTCTAAGACAAGAACAAGCTTGTATATTTTCAAAAGAGTCTCCAAACCCAACAACAGAAACTGTCCCAGAAGATGTTTTGGTCTCAGTTTTAAGAATTCAAGGTGATCAGTTTTATATTTTGGCAAAATAGCGGGCCAACATTGTTTATTTTTGACGCTCCCTGTAATTATTTCATGTTCATTTTAATCCTTCATCTATGTATGGAAAACTCCATGATCCTCCTTGATCAAGTAGTATTTTTATAACCAGGTAGTGAGAAGTCAAGTAAAATGACACCTTACAGCTTACATCTTGCCTGAAGAATGGGGCCTGAGTTGCCTTGAAAGTTTGCATATTGTAATCTTTTTATTTGGCCAATAAAGAGTTCATTTTGGCTAACACAGTGCAGCACTCTAGCATAACCAGGTAGATATTGCTATTTAGCCCTGTGAGCTTGAAATGATAATGTGGATTTAAAATGGATGGATGGATTTTACACCTCAGAAGTTCTGCAAAGAACTACTCCATATAGATGGAACTCAATTCTGCTCTTGTTAAAAACTAAATTCAGAGAATAAGGCTAAACAAATGAAAAGTTTTGCAACCAATATGGCCGTATAAATGTAATCAGAAAGACTCTTTTAATCATTCAGTCTTAATTACATACGTTTTCCAAGTTTGATTTTAAAAGCATGTAGACATCAAATCACCTTACTCAATCATATTTCAGTCTTCATTTATATAATGTCTGATCTGTCTTAAAAGAAGATCAATTCTGAACTAGTGCAGCCTTTTTTTTTTGGAAAGCAGAATTATGCCAGGCTTTCTGTTTGAGTTGTGATCGTTTATCTCCCCACATGTAGCAGCTGTACAGTGGCCGATGCCACACTCAATATTGTGCCCCACAGGATGCCTTTTTCGTACTGCAAGACAGCTTGTATTTATTCCTTACTGGAAAAAGGCCAGTGATAATCTGGAAATAAATCATATATGAAGAACTCCATGTCCATATCTAAATATATTTTTACAGCTCATTCCAGAAGTAGCTCTGCTGTTACAGTTTGATCTAAATGATTTATTTCTTGTTAAGCCAGTTAAATGATGTGTCATAGTTTAATAACTAAACATAAAACTGTATAGTCACTTAGAATAAATGCAGAGTTTAATAGGGCAGTCTAGATCATTCATGGTGTGGGTACAAACAACTAATTTGTCTTTTTCAAAGATGTGAATCACTGTTAAACAATTTACTTTTTCATAAAAGATCTGCAGTTCTTTAGCCTTCAATTTTGCATTTTCTTCTTTTTATCTCACTTTTTCTGATACTAAGACACATAAATATTTAAGTTACTCTTACAGCATACTTATTGTCCATTTAAAGCTGTTACAGGAGGTTCAGAACGGCTTCAAAAATGTAAGTTTCATGTTTATTATATACAACTAGTTGAATTACCTGGTGTTGCTCAGGCGGGAATATGGAAAGATAAGTATTACACAGTATATTACTAAACTTCCTTACCTTTAAACTTGTGGAATTTAGCATACACGTAACTATTGTTATCACTGGACAGAAATTTTGCACTTTGAACCAATGAATTATTCTGCAGAGGTTTGTCAAGAAACGTTGATGGGACTCCTTCATACCTACGGCAATGCTGTTCAGCGCTCAGTACCCTGGTCATATATGAACCTAAACTTTTTACAGATACTGTGGCCAAGTGGCATGGACGTACATGTGGTGCTAATATCAGGTCCAACTCTATAGTGGGTCAGATGGCAACAGAGGGTGTGTTTGCTGGGCGACAGTGGGAATCCTCTATGCTAACTCCAGTGTTCAATCCCATAACCATGGCACCGGACAGGTGTAACACTGCACAAATGGACCCCCGCTCTGGGCTTGTGGAAGATTTGATTCTGGCCTCATCCTCAGGGGCTTACATGAGCCTCAGTAAACAAGACAACTTAATGTTTGGCCACCTCCTATACAGTACAAGTTGTTTTAGCCTCTCTTTTGTGAAGAGCTACTTCGATCACATCGCTATTTACCGTTGTTCTTTTTAGTTTTTGACTAATAGGGTTTATTAATTGTGCCCGTTAATTGAAATTTGAATGCATTTCTTTTGTGCCTTTTACTTGATTTTTTATTACCTTTTTTTCTTACATTTGCACATGCCTGGTGTGTCAACTGCAACATGTAGGCTCAATGTTGCTGTTATCAACAGTCTGCTTTTCTGGTGGAGAAGGCCAAACAAACTGTGATTGCCTTCACTACACTATTGGCACGTAGACTTATCTTGCTCAAATGGAAGAATCCTAACTCTCCTCGTCTAAGTCAGCGGGTAACTGATGTTTTATACTATTTGAAATTGGAAAAAAATCAAACTCTCACTTAGAGGATCTGTTCAGGACTTTTTTTAAAACCTGGCAGGATCTAATCAATAATATTTTCGAATAAGCATTTATATTGAGGAGAAAGGAATTCCTTTCTCCCTTTACTGTTCTAAAAAGTTTTACTCTGGCTGTTGGCCTTCCTCTCTCTTTTTCTCTTTCCCATAAGTGGGGGTTGAATTGAATTTAGTTTTGTTAAGTTTGACTTGATTGTATGGAATGTTACATGCTTTTAATAAATTTAATAAAAAATAAAAAAAAAGAACTCGTTTGTTAAATAATGAAAGAGAAAGGGCTTTGGGAAACACTCAGAAAACTCACTCGTTCTTTACCTACATTGTCTGTTATCTTGTTCGTTATTCTCTAAGATCAATAATTTATGGGAAATACACTCCAAATTGGGAGTCACGGCAAACATTCTCCCTTAAAAAATCCTCAAGGAAATTGTCATTAGATACAAAATGCAACTTGCAACACTGAGAGATGTCATCAACAAGGCAACAAAAAATTAAAACGATAAATAGAATTAAATTTCAAAACAACACAATGTGAAACTATTATCTAAAGAGCGTCAAAATAAATGTAGCCTGCTGAAGACCCAGACACTACCTTTAACCCTGCTGAAGAATGACAGTATCTTTAGGGGAGTTTTACTTCTGAATAAGTTTACTACAAGTTACGGAGAGAGCAAAAAAAAAAAACACATTTCTAGAATATAATAAAAATAAAATAAGCTGCTGCTGAACTTGACTCAAATCTCCTGCTCACAGTCCAATAGATTTGAATTTAAATATATATACTGTATATAAATATACAGTGTAATGTATATATAGTCTTGCATATACTATACAGAATAAAACACCCATTACAGAACAAAATATTAGCAATTCAATTCATTCTCAGTTTCTGAGCTCCAGTAACAGACTGGCAGGCTATGTTAGAAAAGCAATTAGTAATTCACCTGTGGAGAAATGGATTAAACAAAATAACAAAAAGCCTTTTCAATATAAACAAAGACAATATTTTTCTCAATGGTGTCCCTAAAAGGCACCCCATGTTCAGCATTAATTTGATAATTGGTCCGGACATGAATAATTATACAATTATGGATTAATTACACATTAAGAGAAGAGAAGCTAGAAGGATGATTTAATTTAATGCCTTACTGGAGGCATTAACCAGAGCTTATGACAAAGTGTGCCATCCAACACTAAACAAGCGTGGCATAAAGAACACACATGTGAGCAGAGATCTCCACACCAAGCAGCTCTTTAAGGAGTGCGTACTTTACACTACTGACACACACATATATCTAATGTTACAGATCCAATCAACCATCTGACAGAACGCCTGCTGTATCCAACAAATCCAAAGATTTGTGTTTTACAAATTGTTTTGTTTTTCACAGACAATTGCAGTTAATTTGCATGAAGATAAACTGTAGCTACATTTTGTAAATCATTGTAGAAAATGTTTTGAAATGTTTAAGTGGACTAGAACTGGATTTTAATAGTGTGGGTTGTCTTTGACAGAGCAAGCTACTGTACATGACAAACATTTACATTAACATCAAGTAATTTCTAGATATAGAACATTTGAACTGTAATGCTCTTATAATGGAGGATGCAAGGAATAAACCTGTATTTGTTTTAAAGCTGTTTAATCCTTTTCAGGGTTGTGGGGCTGAAGGTATCTCTGCAGCACTGGGTGCATGGAGGCACACTCACCCACACGAGGCTAAATTTGGAGTTGCCAGTTAATTAAAGCTGAACATGTCTGCGATGTGGGAGGAAAACTACAGTGAAACCCAGGTAGACGTGATGAAAATGTGCAAAAGATTTGAAGGACAGGCTTTTAGCGCAGTGATTGAGCAACACCATCATTGTGCCACTGCAAGGCTGAATATTTTTAATGAATTTTACAAATCTGTTACCATAAGATGTTTTCAGACACTGTCAGAGCAGCAAAGTTGGAAACAAAGAACATCTGAAAGTGGCTTTCTAAGAGAGAAGCTGTGGTCTGATGATGAAGGTGCCACCCAAAGCCCCGCAAATCTGATGGGGGCCAGGAGACTGTCCTGGAGAATGACAAAATAAGTATTCACAGCCCCTGAATTTTCCTTTCTTTTCCCTACAATACACCTGCTCCATTTTATTTACTTTGCCGTATGGTAATGCAGAATTCTTGTATGTTTAACTGAACGACTTAGTATTAACAAAGTGATTAGCTGAGATGACTTTTGAAATCCAGTGACTGCTGAATGTGTTACTTTCAAAACAAAGATGCTCCAGATAAGGGCAGGTTTGGGTCAACTGACAGCTGAAAAATCATCAATACTACAGAGATCATTTTTTTCTTGTTAAAGAGACACATTAAAAGATCAAATAATGTTTACAAGAAATGTTAGGAATATTGAAAGAATACACTAAAATGAAATTAAAAAAGCAAATGAGCAAGTCCATCAGTTTAACTTTTAACAGTTTTTGAAAGATCTAGAGAGTAGGAGCCACTCTAAGCTCCTTAGGAGATGGGTTACTGCAGGCAGGAGCAGCTTTCCCAAAGGCCCGTCCTTGGAATTGGGGAAGAAAAGGCTGGAGTCTGCAAATCTGAAACTGCAAGATGAGTGAGGTGTGCCAAGTAAGGATGGATGAAAGTGCCAACTCAAAAGTATGTTCAAATCTACTATAAATCATTTTAACAGAGTGATTCTGTGCTTTACTGAGAATCACTGCCCTTTCTGCAGAGCCATTGTGAGGCAGCTGTTGTAGTGGCTGCCCTGAGCACTACTGATATGGACACTCTGAACCTTTAGAGAGTGATTTCTTTTTGTAATGGCACAGAAAATGCTGCTGTAATTATGCCTTGAGCTAGGGAGGTATAACTCTGCCTGCCGTGAACACTCAAGACGGCAGATGTGCTACTACAAATAATTAATTCTGCTGACAGGATGAAGACATGGATTTTTTCCACTATACCACAAAATGGCACAATACAGAAGGAAAAAGGCTAAATACCCACTAACTGTGAATGACAAGCAGACAATGTTCCCCATTTATGTTACAATAGTCTCCATTTACATTTCATACTGTATCACAAACAGCTCAGCACTAATGGAAAATTGCATTAAGCTCACTCTAATGAAAATAGAATTTAACATACCATGGTGAAATATAGCTATTTAATGCTTCAATGGAACATTTACTTTGCTTTTCACCTATTTGCTGATGCATGACAGACTCGACAAACTGTTTTACATCATTCATTCTAAATCTGTATAATAAGAATACAAATTTTGAAAGCTTTACTCTGAACTCAGCAGCACCTCACTGTGTTTTTCCAACCACTGCCACAACAGCATTTTTGCTTCTAATGATGCGCTCTCTATTCTGTGTATCACCCATCATGTATAGTATACTGCACTGGCATTAAATGAAATGCATTAAGTGTAGAAATGTAAAAAGGTTCTCTATTTTTTCTATTACCTTCCCTAAGCCGGTCAGTAACAGTCACAATTTTAACGGTTCACCATTTCATTTTACCTAGCCCAGTGTCGTGAAATGTTATGGCCTAGACTAACAGCGAGGAACCAGGCATTGACAGGATTACAGTTCATGTCAGGGTACACTAAATACACGGGGCTAAGCAGGACTGGACTAAGTTAGCATTTCATGGGAGATCAGATAGATAGATACTTTATTAATAGAGGTATTCTGCGGTGGGCTGGCACCCTGCCCTGGGTTTGTTTCCTGCCTTGCGCCCTGTGTTGGCTGGGATTGGCTCCAGCAGACCCCCGTGACCCTGTAATTAGGATATGGCAGTTTGGATAATGGATGGATGGATGGATTAGAGGTATTAGGATTAATTAGGATCAACTATTTTTAAAATCTTTATTTTTATTCTAAAGGATAGCTAGTTATTTAGACTGAAGAAATGTATTTCTTTTGATGACAACTGCTCGGTTTGTTCTGTTATGTTTTCTTGGAGAAGAATGTGATTAAGTTTTTGGCAAGGGGCAGAGAAGTGCCCTGAGAAAACATACACAGTCATGAAGAGAACATGTGATGTCCATAAAGAAACGTACATGACGGGAATCGAGCCAAGGGGCCTGGAGATGTAAAGCAGCGGCACAAGCCACTTAATTTCAAGGCCTACTGTTCTATAATCAGGGGTTCCTAAGCAGCTGGGAAAGACCTTTACATTTAAATAGGATTTACAGTGGGCTCAGGAAGCATTCAAACCCCTTCACTTTCTACACACTTATTTGTGTTGGAGATTACATTTTAAATTTATATATTTGCCATTTTTGTCCATCAAACTACACTCAATAACCCATAAAAACAAAGTGAAAACATTTTCATAAAGGTTATCAAAATCTGAATTCTCTCATTCATATGCACATTCAGAACCCTTGCTGTCAGGTACATTTTGTTTGCTTTAATTCTCCTTGAGATACGTCTAGAACTTCATCAGCATCACTCCATCAATCAGGTGTTCATGGTAGAGTGGTTATTTCCCACTTGGAGTTTTCCAAATGACATTTAAAGAACTCTGAACACATAAGGAAAAAGATTCTCTGGTCTGATGAGAGAAAAAGTTAACTCTTTGGGCAGAATTCTAAGCACAATGTCTATTGAAGACTGGGCTGTGCTCATCACCTGCCTACCATCCCTACAGTGAAGCATGGTGGTTCACCTTTCAGGATGCCAATGACCTGAAGCATATAGCAGAGACAACACTGGAGTAGCTGTGGGATCAGTCTCCAACTGTCTTTGAGTGGCTCAGCCAAATCCAAAACTAAAACCTCATAGAACATGAACTTCATAAAATGCATGGAGAGATGGCAGTTCACAGACATGTCTCATCCAATCTAATGGAGCTTGAGAGGATCTGCCAAGAAGAACGGGATAAACTGAACAAATCCAGGGGTGCAAAGCTTGTAATGACTTACCGAAGAAGACTCGATGCTGTAATTTCTGCCTGAAAAGTACTAAATTGAGGGTCTGAATACTTTTATGAATGAAAGATTTCAGTTTTTGATCTTTTTAAATTTTGCAAACCCTTAGTCATAATGGGTTATTGAGTGTAGACTGATGAGCAAAAATGAAGAATGTATCCATTTAAGATTAAAATCTACAACACAATAAAGAGTGAAGAAAGTGCAGGGAACTGAATACTTTCTGAATCTTCTGTAAGTACAAAAGACTTGAACCAAGCAGTTAGTTGTCTACAGGTCAGGTTGGGGAGCACAAACTCGTTCAGCATGTTGCTGCACCCACCACACGATAAAACGGCCCCAGGCAGACACACAGTCTCCCATTTAAGAAAAATGCACATTATGAGGACCCAGACTGACTCCAGAACATGTAATGAATAAGGAATGATGTGACTAAACCCATCGTAGGCCTGAAGGTATTTTCTCCTCATTACATTTTTGTATTTTGGACAGCCTACCAGGCAACAATATATATTGGGTAAACACAGGTATAATAATTTAATGGCAGATGGTACAAATGGGGTAGAGTGGGTACAGAGAAGTTTAATCACAGGCTAAAAGCCACATCATTTTATGAAGGTTTCTCAGCAGCATAGTCTCATTGTTGGTTTTCTTTGATGTCTTTTCTGCAATGGGGCTATAATGATTTGAACATTTGCATATTAAAAAATATATTGTCTGACATTCAAAATTGTAAAAACACTTTGGATAAAAAATAGTATTAGTACTACTCAAAAATACCATATGTGCATCAGCAAAAAAAAAAAAAAAAGCAGTAAATATTACACTATGGAACATAGTGTTGCAGCGATACTAAAATTTTGACCTATTTCTTGGTACCAGCTTTCAAAGCTCACTGCCAATCCAAAAAACGGATAATGCCAACTCCCCAACCTCTTACTGCAGACCCGCTACACACCTCTTCCCTCCTGGTAGCCTTGAAGTCCTGATCAAGTCAAAGCAATAAGGAGTAGCAGGGTGATATTCACTGTTGAGTCTCAATTGTGTAGAAGCAATAGAGGAGGGTCCCCCATGAAATTAAGATCACATTGAAGCAATAAGGATACAGGGGAGTCTCCCCAGTGAAGTCCTGATTGAAGTTCCGGTTGTGTTAATGCAATAAGGTGGAGGGGAGACCTAGAACTTCCACAACACACAGAAGCGGGTTGATTCTTTTTCTGAAATCTATGAAATGGACGTTTTTTCCATAACTGCAAAAGCGAGTGTTGAAGTAATTTTTTGGTGTTCATAGGAAGGCTGATGTTTACTGCCAGTACCAAAAATCCCAAAATGCTGGAACCAAACAGTTTTAAAATTTTGTTTTTTTTTTGGCATTCTTCCAGTTCCGGTTTACTGCATAACAATAGTAAAAAGACATGACAGCTTTCCACAAAAACATTCTTAAATATTAAGTGAAATAATGTTATGGGGGGACATATCCCAGTAATATAGTCTGTAAGGCAGGAAACAGTCCTGGACAGTTGATCAAAAGGCTCACTCACAAACCCCAAACCTACACAAGTCTTTGGAATGTGGATAAAAAACTCAAACACCAGAAAAACATAAAGTTCTCCATTACAGTGATCCCTCGCTATATCGTGCTTCGACTTTCGCAGATTTTAAATGTAAGCATATCTAAATATATACAGTAATCCCTCGCTATATCGTGCTTCGACTTTCACGGCTTCACTCTATCGCGGATTTTAAATGTAAGCACATCTAAATATATATCACAGATTTTTCGCTGGTTCGCCGCTTTCTGCAGACAATGGGTCTTTTAATTTATGCTACACGCTTCCTCAGTTTGATTGCCCAGTTGATTTCATACAAGGGACGCTATTGGCGGTTGGCTTAGAAGCTACCCAATCAGAGCATGTATTACATATTAACTAAAACTCCTCAATGATATAAGATATGCATCCCGCGCGGTGCTTGTTTGCTTCTCTCTGTCTCTCTCACTCTCTCTGCCTGACGGAGGGAGTGTGAGCAGAGGGGCTGTTTGCACAGAGGATACGGACGCTCCTCTACAAAATGCTGAAAGACTACCATCACATTGCTCCCTTCTTTGCGGCTGCTTTATCGCGGTGTGCATACTTAAAAGCCCAACAGCCCTATTGATTTTTTGATTGTTTGCTTTTCTCTCTCTCTCTCTCTCTCTGCCATTCTCTGCTCCTCATGTCGCTCCGTTGAAGAGAAGATATGTTTGCATTCTTTTAGTTATGAGAAAGAACCGTCATCTCTGTCTTGTCATGGAGCACAGTTTAAACTTTTGACTAAAGGGTGTTATTTCATGTCTAGAGGGCTCTAATAATGTTAACAGGATGGGAGAGTTTATAAGGGCTTAAAATATATAAAAATAACCATACAAACATATGGTTTCTACTTTGCGGATTTTCACCTATCGCGGGGGGTTCTGGAACGCAACCCCCGCGATCGAGGAGGGATTACTGTATAGACATAAAACTCACTAAGTGTGGCCTTTGCCTTGCCATAACATATGTTTTTAAAGGTGACCCGATCAGGCATTCTCCCACCCAGACCTTGTTATGTAAAAGCATGCCGATCCTGTCTTCATGTACTTGTGAAACTGCAGCACCTCGCTGCACAAGTTGTACTCTGTAGATCTAAAACAAACGATACACAAGCTACAAGTTACATCTTTTTACTATCAGTATTACATGCAGTATACTGTATGTATATTGTATAAAATATATGCAAAATGTTCTGGGATTACATTATTACAACGTATTATTATAGTATATTGTAAAGGAGCACTTTAATGGGCAGGCATTCTGGCCGAGTTGGGGCAAGATTCCTTACCTGGACAGGAGGCCATCCCTTCGAAGGCACAAGAAGAAGGGTAAGGTGTTCCCTGCCTTAGTCTGGAAATTGGCAGAAGATGCCAGTCTTTAAGAGGGTACACTGGTGTCCAGGCAAGGTTGGATTGAGGAACAATACCTGGCTGGGAGGACAGTGTGACAGAAGGACAGGGAGAAACAACCAGACAGGGCTACATGCTTACCTGACATTTCAGATGGCAGCATTCTTGGGCAACACTATCAGTATGGGCATCAACAAGGCACGAACACTCAGGCTTTCTTCTTGTGCCTCCAAACAGCTGGACTCACATCCAGTTAAGGAACCTTGCCCCATCCTTATATACATATATATATATGTGTGTGTGTGTGTAAAAATCATACTCCACTGCTTCTCTCACATCCCAATCATCAAGTATAAACTGGCCCACTATGGGTGAATGCAGGTGGGTGTGTGTATTTGTGAAAAGGGGTTATCTAAAAGACTGGCACCCCGTTCAGGGTCAATGTTTGCCTTTTGTCCAATGGTGCGAGGAAAGACTCTGAACTGGACTGGGCAGGCCTGATAATGGATATGTTGTGAAATGAATGGATGGATGAAAACATACATAAATAGAGGGCTCAAAAGATGTTTCCATCCCTGATTAAGATAAATGCCAAAAAAAAAATATATATACATTATGTCAGACAGCCGGTATATGTACAGTATATGCATATGATACAGTTAGTACCTGCCAAATAATAAAAAGAATACACAATGCGTGTTTTGCCCTAATTCGGGCTCATCAGGAGTATGCAGCTTTTGCTTCCGCTTATTATATATGCCTGGCCGGGACACCTGGAGGGACCGGGAGAGGGACAATACCTCCCCTGGACCACAGGAGGGCCACCACCTGGGGGGCCCAGACGCCAACACTAAGTGCTGGGGGGCAGGAATTCCAGGGACACCCGGTGTGCTCCCGGGTGCTGAAACGGTACTTCCGCCACACCAGGAAGTACTGCCGGAAGTTCATCGAGAGCACCTGGAGCACGTCCGGGTGATTATAAAAGTGAGTGAGTGAGCCGAGTCGGGAGGAAGAAGGTAACACTCAGGAGGAGAGGTGGAAAGGCGGCAGGAGAAGTCCAGAAGGGAGAGAAAAGGACAAGCAAGGTGTTTGGTGCAGGGACACTGTGCTGTGTGCTGCTGGACTTTTATGAATGCAAAAGTGTGTTTTTTGGAACATTGTGTCCATGTCTGTCTGTGCCGAGGCTGGAATGCCACAATATATATATATTGTATATATATAAAGAATATATGCTTATTTATTTTACATTATTATACTTTTTTCTCAAAAATCCATGTCAAAAATGATCACACCTGCATTTAGTGCTTTGTGCAAGCTCCCTGGAATGGATTTCAACAAAACAAGCTAATTACAATGTTTCCTTAGGCTGGTTAGTGAAGGTCATGATGCCATTATGATACTGCAGAAGAGCAGGCTGCAGACCTGTCATGATGCACTAGTTTATTAGTAAAGTTAGGATACTAATCTGAAAATCAATCAGTCAACACCATACAGTGCATCTCATTAAACACACCACAACAAGTCAGTATATGAAACACACGCAAATACAATTAAATCTAATAAACTAAGAGACTTAGTGACTTTGTCTGCAGGGTTCACTTAGTGGTCAGAGGTTATGCTGACACTAGCTGCCTTTAAATGCATTGGATTCCTTGTTAAGTCTACAATGGCAGCTCTTATTCACACAATTAATTCCTTTTTTGCCCTCTGACACTGCTTAGTTGATCTAGCATTCCATAAATGAGGCATGCAATCTACTAGACAGGGTGCACCTTATTTAAAAGCAAAATAAACAGTCTAACACATAGAGCTTAAATATTTCAGCACCGGAAACACAGATGAAAAATAATTTTAAGGAAAGAAAATGATAAACGCTATATGAATAATTTAATAAATGTAAAGTGTATAAAATTTTATTTGAAGTGCCTAATTCATGACAATTAGTGTTAATGGTATTCATCAAAAGTTTATTAACACTAATGATAGACTGACAAAGACAGCCTGAAAACAAGTCTTTATTTTTAAAGCATGTATTAACGACTCACTGGAACATATTCATATATGACACTGACAAAACAATTCACATCCCACTTCCTCATTTAAAACCACCAGACTGGAGAATTCTATGTTGGAACACCACTTTGGACTTGACTAAAATCCAAATATATTCAGCACATGGTTATGTTTGCACATTAATTACCTGGCGAGTACTGTGACATCAATTACCACATGTCATGATATTTTTTGGTTATGAAAAATTAAAACAAAAAATGAAGACAATGAAAATTTTAGTGGCTGCTCGGCACAAGACACTAACTAGAAGGTTCGTAGAGGCGAGAGACCAACAACTCATTGGCCTGTATCTGTAGAGGGAACTTTGAAATGGATACTTACTCAGGGCTCAATGGAGTGGAGGATGCTGTGTCCAAGTTGTCTAAAGCTTTTTCTTGGGTCACTCTAACCTCAGAGCTAATCTAAGGCATACCTTGAAAGTAAAACCTAAGAGGTGTTTTGTTAAAACACTACCTTTGAACCCGGAGTTGGTTTAAAAGACAGAGTTCAGTAACATATCCAGCAAAAAAAGAGTGGAAGATGGTGTGCTGGGATGTCACTGCCAGTGAAGACACCTGGTCCTGTGAAGTTGGCTTGTCAGTCTGTTGGTCTAAGCGTTTGCTCCCACTGTTAACCACTTTTATTAACAGATGTTCATTTGTATATTTTGTAGTTTTACCCCAAGGGCACGTAAAGCTGCTCTAACCCGACACAGACAGGAAGTTTGCCACATAGCACCAACTACACAGTCCAACACAAAAGCCTTTCCCTCTTCTTCTTTGTCGTCGTCTTCTTTCTCCGCCTATACTCCTCTCCCGGCAAGCTCTGTCCACCTCCTCCTTACTCTGGCACCCTGAGTAGTGGTGGCTTATAGGATTCCTGGAAGGACTCCAGGTGTCCGATGAGGTGTGGCGGAAGTGCGAATAAATAGGGCTCAGGAAAGGTCCAGGCGCCCCCTGGTGGTGCCCACAGGACCCAGCAAGGTTGAGACTCCAAGCTTCAACCTCATGGCCCTGCTGCAAGCCAGGGACGGCTGCCCTCTAGCGTTCCAATGGGGAGAAAGTGTCCGGAATAAGCCCTTCTATGATGAAGGCGTCCCGGCCGGGTAAGGGCCCCAGGAGTCCGCCACAATAGGTTACATTTTGTTTTGTTATTTGATTGCATACATTAAAATATGTCACATACTGTATAACCAAGACAGTACATCTTAAGTAACGTTTTGTTAAAGACTTTAAAATGAATACATTTTCATATAAAAGCAGCAGAAACTAATCAGGGTATAGACAATCATGAAAAAAGTAATGTAAAAGAGGCCAAGCCTACCAAAATGTACTAGAAAATTCCAAACGCATCACCAAAAGCACTTGGCCACCTCATTCCAAAAAAAAGGTCAAATTGTGCAAACCCACACTCTTTCACACCAGACCAGTTTTACATTTTTAGTCAATAATAATAATAATTTACTTTACATTTACTTAACTCTATTCTCAATACTCAAAGCACTTCAGTGAGTGGGGAGCCACTTCAAACACCACTAATGTTCAGCATCTTCCTGGATGATGCAATGGCAGCCATTTTTGCACGAGTGTGCGTGTTCACCACACATTAGCTGTTAGGTGGTGAAGGCATGAGAGAGATAGGTAGCAAATAAAGGACAGGGGATGATTAGGTGGCCAGAATGACTCGGCTGTGGTGGGCAATTTAGCCTGAATATCAGGATACACTGGACTCTTTATGAAGGATGCCCAGGGCTTTTATACAGTAACTACAGAGAGTCAGGACTTTGGTTTAACGTCTCATCTGAACAAGCACGGTGCCATTGTTACAGCATATTGTCCCTGTCACTGCACTGGGACAACTGAATCCACATGCAGACATCAGGGTAAGCACCCCCTTGCTGGCATCACCAACACCTCTTCCAGCAGTACCCTAAGCCTTCCTAGATGGTCTCTCATCAAAGTACTGGCGGGGCCCAAACGTGCTTATCTTCAGGTGGATGACCTGTTTTGAAGCCCATGTGGTACGGCTCCTTCTTGCATGTGTTTGAAATGGAGGAAAAAAACCAAGGTACCCATAAAAAAAAGAAAACCCTCATAGACAACACAAGAATGTGTAAACACAAAACAAAGAGTACCCAAACCTGGGCTCCGACGTGGCAGTGCTAAAGACTGAGGAATTAATCCTTACAGACCGCTTACGCTGGGGTGTCTGCTCTCCTGGGAACAACAAGAATCTCTTAAAACTAGAGTAACTCTTCAGTGGAAAAGCTTTATATCAGGTAATAAGCATTGCATGCTGGTCTAATTTCTCATATAAACAGGGCTGGAGAAAGCATCAGGCCTTCTCTCGCTTTAGGTGTGTAAAGGACAAGGCAGAAATCAGCAAAGGATGAGGTACCAGTTCATCACTGGGCATGCTGATGCACTCATCCACAGATAGATACTCATCCTGAAACAATGTAGAGTTGCTTAATAACCTAAAACTCTTGACTAGATCATGGACAGAAGCCAGAAAACCAAAAGAAAAACAGGAGCCAACACAAAAAAATCTTTTCACTTATATCATCTTCGGTATGATAGCGGCTTTTAAATGTCACATCTTCTTCAACTTAACCTGACACTCTGTTGTTTATAGGTAATAAAATGACTTCTCCTGGTATGCAAAAGAAAAGCATTATGAGGGTATTTAAATCACTCACCACTTTATGATGCACCCAGTCCATATTTGTGATCAAAACATGACGAACTTTAAGTCTTCTGTGTAATGATTTGCAGCTGTGGTTTCAGTGATTGACATCGCTTTACGGTTGCCAGTACTGTACCTGCTTATTCACGCACTGTATGTATTAGCATATATATTAAGAACAAGTGTCAACAGGTCGCTGAGCATTGCAAGCTGAATGCAAGTTACATTACATTATTTACACAGAAAAAGGCTCCAATCATGTAGATAGTCAGTGGTCCCATGTTGTAAATTGTCAATTAACTCCCACGACATTAATCATTTAAGACATCTTGACCTTAGCCTAGACCTAACACTCGGCGTTCTCACTAAATTACATCTTCTGTTTTGTTCAGGTTTGTCTACATTTCAAGGAAAACGCATCACAGTTACCTGTTGGGTAAAGCATCATCAAATGTGAGGGATATGATCCAAAGTATTGTGTATTGTGGAAATTTGCACATAGTGAAATGTCCCTGGAGAGCGCTTTTAATTGCCCCTACAACAGCAGCAAATATACACTGTTCAAAAAATGAGGGGAACACTTAATCATCACAGTCTAACACCAAGTCAATTAAGCTTCAAGGATATCAGTCTGTCCAGTTAGCAAGCACAAGCAACTGTGAATCAACTTCATCTGCTTTGGTGCAAATGAAAGTGACAACAGGTGACCTGGAGAGGCAAAGGTAAGACATCCCCGAAAAATGGAAATGGTTTTAGAGGTGGTGGCCACAGACAATTGCTCTCTCATTATCCTTTCTGACTGATTCTCCTTTAGTTTTGCATTTTGCTAGTGTCCTTGGCACTACTGGTAGGCCATGAGGTGGCACCTGCAGCTGATTCAGGTTGCACAGGTAGTCCAGCTCCTCCAGCATGGCACATCCATAGTTGCCATCCCAAGAGGTTCTCAGTAGCATGGAGGAGATACCAGGAGAGAGGCCATTATCCGAGGAGAGCTGGGCAGGGCTGTAGAAGGGCATCAACCCAGCAGCAGAACCGGTATCTGCTCCTTTCTGTGAGGATGAACAGGAGGAGCACTGCCAGAGCCCCACAAAATGACCTCCAGCTGGTTATTGGTGTTCATGTTTCTGACCAAACTGTGAGAAACAGACTCCATGACAGTGGCTCACAGCCCATCACCGTGCAGCCGGAGTAGCATTCGCCAGAGAATACCACAACTGGCATCTCCGCCATTGGCGCCCCATTCTCTTCACAGATGAGAACAGATTCACATTGAGCACACTTGACAGATGTGAGAGAGTCTGGAAATGCCTAGGTGATCATTAATGGGTCAGTGATGGTATGGGGAGGCATACCTTTGGAAGGTAGCACAGATCTCCATGTGCTAAGCAATGGTACCTTAGTGCTGTTAGGTACTAGGATGAGCTTCTCACAGTCACTGTCAGACCTAACGCTGGTACAACAGGCCCTGGGTTCCAGGACAGGACAATTCCTGACCTAATATGACCAGAATGTGTATACAGTTCCGGGATGATGAAGTCACTGATGCTTGCCCGTACTTTCTCCAGACAAAAATTCAATTAAAAACCTCTGGGACATTACTGTATATATTGGTGCATCCGAAATCACCGAATAGCGCCAGACTGCCCAGTAGCTCACTGATGCCCTGATCCAGGTCTGGGAGGAGATCCCCAAGGACACCAACTGTCGTCTCATCAGAAGCATGCCCAGACATTGTTGGTAATGCATACAGGCACATGGTGGTCATACACACTACTGAGTCACATTATGAGTTGCCGGATCAGCCTGTGATTTTAATTTTTGACTCTGATTTTTGGTGTGATGTTGAATCTAGCCCTCAGTGGGTGGGTGATTTTGATTTCCATTGACTATTGTCAAACAAATACACAGTATTACTCAGTACAAATTTTAAACTTGAATATTTCGTTCATCGAGATTGAATGTGTAATTTAATACTTTCATTAATTTAAACCACAATCACTTAATATGTACAATATGTACATGCAGCACTAAAGGGCATCAGAAGGTTTAAATTTAACATGCCTAAGATAAACACAACATCTCTCTTCAGTTCAGTTCACAGCACTACCACACGCTGGGGCGAGACAGAACTAGAGTATGGCATTGGAGAGGAGAACATCTTGATTCTGCTTGGCTGTCTGTGGATGTAACAGAGTGAGCATTAAACAAGAACGCCTCTTGCACTCTCTCTCTGTCATCCATACACATTAGTTGGTGTTGGAGACGAAGACTGCAGGGAATACACGACTAACTGACCTGACAATACCACGTGCAGGCGTATGCTGGACTTCTCTTGTACTGGTTTGTACAGAATAAGAGACACTCATAAAGCAGAGACTGAGGCAGACTGACAGTATAAGGCCCTCACACTGATTCTGATTTAAATATTCACACTCTTTTCCTTTTTTATATAAAGTTTTATGGTTTGTATAAGTTCAAATTTGCCAAGTTGATGTTCTACTGCATTTGTATTTACTCATCTTAGCTGAGATTTTTATCCCAAGCATTTACAAATCACAAGTCTCGTTTCCATACTTGGAGTGATGGCAGTTTAAGAGGTGCTGATGACTGAGTCAGCAACATTGCGGGGCCACATTTGCCTTATGAATGAATTATAACTCAGTGGATTTTGCAGTGAAAAATAGATTATTTTAAGAAGCTAGAACTATTGTATGAAATAAAATTTGCGTGGTGAACAAAACATGGCATTGCAGTACTGTTCATTAATACCATGTCTGGTCATCTTCCATGTGCAGAATACACGTTTTGTTCATGTCTGTGTGCGTTTCCTTCCAGACATCCAAAGACAGTTATAAATTGGCCCCATTGAAGAGTGAGATGATGGACCTTGAAATGGACTGTCCTGTCCAAGGTGGTTTGCTGCCTTGTACCCACTGGTGCTGGAATAGAATCTGGTCGCCCACTACCCTGAAACTTAATAAAATGGGTCTGAGAAGGCATGTATACATGATGAACAAATTCCATGTTTGAATTAGCTAGAAGGGAAAACCTAAAAGAAACAATACATTATCAAGTCATTCTTGACTGATGTAAGACAAATGAATGCATTTATTTAAGATTTAACTTCATCAGTGGGAAGCATAGCAAAAAATGGTTAGTGATACTGCCTTGCAGATCCATTCCCAAAGACATGCATGTGAGGTTTCTGTAATTAGCAGTGCATATGTCCGAGTGTGAGGAGGTCCTACAATAGACTGGTCAACTGTCATGTGAATGTCACTGCCATGATAGGCTCCAGCTCCCCCATAGCCCTGTGTTGGACTAAGCAGCTTTCAAAATGTTACATCTGCAATATTTGCATCACATAAACTGTTCTGTATGGTTTTTCTAGTATTATTTTTACCAGCTAGTTGTCACCACCACAGTATTCAGAGCCTACTTCAAAAGGAGTGGGTAGATGGGTGTCCAGCAAATGGACTTTAAAATTATATATTTAAAGTACAACAAGCAGAAAACCACTAACAGAAGTGTAAGGGCTCATTTATACTTCACGCTCAGAACGCGTACGCGTCCGCATAATGGCTGCCACGCGTTCCCAGCGTTCATTTCACGCGTCCTCTGAGCAGGTCCTCAGAAATTAACGCAATGTGTGCGCGAGTTGCAGTACCAGCAAAAAGTCGGGGGGCGCAGTGTGCTAAAAGTCGTAACGTGACGTCAGAGTCTCTGTTTACTATCTACATGTGACAGCAAGCCTCTATGGAGATCCTTCGGGGATCGATGTGCGCACTTTGCTGTTTGATGAATGGCTCAAATACAGCGCTATACATTATGTAGCCGATGTGAAGTTGCAAAAAAAAATAGACGGCACAAAAGATGGTATGTGAGACTTTTAAAATGTATCGTGTCATTTATATATGTCTTTTTTATGTTTTAATTTTTGCAACTTAACAACAGCAACATAATGTATAGCATTATATTTGAGCCACTGAGAAAAAAATAAAGGACACGGTGAAAATGTGTATTTTGTGATTAAAGTGGAAATTTCGTGTTTAATCTCGAAATGTCCACTTTAACCTCGTAGTTTACTTTATCATTAAAGCAGACCATCGTAAAGGTCATCCCAGTTTTTAATCGCTACAAGCTTCTTGGCCCTGAAAGCAGGTAAAGTAAAACAATAAAAAATAGACGGCACAAAAGATGGTATGTGAGACTTTTAAAATGTATCGTGTCTTACGATCGGGAATATGCGACGCTTGAATATAAAAGCACCACAAATGCATCTGTATGTCGGCATTTTGCTTCAGCAGCGGAAAGCAGCAATAGATCGACAAACAGAACAAATTAAATGTATGATATTCCAACTCTCTGCACATTTAGAATCTTTAGATTTATACTTGATATCACTTTCATGATGAAATGCATTAAAATGTGTATGTTACATTTTACATATAATTTCGTTTAAATAATGAATACTGTTAATAATTACACACATGGAGGTGTCACGGTGGCGGAGCGATAGCACTGTTGTCTCACAGGGTGTTATGTTGCTGGTATTTCCTGCTTGTATTCCACACTGAGCTCCGGTTTCCTTCGAAAGATATGCAGATTTGGGGATTTGGTGCCGCTAAAATGACGCTAGTGTATGTGTGTGCTTGTATTCACCTTGCGATGAGCTGAGGCCTCGTCAAGGGACTGTTTCTCACTCATGCCCAATGCTTCCTGGAATGGACACATACATCCCTGGATTTCTGGATTTAATCAATAAACATCCTTTTCAGAGATATTGCGGTAAGGTGTTATCGGAATTTAATAGGTGTTTTAGGCAATTCACAACACAGAGAAGCCGAACATGTTCTCACCACGATAATATCTCGCACTGCCACCTGGTGGATTCCTCCAGATTTACGTAAAGTACGCGCGCAAGTATAAACACTACAACGCTTGCGTAGCAGGAGCGTCCGCTGCAGCATGCGTCGCGTCGCGTGAAGTATAACTCCGACCTAAGAGATGTGGACCCGAGTTTGATCAAGTACCATGGAGAGCAGTCGTGAAGGGGTCTGGTTAGGGAGTCCATCATTAGCTGGTTCTGCAGGCTAACAAACTAGTTGGGCATTTTGTAGGTGAGACAACACACTTATCCTATGATGCAATTCTTACTGTCAATCAGGCTTCACAATATTCCCATGATATTAAACGAATCATACGGAACAAAGTGTCACACATTATAGACAACAATAAATCAAATACAGTCTGAGGGGCTTCTTGGTAAAGAAATCCCCTTGATCTGTGTACCTTACATTTTCAAGACCACCACATTTTATCCTTTGACTTTGCACTGGCCACAGGACTGTCAACTGGGGTATTCACGCACAGTATTTAACCCCAGCCCCCTGTGGTGACACAACACTGTAGGATAAAAATGACAAAACTGGAAAGGTGTATCAAAACAAAGTTATATAGTCAGTTCTAGTATGGATTTCTGTTTTGTGGGCGAGTAAGCATAGAGAAGAAAGTTTGGTGACTACTGAAGTTACAGTTAAGTGTTAAAAATATTTACCAATCCATCTTCTAACCTACTTGTTCAGTTTGGGGTTAGATGTTGCCAGATGTTGAGGGAACTCAATCTGAATGGTGTGCAAATCCGCCACAGGATTTACTCCTGCATATACCCACAATCATTCATGTTGGGCCAATTTAGAGTCTAACGTGCTCATCAGTTGGAGGAAAACCAGAGTATTCAGAAAATAATCTACAGATGTACAAAATGCACAAGGAGAATTCAAACTCAGGACTCTGGAGTTTTACATCTACAACCCTTCTCATGTTCACACTTTCCTATTGAAATGGCAGTATCAGATTGGATATTATCCAAACATAACATAACTCACTCATTTCAATTCAGAGTAGCAAAGGCTTATGCATTAAGTGCAAAACTGGAAAGAGCCCAGGGCCTTCTCTCACACACCCATGCTCAACCAACTCACGCAGGGCCAATTAACCAAATCTACATTTTACATTTATTTGCTTAGCACATGCATTTTTTCAAAAGCGATTACAAAAGAGGCCAACATAATTGAGTAAATATCAATCTGGGGACTGTTTGGGAACACGTGCGACAGGACAAGGTTACAAAATTGATTGCCACAAGTGAAGAGCTCAGAACAAAATACAAGCGAGTTACAATTCCTAAGTTACGAGTAATATCAGTTAGACAGAAATTTACCAATAAGAAAGCCTTCAAACATTTCTTAAACATACTGAGGAAGTCAGCATTTCAAACTGACGTGGGCAGCTTGCTCCACCAGCCTGGAGCTACATATGAAGAGAATCTGGACTGAGATTTGATACCATGAGGAGACGGCATCACCAGACTCTGTTCATTAGCAGACCTGAGAGGCTGAGCAGGAGCATAGGATCTCACAAGCTTCTTCATATACATAGGTGCTGACCCACTGACAACTCTGTAGATAGGCACGAAGGATCTGAACTTAACACGTGGTACTACAGGTAGCCAATGTACTGATCTGAGAACAGGAGTGACATATGTCCACCTCAGATGGTTCAACACCAGACATGCCACTTCATTTTGAATCATCTACAGCAGCTTGGTGACACATGTTAGTAGTCCTGCCAGCAGAGAGTAGCAGTACTTCAGACGTTACAGGAGCGAAGTCTGCACCAGACGTTGTACTGTGTACTCTGTCAGAAACAGTCTGAACAGGGATATGGTTGCTGAATAGATAGATAAGCTGGGATAAGGAGAAGGTCCGTCTTTGCCAGGTTGAGCTATTATCCGGGCTGCAATATCACTGAGACATAGAAACTCTAGATGATACCTTGTGGTTCTGTGGAGGGAACAGGCACGGCTATGTATCATCAGCATAGCACTGATTAGAAAAACCATTTGACTCAACGACAAGGCCTACTGAGAAGATGTACACAAAGAACAGGAGAAGGTCTAGCACCAATTCTTGGGGGAGCCTCGCGTTTACCTGGGGCACCCTTGACAGTTTGATCTGCCAAAGAGGTAGGACTCTAACCACCGCAGGGCAGTTCCTTGGATGCCAAGGTCAGGAGATAAGGAGGATCAGGAGGATGACCAAGGTAGAGGAGTGATCTAGCAGAATAAGGATAGAAGACATGCCATTTGGGACAAAGAAGGAAAACCCACAGAGACATAGGACAGACCTGAATACTCCACACTGAGAGCAACCAGGTATTTGAATTTAAGACACTAAAATCATGGAAGCGTAGCACTATGAAACCATAATGCTGAATGTTATAGCGAATCAAAAACATTTAGAATATTTCTCAACAGCCCCTCTGTTGAAACACTCAAAAAGTCTCTGTCTGTCACCCACACATACTGCACATGCACAATATAGTGTGTCTATCTGCATCCAGTCTTGCAGAGAAAACTCCCTCATGCATTCCTCTCTGGCGTGTTCCACATCTAAACACGGTCAACTTCCACATGAATCACAGGGCATCCTTCATTCTGGAATTATTGTTTTATATTGTGCACACATTTGTTCATTAAGGGGCTTAAGCAGGAAGTTCTCCCAAAAAGGCTAAAAATAAAGATATGCACATGCCCCAGGTACATCCACTAATACTTACTAGTTTTCCTTTTCCATTGACCAAGACCTGGATGAACTCAGTCCTGCTGCCTCTGCTGTTGTTGAAGAAGTAAAGCCTGGTGCCTCACCTAAGATGGAGTCCGTCTGCAGGTGACCATCAAGTAAGGTGCACCGCTGTGGCCTGACTTGTATTTCCCCAACCTGCATTTTTTCACCTTTTTGGCCAGTGGCACTAATATAAGGTTATCAGGCTGAAGCTCGAAATCTTCTTAGGCGTTCTTTCATATCTTTTACACTATACTTTTGAGGTCCTATTTCTGTCTAAAACAAAAAACTACGCTGTGGATAAATACTGACAAGGACCTTTAAGTCAGCGAGTAGTCCATAAATAAGCATCTATCTGCAGAGATGTGACTGAATAATGTCTGTGAAGTTTTAGGGTGGATATTTGTATGCACAGGACAATATTTTCATACATGTGCATAGGGAAGCAAACATCAGATATGTGTGCAGTTTAAAAAATACAACAGTTAAACAAGCAAGTCCCAAAAACACTTCCAAAAATGACCAATAGGGGGAATAACCACTACTGGTAATGAGGACAAACACAAATTCTTAATAAAAGGAAAAAGTTTACTTCAACAACAAATGCTTGAAACAAGACTCAAGCTCCTTGGAGCACAAAAGGCAAAGAGGAGTTGACTAAACCACAAGGTAATCCAAAGATAATACAGTCCCAATACGATATCAAGAAAGAGAGGTCGCAAAAACAGAGCAAGAGGGTCACAAACCCAGAAATTCACAAAATCACTGAGCACAACAAAAGACACAGGACCTCACCGACTCAGAGAGTGTTCACAATGAACTGCCAGGAACTTCAGGAGACCCTCTTGATTTATAGGGCCGATGGAAGTTCCTGATGGTGATTGGCAGGCCGCACTGCCTCTTGCGGGTCCACCCATAAAACACACGGCAAATAACAGAGGCTTAGATACTGATACATAAAATACACAAAATACTGCAAACCATAAACAAAAGAAATAGTAACAAATACAAATAAATCAAAAATCAAAGACTACTAACAAGCATTTGAACCCCAGTCAGAGGAGGAATCCTGGCTTAGATATAATAGTTAGCTAGGTATGAGTTGAAATAAATATTTTATATTACGTTTAAAGTTTATGCAATGATGACTGTGGTACATTTCACACTAAACCCTACCAAAACCTCAATGTCCGTCCAAAACTGTACTGACTTTGTCTTAAAAGTGCATTGAGTTCATGGTGTCACTCACGCTAAACCCTAACTTTTACTGCTCTCGTAAAACTGCCAGTCCAATACGGTTCAAATGTTGTGTCCCAAAGCCCTTTCTGACCCTATGATGCTATGCAAATCGATGCCTTTAGTCCACCTACTGGAATTTTATAAACGTTATAAAAAGCTCTGCTCAAGGCAGACCAAGTGATGGCTCGAATTCATCCTGTCCAAAGTATAATTAAGTATAAAACCCGTCTGGAGTACTGGTCAGCTAAACAATTCTATCCTTGTATATGTGATGTGTTTGCAATATGTATTTCCAGAAAAACGAAATGACAACATAGGCTATATATAATCTGACAGGACATGGATTTTACCTAAGATAAACTATAAGCCGTAGAAGTGACAAGAAAACTCGTTTCCTAGAAAGTATAAATAGCACAGATTTAGAAGTAGTTGGAAAATTGTGGGGAAATGTTACTGTAAGAATGGTACAATATGAGAAACAAAAATAGACTTCCGGGAGAGCAACATTCCTCACACAGAGCTAGACAGGGGCTCATGTGCTTGCAGGAAACGCTTCAAAAGGACAGGGAAGTAGGAGTTAACCAAACAAACGAGATTCAATGATGAACAAGTCGTTCCAGAATTGTACTTTCAGCTCCAACTAAGCGGAGAGGAGTTAGCATTTAGACCTGCGTTGGTGGCAAAAACCCTTTTGATGTTGTTGAAAATGTGTCTTTTTGTAAATCATCAGCAAAGGACTTGGCTCTGTCGGTGGTAAAGTAAGAACACTCAGGGGTGGGCATAACAGAAAGTAATAAAAAACAAGAAGCTAGTTTGTCTTTCCAAAGATGAATAAAGTAGGTGAGTTCTGTGAAGTGAAATAACATTATGAGAAAAATGCTTTCACTAACTGGAAAGAATTGTACAACAGTAGAACACGCTGGAAAAACGTCTCCATTAGCACTGTGCAACCCGGGATTAAAACAAACAAAAATAAGAACACATTACATCATGAGTGTTGAGAAAAACGGAAAGGGGATCACGTGCAGCTGCAGATGGACTTAGCTGTAAAGGGTGCTAATCTTTATATTCTATTTTAAAAGACATTAAGGAAGCACCCACGGCAAACATTAAGTCATTTTGCACACCAAACGTGAGGGGCCAAAGGAGGATGGTAGATCCTGCAGTTCGCTGTTACCACATATGTGCTGCAGTTTCTGATGTAGGTGGCAGCCATAATTAGTATGTCTGTGGTTTTTCTGTTGCACTGGATTACTTTTAAAACCTTGCCTTGGGTGGTGTGAGGTTGCAGATTTTGGCTTTGGGGTTATTTTTTCAAAGCTGTGTATTTTGTGTCAGGTTTATGTACATGTATAATTCACAGCATGTTACATTCAATTCCATAGCATTGGCACATACTGTAAAACGTGCAGAGCTGCTTTAGTGTATACATGCTTTATTTTAGTAGTCACAGTGTTACTGTTAACTGACACATCTTGTCTCATTTGAATGTTTTTGCACATACGGTCTGAGTCAGAGAAGGGGTGTACACTGCATTTGTGATTCTGCCCTGAAATGGCAGATCAGAAAATGTGGGATCATAGGATGGATGAATCAACTGAAGAAAACAGTAAGCAACATATCCAGATACTTTTGCGTAATTGGATATAAAGTGGCCATTGAGGGTTAATGTTATGAGGCACTATGAGCTTTTAAATATGACTCAGAAACACCTGCACAATAAAGATATTTAATCTGCAAGACTGGTAATGCATACACACATAGTGTAGTTTCAGATCTAATCTGTAGCACCACCGCTATTCATTTGTTAAATGTTCTTAATCCAGTTTACACTCATGCATAAGGGATTAATTAAGAGTCTAACAAACCTGCAACTCTTAAGAACACCAACGAAAAAAATGGAGTACTTAGGAGGAAGGGAGCCCTGCTAACACAGGCAGAACATGCAAACCTCAGAGCCAGTAACCTGGTGGGATCTGAATCAGAGGCACAACGGTGGTATTACACCATTGATCTTCAATGTTTCTTCACAAAAACAGGAAATATTTGGATTTAGCATTGAGCGACTCAAATAAAAAAATGATCATTTACAGCCTCTTAGGATTGTAGGGTAATAGGGGTGGGGATCGATCTGTTCTTAACATAATTCTTTTTTTTTTGTAAAAATTGGATTGCTATGTATGGATTGTAATAAAATTCATAAAAAAAAAAAAAAAAGGATTGTAGGGTAAAAATGTGTGCCATCTACAGGATACCAAACTGGTCTTTTATTCCTTACTTTTCTTACTTTAACATGGGGTGGCAGCACTAATTATGGCTAAATCAAATGCAAAGCAGGAATCAACCCTGGACGGATGTCACAATTCCTTCTGAAGCACCGATGTCTTTGGGACCTGAGGATGCTCAAGGGTGCTCAGAGATAAGCCAAGCAGATAAGGGGCATATGTGTGGACGGTGCCCAAGTTGGCATCTGAAGCCAGTAGCTGTGCGGCATAAGCACTTAACAGTGCACCACACTTTTACCACTAAAGTTTTAGCGAGAATGTTTAGCTGCTTTGTGTCCTGCTTTTGAATGTAAATACTTCTCCACATTGAGAGCACACATCAAAAGCAAGGCATTCTTTACCAGGTATGAGGGTTGTCAGATTGAAAATAACTATTCAAATATCATGTGTACAAATAATTTTAGTCAAATGCAAAAAACTGACATTTGAATGTAAATGAATAACTGGAATAACAGTTTGTTTACCTCGTAGAAATGACAGAATTATATTAGTTTCCAGTCATACCCTGCATTTGCACTTCACTTCCAGGAGCAGCCTATTTGTATTGTATTTGAATAGTTTGCTTGTTCTTCATTTGTAAAAAGAGAGACGCCTTCTACTTAAACATTTTGCGACAGATTTTTTATTTTTAACCCTGCAGTTCTGCTCTTGGATCTAAGATTGGAGTAATAGCAGATGTTACTCCAAACTCACATCCCCAACTATAAAGCGTCTATTGCATCAAGCAAATGCTGCCATCCTTTTGTCATTTAAGACAATGCTACATTTCTGATTTTACCTTTTGTTATTTTAACAAATTTTCTTTTTAAGAAGCCTTTCAAGGTCGGCAGTGCTCATTTTAGTTTCCTCCGTGAAGCTGGCTGCTGACTTGACACATAATGTCCCAAACCATGAGGCATAATGCAAACAAACATTCACTCACCTGCATTACAAGAATATAAAAGAGAGACTCGCTTTATAGTTGAGTCTCACATGATGCTGCTTGACCAACTACTCCACCCTGAGATGTGGCGTCATTGCAGAGGCAAAAAAAAAAAACAATCATCACAAAAAGTTTGGATTGTTTTTGTTGGTCTTTTAAAATCAGACACACGCTTCTAGGCACCACCATGTTTTATAGCATGCAAATGCTGACCTCATTTGGCTGTGCGTGGTGACATCACGTACATCAAATCATAGCAATTCAGTCGTGTTTAGTATTCAAAAAAATTCGGACCCTAGGAACCAAGTTACTCAAACTATTCTATAACTTTTCATTAATTATTTACCATTCTGATGCTGATTTTTCTGATCATAAAATAGGTAATTACGATAGCAACTGACAAGAAGAATTTATAATTAATTGCAGAATTGTGGTATTTGAAGGTTCCTCTAGAGTGCCTCTTTCTCTTGCACGATTTGGCTTAAAAACTAAACAGCACATCGTCATCTCATAACAGGCTTGCGTTTCGAGTTTGGTATTTTTCTATCCAGCTGTTTTAGCTCTAGACCATCCTTAAGAAACTGTGACACACACGCACCCATCATCGAGATATCGATGTTTTCAGTATCGGGGGCCCTAAAACATCGAGATCCGTTGAAAATCGGAGATCGAAATTATTGACGAATCTAAAGCTTTTGCTCCTCCCCCATATACGATAGGTTATGGTGGGGGAGGGTGACACACAAAAATGGTTTCAAACACAAAACAATTACAGTAGAAAAATCTCAGAGCAAATACCAGGCTATAAAAATCATAACTATAGATTATTATCATTTCCTTTATCAACCCATGTTCAGAATTTGTGCAGCGCAGTACAGATTGTCTACTTTAGTATTGAAATGCACTGCTTCTCCTTTTATCCAAGAGCTTATCTTGCTTTTCAAATTGATTTACAGTTTTAGACAACCTTTTGTTCTTTAGTGCCACCAGATGAGATACATGTTAAGGTCATTTAAAACTTCACATCTGGCTATAGTTTGGATGTAGCTTGTGAAGTTAAAGAGCTGTAGAAAGTTAATGATGTGAATAACTTTGGGTGAGATTTTAATCTCTGTTCTATCTATAAAGGAAGTTTAGTGACACAGAAAGGATACAATTGTGAACAGTATGGTTTAAGTCTACTTTATCCACTTTTCATTGGACAGGAACATAGAACAATCAGTAATACAGTACAGTTACACTATAAGTCCTGCATTAGTCCCCAGCCAGGAGTCTGACCCAGTGTCTACGCCCAGTGATGGCAGGAAATGCCCACAACTTTCACACAAATTAAGGAGGTTTAATGGTAGATGGGTGAAAAATCTTAGAACCTCCTGTTAAAACAAAAGGTACTTTATAAAGTAGCAAAAGAATTGATTGCTGTGGAAATTACAGCAGTAAAGACCTGAAGTGGGTCGCTAAGCCGACTTTTTCATGCAAACTAATGCCTATCAGTAAGTGTCACAAAGCCTCCCACACCTCATCAACTGTTTTAGTGAGGCACTGTTGAGGAAAACCAGTGAGAAATGGGGGGGTTGGGTAGGGGGTTTTACAGTGATAAGGGGTCTGTTAAAAACATTGAGAGGTGGGGGTGGAACAGCAGAATTAACCAAAACAAGGGTCTGCCTGTGAAGGAGCAAACATTATATGACAGTAAATGGCCCTCACACTGACTTTATACTACAATACTTAACTTACCCTAAATAGCTCAAAGATGGCTAAACATATTAATTTCTGTATGAATACTTGAATGTACAGTACATATTGTACTATTTTGAAATGCCAATATGTACAGTGCTATTAGTCTGTCTAGTGCAGAGTGTGCCATATAAGAATTGAATGTATGACAGTCAAATCTTTCTAGGCTTTTGTTTTGTAACTGAAAAGACTTGTTTGGCACTTTTGTGCCAGCTTCTCAATTGCCTAATTTATACAACAACAAAAAAGAAAAAAAAAAAAAAAGGAAGAAGACAGCGGCATAAAATCAATTCAACCTGCTCCGAGATGCTAGTCTTGTAATGAGGGCCACAGCACACAGGCAGCAAATCCGTCTCACCTCAGGACCCCATTGTAGTCCCTACGACCTCTAAGTAAATGGTAAACCAATAGTAGTAAGTCTCTGACAGCCATTGCAGTTGCCCAGCAACCAATATGTGGATGTGTAAATGAATTTACTTTTGGAGAGCAAACCCCCGCAGACACAACACCAGGTCAAATAGCTTTAGACGCTTGGCAGATATCCTGGAAACACCATCCACTCAACACACCATCATGACACATAATTTGGTTCAGTCATTTTGTTTTTATATTTCACTTGTCAAACCAAATATTCAGGTGATGTGCTCCCACTACATTCAAGTTTTCCATGCCTCATATATTTTTATTTAAAGATGTTAAAATTAAAACTTTGCTCTACGCTGATTTTTGTGCCATTTGTCCCCAATAAAATACATTCATTTTGACTTGTCATAAGATTTTTACCAGTATAACATACAATTAAAACAAAAAAATGAATTTTCTTAAACACAGGGAGAGACTGCTGCTTAGAAAGCATGACAGATGTCGAAGTTAAGATCATGAATTAAAAAGGCTGATATTAGAATTAAGGTGAATTGCCTTTGCTTACGTGTTTCTTGTGTTGTGTGTGTGTGTGTGTGTGTGTGTGTTCACCCAGAAATGGACTGGAGCCCTGTCCAGGTATTGTCCCTGCCTTGTGCCGATGATTCCTAGGATGGGCCCTGGATACGTGGGATAGGCAGATGGATATTTGAGTTGTTGTTCTAAATACCCGATTATTAGTTTACATTACTTTTTTTTTTTTTTAACTGAACTATATCATTTTAGTTAATTAATTAAAAAAGACCCAAAAGTGAATTTTCTCGTTAGGTTAAGTTTTGGACACAAAAACTCATAACTCACAATTGGCAGGTATTCTAGTTATGTCAATTTATTATAAAATAGATAGATAGATAGATACTTTATTAATCCCAAGGGGAAATTCACATAATCCAGCAGCAGTATACCGATACAAAAAAAAAAATATTAAATAGTAATAAAAATGAAAAAATGAAAAAAATAAAAATAAAAAAGCAGACAATAACTGAGTAATGTTCGCATTTACTCCCCCGGGTGGAATTGAAGAGTCGCATAGTGTGGGGGAGGAGCGATCTCCTCAGTCTGTCACTGAAGCTGCTCCTCTGTCTGGAGATGACACTGTTAAGTGGATGCAGTTGATTCTTCATGATTGACAGGAGTTTGCTTAGCGCCCGTCGCTCTGCCACAGATGTTAAACTGTCCAACTTTACTCCTACAATAGCGCCTGCCTTCTTAACAAGTTTGTCCAGGCGTGAGGCATCCTTCATCTTTATGCTGCCTCCCCAGCACACCACCTCGTAGAAGAGGGCACTCGCCACAACCGTCTGGTAGAACATCTGCAGCATCTTACTGCAGATGTTGAAGGACGCCAACCTTGTCAGAAAGTATAGTATAGTATATAGCACATTTAAAACAACATAGGAATGCTGTGGCCAAAGTGCTTTACAATAATAGAATAAAAGGAAACAAACAAATAACATAAATAGAAATAAAATATAAGAACATAAATAAAATACATAATAAATAGAAGTAATGTTATATAATCACAATGTGGAAATCATCAGTATTACTGAAGGTCATGGAATGCAAGCGAATAGAAATGAGTCTTTAATCTCGTTTTGAACAGTTCAGTTGTAGACGACTCCTTTATGTGATGAGGTAAAGAGCTCCACAGGCGAGGAGCAGCAGCTGTAAATGCTGTGTCCCCCTTAGTTTTACACTTACTACGAAGGACAACAACTGACCAGACGATCTAAGCACTCTGGTTGGCAGGTGTAAAACACACAATTCAGATAAATAGGCAGGAGTTATGAATATCCTCTCATTTTTAAGGTTTTCTTTTCAGTCCGAGAACACAGATTGGAATTACTGAGTATACCAGGCGATTAAACGAACACAGACAGAGGTTTTAATCGTTTACATAATACTGCACACAAACCATTTTCTTACAAAATATAACTGGAATAAGAGTTAGCCAGGCAATAGCTAGCAGGCATTGCACAGTAATTATCACAGCACCAGCCTATAATTTCCTCTAATTTTCTAAAGGCAAAGTTCAACAAAGTATACATTTTCTTCCCAGAGAATGACTACAAGGAAATGGAGAACCATCTTTATCACATAACAAAGACGGGTCTTTTTCAAAAAGGAATTCAAATCAGCCCCTCGTGTTTTCCACTTAAAATAAGCACCATCTTAGACGAACAAAGAAAAACAAAAACCTTCAACTCGACAATGATCATTGCCAGTCTTGACATGGATACAGAGGCCTTGGAATAGGTGAGCACAAAAGACACGCACTCTATACCAGACAAGTGTTAGCCTCATGGTCTAGAGGCATGCAGAAAAAAGCAAAACTGAGAATCATTGTTGTTACAGTTGCCAGATAATTCTGATCTTCTGATGAAGCAGCCTCCCTACTTCTCCTTGTGATGTGCACTGCAGGCACATGCCACCTTTCTTTCTCTGACACTCCTTTTCCATAAGAGTCACTGTATTTGGTCACATACCTCTGCTGACTGACTGCCCTTGGCAAAAGGAAGCCATCTATTTGCTGTTCACCTTCAGGACCACAAGTCATTCACAGGTTTGTTGGAACTAGACAGGTGGCATCTGGTAGACTGAGCCAACACTGCACATATGAGCACCACCCTCACCCCAAGAGGCCATGTGCCCTAAAATGGTCCTATTTCTTTAATGACATTCTTTCTTGTGGAGATGAACTTAAAGGTGAAAGTGCTCTGTGTGGCCAGTCAGTCATGGAAGTGTTGGGAAGCAGTTGGACTCCAATTTGGACCTCCTGACCTGACACACAAGTCTCCAACTCTTTCTTCCATCAGCACTAGCATATTCTTAAACACCATTTGGACAAAAGCATTTCAATCTCTGATGCAATGCTAGTAATTTAACAGTAGATCTTTATATGCTGAAGAAGCTAACGCCTCTTACAATAATCCATACAACTGTAGGTTTTATCAGACAAAATACTTGCATAGACCTCCCTAAAAACACTTTGGGAAGGAAACTGTTTTCCACCCATTTTTATTAAATACCGGAGAATGAAACAGGCACATGCTGGTGGTTCCCAGACCCAGAGTAACTCGAAGAAGGCCAGATATCAGAACCAAGGATAAACAACGATAAAAGGAGCATTCCTTGGTGAGGGGCTACACTTCTGTCTGGTTGGGGACAACAAATCACAGAATTCTGTAACGGAACCTGCGGCCCCATTTCAACACAATAATATTGTCTTAGGATAAGTGGGCGGAAATTTAACAATGTTCAGGTATTTCTTATTTCAAGTTCCTTTTGAGAAAGCTCTCTTTATGCATTTTTATCTACAGTACAGTGACTTTAAAGTTGGAATTCACATTCACCTGGATGGTAAAACATGTCAAAAATACAACTGAAACTGTGTTTTCATCTAAAGTAGTACAAATTAAATTTTCAGAAGCCTTTAGGCCTTAGTCTGACTACTGCTTCCCTATGCCTCTCTTACTAGAAATAGCCTTGGATGATGATATCTTCACACCAGTGAGTCTTTACCCTTATCAATTAATTTTTACATTCCCTTAGTCCTAAAATTGTGTTTGGGGAAAGCCCCTTACGACCATAAATTGAACTCGTACCAACTTTTTCAAGTAAAATTTCCACTGTACATGTAACAATACCACTGCTATGACTATTACTGCTGCCACCATCTACTTTGCTCTACAACCCTACAGACCATTCACTAACCCTACAGGCACAAGTTTGGCCCTGCATAGATGAAAAACATTTATTTATCTACTTAGATGTATGTGGGCACACAAACCTTATGTGGCAGGATCCAGTATTAGATTGGGTGTAAATCAACCGCAGGCCTCACTAATGCACCCACCCAGTTTCACACATTGGAGAAAAATGTTACAATTGTTACAATTGTCAATAAACCATAATGTGTGCATCTTTGGCATGTGGGAGAAAAGCTGAAAAACCTACACAGACATGGCCAGGGCATACAAACTCCACACGGAGATTTGAACCGAGACCTCTGCAGCTGTGAGTCTGTTTAACCTTCAGCCGTCACAAATTTGCTCACAAGACTAAAAAAAACAATTAGTAGCAAACTGGAATGGTGCCGAAACACAGATGGGATATCCGCATGTACTGTGTCCCCCCACCATCTCCATCCTCCCCTAAAAGCAAAGCCACCACAAAAATGCATACAACAACTTTTATTTTCTTTTATCAGAATTAAAGCTAGCTTTCTGCCTAAATTGTACCTGCTAGCTGTTGCAGTGACGGGGGTCACACATTGCTCTGCCAGGAGTAAACAATGATAACTTGTGTCAGTTTTGGTCATTTAAAGTATTTTCACTCTGTGGTAGCCTCATGCAGAAAACGATGCTGTGATTTCTTCTAATAAATAAAATTTGACTTCTGACATGTCGTACCATGAGACAGAATAAATGCCAGTTATGAGCAAATGATAACATCTTCTCTTATTATTAAATCCAGCCAGCAGGGAGCAACATTATAGCACAAGAGACATTAAAGCAGGGAAGCGTATTACTTACCGGATACCTTGATTACAGTACTGTATTGTAATTGAATGAAACAGCATAATTAGTGCCCACCACAAGCTGTGCTCTGCTGGCTCCTTTCAGGTCCTTTACTCCTTTTCTCTTTTAAACTTAGAATAAGTTCGGAAGTCCAAATACTGTTGCCAATCAGTTATTGTGTTATTTAATGTTTATATTTTTAATGAGGAAACTATTTTGATTAAACTTAACACATGACTGACTACCCAGGTGGCATTTACATTTCCATGTCTTTACTTGACTGTAATTGGCATTGAGATAAAAAGAAATTATTTGAAGGCTCTGAATAATTCTATCTATGGAAACAAGATAAAGCAACTGCACATAACCAAGGTCAGGCTTCTATTCTGGTTTTACTATTAAGCAATGAATAATACCATTAATTACATATATAATTGGCTGTGATTGCAATATTGGCTACGGAGAGCTTAGGGTGATGTCATTATCAGTTTATCTCTTGGCGTCTTGCTGGGAGAAGACCAGAATGAATGTTAGCACTGGCAAAGGTGTGCACAAATTTGAACTCTCTCGAGTACGAAAAACGAAATAGCCCGCTCTATTCTGATAACTCTGGCACTCCCTGTCCTAGAAGTAGCAAACTTAGATCATTTACTGCTAATAAGTATATTCACCTAATTTCTCAATTCAGTTCAGGGTGGCAGAGGGAAAATAAACTAATAAAAATGAACACGATTGGCAGCAAACGTTTCATGCTCCTTACTCAACTGCCTCCATCGTGATAAAGGAAACACTGAAGTAAATAAGTGGCATGGTGGCCCAATATTTAGCACTGCTACTTTAATGCTTATAGATTTGAATCGCTACCCACGAAATACCTGTGTGGAGTTTGCATGTTCTGTTGCTGTAGGCTTTCCTACCAAAACTCTTGCTTGACTTGGTTGTCTTGTTAGGTCAATTAAACTCAAAACTCATAGAGTCACCGCACATTCTTATCCCAGCCTCTTTCTTAACTAGTAGCCAATGGCAGCTCCTCACAGACCATACCTTTTTTGCCTTAAAGTTGATTTTTAAGATGCAGAATCCTGCATTATTTTTTTTTCCCTTAACTAGCCATACAAAAAGATGTTGGTGGGCTCAAAAATAACTGACTAACCCAATCACTTTAGCATGTCCATTACCTGTTTCAGTAAAATATATAAAAAGGAAAAAAGGGAAGACCCTGAGAAATATTGATCTGTTCTGGTCCATAAAACATTCTGATGGTGTTCTCAGTGAAACAAAAAAAAGAAGATCATTAGTTTTGGAAATGCCTGGTGTGACAAATGACAGCACTATCAAGCCACAAGAGTTAAATAATGTTACATTAACAACAAAAATGAATATCTAATTATAAAAATGTTTAGAGCAAAAACTGCCATGCTCTAAGACCCTAGTTTGAGATCCCTGGGTTATCCGATCATCTGTTAGCTTGCTTTGCATTTTGTTATAATTTAGCTACTGAAAAAGAAAAAAATAAAGTTTCTCAATTTTAAAAAGCAAGTCAATTAAAATTAAGGCTAAATAAACATGCTCCATTAGCACCATTAATTGGTAATTAATTAGAATAGTGGCTAGGACAAAAATCTGTGACCACTATGGCCCTTCAAGATCTGAGTTTGACACCCCGGCCCTAAATTAACTTTGAGTGAGTGCATTTAAGTGAGGGTGTATGTTCTCGGATGAGCTGACGTTCAGTCCCCAGCCTGGCTCCCACGTTGTGCTGAATGCCGCCTGGATTGGCATGAAGCAATCTAACCGCAAACTGGATAAGTGGCCTAAAATTAAAGGATGAACTTAAGGACATGAAGAACTCAAACTTTGCTGAAGTCAAGTGATCATATAGAATAATGATGGGCAGACCCTGTTTGCTTATTATGTTTTCTATCATGAAGTCAATAGCTCTCATTGTGAAATGGTGAAAAAGACCATGAGAAGATGCTGGTGATACAAAAGAAATATACTGTATCTTTGAAAAATATATATTGTCATACACGTGTGCTTAGGAGGCAGTCAACAAGCTCAAAGGTGAGTGAAATATGGTGAGATGAGGGGTTGATATGCGGTAACGGTGCCTCTCTCCCTTTCTTTCCATCAGACAAAAGGAAGAAAAATAACTACGTGCTGACGGATTCTAAAGATGACCGCCGAAAACGTCACATCCATCAAACCCAGATGATGTTACTTCCAGGCCTTTCATATGACGTTACTTCCTGCTCCTCCTGATGACATCGATACCGTTACCACATCAAATCTGGTCCGCCTTTGATGACGTTGCATCCGTCCCACAGCATCGACATTATCTCCTGCTAACTCACCTCCCATCTCCATTTTGTTTGTCTGTATATAAACACCATATTTTCATGTAACCAATGTCAAAGACAATATATGTTTTTGATCGCAAAAGAAGTCTGCATCTTTTCTTTCTCCTACGGACATTATACGGGGACGGTCCCCAAACCTTTTTACTTGTGGAAGCCTCTTATTTCATAAGTAGATTTATCATTAACTATATATATATACTAATAAAAGGCAAAGCCCTCACTGACTGGCGCACTGACTCACTCACTCGCTGACTCGCTCACTAATTCTCCAACTTCCTGTGTAGGTAGAAGGCTGAAATTTGGCAGGCTCATTCCTTACAGCTTGCTTACAAAAGTTAAGCAGGTTTCATTTCGAAATTCTAAGCGTAATCATCATAACGGTCGACAACATCCGCCATGTTGAACTTTCTTATTTATGGCCCCATTTTCACGAAATTTGGTAGGCGGCTTCCCTGCGCTAACTGTAACCATTGTACGTACTTATTTCAGTGGTATGACGCCACTGTCAGCCGCCATATTGAACTGTCCAAAGTCCCTAATTCTCCAACTTCCCGTGTAGGTAGAAAGCTGAAATTTGGCAGGCTCATTCCTTACAGCTTACTTACAAAAGTGAAGCAGGTTTAATTTCGAAATTCTAAGCGTAATCGTCATAACGGTCGACAACGTCCGCCATGTTGAACTTTCTTATTTATGGCCCCATCTTCACGAAATTTGGTAGGTGGCTTCCCTGCGCTAACCGAAACCAATGTACATACTTATTTCGGTGGTATGACACCACTGTCGGCCGACATATTGAACTTTCCAACAGTCTTTGTTATTTATGGGCCCATCTTCAAGAAATTTGGTATGCGGGTTCCCAACGCTAACTGAATCCTACTTACGTACTGTCAGGGATGCCAGGGGCAACGACCGGGACGCCTTGAGGGACCGGAAGAGGGTCTATGCCCACCCTGGATCACATGGGGGCCGCCATCCTGGTTGCTTTGGGTGCCACGGGTAGGGGGCTTGGAAGCCCAACCCTGTAGGGACCCCTGGTCACCGCCAGGGGGTGCCCCAATGCCTTGGGGACCCTGGACCTCAGCACTTCCGCCACACCAGGAAGTGCTGGGGGGAAGAGGAGCAGGGACACCTGGGGAGTTCCCGGGAGAGCAAACGGCACTTCCGCCACACTGGTGCGTGTCCAGGGAGGAGTGCCGGGAAACACCTGGAGTCCATCCGGGATGAAATAAAAGGGGCTGTCTCCCTTCATTCGAGGCTGGAGTCGGGTAGAAGCAGGACAAAGCAGGAGAGGAGAGTGGAGGTGGCCCGAAGAGGAAGGCATTGTGTGGCCAGGACTGTGTGGGGGCTCGTGTGTACACTTGAAATTATTGTGTATATAGTTGTAAATAAACGTGTGGTGGTGATTAACAACATGTCTGCCTGTCTGTGTCCGGGCTGCGTCCACAGTACATATATACATCCATAGCCTGCAGCTCGGTCACTGTGTGAGGCGGCGTTGGGTCCCCCATCCCAACGCCTCCCACGTTATTGGCTGCCTGCCTATATAAGGCTGTCCGTTGCTCCAGTCTCTTCATTCCCTTCATAGCTTTGCCACAGGATTCACGTCTCCCTGCTGATAACTACAGCCTTTTTATTTAATCCACAGCTTCTCCACTGTTTTATTGTTTGTTTATTACGATTATAGTTATTGTGTAGGTATTTCAGACTTACTTTACATTGTTCAGGTACCCATTTCCCTTATCGTTACAACCGCTCCCCCATTAACATGTCTATCGAAGTGATCACAATCGATCAAAGAATTGTCACTTACCGAGTAGTTTCCATGCCCGGAGATGCCGTCTTCCTTTACCATTTTCTTTGTTACATATTGCACGGCCATATCAGGCTCACTCTTCATATCCAGGGAAAATTGTGTCTTATGTATTGAATGACTGGGACAGGTTCAAGGTGTGGACTAATGACGGTTTATGAGATAATTATACTACACAGGAGCACTAGAAGAGTGAAATGCTTAAGCCCTTCACCTATGGTTCTGCATGTGAGTTGATGGCTGCTGCTGAATTGTTCGGTTGTTGCTTTCAAGTGTACCGAAATGGCCAAATATTTTACACCTTTCGACAACCGCCAATGCCTCTTAAACATCTTAGATTCACAGGTGATAATTTCAGTAGTGGACACTTTGATGTTTATGAATGTTTAAACTCTCAAAAGCTGGATGTGATTTAATCGATGAAACCGGTTGTGTGCTTACTACGCTTGACAGATGCCGAATGTCACTTCAACACAACAAGTCCTACAAATACTGTCGTAATTGAAACAAACCATAAATTTCAAACCAATTATGACAGCAGCAATCCAAGCTGTGAGATTTGAAACAAGATTACTGTTCACATGGCCAACTGTACGTTGCATGCTCAAGAGTAAGCTCAGCGCACAGCTTGGTCATATTACAACCGGAGGTCCGAACTGACAACGTGGTATAACAAAGAGATCCTTATCAAATAAGTATTGGTATATTTTCCCTCAGTTTAAAAAGGTTTAATTGTCTTCTTAATAAAAGTTTTAAGGCAGTACTTCGCCGCTGCGAAGCGAGGGTATTTTGCTGGGAAAGTTAACATATTAATTTTTGTGATTAATATGGCCTGTGTAACACATTAAAAATTATTGCTGCCTCCAGGGCCAGCAACGAGGCAAACCCCTCAGACAGTGCTTTGGTCATGACAGCATTTTCATGTATTTTTTTTTTTTTTTTTTACATTACAAAATAATAATACAAAAAAGTTAAAGAATTATATATATATATATATATATATATATATATATATATATATCCAGTACTGTATTTATATACTACCTTTGCCAATTTTATGAAATAAAATCTTCATTTAAAACTTTAGCATTTCATATTACGTGGTTCCCGACGATACGACACATGTCAAGATGTAATGTAGTGGTGTTCATTTTCTTGATTTCTACATACTGACAAAGGTGCAGGGGAGTGGAAGGAAAGGGGGTTGGGAGGGGAGTTTACAACAGTCCTGGTGCAATGCTAGAGAAAAGCTGCAAAGGTTAAAATTACGCTCTCTCTTTTCTTTTCATTTCACGTTTCAGTAAGAAGGTTGAATCAAAGTCGTATCACATTAGCGCTAAATAAGTTATCTTTGAGTAGCACTAAAACCAAAATAAGTCTCTAGTACTTCAGTATTTAACTCACCAGTCTGTCAGGCAGCTTAGTTGCTGACTGCTCTAATATAATGACAACATTCTACGAAACAGAAGGGTAATGATTATCCCTACCCATATTCAAGTTTGCAGTATCTTCAGTAATTTATGCAAAGAACGCAACATAACCATCCAAGTAATGCACAGTGTCAGTTTTTAAGCAAGATAGCAGAAATGGAGATCTTTGCCAGGAACAAAGGTGTAGGTAAAGCAGTGTTTTTCAACCATTTATCTGTTGTGGCACACTTTTTGTAACCTAAAAAAATCCCAAGCCATGATTCTACCAACTACAAAAGCATTAAAACTATACACATGCTAAACTGCAAAACGGCGATCACGGAGCAGCTTTTATGTTGGCTTCTCCAGGTACTCCCATCCTCCGCAGACAGGTCTCGACCACCTACACTGTTATTTCCTCAGTGTACCAGTTGAAAAAACACTTGTGTAAATTATCATCAAGCTAGGGTGAGAAGCTCAGTCACCTGGGAGGGGCTCAGAGTAGAGCCGCTGCTTCTCCGCATCGAGAGGATTCAGATGAGTTGGCTCGGGCATCTGATCAGGATGCCTCCTGGACGCCTCTCTGGCAAGGTGTTCTGGGCACATCCAACCTGGAGAAGGCCCCGGGGAAGACCCAGGACACGCTGGAGGGACTATGTCTCCCGGCTGGCCTGGGAACGCCTCGGGATTCCCGCAGAAGAGCTGGAAGAAGTGGCCGGGGAAAGGGAAGTCTGGGCATCTCTGCTCAAGCTGCTGCCCCTGCGACCCAACCTCGGTTAAGCAGAAGAGGATGGATGGATAGATGGATGGATGGACAGTTAATGGTGATGAATAACTGAGGATAGCATTTACTGAGTTTTAACACAAGTTTTAATGTATTCCCATTTAAGAGATGCTTATTCTTCCAACTAAATCAGTCTTCAGGAGAGCATTCAAAGTCAACAGTCATTTTGATTGGTTTATCTTTACTTGGACACGTCTGTATCTCATATGATATACCAATTTGATTATTAATAAATTGGCCTTGTTTTCTTATTGCCTTCTGTTCAACTTGCCCTTCAATAAACTCAGGTTATACTTGCTCAAGTAGTATTTTGTTAAAAATTCAGGTTTAAGGTTATGGTTTAGATTTAAGCAATGCCATTTTTTTAAAATTCCTTTGTGTTGATTATACATTAAATTTGTGATTCAGTATGTATTTACTTCATGATTTGTGCTATTCATTTTATAATTAAATGTTTTAATGTTTGATGTGATTAATCACAGATAATTACATACATTTATCCAATTAATTAGTTCACTTTTTTAAATCAATTCCAGCCCTAATACATACATATTCTTTTGCTGTTGACGTCATTGCTGATCCAAGATGCAGAGAAAAACTGTCCCTTGACCATTTCATTTATTGTTATGTGTACATAGTAAACAAGTACAACTTGTTTTATATCCTCAAACAGTTGAAAAAAAAATACATATCAATGTAAGGCTGGAGCTAGAAGTTTTATCATGAAAAGTCCACGGACAACTTCTTGAAAAAGGAAACTACTGTCAGGTTATGCAGCATATAGCACTTACTGCACTCTAAAATGGACTATTGGGAGGACTCAGGTGAAAGGAACACAAGCAGTAGTCTACTGAGCAGCAGAAGTGGTGTCTGGTCAGTTGAGTCAAGCTTCCCTTTATTCACAACTAGCAGGCAGCTAAATACACAGTGAATGGCTTAAATGCTCGTCTCCCACAGTGGAGTTTTGATGGTTCTATTATGGCATGGGGTGCATTTTCTTGCCACAGTTTAGATCCAATGATTGTATCAGAAGACAAGGACAATGCATTAAAAGCAGTTTCTATCTAAGATGACAATATCTCACAGAAGTAAACCATACGCCATGGCCATTTCAGTTTTCAAATTTCAACCTATTTTAAAGGTACCCGAGACAATTTATTCCCTCCCTGGCTATCACAAAACTTTGTGAAGGATTTTTTCTTGGAAGGACGGTGTTCCATCCTTTCAATGCCAATGCTAAAGTACAACAAAGCTACTGTGGTAAGTTATGGTGGCCCAGCATTCTGCTAAGATTAGCCAGAAGTTTCCTTTAGTGTGCCAGCTCAATCCTTACCTAATTATGTAATGGGCCTGATTTGTATGTTTTGAGTAAGTACAGTAAATACTCTACGATAATCTACTGAACTGGAATGTTACCAATAATCCTTTTCTGTTCTCTTTGGCACAATAGCTATTCAATCTGTAGAGTATCTTTTCATCTGCTTTTTATTGTCTTTGAATTATGCTGTTCATTACAGTCGGGACAGCATTTAATTCAAATGTCCTTCACTTGCATTTTAAAGCCTGTGTAACTGAAACTGTAACTGAATGAATATTTATTTTTATGCCTTAAAATATAATAAAAAAATAAATATTTCAGTATCTATGCATTGGTGGTATGGCCTAAAATCTGTATTACAGTATAACTAAATGATGTCACAGTTTTGGTGTATAATGGCTTTGTATATATTTATTAGACAAGAACATATATATTTTTAACAAGTAACAGATATTACCGATTAATGTAAGTAACACATCTCTTATCCACCGAAATGCATGTTAATGTTCTACTCAATCACATTTGATTGTAGGAGTTCACCTCTCTTAAACAGATAAAGAGTACAGCTTTGTCCTCTCTCACTCACTAACACATTCACGCCACTGCTGCCAGGCAAACACAGTACAAGACGCAACTTCTTTCTGTCCTCCCTTTCTGTTTGCATCGATTCACAAATCAGGCTGAAGTGCGCAGCCCTCAGGCTTACAGTTATTACACACAGTTCACATACTAAGCCATACACAAATCTGGTACCCTTAAAACACTGACACAGTGACACAGAATCACATTTCCTGCTTGGTTTTGTGATTAAGTTTTCTGTTTAAATGAATATGTACGTTTTTCACTCATTTTTATCATGCCAGTAAAATGGCTTTCTCAAAATCCATACTGAAGAGGAATTTCTTCCTGTATACTAGATTAACTGACATATCTTCAACTACTAATTCCTTTATTTTCCATCAGTTTTTCAGGAAGCGAAAATATAAAAGCAGAGAATTTTACAGAATACTAATGTCATACATATGAACTGGTGTGATAATTATGCAGAAGCAAGTCGGACATGTGAACTAACAAAGAACAAGGAGGAAGGAGAGATGGAGATAGACATGGTTTTATTTAAGAGACATTGGTAATGTCCATCCATCCATCATCCAACCTGCTATATCCTAACTACAGGGTCATGGGGGTCTGCTGGAGCCAATCCCAGCCAACACATGGCGCAAAGCAGGAACAAACCCCGGGCAGGGCGCCAGCCCACCGCAACATTGGTAATGTAATCAGTTTAAATTGCAAAAGACAGAAATAGAAAATTCAAAACAAATTGGAAGATGTTATTATGCTTCCAGACAATACACGAATATAAAATAAATGCACGTCTTAATATATAAGAAACAGTAGACTGAATGGTGTGAAAATGATAACATTTTTAGAGAAATGTGGAATATAAGAAGATAAAATAATATAGCGATAATACATTTTAGATTTGAAATATCACTCACGTAATATTGGTAATGATTATTTCCCATATGTTTTTATACAATACACTCTTAATAAAGGGGTACTGTCAGAAATCGCACCACAAAATCATTAACTTGCAGTCAGAGAAGCTAACATCTGTGCCAGGTTGGAGATTTCTGCAGTCCAGGGCTATGAGACTGATTTACAGGTGAAAATCATCTTTCCTAAAGTTGTATACAAATAGCCATGAACTTCTTGTCAGTCAGTGAGTCAAACAGGGACATGTAGCTTTATATATCGAGATGAAAAGAACTCATTGTTAACCCATTTAAATAATATAATAAATGTGAGGTCAGACATTCTAGATTTAAATCAAAGCAAACAGCAGAACAAATATTGACTTTGGGGCTTTTTCCTCCTGTAGGCTGAGCATAGACTGCAACCGGCTGGAGTCATCATCTTTAAATCAGGTTTCTTTTTGTACTCACTACAGGACAAGGGGGCCTCAACCAAAAAACACCACCATCAATTTGGAACTAGCTGGAGAAAAGTTGCCACACAGGAAAAGGTTTCCCACAGGGAATCAAACATGGTTAGCATTAGGCTGAGTGGGGCTTCAGACAGTACTAAAGAATTCCCACAAACTGACAGCTGCAAAAAATTGTCAAGCCACAATAGACCAACTGCGGGCATGTTTTCCTTTGGCCTCTCACATCAACGATCAAAGAAGCAGTCAAGGGAGGGTTGTGGGAGAAGCAGAATTCTAAAATATACAATTATTAAAGGGGTCCTACAAGCTTTATCACTGAAGAGAAATAATTTGGAAGCAGTATCTCACAGCAGCAAGAAAGTGTCATTGAATCATACAGGAAGTGAGACAGATGTCTGTTAAGGCATTGAGAGGATTTACAAAGTTGTAAAGCAAAGCTCTTACTCTGTAAACCCTTATTTACAATTTCAGGTATGCACTTTGTAAAGGAATTATATTTTACATCGGTTACTGATTGGAGGTTTTCTTTAAATAAATAGCTACTTGGTTATAACAAGCTTTAAAGGGCACCAAGTTCGTGAAGTGATTGCAAGGCAGACAATTCCATGAAGCATCATTAATTACTTAAACGGTATAACATTAAAGGCCAAACCTGAAATGCAGTCATGACGATGTGCGGCACTTCTCTTAGCGGATCAGAGCACCTTTTTATAGTGAAGACAATTTCAGCTTGAGACTCAACACTCTTGCTCTGAGAGCACCTGTCTACGGCAAACATCTTTCTATGACTAATTAAAATAAAAGCTACGGGATGTAACTGATGTACTGAAAGACTTATTGAACCATCCACAGGAGCAGACGGATCAGTTGAGCCAACACAAGGACATTCTTCTCAGCCTTTTGTCAAAAGCTAATCATTCATGTTTGCATGAGGCAGCTGTACAGTATTTCACAGACATGTATTTTCTTTGTCAATTTATTACATCAGACAGATAACTGAAATGGTGACCTGTTGCAGGTTAGAAAAATGAGTTATTCTCACTGATTAATAAAGTTACTGCACGTCTGCCTTCATTTTAATGGAGGGAATTATTTTATCCAAAAAAGTGCACTGTCAGCAAAACAAGCCAGTGCTTTCTACTGTTCTTGAAATCTTACATTTTTATGTTAACTAATTTAATTGATGATTTTAATAACACGTCAGCCTTTTAAAATATATGTTCTACGATATAATATGTCTCTGTGCAATTTTATAACAGTCTGCTTGCACGTTATATTTATTAACTCCATTATTAGCAGCCTGTACAAGTGTCTATGGATTTTAAGCACTTTTTTAGTAAAAAGAAACAGATCTATGTAGTATAAAAATAAAAGAAAATTTCCAAACATACACTTTATTTACATGTGTGTCACAGCTTCTGTCACCTTCCTGTATGAAATGAGCAAAGAGCTCAAGGGTAATCACTAAAAAGCTGCTGAATAACTCCAGGCGCCGCTGTGCCTCTTGTACTTATTTAAATAGAATAGAATAAATAGATTGGATATGCCGTGAAGGGGAAGCCATTTGTTTGTTTTGTGGAAGAGGGGCCAACCCAACATGATTAGGGGAAAGGCAAATAGACTTGCTTTTCTGAGCCATGTAAGAAGTGCAAAGGGGATCTAGTGAAGAGGCAGTTTGATTAAGATCACCAGCACTTACAGATTTAAAAACCACACCTCTGTTTATTTATTAGGAGCAGTGTGTGTGTGTGAGAGTGTGTGTGTGTGAATGTGTGTGTGAGTGTGTGTGTGTGTGTGTGTGTGTGTGTGTGTGTGTGGTGTGAGTGTGTGAGTGTGCGTGTGTGAGTGTGTGTGTGTGAGTGTGTGTGAGTGTGAGTGTGTGTGTGAGTGTGAGTGTGTGTGTGTGTGAGTGTGAGTGTGAGTGTGTGTGTGTGTGTGTGTGTGTGTGTGTTATACAGTATATGCTGCACACATAGACAGAATTTGGTTTGAGTCAGCACGCTGCAACTCTCTATATCATTTTGTATTTTTGGTGTGAAATGACCCTTTCTTTAAAATTCTAAACTTGCATCAACATATTATGATTGCTTTAACTATTTGAGGGCTGAATATTTTTTGCAGACAAGTCCGTTTTCTGAAATATCACGCAAAGCAAAGGTTTCACATGTAAATCAACGTAAAATGTCTGTTGCTGTGGCTGCTGTCAGCTCCTGTTGAGCGTGTAGGGGCAGCATGATGGCCGGTAGGAATGTGTGGCAAGCTGGCTGCCTGGCCTGTCTTCGCGTGGCTGTGCTACAAAATCTGTTTTGTACCTCTTGCCATCATAAGTGGTGGTCCTCCCAGGAGAACATTGGCTACACAAGTGTGTTCAGCAGCACGATCAGCTAGGGAGCGATCAGCTGAAGCTGGTACCTCCCTTTTGTTTTCAATCTCCATCTTCAACAAGCTTAGACAAACGTCTTTGTTCTGCTTCTTTTGACACCTAATAAGAGTCGTTTTAAAGATGACAATCAGCTTGCATTTATATTCACGGAGATGATGCCCTTATGCAAAGAGACTTACAAATCCCAATGGTTCCAGTGTTGCAAAAACTGTAGTTCTGTCAAAGTGGCTGAGAAGTGTTGAACTTACCATCTTGTTTTTTTTTTTTATTCTTTATTGTCTTCACCCCTAGACTAAAACTTCTTTTTAGTAAATTATGATTTTAAAGTGCAGCTTTTCTGTCTATCCCCCAGCCACATTTTATGTTTAACATTTAAATTCTCATTTAACAAGATTTGTGAGTGAGACATAAGCTGAGACACCTTCTCATTGCATGTTTATGCTAAAAAAAGTACACAGTGATATAATTAACAAACCTCGGCTACTATATTTTTATTTAAAAATGAATGTCAGTGAGAAAACACACAAATTATAAACTTATTTGCTGCCTTAACAGTATCACAGCACTGCACATTTGAAGAATCGTTTCTACAATTTCTAATGTAGTGCATGTAATTTCTATGCGGCACAAGTGTTTTAATAACACAAATTGACTTACAGTAGCTGTAGTGATAATTTACATCTAAAGAGGATTTCACATTATTGGAAAAATGAATGGCTGACATAAAAATGACACTCGTCTATAAGCATGGAACTGCACACCAATCTGTATTAGCATGTCATTTTTCAAATTATCTGCTAATGCTGTTTAATGATTATTTGCTTTCCATGGTCTGTCGGACAGTATGAAGCGATAGAATTACTTATGGTGGTTTAGTTGTGTCATAGGAGGAACACTGATGTTATGTTATAGGTTCTGAAAAATAAAAGAACATATTAGGCCTTAATACAACTATAATTTTATTTTTCAGTATTATTCCAAAGATGGTAAGCCTTCAATTTCAATTTCTAATACTGAAACTTGTATTCAATAAATAACCAGAAGGACCTTTTCATTCTTTGAGTAATCACCATAAAAAGTAGAACATTCAGAGCCAGCCACTGGTTCACATATTAAACTAACTACAGAAGTGCGAACAGGCCATTTGTCAGAAGAACCTCAGCATATTCACGACATTGTACTCTGGGAAACAAAATTGCGCTTTGTGAATGCGGCATCCTACTTGATAGCAACAAAAACGATTCGAATATAGGGGCTGCGTTAGGGTCTTCTAGTCAGCTGTGACTATCCAAAACATTTCCGAAGTACTTTTTATAATATGCAGCAATACTATCTCTCATTACTGAATGAACTTCACAGAGTGTTCGCTCAATACAGAGTGTTTAAGATTAGATAAGCACGTATCGCTTACATGTTTCAAACCTTTTTCAGTCCATACTCTGATTCCAGTCAGTGATGTAGATATTTAATTTTACACCAGAAATAGCTCTACACTTCAACTTGTGGCAGATGGCCGGATCCCTTGCCCGGCCAGGACGCCTCCACACTGGGAGCACCAGGGGGTGTGACCAGAGCATTACCTCCTCCGGAACGTTAGATGGCAGCACTCCTGGGTTGCAGCGATGTCTCGGATTCCCGCAGGGCTTCATGAAAGTTGGAGTTTGGTACAGCCCTGTTGGGATCTATGGGCGCCACAAGGGGGTGCTACAATTACTGCTGAGCCCTGGAGAGCAGCTCTTCTGCCACACCTGGAAGTGGTGCCGGGAACGCATCATCCGACACCTGGAGCACTTCTGGGTGCCCTATATAAGGGGCCAGCAGACACTACCCCGGGCAGCAGAGTCAGGAGGCGGAGGATGAAACTTGTGGAGGAGAAAGAGAGAAAAGGACTGAGGGATAAAGGAAGAAAGAGAGAAAAGAAACAGAAGGTAAAGAAAGTGTGTTTATGCTTGTTGGGACACTGTAAATCTGTAAATAAATCACGTGTGCTTTGGGACTTCTGTGTGTCATGGTGTCTGTCTGTAATCCAGGCTGGAATCTTCACACGCTGTTAAATCTTAACATGCTATCCTTAGGTGACATGTGCTGAGAAGGTAGACAAATGTAACACTGTGATGGCCCCACAGAGCACCACTAGTGACCTAGCACAGTTACAGTCTAGGAATAGAAATGTGAGAAACGGTATTAAAAATAACAACCTGTTAAACATTGTCACACACGGGCGATTGGGAGACATCTGAAAGGCCTTAAAAATAGTACAACCACACTAGACCAGGGGGTGGCGAGCTGCACTAATTCTCTTTCTCAATCTTCTGCAGACAATCCACGGAAAATTGCACCAGGTCCTGGCGCCACGGATGATGTCACTTCCGGTATAAAAGACATCACTTCTGGTTCCGGTCCCAATGATGTCACTTTAAAGCCGCCATCTTTTCCTATTACATTCAGTTCTGTTTTGGACTCGAACCTGTGATCATCTCAATCAGTTTAAACCCATTTGCAGTCAAGGTACAATATACGGGTGGCTGCCCCAAACCTTTTTATGTCTGTGGTCTGCTTTTGTGACAACATATATCTACTGTAAGTATGTAAATGTTCTCAACAGAGTACTGACTTAAAAGATTTGTGTTGAGATCTTCTAGTACACAGAATATGCAGTATGCACAGATAAACACAGAGAGACAGACAGACAGACAGACAGACTGAATATTTATTCTACTTATATGAGGATCCAGCTCCCTGAATTTGATTAAATGGGCTCATAGAATAAACAGACGGAAAATAAATGGAGCTTTATGTTGTGTGTATGAGTTTAAGCATTGTGTTTTTGTTATTCTGTTACATGTCATTTGTTATCCGTTTTAATTTAACATTAGTATATTTGTTAGAAGCAGCATGGTGGTGCCGGAGTTCTGTTCTGATGCTCCATGTCAGTGTTTCTTAAACTGTGGGTTTTGAGTCAAGGACATGCTTGTGATAGGTTGTCACATGATTGTGTAGTAAAACTGCCAAGTTTATCTAAGTGTGTATTCTGGAGCAAATGATTTCCACCCCCTATTTAGCGTAATATTTATTGTGACAGTATGTGAAACAATGCTGCTGACACATCACGGAGAGTTTTCATTTCTGTGGAATGAAAATATAACAAGTATTCCCCACCTTCCATCTCACAACATTTGAAATGCTCAGTCTGAGAAAGGCATACTGTAGGCACGGGTAAGAAAGGGGACAGGAGGAGAAAACGATGGAGGAACTTGAGAGGTGAAGTGACCATGGCACTAGACTGAAATTAAAATAACAGCTGCGGGCCTGTATGTGATGATTGTCAGGGTGTTAGCACCCTGGGAGTATTTATGTAGCGCAGTGGGGGTCTTGTGTGCTAAACGCAGTTTCAATGGTGATGGACAACGTGGTCAGTGCCACATTGCGTGTTTGACGTTATTGCATTAATTGAATCTACTGTAATGTAAACACTGCCTTAAAGTGGTTTTGTAAATGATGATTAACTGGTAGAGTGAAGGACGTATTTGTTTGATCAATGAGAACCACAAACACACAAAAAATATCAAAAGGCTTAGACAAGCTTTAGAAATCCTGCATTAACTCAGTTGGGTAAACATTTGAAGCTGGACTTTTAGCTGAATTATTCAGCTGGATTTCTGTCTAAAATACACATAATGCAGACTTCTTTTTGGAATAGTTTGGCTTGTTTTTTTAAATCAGTTAATCAAAATTTTAATTATAAACCAGAGTATGTTAAACTACTTGCAAACTCATTTAATACAATGTGTTATTAATGGTGGATCTCATTTGACAAATGTTATTTAAAAAAAGTTATTCAAGACAAAGTAAATAAGCTTTATTGATTAATTAAGTTTTTAACTATTTCATTCCTTTATTGGCGCCATGAGTCAAGTGACCTTTCATGCAGTCCCTTCAAAAAGCATCACATCCTTGCACTCTTCCTGTTTTGAATGATAATAACTGTTTTACGTTCAAGCCCCAGGTGCTATCTGTATGGAGTTTGCAGGTCCTCCCAGTGTGCATGTGGGTTTCCTCTGGGGGCTTCAATTTCCTCCCACAGTTCAAAGATATGCAGGTTACTTGGACTGGTGCTGTTAAATTGGCTCTAGCGTGTGTATACAGTATGTGTGCATGTGTTCACCCTGCGATGAGCCGACTCACTGTCCAGGGGTTGTTTCTGCCTTGCATCCTGTGCCTGCTGTGATAATCACCAGCTGCCAGGGCAGTCTGCTCTGGGTAATGATCTTTGGATGGATGGAGTATTGTTTTAATGAAATGTTTCCCACTTTTCTCTTCAAGTAATATCAGTAAGTCAGTCAGTCATTGTCCAACCCGCCATATCCTAACACAGGGTCACGGGGTCTGTTGGAGCCAATCCCAGCCAGCACAGGGCGCAAGGCAGGAACAAATCTCGGACAGGGTGCCAGCCCACCGCAGGACACACACACACACACACCCACACACCAAGCACACACTAGGGACAATTTTGAGGATCGCCAATGCGCCGAACCTGCATGTCTTTGGACTGTGGGAGGAAATCAGAGCACCCAGAGGAAACCCATGTAGACACGGGGAGAACATGCAAACTCCATGCAGGGAGGACCCGGAAAGCAAACCCTGATCTCCTAACTGCAAGGCAGCAGCTACCCACTGCGCCACCGTGCCGCCCTCAAGTAATATTCATGTGAGAAATTTACTTAAAAAGAAACAAAAAACATTCACTTTTTTTTTTTTTGCCCATTGTTATTTGACTCTTTTATGACTCTGCTGTCACTGTGATGATAATCCTCATCTTGGGCCCCAGTACAGTACTGATTTTTGAATTGGGTCCTCAGATTAAAAAGTTTAAGATCCCCTGCTCCAGAAGGCTGCTTTAGGTCCCGGTCCCGGCACAAACTGTCAGTGTCTATAGGGACTTTTCTCTAAGCACTTATGTGCAGAGTTTACAAGGCGGTAGTACGACTGAGCATGGATGTATGCGTAGATGTGCCTGGTGATGGGTTGACACTCCACTCCTGTTTGAATGTTGCTTTGCGTTGAATGCCATAACAAATCAAACAGTTCTGTTAACAGATTACTTGGGGGATGATTCATAATTAGTGCATGGCACTCTAGGCTTATAAGTAAAACCACATTTTATTAGAATAAAATGACTTGAATTGAAACTATTGAAGTTACACTAATCTCCATTCTAGTTTTGTTTTGTGTGGTGCCACTTTGTAGCACTACATATGTACATATACTGTATTTTTAACACCATTTCCACATTCAAATTTCTTATTCCTTAGGTATTACTGTATTTCTTACCCTGACAATCAACGTCTACCTTCTTTTCTAAAACATATGCATCAAGGAAACATATTACAACATATTATTTACTCAACCATCCATCCATTATCTAAACTTCTATCCAGCAGAATATGAGGTTAGTAACATCACTATCGGTTTGTGCCTTATATCTCATTTTCTGAATTATTCTGTTTACAATAGTAAGCGGTTTCTGTAGGACGTGCTTACGCCTGCCCACATATCTTGATTATTTTAAGAGTAAAAATTAACAAAAACGTTCATTAGTGGAACCAGAATGAGCTACTTGGCTGAACAGGATGCATAATTATGCTAATTTCTTTTCAGGGGATTATGGGTAAAAACTGAAGCAAGCTGCTCCTGGAGTGTTTTTATGGGGGTTTGGATGGTTTAGGACACCAGAGGGACTGCTCATACGCTGGAAGTTGGGTTTTGCATTCAATAAGGCATAATAAAGACAGCTGTTAGGCTTTGATTCTAATCCATCTCCAGCCTCCGTGGTCCCACTGTAAAGCACATGGTGGGTTTATCTTTTTCATGTTTGTGTGTTTGTTGGCTTTTAATGTAATAATTGTTCATGATGTTAATGCTGTACATTATCAGGCTTTGTACACAGTAACACTCTTCTCTTCAACGTTATATTCTTTGATACTTTTACAGTATTAAATAAATGGTATTAAAATGTGATCAGCAAAGAACAAAACAACAATGAAGTACCAGTAGAACTCTTCAGAGAAACGAACTGGACTGAATGAGCTTTCACCTTATTTTATATCATCCATTTGCAGAGCCGCCTCACTATTAATTCAGCACAGTATCAGGATATGCAGTTTTTAGCCCTGTGCCACCTAATGTTTAGAAGCGTAATACTGCAAGTTATTGAAACAGTCACAGGCCATCACTTTTAAGATGTGCTGTTTGCACGCCATTATTTTTTACTGTACACTGTGGGTTTAGAGGGTTATTGTCAAGCGTACAGACAGAGTACAGTGAAATTCTTACTTGCATGTGCTAATCAAAATTCAACACGCTGCCACTCTCCAGCTCTGTAACTAGTGAGTAGAATTACCTTCTCTTGAAACTTTTTTCTTCCCTATCTGAAAATATCTCAGTACAATATAAGCATTATAGGAGAGAATTCCAAAATGAAGAACACATGCTGAACATTGAGACAAAATAAACTTAATATGTTTTCACTTGATTATTCTGTGAAGGCTGTAGGAAGTGTTATCTAAAGATGACAAAGCACACAACAGTAAACTGAATGTTGAAAGTAAAATAAAATGAATGTTGTAATGATCTTAGTGTGCATTAGCTGCATTTAGCTGACAAGATGGCTAGTAATGTTAACTTGCCTGCTAGACAAAACCTAAACCCCTTGAGCAAGGGAAAGGCACTATATAAATAAAATGCATTATTATTATTAGCCAAACTGAATGCCATCCACATTGTTCATGACATAATCTTTGCACTGCAGCATGTTTGCTGTAATAAAGTTAGACTATTGCATTTTTGAAAACATCACACTTTCACTAATAAATTACCCCCAATAACAAGCTTGAATTAAGATTGCTACATACTGTGCCCACTGCCATTGTACTGCTGTTTGGCATTTGGTTTTGCCCATGTGTACACAAACTTCTATTCTGAACGCTGGTCCAGGGCAGCTGGCCTAATGCCATGGTGACATATGGCAGTGTGGTACTGCAAATGGGTAAACCGTCCTTATTTCACTGACATGCGCACCACAATTTAAAACCCGAGGTAAACGTCATCACTGAGAAGAGGAAAAAAACAGCTACAGTATGTGGACAAGGGATCAGAGCTCCTCAGAAAGGCACACTTTCCAATCCTGATAACTCCAATACAAGGCTGCTAGTACACGTCTCAGTGCAAAGGAACAATGCAACAAATGGCCTCCCTTCAGTGCTCTAATGTTGGTGTCATATCAACTGCTCTAGAACTGAATAAAACACATCATCATACAGTCTGAGCTTTAACGGCTCCGGTACAGTAGACGTGACCTGCCTTTGGTGCAGAATCCCCTTGATATTGAAAGCATCATAAATGATACCACAAGATGCTTTTAAGTGCCCTAATGTTTGCCTTTTTTATCCTGGGCCAACAAAGACAGTGACAGAACTTCAAATCAGCCCACAATTGTTTACATTTTTAGCACATTTAACAAAACAAAATTTTACAACTTACTTTTTCATTGCATTATAATAATTTGCCCAATTCAAAATGCTTTGCATGAACAGTCTTTATTTATTTAATGTGTATTGTGGCGGACGGCTGGGGCTCTGGCCCGGCCGGGACGCCTCCACACTGGGAGCACCGGGGAAGCAAGTGTGGCCAGAGCATTACCTCCCCCGGAATGTTAGATGGCAGCCCCCATGGGTTGCAGCAGTGCCTCGGACTCCCGCAGGGCTTTATGGGAGTTGGAGTTTGGTACAGCCCTGTTGGGATCCGCGGGCGCCGCCAGGGGGTGCTACAATTACTGCTGAGCCCTGGAGAGCAGCTCTTCTGCCACACCCGGAAGTGACACCGGAAACACATCATCCGACACCTGGAGCACTTACGGGTGTCCTACATAAGGGGCCAGCAGACACTACTCTGGGCAGCAGAGTCGGGAGGAAGACGATGAAGCTTGCTGAGGAGAAGTAGAGAATAAAGGGAGAAAAGGACTGAGATACAAAGGAAGAAATAGAGAAAATAAACAGAAAGTAAAGAAAGTGTGTTTGTGCTTGTTGGGACACTATAAATCTGTAAATGAATCACGTGTGCTTTGGGACTTGTGTGTGTCCTGGTGTCTGTCTGTAATCTTCCCAGTATATATACCTGCTAGGAAAACATTCTTACCTTTTACTTGGACAATTAGACATAGTTTGCCAGATCAGCAGGATGATTCTTCAACAGAAGAGTTTTCAGAGTCAATAATCACCTAATCTACACGAGCATCTTATTTGTAGCTTGTTTCATATTTGAGAGTCTCCAGTCACTTCAATCATTTTCTGTTGCAACAGAAGACATTCCATCGCATATAACCAAATCTCCAACGAGACAGACATACCAGGTTCCTCCAGATGTTTTATTATTATTACTACTGATAACTGTTTGTCAGATAGGCTTATTTATTACATTTCTCATAGAAAGTGAGCAAAAATTTACAAGAGTGAAATAGTCCATTTCAGGGATCACAGAGTGACCGGGATCAAAAACCTCTTCAAGCCCTCTGTGGCACCTTTCATTTCTCTTGATCTTAGCTGCACTGACCTATTTGTGCTCTTTTACACGGATTCAAAGATAACCCATCAAAGAAAACAGCAGAAGCCATACTAATTCTTAAAGTTACCCCCCATCGCACTGAATGCCTAACTAATCTTCACAAACTGACCCTTTATCTTCTCAGATGGCAGCACCCTCACTGGCCTTACCCTTTTCATCTCCACTGGCTTTGTTTCCTCTCAATTCCCCAACCCCCTCACGTCTGTATCTCCTCTGACTCTCCACTGCAGGCACACCTAACTAATAAAGCTTCCACAGCTGTAGCCTTGCGTTCTTTTTCCATATGAAATAGAATTGTTCCTATTTTTTCCTTTCTGTAATGCAACCCTGAGAAGCAATATTGTTCATTCAACAGTTACAGATTGACAGTCAATGTTCTTGTTAGTAATAATCATCTTGTAGTGTTTATTTTGTATTGTGTGGCAGTACAAGATGTTTATAATAATCCTACAGGCTGTCACTTACTTACCAAGTGTGTCTATAATTGGGGAAAGATACTGCATTGAGGTATATTTCTGTACAGGGTTTAGGGCTGAACCCATAAATAAAGTATATACTATAAAAAACTGAGGTAATGGACTTTAATTAATATTCTAAACAAGACCCTCTGTGCCATTTTTTTAAATTCAGTACATTAATGAACAAGTAAACTATATATACTGTATATTTTCCTTGTTAAAATAAGAAGGCCAATTTGATGATGAATTATCAAATAATGCATAATGGAACAGCTTATTCAGTTTTGTCTCCATATTTTATAACCAGTATGATTTCGTTATTGTGCAAAGCCATCAAATGTTTATGATACAACTGTAACCGTAAACCACAAGGTCAGCTCTTACCGCTGTCGCACTGTGTCACTGAGTAAGTCATTTAATCTGCTTGTGCTCCAGCTGTAAAACCAAAATGTAAGAAAACAACTGGAATGAATCCTCATCTTGTAAGCTGCCAAACGCAGAACATGTCAAAGGGACAATGTAACTCCTCTTCTTGATTTAGGAAAGACAATCTAATGACAATACTTCAAAGCAGTCAATATGTAACATAATGGAAGAGATGTTTACAAAACAATGGCAAAGAATTTTTCAAGTAATGTAATGATTATTATAAGAACTATTCTTCCATTTTCTGAACCTGTTTTTCATTACAGGATAATACAAAATAAAAGTGTGTTTCACAGAGTGATAAAACTAAATTGATTTTACAAAATAAAAATGACAGCAATAAATTGTTCATTATAAACCTTCCCTTTTCAGTTAGCATGGCCCATATACGCTCAAATCTGATTTTAGAAAAGGCTGCTTGTATACAGAAAGTATGAAACAATACGATTCACAAACTTCTTTCAATGATTCGAACAGATCAAACAGAAAAAGTAGCCTGTACTAAGTGTACTGTAATCATTAATTCATTATTAAACTTGATAATCCAGTTCAAAGTCATAGGGTTCAGAGCACAACACTGCAGCACCACAAGGTCAAAACCTGAACAGGATGCCAGTTCATTACAGAGCACTTTCAATTGCCGTCTCTAATTAACCCAGCTTGCATATTTGAGGGTTAGAGAGGTACAGAAGAACTAGAGCAGCCCATGCAGTCATGAGAACTATGGGCAAACTCCACACAGACGGTAAGTGCTCAAGGGTTTGTACTCTTCCCACCAGGGTGTAAGCTTTTTCTCTGGCTATTCTACTTCTTCTCATACTTCTCGAAACTAAGCAATATAGGCAGACTGGTGGTGAAATCAGTCTAAAATAAGCGAATGCTTCCATTTTCAAGCTTTGCTTTTGCTTCAGTCAATCATGCATAGTTAGGAAAACAGAATAGGAGTGGGAGAAGAATGCTTCAGTATGTAGGCCTGCAATTTAGAGTGCACGGCTATCACTTCTACTGGAGACTACAACTCTGCCATTGGACAACAAATCGATCGAAAATTTTAAATGTCTCTTAAAGCTTTAGTTTTAAGTAAGTATTAACATTTTACCATCAAATATGTGGTACTTCGTACTTCTAGATTTGGAAAAAACAGTAATGCACAAGGGCTAAAATTGAAAAACATGGCAATGAGGTAAGAAAGGAGGCCAAGGTCTAAAAAGTGCAGAGGTCACCGGAAAGCTAAAAAAAATAAAAACACCAAAAGCCTAAACACACTGCCAAAAAACTCACATTATCTTAACTCCCTTGTAAGATTTGAACTGACAAAATCAGGTGTGGGCAAAAGTTTTCTATGGAAGGCCAAATCATCAATAATCAATTGTACAGTGGGCTGCATAAAATGTAGGTGTGCATATGAACCCAGGCCACCTAGTAGGCCTACATGTATTAATGCAACATTATAGCTCGCCATTATGTGTTATCACAACAGAGGCTTAAAGGGAAGACTAGTCTAACCTGTATTCACAGGAGACAGTTGTATCGTTCAACCACGTGTATCCTCAGTTTTGACCACTTCTTAGGGCCTTTACAGGTTGTGCTGATTCGAAATCCACTCTTCCCTGTGATCCTGGGTAGAAACTGGTCGAAAAATAAAAGCAGTACCACAACAACCACTCCTGTCAAACCATTGGGCCTGCCAATGGACACAGATAGTCCGTCCCAAACTGTCCCCATGCCATGTACAGGTACACCACCGGCATCAAAGAGTCACATGGCAACCCAGTGTCACGGCAACTACCCCGGACACCCGGGCTGTCAATGTCGTGGATGGACGCTCTGCCCACTGATGTTACCTCTGGTCCTTTGAATACCCTGCAATTTCAATTTAGGCAAACACCAGCCTTCTTTAAACAAGAACAGTGGAAAAAGATTTCCAAAAATTGAGTTGTTCCAGTAAATGGTCAATACACCTTACATCTTATGCCAAAAAACATTGACCAAGTGAACGGATTTATCATGTCAACTTCCTGAAGCTGTGGAGGGACTGGGAGGCTGACCCTTACTCCAGCCAGCCCTGTTCCCTTTCACTTAAAAAGATGACCTTAACTTCAGCCCTAATTTGATGGCCATGCAACGACAGGAGCTCGAGGCAGTAATCCTGTCCGTTCCTGAGGTGATCAGCAAGAAACCTGGTCGAACCTCGCTGACTGAACATGACATCACAATGGACCCAGGGTAATCGTTCGGGTGCAGTCATACAACCTCCCAGAGGTAAAACATGCTGAAGTGGAACTTGAGATTAAACACATGCTGGAACTAGGAGTAATTAAGGAAAGTCACTGTCCCTGGTCCAGCTCAATTGTATTGGTCCCTAAGCCCAACTCAAGTTGGAGATTCTGCAACAACTTCCATCACCTTAGTTAAGTCTCCCAATTTCACACTTATCTGATGAAGCAAGTGGACGACCTCCTGGAGCGACTCGGAAAGGTGAAGTACTTGACCACTCCTGACATGACAAAGGGGTACAGGCAAGACAGCATTTAGCACCCCTAGTGGATACTGGCAATATTGGGTTCTTCCATTTAGATTGCACGGGGCACCTGCCACCTTCCAATGTCTGGTGGAAAAAGTGCTATGGCTCCACAGTTCCTATAGTACCACACTACTTGGACGACGTGGTCATCTTTTCTGACACATGGAAGAAACACCTAGAGCAGGTTCAGGCTGCGCTAAAGACACTTGGCAAAGCCTGACTTCATATCAATCCAAAGAAATGCGTCTTTTGGATTGCGCAAGGCTAAGTATTTAGTCTACTTGGTGGGTGGTGGAACAGTCAAACTACAGTGTTTCAAAGTAGATGCCTTACTGAAGTAGTCCTGTCTGAAAACCAAGCAACAGGTCCAAGCCTTTCTTGGTTTGGTCGGGTACTACCGCCAGTTTGTACCACGGTTCTTTGAGAGAGTGGCGCCCTTGACAGATTTAACAAAGAAATGGGCCCCTAACATCATGGTATGGGATAGTAAAGCTGACGCTGCATTTTGTGACCTAAAGTGGGCACCTGTTCTAATTACTCCTAACTTTGCAGCAGTGGAACGGGAGGCCTTTGGCAATCAAATGGGCAGTAACGCAGTTGAGGTTCTGCTTGGGCCATAAGTTTACCCTCAACACTGATCATGCCACTCTGCAGGGGATGGTAGTTCTCTGCACGTCACTCTGTGGTTTTTGAACCTCCAACCTTGTAAGTTTTCTGTCCTTTATCGTCAGAGTTCTCTCCAGGCTAACGCTGAAGCTCTTTCTCGGGTTCACAAACTTTTGTTTTAGGCCACCTGACCTGTGGTCTGAGCTTTATGGGGTGCGCAGACCAGGGTTTGGCACTCTCACCTGATCATCTCTCCTCTTATTCCTCTGCAGCCCTGCTGAAGTCCCTAACTTAATGACATCACCATTGATCCACCCACTGTTGACATCATTTCCGCCCAACCCTGATTACATTATTTCCGTTACCCAGAATTCCCCTTTCTGCCATATCAGTTCCTGTTCCGGTCCACTGACTCCACATCTTCCTCCTAACCACCATAATTATAGTGCAGTGTCAATGTGTTTGCTGATTTTTCAGTATACAGAGTTGCCATCCCCATACCTTTTTCTGTCTGCTGCCTGATTTTTTATCACACATCTAAAAGCGTACACACTTTACCATCTGAATCTGCACTACAGACTCTCCTTATTTAAATGGTAAAAACAGATTATTTCATTACTTTTTGCATGGCAAGTTACTACACTTAACACCAGCCAAATCTGGTATAATTTTGTAAAGATCAACTCACAAGGGCCAGAATATCAGATATTTCTATTGTGATGCACGAGTCCCTGTTTTGCACACCAAAAATGAGGCTGAGTCTTAGTTCTTTAGCAAAACCAGCTTTATTCAACTTGAAACAGGAACAGCTGGGTTATTTATTGCTGCGGGATCTACCACTCTCCTATACACAGACACAGCAAACGGGTGTAGTCCGTAGTATAGCAAAGTCCATGGTACTGTTCCCTGCATTTATAATGTTCCTTGCATCACCCATCGAGTTGCTTATAGCGCGAATGCGGTCGGCTCGTTGTTGTTTCCGGGGTGCTCTGCTGCTGCACTGCAAACCTACAGTTGCCTCGGCGACAGACAAGCAGTCCTCCACAGACAAGGCAGTAGCACTTCAGCGTGTCATCCAGTTGGAGGAGGGTGGGGTCCTAAAAGAGTTCAGAAACCTCATGCTATGAGCAGCCTGGGGTCACCTCGCACCTTTGTAAGTCATAGTTTGCCCTCCCGCCTCCCCTAGACTAAATGCACTTCAGAAGATTTCATATTTACCAAGAAGTTTGGATACTGCAGATGGTGACCCATCATCCTACACAGGGTGAACATGACTAGCAACGGGTACTGTAGCTATAAAAAATATGGCCGTAGCAAAGTCAAAACTCAAAAAATAGTGTCAGAAGCAACCCAACACAAACTATGGAGTGGTGGTGCAGCAATAACATGAAAATAATGATAATATTGTTCCTATTGGTACTGATAATTCTAACTCACAATTAAATAACAGAAATGCTATGATGGAAGCATACAATAGATGATTTACAATAGATATCTAAATATAGAATTCATAAAATACTGCGTAAACATTTCTACATTTTAATTTAGTGGTTTATGACTGCTATTTGCCTTTGGTTTCTCCTTTCTTCTTTGTATATTTTTCCTGTTCATCTCTTTTATAAATGTGTTTTGTCACTTCTTCACTTTCTTCAAGCACATTATATACAAAGCACCACACCATTCCCATCAGCTCTGCCTTCATCTCACAGGCCTCTTATAAACTGTGCAAGTTGTTTATCTCTTACTACACTGGAAGTTGCAGTTATCTACACTTCATGCTTATCTGAGTCTCTGTAAGTAATACATGTAATATAAACTCTTTGGGGCTTATGCATTTAAGTGTAGCTTTAGTGCTAAAAAAGATGAATAAATATTTAACTCTTGAAAACAGGTCCTTACGACTATTATTATATGATTTATTATGCAGTAAATAATTCCATTTACCTCACGGTCGTCCACTTCAGCTTTCAAACATACACACTTCTTCCTCTGATGCAAAGTTTCACAACAGAAAAGCAGTACGCCCACACAAAGTCAATAGAAGCTAAGACAGTTAATAGATGATCTTCAGATCTCACCTCCCACACAAACCAGAAGGCAAATTAATTCCAGTGTATCATTGCATGACCAAGAACTATCATCTACAACAAGGAAAAAACAAAGCAAGCAAGTGACACATTATTTTAAGGGGGAAAAACACTACTGTGTTCAAATATATTCCGCTTTTATTCATGGTTTTCAACAAATTATGGAAGAATTCATTTGCCTATGTTTTTTCTAGACCCACTTATTTCATCAACAATGGCCAACGCCTTATCCTGGCAACACTGGCAGAAATGAGAAGTGGACCAAAAGCTAGCTTGTCACAAGCTGGCATAGACTCAGACTCACTCACACAGAGTCCACATCTGAGAAGCAGACGCAAACCACCAAAGATCTATGCAGCCAAGGTGAGAAAATGAAAAGTCCATATGTAGTCAATTACTGAGTCAATATTTGAAACAAAACCACTATACCAGTATACCAGTATATTATTCCTCTTGTTGTTGAATTCTGTTTTCTTTTTGTATGTTAGTACATTCCTGTTTATCATGGTGGCAGAGAGTGGGGATGTGTTTCATGTTGATAGGACATGCATATAAGAATTTTACTGTAATTTGTTCACATGACATTACTAATACTACTATGATTATAGAAGCAACTCGCAGAGATAACTTTAGACTGGAGAAAGATAACATATAGTAAATTGTTGGTGAACATCTTTAGGACATATGTTGAGTAATCGGTTTCAAATCCTGGCAATTTATTGTTTTAAGAACTTTACACATTAACTTGTGTGTCTACAAATAGGAAACTTCTACAATGCCAATGTAAGCAATGCATAGATCACTGATATACTGCTGGCCTGTTCATCTCTACTAGCCACATAAGGAGGTAAATTCCTTCTAATATGTAGTGCACTCATTTTGGCTACCTAATCTACTGTACAACAGAGCTGATCCGTTCATCTATCCATTTTACAAGCTGCTCACCCAGTTCTGGGTCATGGAGGACTGGTGCTTATCACATTAACACTGAAAACAAGAAGGGGGGCTGCAATGGAAAAGCTTTACAATAAGACAAACACTTAAGCTAGTATACAACCAAAAACTTTTGTAAGTTAGCTCTGCCAGGCTGCCAGTTTTAATAGCAAAAAAATAATGCTTAAATAAAACCCATTTGTGCTGGATCGGACACTGTGACATGACAAAGACATGTAGCTGGAAAAGCAAACTGAAAATTGAATTGGAACTGATGTTGAGCAACTGGTCCACCAAAAAGGAACACCTTCGAAATTACGTGAGATCTATGCTGATGCATCCAGAGTATACATAAGGCCAAACACAAAAACAATGGCTGACAGACAGACAATCATATGTAACTGAAACATGTGAGGATGGAGAATGTGTGCACTGAAATTCAGTGAGGGTGAGCAGCATATTAATGTTTACAGCTCGTTCACACCTGTGCACTTGCAAGGATGTGTGTTAATGCTGGTGTGTTTTTTCCATGTTTTTTTGGTGATATTGGAACACGTTTTTTAGCCTACATTAATGCCAAAGGTTAATGCATTTTTATTCACAAATTCCTCATTTTTTAAAATAATATATTTGCTTTGACAATTATGCTGGCAATCATGGCAACTACAGTCAGTAGGTGCCCATCACTTGTAGGAAATAAGAATGAATGTTTGCTAGAGAGTTTCCTCCCACAGTCCAAAGACGTGCAGGTTAGGTGCATTGGCGATCCTAAATTGTCCCTAGTGTGTGCGACCTGCGGTGGGCTGGCACCCCACCTGGGGTTTGTTTCCTGCCTTGCGCCCTGTGTTGGCTGGGTAGTTAGGATATAGCGGGTTGGATAATGGATGGATGGATGGGTTGCTAGAGAATGGTTAGGAACAGCTGTTTTGTATAAAAAAACAGTAATTTGCACAATGGTGTATTTTCATGCTGAAATCACGCAGCATGTTACATTGTTTTTAAAACAGTACTGTGCTCCTACACAGTGACATGGACAAGAGCTACAGAGTATAACTGCAGATTCTATACACTATGAGCCTGCAAAAATAAAAAGAACAGGAAAACAAACCCTTAGTGAGACAAAGCCATAGTCCTGAAACAAAACTCCAAAGGTTTACATGAAGTATTACTAAAAACAGAAATAAAAGAACTCTCCGGTTAGCACGTACATTTGTCTGCTAAGCTAAGACAGCACAGTGCAGGGCCCAGGAATGATCTGTGTACTGCGTGTTAGTTAAAACGAAACAAGAGAGCCTGAATGGAAACCAAACGGCAACTTAAGGTGTACAAATGTAGATGTTCTGTGGTAACAAGACAATACTAATATAAACATATGGCAAAATAACAGTTAAGTGACTTTTAATTCAATTTCAAAACATTTTTACTTTTCCATAAAAATGCTCAACCTTTAGCTATCTGTGTTCCATTTACTTCACCAAGGACACCTGATTACTACTGAGTTAAAATATCACTATAGTGATAACATCCTAGAAAAATTAAAATCACAGTACCTGTTAATCCATTAATATTTTTATAATCATGATTTTGCCACAGAAAACTAAGAGAAGTAAGTCCATAATGCTAAGTTTGAACTATGTCTGATATGACCAAGCTGCTCAATTCAACTTAGTTCATCTTTTGCTATTCACAAAATAACACAGTGAAGAATCCCCACAATGCTGCTTTTTTGGTGAGGAATCCACACTTCAACACGTATGTTTTCTTCACATGACTTTTAATCGGCTCCTAACTGCTGCATCTCCAGGGTTTACCTGTGTATCTCTCTTGAAAAAAATGCTGCTACCATTTTGGAAGATGAGGTTTTTAAATTCTTCTGTGAGATCTGTAAACTGACAAGGTCCAGCTGATTCGATATCACCCAGTACACCCTAATGGGATACGACTTGATGGCTCATTTGTGAAATGTATTTATTTTTTTCTTTTAAATGGCGTATTCCATTCATGTCCTGTGATGGAATAGTGCCCCTCCTTGGGCTGGTTCTTCACTCGGATGTAATGTTGTCAGCACAAGCTCTGGCCCCACCACCAAACGGATATTGTGATTTGCAGGAGCACACATTCCTTGATTCTTTTATCTGGAGCTTAATCCTAGCCCAGAAACACCCCCACACACCAGAGAGCAGAGGAAAAAAGAAAGAGCAAAGCGCAGGTTTTTTTCCTCCAGTGTTCACTTGTTTTTTATATAATTCTGGTTTAGCTAGAAACACATAAACAACTGTGGAGAGAGAGAGAGGGCATATCATTATCATCATCATCGTCATCATCATCAGAACAAGACCTTCTGCCAAAACAAGTTGCTTTCATGTCATTGAATATCCGTGGCTCATAAGTTGTGTCCAGTTAAGTTGGTTCAACAATACGACACTCAGATATTCACCTTATGAAAAAAATAATAGGCAGAAGCAAAAGGGTAAAGGACCTGCCCATCTTTTGATCACCATCTCATTTAATTATTATTTACCACATTTGCCTCCATAGTGCCACAGCTCAATACACGCCACCCTGTCCCACCGTATTCAGGAACTCTGGCTATTCCTGGGCTACACCTGTAATTAATTTTTTTTTTAATGTTTACATTTCAAAACACCTTATTCTGCAGCTCATAAAGCATCTCATACTCTCGGTACAAGCTAAACTACTTTCATGTGTGACTGTGTGCAAGTTAAATCTTAGAGTAATGTATGGAAATACAGCAAAAAACACAAATATGTTCGCAAAACCAATTAAAGCATAACTCACAAAGACATGCTAATTATTTGTTATATTAGCTGCACACTACAGATAAAAGTAAAGTATAAAAGACTAAGTTCTCCTTTTCAAATGAATGGGGAAAAACTTCACACACACACAGTAATTCTTCTGCACTGTAGCACATACTTAGAGTTTATGAATTACACACCGAGACACACAGCAATACCTCGGCATTCTAAACTCACAGGTGGAAATTGTGGATATTATGAAAAACCAAACTGAAAAGATCTTGAGTTGGTATATGGTTAAGATATAATTAAGGCAGAATCTTAAGTTTATTTTAAAATAACAAGGAGACACATTGATGCCACTCAAGCTATTTTAGTACTTATTAACAATATAACATAATTAAAAGAAATATAACCAAGACTGTTTTTTGTGGGAGATGACACATTCTAAACCACAAATATAAGACCTAAAGAGCTTTAGAAAAAAAAAGGATAATACTTAAATCAACATGTTAATATGCATTTAGCTTGTTGAGGAAAAATAAATATATTTTCAGTGTCACAATTTTTTCCATATATTGTTTATTAATAAAGGTTTAATTTACTTGGAATACGTGTGTGTGTGTGTGTTTGTATAATTCTTAATTTCTTGGGTTTACTTTAGTCCCCACTGAGCCTAGTAGGGAGTTTCCTCTACCAAAGCAGTGGTGAATAATAATGGTTTGTGAATTTATGATTGCAGGCTTCAAATCTAACAGCCAGTGTTTACCCCGAAAGATTCACTTGTATGTCACTGCTACACCGCACACTAACCACACAAAGAACCGCTCAGAAATAAGCCTTCTGCCCAGAAAATTACATCACGGCAGATGAAGGGAAAATTCAGTCTGAAAGAGCATGAAAACATTACTAGAGAAAACCATAAGAGAGAGAAGAAAAAAAAAAACAATTCACAGAACTGGAGAAAAAGTACGTCAAGGATGTGGAGTAATGTCAGATGATCCAGGGACAAGCAAAGACAAATCAGAAAAGAATGAAAAGGCCACTAACTAAAATGAAGAAATGCATAACCCTAAAAGAAATGTTATTTGGTTAGGTAACATTTTATCAATTGTAGGCAATACATAAGGTCTATCTGATTTTTTTTAGTAAATGACAATGTTCCACAATGCTTAAAGTGGACATGACTTTTAGGTCCGTGTTTACTGATAAAAACTTAAGCCACTGTCACATTAGGTGAAATTTTGTCATGGGGTATGGAAGATTTGTCAATCGCAGTTTCTGATCTCATCTTAGCAGCAGGTCAAATTATACGACTGAAAATCGCCTCCCATGTCACATTACAGCGTGAGTGCTGATCTTCCAGGGTAGTCGTACTCATCCCAGTTGTGTGCTGCCTGATGGAGTGAGCAATGTATGAAGTGTTAACAGTTGCAGCAAGTTCAGCAGAAATCTGTTCCCTTTAATTCTTTTTAATTCTGTTATGGTGTGGTAAAACACAAGACATCAAACAGGCAAGATTTTCGTCTGTTTGTGAGGTCTGCAACCCCTGTGCTGCTTGACAGAGCTGGCACGGTACCAGCACTGGGTGTAGGGTTAATAGCCGTGGTACATAGCTGCAGTCTTGGCCCTTTATTTCTTTTTATCATTCAGTTTTAGTACATAAGCCAAGGGACATCAATCAGAAAGTTTCTTTTCTATTTGTGAGGTTCAAAACAGACATGTTGCTTATTCCTCATCAGTACATTATAAGCATTATACTAGTGGCTGAACGCTCATTGGTTCTCAGTTCACACACACACTCCTGGTTCAAACCTCAGATCTGTTTGATTTTATCCCAGCCAGTCGCAGACTAGTTGGTCTCAGTCGTTGGGTATGTCACATTAGACAATCGGCTTCATGGGAGTGCGCTGTTGATTGTTTCTGACTGGCTAAGAATATATAAATGAAGACAAAGGAAATTGCTGGAAAAGTAATCTAATGTGACATGGCCCTTTATCTGATAAAACAAGCCTCAGAGCAACTTCTCAAAACATTCAATCTAGAGGATGGTGCGAATGGTAAATTTCAAAACCTAAAACCTGAAGTATAAACAGCTATAAACATTTCTCATCTTGAGAAAAATGCCTATCAGTTTAGTATTGCATGCCCACCTTTCATAATACCTTTGTAAAAGTGGGATTGGCAATACATTGTACAGTACATGGTGGTAGGGTAGCTGACATAGAACAAAAGTTTCCCATTTGGAAATGATGGGTTGTTCCTCAGTCTATCTTGTCTAATGACTATGAATCGATCCTTTGACATTGTCCACTGGCTGATCATTCCCAGAACAAGCCATCCTTTCAATATGATCCCAAAGAAAGGTTCTGTGTTTTGTAGCACTGAACCCAAAATGACCTGACACTTTTCAGCCCAGCAGTAGACTCTCTGTGCTCTTAGTTACAATGCTAAAAGCTGTGACTGTAACCACAAAAACTGAAATGAAAACAGACATTGACCACAGAAATGTGCACAGCTGTAAATAAATGACAGAAATATATGGCACCCAAACAACATATTGTCAACCTGTGATAAAATAGTAAACACATAAAATACAAAATGGTGACAAAAATGTATTTGCAGTTTATTATTTAATGTGCAAAAATAGTGTAATCAACAGAAGTATACTTCTAACATAATATTTCTAGCTTGTGACTATAACAGTTAAAATTATACAATAAATTAAATTATTACACCTCCTGTGTATGTGGTGCTGCTTGACTCGAGCCCAATTAAGAAGACTGTTATGTTGCCTTCATCCTGGTGAGTGTGCTGACCCTTATGTCCACGGTGCCCTGCTAACCACACTCCACAGACTGTGATTCGGAATGATGAGGGTGGCACAATTGATAGCACAGCTGGCTCATATCTCCAAGAGACTGGTTTCAAATCTTGGCCTGGACAATGTCTGTGTGGCATTTGTACCTTCTCCCAGTGCTAATGTGGGGCTTTATGTAGTTATTCCAGCTTTTCTTTCAGAACCCAAAGGTTTGTGTATTACGGTGAAACGGTGACTCTACATTAGCTGAGTTAAGGCTGGATTTGCCTTGAGTGTCACATGATGTGACCTTTACGATCAAACAGCATTTTAAACTCACTTTCTGAACAGTAATGTGCCTCAGCCATATTCTCCCATTTGGTGTGTAGAAAAATGTGCAAAATATCACTTTTAACATATGATATGGTGAGATCCACGGTGCATTTGCCATTTTTAAATAAATGAATAAATTGTAAGCGGTACAGCTAGACTCGGGCTTGTGGGTGCGGCACTATGCTGCTCAGCCGCAGGAATTGAGTGGGGACTGCAAGGTCATTGTCTTTGCATGCAGGTGTACTTGACTCAGCTGTTCCCCATTGACTCTCAGAGCGCCTGCGCCACCAGGTAGAAGGAAAGAGCCCAAGAAGAGTGCTGGAAGGAAATGAAAAAAAGAACCGTGAAAGGCACTTGAGGCGGTGCGGGATGAGGAAGCTGGTGTTCAGTATAGCCTCATTGTGGAATAGATAATCAGAGCACCGGGGCAGTTAAACCCCTGTTGAGCATTTCAGAAGGAGCGGGGAAAGAAGGTTGAACCCTCCTGGGGATCTGGTAGATGCTATGAAGGGCATATGGAGAGGTGACTAAGAAAGCTGTAACAAGAGCTGGAAGAAAGGACTGCAGCTGCTGGGATCTTCATCATTTGCCAGAGCCGTTGTGTGAGCTAGGAAGAGGGGAAGTGAAGGATAAGAGAAAGAACACATTATTCTAGATTTTATTGTTGGAATTTTTATGGAATTTTAATTAATGGAAGAGCACCTAGTTTAATGGATTATTAATTTATGGACTTGCACTGCACATTTTAACCCACGACAGTTGCTAAATAAAAGCACAAAGCATTTGATACCACCTCTGGCCTATCGTGTGTGCTTCCTCATTTGCCCAGAACATCCTCATTTCATTATCGGAGGTTCCAGGTTCAAGCTGCTAGAGACTGTAGGGCCAGCCTGGACCATCAGAGAACAATAAAACATTGCACAGGAACAGAATTGTTTATTGTAAAATGGCAAACATGGTAGTGATCAGCTGCTGCTCAAATAAAAGAAATTGTTCTCCTTTTTGTTGCTTTTAAGGAGATGATCTGTTGAGACCAGCAAAACTCCTTCAAAGCTGGAGGCGCAGTCTTTTCTTCTCCTGCATCTCTACTTTAAGCCTGCTATTTTAAAATGGTTTAAATGGTCTCTTAAATTTCTCTGTCTTAATACAAATTGCAATTTCTTTTCGAGAATTAAGTACCACATGGTTATTTATACGATCTGTCATTAAGGAACTCAACCGCTAGTCTCTCTTCAAGTTACCTTTTTTTTCTGGTGCTATCCACATACAACGCGCCGTGTAGGCACAACATTTTGGAAAGCTCATGCAGCTCTCATTTAGAAGTATGTCTGCTCACGTGAAGTCGTTTTGTGATGTGCGGCCCATGTGGCCCTCATGGACACATTGAGCATAAATCACCAATACATCTGTATGGGAGGGGTGTGGACCATTTTAAGGAAGGCTGTCCCATCTTGACTTGATTTCTGCCTTGCACCTAATAATACCAGGAGAAGGTACCTACAACATTAATTTAGGAATTAACAGGTATACAAAATGGATGCAAGTTTTGTTTGGCAATCACCCGATTACATCAATAATTGTTTAGCTGTTGAAAAGGAGTGGGCAATCTGTGGGACATTGTCAGTTTTTACCAAGATCGCACATATAAATTTTCTGATACACAACATCAGTCAATGCCAGCATCAAGCAAGCCAATTCCCCTTTCTTTTCTTAGTTTCCTTTTCAGAATGTGGCTATATATTGATGTTTCTTCAGATGCTGATATGGTTCTTTTACCTTTTTCACATTTAATAGAAATGAATGCTCATGGATTGCCAACCACTATGATGGAAAGCTGAGATGATTAGTCATAAAAGTAGAAAGTGGAAAAGCTTCACAGACGGCACGAGTTTAAGTGCACCAACAACAGATTACGTGCAGTATATGGAGCTGCATGTGAAACGTGTTAGGATACTTTCAGTTGAGTAATGAAGCAAGAAAATGCACGAATGGGTGTACTATTACAAGAATGATGGAAACACAATGTAAAAGAGTAATTTTATCTGGCAGCTTCACTTCTGTGGGTTTAACCCAACATCCCATTTCTAAACTGGCACCACATGTGCTAATGCTGCCTAGAATGGACTCTGGCAAGGGTTGGCTCTTTTCTTGTGCTCGATGCTGACAGGATAGGCTGCAGCACCTCCAGAGCCTCATCTACCCCTTCCCCACAACTCTGAATTGGATTAAGTGGACTTGAAAATGTTATGCCTCTTTAATAACACAGAACAATCTGCGGCAGCACACCTCACAATGCACTGCAGAGCACATGTAGGTCGTAATTACTCCAATGAATGATGCCAGTGCATACTAATTTGAAACCTCCAGCTATGAAACAGAAATGTCAGCAACCTTTGTCACCTGCAGCAAAAATGAATGATTCCAGTCAGGAGTAGGAGGAAAAGCGCCTGCTGCATGTATGTAAAAGCTGCTATCGGATTATGAAAATGATTTTAAAAATCCAACATCAGTCATTGATTAATTCAAGTTTTCATTTGGACCCAGCTGTTCTTAGAAATTAATCCGTGTCCATGGCACACTGCTTAGAGCTCCTGCCTTGAGTGAGAATCTCGCGCTTGTCGACATTTGTGTGGAGTTGATGCCTACTCTGCTTTTCCTCTCATATTCCAATGGCATCCACATTTGGATAAATGAGAATTTGTAACCTGACCCAACATGGGTGAGAGTGTAAAACTATTCTCTGTCATGGACTAATGTCCCATCGAGGACTGGCTTTTGCCTTGAGTTTGGTGATGCCATAAACTCTAAACTGGATCAAGTACTTACAACTAATGGATGGATGGACTTTCATCTTCTGTGTTTGACTGACATGAAAAGAACAAATTTCAGATTAAAAACAGAAAGTTAACCTTAAATGTTTCCCTTTCTTAAATTTGATAAGTAATATATTGTCATAAAACTGTTATTTGTAATATAGTTTATGTACTAAAACTCGACTAATCAGCAAGATCATTTTTTTTCAAGGATTGGAATTTTTAGTTTGATTGTCAATGGCAATAACAATTTTAAGATTTACTGAGGCCACTGAGCTGGGGGTCTCACCAGGAGGGATTATCAGTTACTTTAACCCGTCACTGAGTGAATTCCTAATCTGTGAAAGGGACAGTAGGCAGGTGCAATTTTCTCTTTGGGAATTTTATTTCAGAACACACCCAGGATGGATAACTGCATGTTGGAAATGGATTTCCTCAGCGCCTCACTTTTCTTATTTTGCCTAAATGAACAGATACACAACAGACAGCAAAGCATATTTGACAAAACTGGATAAAAAGCAACAGAAAACAATGCAGCAGCCGTATGATATGATAAGGCACAAGTAATGTGTCATCATGCAGACACTAGAAGAATGTGCAAACTCAAAGACAAGAGCTGGACTCGAACCTGGAACAACAAGGAGGTGTCCGCTTTGCCTCTGTGACACCCAATATGCATTTTATTCTGGAGAAATTAGACATAAAATGATTTTTTTTAAGTTATAATGCTCTGCTTTATAGCAATATTATGACAATGCCATTGTTTTGATGACTGACAAATACAGACCCATACAATAAAATAATAAAAAATGTCATCTCTCTCATTCATATGTGCTTAATGTGATGCTCCGTTATATGTACATTACAGCTTATTATAACTCTAATTGTAATTGTTATAAGGATATTGTCCCAGAGGTTGCTATAAATGGATGCAGTGTGGCAGCTGTATTACATTTTTCAGTTTAGGATTAAAGCAAACATAGTATGAGAAAAATATATGAAGACACCTTACACCAGCCTCTAGCATGGTCAGTAAGTTGCATAAAGAAAACTGGCAGGTCAGATCTGCAGTGGTAGGATAAGATAGACACTACGAACAACGGTCAGGCACTGATCATGGCCAGAAATGTCTGCCATCAGTCCCATCAACTGTATACACAGCAACTGTATGAGGCAGTTCATAAACATTACTAAAGGAGTATTCCATCCAGAACATTTTTTTTAAATTTATTACTTACTCCATGCTGTTTGTAGTAATGGCCAAGAAAAAGCTTTAATCTCATATTTGTATAGTGAACTGTAGTAATAAAGGACCTGAGTAGGCTTCAATGGAGACCAATGAAGAACAAACAGCAAACAATATTAAAACATCCCTGAAAAATATCTCAATTTACTTGTGTTACAAAAGTAACATGTTGGATATTCAGCTGTTTGCTAACAATATTTCAAGTGGGAATTTTTGGTAAAATGTTGTTCAATAGACCACATCTGAGAAGTCCTCTTCTGAAGAGTGAGATGGGATTGACCTTTTAAGTTGAAGACCCACCTCTCCGCTCACTTGTTGGTCGTAAAGCTACAACTCCATACTTTTGACGTTTCTGTTTTTGAAGCACACATACAACACCTACTTTACACCTGACAACGTTTCCCTAAATTGGTCATATCTCTCAGACCAGACATTGTTGAGATGACGTGAACTGCCGTGGAGCTTAATGAATGAGCTATTTACTAGGCTGTGTCATGATTAGAATTTTATATTTCATTTCTTCTGTTGTTATTTCTCTGTTTCGAATTTTCTTTTTCCCAAGAATGGTTTTGAACACCACCAATTTCTGCACTTAAATTTCATGTATGATTAATATTTAGTAATGTTGACTTTGGTTTGGGTCTTTTTCCAACATCATTTTGCTTTACAAGGGAACCACTAATTTCTTGAATGTTTGTACACTGTTGCTAGGATGTTTTCTGCTATGGGATGACTGGAGTTCATGTCCTGTGATGTCAGTGGGTCAACAGCATAAAGGTCAGCACCACTAACTTCCGGATATCTGAGCTTGTATAAAAACAAAACAACTTCTTCATTATTGTGTTATTTTATGTTTGATTTTCTGGTACAAAGAATTCTCGCTTCATGTTCTGACTTCAATTTTTGGTTTTGATTCTTGGCTTTACTCAAAGATAAAATGTATGTTTGGTTATTGAATTCAGGCTTGGGTCATATTTGTAACTTACATCTATTGGTTGCTCTTTTCCTCTGTCTTTGTTTCATTGTGGACATAACAGGTAGGACTTCTGAGCAGTTCAAGGAGGGATCAGTTCAAACGATCGTTCTCATATGAACACGCTCCCCAGCAGGTAATGCAAAGGTTCCCAAGCTTTTTTGGTTTGTGACCCCAGCTGTTTGAAATTTGTTTTTCTATTTTTTAATATTTTCTTGCTACAGAATTAGCATATCCAGTGACCACACTTGGGGTTGTGATAGGATTTTCCCAGTATTGGTTTATTTAACAATATTTTTGCCAAAATGCATGTTTGCTATATTGCGGACATGTGACTGGATATCTGACGTATGGGTTATGATACACAAGTTCACAGAGATTTTACTGTGAATGTTTTGATACTGTTTGCAGTTTAGCTTTGGTCCAACAGAAGCCTATTGTGTCAGGAGCGTTATTTCTGTTCTCCATAAAAACATTACATTTATAAATTTTTCATGCCATTACTACAAGTAATACAGAGTGAGTAAAAGATACAAATAATTATTATTTTTGGGTGGAGTATTCCCTTTAAGTCCTTAAATATGTTGAATAACACTTACTCCAGTCACTGCGTGTTAAAAGGATCATTGTCGTAGTTTACTATCCTAAAAGAGTTTGCAGGACTAAAAGGCTCAGCTTGAATTACCCATGTGACACTGAGGAGGGTGGTTTGGCCTGAAGCAAACACACATGGATTCAATTTGGTAAATAAAAAAAGAATTGTCAATTACCATTGGGCTATAAACATTTTAATTGGTGCATGACTAATAAGAAGGATTTACTTGTCTACACTCATGGAGTAGAATTAACCTGCACACAATGTGTAAATGAAAATAAAATGTTGAATAGAAGGGCATTACATATAACCCATCTGTGGTTTAATTTAAGAAAAGCGCATCTGAGTGCTGAATTCAGCTAACCATGATACAAAAATTCTATAACGGTGTTAGAAGTCGTGCACAGAACAGCAAGACAAGCGAGCCCTTGCAGTGGGTGACTTTTTGTATTTCGAAGAATGCAAATGAAAACACTCAGTTTTGTACAGAGGAGGCCACCTCGTTTTCCCGGACATATCCTCAGTTTTAATGTGCCATGGACTGTCCGGGAGGAATTTATAACATTTTTGAAAATGTCCTAAAATTTGAAAATCTCCATATCCTTATCATTGGTAAAAATTGAAAGCCCTACACCAATCAGCATTTGTGTAAGTAGTGCACACACTTTTTTCCCAGGTTCTTCACTTCTATTCCGGTAGTAAACAACGCAGATATTGACGAGAATAGTCAATGTCTGGTCAACGGCTTTTTTACTTCATCTTTTGAATTCAGCTTTATCTTCTTGGTGAATAGACAGTTTGTTATAAATGTTGTTCCTTTCCTTAATTATTTGTAACCCTAATTCACCGTAACTAAGCGAATTCTTTCAAAATCGAAATTATAATTTCACGTTTTCTATGCGAGATCTTATTTTCGATTCTTCTTTCAGCAGCTTGATTAAATAAGAAATTTCATATATCCAGGTACAGTCTGTCATATTTAAGTGCAAGTAAGTACTGCCTTGTAATATTTTAATGGAAAATATTGTTATTACCACCTGTTGTTCCAAACGAATTTATAATTGTAAATGAATGAGTCAACTATTAAAGTTTCAGCTAATTAAAAAAAAAATCACACATTTATTCTGTCATATAAATGAAATATCTTTTAGTTATCAGTTGATCAAGTAATAAGGCACTTCTTCCAGTAATTTAATAATATTTTCATAATTCTTTCATTTACATAAATTCAGAAATGCCCATTATGCTGTAAAGAAAGGACACAACAGATTCAATTGAAGGGATAATGCTCACAAGATTCAATTTCAGTAGCATGTTACGTAAATATTTCTATTCATATTTATCCAAGAACCCAGATTTACTGAGAAAAATAGAAAAAATAGTGTAAAGGGCGTATTATGGCATCATATGGAAAGGCGTCCTCAAAAGTCCTCATTTTTCGACCCAAATGTCCTCTTTTCCAGAGAAAGAGAGGAGCTGGCAGCCCTACACAAAGGCTGGCTGAGATATTAGAACAATTTAGCCAATGATTGGCCTTTTCTATTCATAGGCAATACTAGATTACAAGAGCATTTGCTTCCACATTTTGTACTTTTTATTTATTCCTCCTTCATTTCAAAACTAATGCAAGCTCTAGTCTGGATGGCTTGCTCTGGTTCACACAATGTCTTATCTTGACCATCACTGCACTTTCTATCTATTATACATGTGCCTCTGCTCTGAAAATTGTTACAACTCATTTCATTAGAGGAACCAGTTGGTGCCACATGAGACTTGAACATATGCTGCTGACATGATGTGGTTACTGATTTGCCTTTTAATCTTACATACAATAGCTTGGTGTATACAAAATATTTCATGACTCTTTAAAATTCATTGACTCTTATTCTTAATGTTCTTATTATTGAACCTTTTATTATATTACACATTTCTACAAATAATAATTGTTGTACTGATTGAAATCTTCCATAATTGATTTCTTAAGGATACAACCATTTACAGTTTTTTTTTATATTGATGTCATATTTTTCAGTCTTTTAAATTTCAACAGCTCCTCTGAAGTCAAAGTAATATGCTAGATTTCAGTGAATCAACAAAAAAGTATCAGGAAACAAAATGCTCAAATCATAGTGAGTCCTGCCATCCCACTTTCTTTAACATTGTGTGTCAGATATAAAATGGAAATTATGTGGCAGAAGGCCATCACTAAGCAACAGGAAACACACAGGCACGATGGCATGACAGAAATGTGGTTTTATCTTTCAACTGTGGCTCAGGAGTGGGTCAAAGCAGGTGGTGTGGCAGGACAAGGTGTCACCGCCACACTTTCCTTTGGACATACGCTGGGCCCCTCGTTTTTAAAACGTACAGTATCATGTAATAAGTACACATGCTATCAGCACATGGCAGGCTCCTCAAATATGTACTTTAACATCTTAAAATGAGTACATAAAAAGTAGTGATTTGAATTTAAATCTAATTCTATTTTAATGGGCCCCCTTGGCAGTGGAATTCCTTTTGTCAGAAGTCTCTGCCTTTTTTAAAAGTCAAGTCGAAGTTATTTCTTCCCAATCATGGTATATATACTGTACGCATTTTCCATTCAAAAGTGTGTTCTAAAGTTAAGCATTTTCTAGAAATTTAAAGAATATATAGCTAGCCTGGCATTTTACAATGAACTCTACAGGGCTCCAATGAAAAATAAAAGCGTAAAAACTTGCCCAATACATTCATTTTTCAAGCCAAGACATTTGTTGAGTATTGAACCGCATCTTGCGATTACAAACGTAACTTATACACGTCATTTTTCAACAAACAAACACAAAGATCATGAGATTCAGCCATTTAAAAAGAAGACCAGCTGTGTGTGCTAGTTCAGTGCTTGTCTTATTCCACAATAAACCTTCACCCCCCAAGTAGTGTGGTTTCCTCTTGAAAGACAAAATCACAATAAACTATTCATGCCACGCTGTTGGTTTTCTTTTGATATATTTCATATTTATGTGTCTGCGGTGGGCTGGCGCCCCGCCCAGGGTTTGTTTCCTGCCTTGCGCCCTATGTTGGCTGGGACTGGCTCCAGCAGACCACTAGTGACCCTGTAGTTGGGATATAGCGGATTGGATACTGGATGGATGGATGAATGGATATTTATGTGTAAATGCACACAAACAAATAGAAAACATATTCTTACCTTGAAAAAAACAGGAAAACAAGATAAAATGATTATTTTCAGGTCCCTTTTGTTACAAACAAGCGTCAGAAACGTAGAAGGCATGTTTTCCTTCACCAAAACTCAAAGAGGATGTATTTGGTAACTTTTTATGCTTTTATTTTCTGTACCCAATGGGGTTCACTGTAAAACACCAGGACTGGTCTTGTATTTTTTTAATTCATTATTCATTAAATCTTTCGAACACAATATCACATGGCAAATGCATCTATACCTGTTTGTGAAGAAATATCTTTGACCTGAAAAATACCAAATGTATCCTTTCAGGATGGTGCAGTCTAAAATCGCATGGTCATCACCTCAAACAATTCCATTTGCCATCTCAAAGTTTATTTGAAAAAACTGAACATTTCAGCTTGAATCCTTTAGGTAACAGGGGGGAGGCTTGAACTGAAATTAGCAGGCAGATACAAAGCAGCCATTAGTAATGTAGACTACCTAATAATTCATTATATGTTGTGAGTAGAATAGAAATTGGATGTTCGTTGGCAGATCACCATCATGTAACAGCAGAAATCAAAGAAAGGCCACAGCACAAGACAAAAAACTATTTATTTAGTTTTGAATTGCAGCTACCACAGCCAAGTGCAGAGGTAGATGGGAATAATGTTTTAGTTTTTCTCACATTTTCTTTTCCTGTTTCATGATCATTTGCAGAACAAAAGGAATATTTTTCATTTTATCCTTTATTATGCACCTGCATTTGTAGGAAATACTGCCATTTTGCTGTGACAAAGTGAAGTGGTGCACAGTCACATGCTGTCTGATAAACGTTAACTGTCAACCTTGGCTACTTGTTGAATTCTTCCATACAAACACACACTTTAAAATAGATAATGGATGGTGAAAAACCACAAGCATTAGAGAAAAACTGCTCAACTTGGCACAGCTGCTAAGGTTAAGAAAGCAGTGAATTGTAAGTTTTAAAAAACATGTTGAAAATGGTGATCATTTACTGACTAGGAAACAGAGCTTCTTGGTTTTTTAAAGCATGAGTTGAGCAAATCTGTAGTCAAAGAGACAGACGGAGGTAAAAACCATTAAACAAAATTACTGAGTGCCAAAACTAAAACTTCTGAGGCGAGATAGAGTGAGAATGAAAATGACAATTCCTTCAAAGGTAGTGAAGGTTTTTAAAAGGTTTGTTAATCCAACAATTAAGATTCCTAAAAACACAAAGTGGTGTCTTATTTAGGCATGGTGAAAAGATATTGGTGAGCGGTGCTGACATTAGTCAAGTGGTAGTACCACCATCAACAAGATGGCTACACTATTAGGAAAACATGCAAATTCTGTCGCTATATGAGAAAAAAAAAAAAGGTAATCAGCACACGTTACACTACAAGTCATGTCACATTATGATAAAGACATGCAGGTTAGGTGCATTGGCGATTCTAAATTGTCCTTAGTGTGTGCTTGGTGTGTGTGTGTGTGTGTGTGTGCACCCTGTGGGTGGCTGGCGCCCTGCCCGGAGTTTGTTTCCTGCCTTGCGCCCTGTGTTGGCTGGTATTGGCTCCGGCAGACTCCTGTGACCCTGTAGTTAGGATATAGCGGGTTGGATAATGGATGGATGGACCTTCATTTCCATAATCTTAGTGGGTGGGAGGCAGTAAGCCGTTGGCTCTCATAAACCTAGTTGTACATTGTGACATGTTTAGCGATTCATTCCAACAAGTCTGTGGCTCACTCTGACAAAAGCAAACTTGTTTCCGTCTTTAGTCGCTCTGTGCATTAGTGCTGACGACCAATGAATGTTCATCTGGAAGTACAATGCATATAATGCAGTGCTGATGAACAAGAAACATGGGTGTTTTAAACCTCATAAACAGATCAGAGGCTTGTCTGTTTCATGTCTAATGTTTGTTTTTTTATGCACAAAGGCAAAATGGGGCAGAGATTGCGGCTGAAATCTCTGTACAGGTTAACCTTTTATAGAGTACTTTCTCACGGCAGCGTGCTATTGGCCGTCATAAAAAGTACTGGAAAGTTGTCATGCAGCCATGAGATTTGACAACCCCAGTCATTTTTAGTTGTGTGACTCGGTCCAGTGATGAGATCAGCAACTAAGTCAACAAATCTGACACTCCTAATGATGCTGTATGCAGCCATTCATATTGGGAAGGGACAGTGGTAAAGTTGTAAACTGTTTTTATATAACATAGACTTGGGTGTAAGTTCTAGAATAAGACTATTCAAATAATTACGAGCAAGGGTCAGATTATTAAAATGAACCTCCAGGCAAGGAGTTATTGTTTTTTCAGAAGTAAAGAAAACTTATCTAGTTGTTATTCTTAGATGTGTTTGTAAATGCAAAGCAAAAAAATCATTATTAATCGCAGAAGGAGATTTGGGATCCAATTTTGTTTTACTTGGACTCTGTCAGTGTTTATCATTTTCTCACATTCATTTCACAAATAAGAAATATACAAACTGTTTACTCTGTTCTGTATATCACACATCTGTAAAGTACACGTCTCTGAGAACATATTGCTGTATAGACACACATAAATGCATAGTAATGTATCTGTAGACGTGTGTATGGCGCGGTGTCAAGACATTTACATTTTCAAATAGCACTGTATATCCTCACACGCATTTCAGTCTTTTACTTAACTGAATGCATCTTGTTTATATCAGCTGCATGTGTCTCCTAATGAGCAAAACTGCATTTTGTCTTTGTAAGCATAGCAGTTAAATCAGAGGCATACGTTGTAAGTGTAACACACAGACATCGATACAATTGCTGGATAGTAATGGATGCTCAATTATTAGTTTGAATGTATTCACATGCAGGAATGGCGACTCACATATACAGTATACGTTGAGCTGAATGTGGTGCATGCTTTAAAATAAATGGTGCTTACCTCCTTGAATGAAGTAATATTTCCTGATTAGCCTCTGAAGTTTCTGACAGTGAGCATGAGACCCTGGTGGCAAGTTAAATTAGGGGATCTTGATATACTTCTGAAAAAGTGAATATTCCTTCAATGCCGAAAAGCTCTCATTCCACAATAAACACACAGCTTTACTCTGACTGTGTTCTCATCTCGAGGACATTGGTTCTTATTCAGTGACTAGTTACCGTAAATCTGACTGCTAGGGAGAACAAGTAAGAATAAGAGACACATTAGCTAAGCACCCACAAACATGAAAATTCATAATTAGGTAACACTTAAGTTTAGGTGCTGCAAAAATGCATCTACAGTATGACTTATTTACTCTTATATAACAAGACTTTAACGCACTTTCAGTCTTCATAACTTACACTTACAAAGTATCAATAAAAAGTGTTTATTCATCTCTGCAATGTGGCCTATTAATAAAACTTCACTTTTGATGGTCTGAAGTGGCCTAACCGAGGCCCATTTATTTTAACATTATAGTACTGTACATATTTGGTATAAGACCTGTAAATCCTTCATCTTAACAAGGTACAGTATTTTACTGTCATGTCAAAATGACACAAAGCACAGAGATGAATAACCCATCTACTGATGTTTTATAAGTGTTATGAAGACAAAAGAAGCCTTGTTACATAAGAGTGAATGAGTGATAGATGCATTTTTGCATGTTACCCAAAATAATTTCTCTTTTTTAATTAGTTGTCAAGATCCGATGAAAAGGACAGTAAAGATCTACTCGCGGGCCCGTTGCTGCTAACTGAATAGCCCCGTTCTGGACTTCCCATGATTTCACTGTACTATTTAAATGTACCGTATTTGTCAAGGTTATTTCCCACATATGACACAAGTACCTCACAGATATTTTGTGTGTCAGAAAGGACTGCAGAAATGACCTTGATGTGAAGTGTTACAGATTATCATAGAACGTCAAAATGTTTTTACTGGGGAAAAGAAAAACATATCATTTAGGGAGTATAGAAATATCTGACTGATTTTCTCCCTCAACACAAATGGACACTTCAACCATTGCATGTAATAAATATAACTTTTATTATATTTGTCTAGGCGAAAGCATAAATACAGGTTTCAAGAGAAGACAGGAAAACTACTCAAGGGGAATGTAAACATCCCAAGCGATGTCTATTTTCTGACAGAGTGCAAGTATGGTTAACTGAAAAATGCAGTATACAAATAAACAAGAACAAACATTATTTTAGAAAGCAAATAAGTGTGAAAGGGCAAGTATAACAAATAGAAATGAAAACCAATTTAATCCCCTTATGATTAGTCAGTGAGGCTGGGGTTACCCTTGAAGTGGAAAGCTGACAATTTAAATAATGCAGCTTCAAAAGCACCCCTGACACTTGCAATGGTGTGAATAAAGCGTACATCAGTGTTACTGAAACGCTTTGTGCGGCCCTAGGCTATGCTATACAAAGTGGTTCACTCAAAGAAAAACACCAAACAACGGATACATTTTTCCCATTTTCCTGATAAACTCCATTTAATGATGAATGCAGCACTGGAAGATATTAAATGCTAGATTGATTATGCTTTTATAAGTGGAAGAAACATGCAAAGGGACATTTAGATAATAAAGATTGATATAGAACTCTCCAAATATGTAATTTGTACATTTTTATTGCTCTGTTTTAAGTTTTTGAACCTACAATTTGCCATGTTTTACAGTAAATACAATTTATCAAAATAATTTTATGCATTGAAATATTCCACTAATTAAAACTCTGAACAAGTCAAACAAGCAGGACATAAATGAGTAAACGCGTTTCAGCTCTCACCCGTGATAGTCAGTGGGTAGCAGTGAACAGCGGTAATACTGTATGTGACAACTTATTATTTGCAGTTTTAATGTTTACAGATCTGAATATTCAGCTGTGTTGTGTCAACATTTCCAGCTGCCATAACACCACTCCAGAGCACGAGAATTAGTAGGAATTTTGTACGTACTGTATGATTCCTTGACACCCAAGACTGCACCTGCTAAAATTCTGTGTTCTTGATTAACCATTTTTTGTGACACTGCCAGCATTTTGGTTATTCTTTCACTTTTCTGGGTGATGAAAAAAGAGAGATCTTTATCCAGGACGCAGCAACCTTTAAAAAGTGAAACACCCACTTTACTTTCTTAAAATCTAATGAAGAAGCATTTTAAAATGATAAAAGTCCATCGCTGCTTTTAAAATTATGCATCTGACCTATACCAGCATTAAGCTAAACATAAGCAGAACAAATCATTGCAAACTGCATTTATTTGGCACTTTGTAAATGTTTTAGAACTGTTATTAAAATGAAATATTACAGCAATGCAAACATCAATGTCTACAAACCCTAATGTAATCATTTCTGCACTGCTGTTTAATGTCCAGCAAAACGTGAGGAACAGCAAATTAAATCCTGAATGCCAGCATTAGGGGGGCCAAGCTGTCAAGCAAGTCGACAAGGTGAAGCAATGCATATACTGTTTGACATTTGATTTCAAACATTTTTATAGTGAATATTTTGTTTAAATAAAACAATCTTTTTGTGTTGACAGCATTCTCCTAGAGTCATCCTAATTGCATGCTTGGGATGCCACAACAGCTTATTAAAAAACGACAGTCCGCAGCCGAATTTTCCCATTGATTTTTAATTATCTTCACATGGTTATATCTGCAGCCTTGACTATAAGCATGTTTTAGTTCAGAAATGAAATATCAATTTATAAGCACCAATGTCGATTTCAAAATTATAATAAAGACCTTAATTTGTCATGCTACTTGAAAAATACAAATCATTCAGAAACAAGTGATGTAGATTTTCAGCTGTATCCTGCAAGAGAAATTTACTCACATTGATGTACCCAAGCCCACTGCAGCTCGCGCCAGTCAGGCAGTCAATATTACTGTATAGCACATACTGTACTTACATCAATTCTATTAATTAAATTCTTAAAAGGCATACTGCAGCTTAAGCCCAGTATGCTACACGTTATTACAAGTACGGTGTGCATAAACAATACAATACAAAACTTTAACAGAGCAAAATCACAGTACAAATATGTATGTATATAATATAGTCAGGCAGAGCAAAGGCACCATCAGGATGGAAACAAAGGACAACAGGCAGGGGCACTACTATGACAGAGGGCCAGGGCCAAAGCGTGTAATGCTCTCCCAGGGTGCAAGAAGGCAGTAGAACTAGCAGTTGGCGGGAATGTCTGAAATGGCAAGGCCAAAAGAAAATGCCAGAGCTGGCAACACATCCAGGCCAAAACAGAATGAAGAGTCTTAGAAAGGAACATAGAGGGCCGTTCTGTCATCATGACACAGCATCCAGATTGGGAACTCCTTCATTCCTTGTGAAATGAGCTGGAATGTTTTTTACTAGGGAAGTCAACCAATAACTGAGACTAGTATATTTCATATTTAACATATATCATTTGAGTATACTGTATACAAATGAGCATTTTAAATTCTAGTATTTTCATGTATACAACCTGTCATATAAGGCACATGTTACTGTATGTGACCATCAATAATTGATTAATTGTGAAAAAAGCCCACTAATTAAACATGCACACACAAAAAATGACTGAGTACTGTTTTAAAACACTGAAAAGGTTTCCATGTTAATTACAAATGAGGAAAAAACATCCAAACATGTCACACAAACCCTTGCAGTTTTTTTAAATGCTCATTAAGGTGTGTCGATGGTGAGGCAAGATTTACTATTTACAAAGAACCAAACTCTGGCCGAACAGAACAGGAGGGAACAAAATAACTACAATTTGCAAGCCAATGTGACCAGCAGTTTCAGCTTTAGAATCTTCTGACTAACAATCCTCAATGCATGACTGGAGGAAAGTGACCAATTGGCTAGTGTGCGAGCCGCTCCACTTTCTCTTTGATTACATTACAATCTGTACACGGACAATACAAAATTCAGGATAAGTCATGCATTTTGTTATTGAACTACAAATAAAATGCATTTTCTACAGTCCCATAGATGAAAAAAAAAAATCAGATATTTATTAGAATTGCCTTTAGTCTATAGGGAAAAAATGTGAGCCTAGACATGAGAAAGGAGTGCTCTGGTGTGACGCTGTGCTGGACATGAAGGCAAACCAACCCCATCACATAGTCTGGGGTAAAAGCTTATTAAGTACACTGAATGGAGGTAGCAGGTTTTATTGTTTATTTTTATTTTTTGTATTTTGAGTTGTCTCTGTGATTATCCTGTTCTTGGCATATTCCCAAGTGCAGACAGCCATCACAATGGTACCCATATATATATATATATATACAGTATATATATATATACAAACATATACACATATATACAGTATACAGCATATACTGTGGGAAATAGCCCGGACACAGACAGACGGACATCATTTTAAAGTCCAACACACGTTTATTTTACAATACTTAAATGCACAACCGAGTGCTGCAGCACCAATCACCCCCAAAGTCCAGGCCTCTTTCCACACTGCCTTTCCTCTCTTCAGGCCGCCTCTTTCATCTCTCAGACCTCGTCCTTTTCCACTCGTGGTCTGGAGGAGGCGCAAGCCCTCCTCCGGTTCTCCTGGCCGTCCCGGCTGGGTACCACCTCCAGCTGCGTGCCACAATTCATATATATTACTCAAGGATTTCAATACAAGTTTAGTTTGAGCAAAAGTGTGCATATTTTATTTGCTTCACAATGCTATCTTTTACAACAGTAGTACAAACATGCTCTCGACTTACAAAAAAGTGCACAGCAACAAGTCTTGTCAAGCAGCTGTATGGTCTAGCTTAACATTTTCAACACTTTGTCTACAAAAGTTGACATTAAAGGGGAGAAGACTGTAACAAGTGTTAATCGTTGAAAGAGGTTGTCTAGACTGAATATCAAGCCTTGTTTCTTCCTTACAGTAAAGCATCAAATACTGGTCATCGCTATCATCAAAGAAATACACTACAGCAGAAGTTTTGCATACTGTTGATAACATGGATTCTGAATGGCCAGAAAAAATGAGAAGAAAATGACATTGAGAGTACTGCTGGATTATCCCCAAATGTAAGTATGACAGACACCACCATTACTCCATCCAGTTTCCTGCTCAGGTACACCCCCCCCCATGTCACTTTTACACATCTTGAAAGACGCACATTTCTTATCACAAGTAAAGTTAAAATGACTCCACACTTTTGACCCTGTAACATATTTACAGTAAATCCCAAAATGTAATTAACGTTACCTTTGGTCATTGAAGTGATGTACAGAATAAGGAACAAGACAATTCATCAATGATAACATTTGCTGGCAATTGTTTTTATCACTGAAAATTATCAGTGCTGCCCCCTAACCAAACTGGGTGCCTAAAAAGAACACTTTTTTCTTGGCCCCCCCCAAACTCCCCAACTCCTCCTTCCTTGAATACATTACATTAATATTTCTTATAACAGCTTTAATGTGAACAAAAATATAAACTAAATAATAAAGAAAGAAGCACACATTATAACTTCATAAATGAAGACCTAATTAGTAAAAACAATAATAATAATAACAATAATTGTAATAGTCCAGATTATCAATGTGCTGTTACTCTGTTACTTGATATAGCCAACACTATCGCTTATAACACGCGATAAAACATCAACAAAACAATTATGTTAATACTACTACTACTGATAATAATAAAAATTATAAACTAAAAACTACTAATTCTACTGCTGAACGTGCTTAATAAACTTACTTAATGAAGTAAATACAGGGTCAAAATGAAGCTGAATATATAGCTTTTTAAAAACTTCACATGTGAGTATATTACCTACAGTTAGGAATTTATCTAAACTTAATTTTGAGCTCCTAATGACAGCAGGTAGCATTAAGACATCAACCGAGTCTGTGATGTTAGCTACTAATTCAGTAAAACAAAAACTGAAATTTGTTTGATCTAATTTCTTTTTGCTTGTCTGGTGTTTTTCCACAATTCATACAATAACTAACTGGTAAGCAAGACAGCCTGTGTGTTGGTGAAATTTACAAACGTGTCCTCAATGCAACAACACTCAGAACACTTAATGTGTCGACTAACGTTAGCAACCTTTAACAACGTGTATCGGTCCCCAGGAGTGTATGGCTGTAGTAAATAATCGTTCACCATGTATCAGCTGGCTAAAGAAGCTTGAGATAATATCTGTTAAACACTCAATGTCAAAACTATTACACATAATGCTATTGTTACTTCATTGTTATTCCAGTAAGCTGCTAGCTTTAGTGTAGTGACCACTGATGTAATGTTAGCTAGCTTACTGAAAGTTGGACAAATTTACATTTCTAAACATACCTGCAAGTATAGCATGCGTTGCTTCTTCTGCTGTTGTGTTTTTTTTTTCTTTTCTGTGCTCCTGATTGATGTTGACTTACCAATTAACATAAATTATCACAACAGATGGCTGTCAACAACAAGCGTTTCCAGATTCACGAGACAGCAATGACATCATTAGGCAGGCCCCTCCTCTCATTGGTCCTTCAATCACAGGCCCCACACCATGTCACATGTGTAACTTCTTCCAATGGTAATTAATTATTTTAGACACAATAACAGTTTTAGTATAATAAGGTGCTTCTTTTATTTGGTTTGTTTTATAATATATGGTATATATTTATAGTTTTTCCCCAAATATTTTAGACATAAGAACATAAAGCTGTCTTTCAAATACTACCTGAGGTACACATTTTAGAGCATCGTATTATCATTTCCAAAGTTTATAAGAAAATGGAATTGTGTTCTAAAGGAATAAAGAACACAAAAAAAGTAACAGGACAGCAGTTTGGCTCATCGCTCCTAAAAAATCAAGGAAAAATTCCAACAGCCAGAAAAACACTTTCAGCGCAAAGCAGTAAAGCATAAGCAAAGCATACACCCTTGGTGCAAGGAGTTTAATAGCATATGAAACTAAAGAGTAGATGAGTAAAATACATATTTAAAGACCACCAGATACAGAAAACAAATAAAATGCTAATGAATTAAGATCTTAAATAAATAAATTATGTTCAGTGACTACCAGTTTATTTTTTCCTCATTAAAGTCTTTATGCTGAATAGCACAAATAATTAATGTTCTGGAGAAACTTACTGATTGTGCCCTTTATTTAGACACATCTTTACATCTTCTCTGTACTTAAAATATAAACTGGCTGCTGAAATGCAGTTTATCACAGTATATTCAAAGTAATTAAGTCGGTGAATAAAATATGAGTTCGATGATGCAAACACAATTTCAGTCGCAAAACTTCATGAAGCCCTAATGAATATCTTTAAGACTAGTAAGTAAGTACAATCTTTTTTTTTCTTTATGTTTAGAACAACACAGATAGGAATTAGGTTTATATCAGATGCCTTATAAAGGACCCTTAAGAAACTGATCAGAACAGTGGCATATGTTTAACACCCACTCTTTGCCAGTGCCTTATTCCTCACAAGTCAGACGGGCAGCATGCTGGGTAATTAAGATGATAACCTTTGGTTCACTTTCAGATGGATGTTGTGTATACTACTGCTTTATATGTAGCAGTGAGTATGCGTGAATTAATAGCACATTCCTCCACTAAATAATTTAAAATAATATTGCATTCTCATGCTATGTTTTGCAAAACTAAAGATGCTCCAATCGTTTGGCCGCTGATCCAAATTGGCCAATTTTCACTAAAAAAGACTTGATCTGTAAAGTGGCTGATCACAAAAATCGATTTTTCCAGGCCTTGCTGTAATTTAGTTGCAGTGCTCCTTTACACAAGGTATGACAGTAATTGAGCCAGCGTGTCTTTCTTTTGGTTTTATTTTTTTGCAGTAAACTTTCTGTAATGTAAACAAAGCAAGTCAAGTCCTTTTTTGCAAGTAACTGAGAGACAATTGAAATATTAGCCTTTACATTAAAAAATTGAGCAAAAAACGGAGAAGAAGGAATTGGAGAAGTCTTCCTGTGTATTATTTTGTAACGTTTTCATTGCCATGTTGTTTCTTCCCAGGTTCCTCCACTTTTGTTCTGTTGTCATCAAGACGGGACAGTGGTTGCTGCAGAGCACGTTAGGTGCACCAACCAGGGCTGTGGAGTCGCAGTCATGAAGTCAGAAGCAACTACTGGGTTACTAGGGTCTGAGTCAGTAAAAATGTACCGACTTCAACTAAATATAAAGGTCAACTTTTTTCTTTTTAGTGTACATTTTAATTTACATTGACCACTGACTTCTAGATGTTTACAAATTTCGGAATATTAAATATTAATGGCAGTTTAAACCTCATGCACAATGACAAAAAGAGTTTTAACAAAGTAGGTAGTTTTTGAATACTTTGCAATCATGAAAGATGGGAAATATTATCTGCGGCAGTGTGTCGTAGAAGATGACGATAAAAATGTATGTAATGCAATACTGGTTTTCAAAAGAATGCACCTACAAGAGCATCAGATTTAAAAAGACACGTGCAGGGTTTTCATCAAAAATATTTTAAAAGCTGTACTTGGCAGTGATGAAATGCCTTGTATCTTGTATGCTTAAAATCAACACAGTAAATGTACTGTATTAGTCTAATTACAAATAGAACAGTCATAGTTGGTGGTACCATAGACTGATGAGTTGAAGTCGAAAGTTTAAAGTACTGACTCCACAGCCTTGGTTTCAACATCCATGTTTTGTAAATAACTAAACAAAAAACATTCATGCATGTGTCTAGTAGTGATATTTAGTTTTACTGTGAACCTTGGCATAGTAGTTTCCTTTACATGAAAGATGGACTTGATTTTTGGCTTAGACTCCTGGTTAGTTTATCAGTTCCTTTCCTTGTCACTTCCATTCAATCTGTTTTCCTTGGAGGTGTTCTCCAATAATATTAATTCCATTACCTCAGGGAACATACTCTGTAGCAACAGTCATCGAATCTTGGCTATTTGCACAAAATGGTGGTGGCCCAGGAGAAACAATAAGACAACAAAGATGATACATAATAAATTGAACCTACCCAAATAATGACACCTGTATGTCTATACATATATTTACAAATGCAAATGTACTCATATGCAAAAGCAATACACAAGCTGTAACGAAGACAAAGTCAAAGCACTAGTTACACTTATTGAAAGTTTTTGGAAATACTGTATGCACTCTGAGTTAGTTAACAACAAACATACCTGTAACTGCTCGTCGGAGTCACTGCTCAGGTTCATTGTGGCCTTTAACTAACATAAATACATCTGAAAACAAAAAACTATGACCCAGGCAGAATTCTATACTCATATAGCTTATGTTTCATGGTATTATGGCCAATGTGAAGTAGAAGAGGGAATGCAAAAAGTCAATAAATCAGAAATCCCCAAATCGTTCACCAAAAAGGAGTTTGCGACCAAAGAAGTGCAAACACATCCTTGCTTTTTTACCTCTCAGATTTCTTTTTAATTAAAGAGATCCAAGGCTAGTACTCTAGGAGCAGCATGCCAACATGTCATACAGGCAGAATGAGGTTTTTATTTTTATTATGATGGCAAAGTCGCCTCCATTTTGTTTGGTTTTCTTCATGGTTATGGTAATCTTGTTTATGGTTTCTAACCAAACTGCTGACATGTGATTCTTATTACATGATATGTGATGTCTTCGCCTGGAGAATACTTAAGATGGTGGTGCAATAGTGTGGACACTGTAGCTTTGGATATAAAACAAACAATTCTGTGTGCCTCATGCTTTCTTTTTATTAGGTACATTTATTTGGTTAGTTTGCCTTGGTTCCCTTACTGAGTTTGATTTCAGTGTAGCATTTCGGCTTTGCCTTGCTTAAAAATGAACAAGTCCTCACATTTATTTTTAACTATGAGTGTGCATTCTCCAATTAGCCTTTCATCTCCTGGTCCTTATCTCTCAAAATTCCAAGTCAACATTCTTTTTCCTCAGAATGTATCACAACATGCTTCATGTGACTAACAATAGGCATCACAATATTAAACAGCATGGCTGAAGTATTACATATTGTTTTTATGTTTTTTTTAGGATTAATTTATATTGCTTAACTTTCATGCCATTTTTTAATGTGACACAAAATTGTGTCATGTGCCCACAACCGGCACAGAAGTAACATTTACAGAAGATCTGCTAAAAACATTATGACGACCCCATTATAGTATGATCTCTTGGTTGGATAATTCTCAAACTCTTTAACAGTAGTTAGTTTGCTTAGTTTGTAGTAGGCCAACTGCTAGATTTGGTTAAGGGTTTTGATCTCTTTTTTGACTTTGATTGTTGGTTTGCCCTGGTACTATGTTCACTTGTGTATCTTTGGATCCTCCAGGTTTGACCCTGCCTTGCCTGACTGAAATTCTCATTTTGTGTTATTATCTCCCATTTCCATTCTTTCACTTGTAATAACCTCTTAAGATACTTTCTCAAAACAATAGCTATGGGCATGAAAGGGATGACACAAAAGGTGGAAACCACGTAGAAGCAAAAAACGAAATGGTATCACCAGAATAATGATTAAAGTTACTAAAATTAAGTAAAACAAATCTAATAACTCTAGAAATTTACTGCATAGAATATGGGACTTCAAAAATCCAGATTCAGTAAACATGGACTCCATCTCTTAGAAAATTCTCAGGGAAGACTGTCTTTCCAAATCGGGATGGCAATCACCCAATCTCTTCCAGTCCCACAATTTAATAACAATTAGCTCTATCTCACTATATTGAAGTTGTAAATGCACAAATCTCCAGTGGTGCTTGCTGCAAAAGTTGGAAATTTTGCCTTTACACTTCCTGACACTTTCCTTTCTTTGTCCCCTATTAACTCCAGAATGACATCAAGGTGGCAGCCTTAAAGCCAAAAACAAATACTTTTGTGACCTTCATGGCATTCTAGCAACATTGTTACGACTCCCTTCTGAAAGAATTCTCCGATTGTCTGCTCTGTTGTGCCATGGCCCCACACAGCACCCACATGCCAAGACTCCCTGCCATGAACATTCTAGTGGTATCATCGCTCTTTACTCCCAGCTCTCCCATGGGGGATTCCTTACTGCTTCACTGTGAATCACAGCTCTTGCTTTCATCTTTTTCAGGGGAAAGACTTTCTACTGGTTCTCTATGAAAACTCTTTGTAAAAACTTCCTAGGTGACATGCCATTTGTTTTATAACGTTAACAGTTTCCCATTAGAATAGCTTTTGCACAGACAATTAACAAATTTCACAGCCAAACATTCGAAAAAGTAATTTTATTTAATAGAAAGAAAGAAATGAAATTCAATCACGGGCAGTTATACATTGCATTGTCACGATGACAGGTCGAACGAAACACAGAATCAAAATTTAATGCAAAATTGATGAAAATTTAATTCCAAAAATTGTTTTTACGTAAGTTTTACAGTAAAAGTGTAAGTTTAAAAAGTTTTTGCGTGTTAATTTCAAAGTCAAAGACAACGAAATCGTATTACGCAACAAATGACTTTAACGTCACATGAAATATAATTTACTTTCAAATTATTAGGTCTTATTATTTTTTTAATATGGTTAATTACTCGCTATAATGTAAAATAGTTAGTTCTATTATGCATATGCAACAATTCCCATGAAAAATAACAATCTTTTTAATCCGCATCCCCATATGCGAGCGGCAGAACTGCAAAGAGACTAGCGTGTAGCGTAGCACTGGGGTTGGTGAGGGAGGCGAACAGGGGGCAAAGCCCCCTAGCATATGTGCGTGTGTATGTGTGTACATTTTTATAGTGGCAGGCGGCCGGGTTTCATGCTGCATATGTTCCTGGGGAGCAACTATGGGCAGCTCAATACCTCCCCCGGAACGCTTGGTGGCAGCCTACCTGGCCAGTGGTGATGCCTCAACCTCCCGCAGGGCTCCATGGGAGATGGAGTCCTCATCAGCCCGGTTGGGAGCTGGGGTGGCTGCCAGGGGGTGCTACATAGATTCCATAGCCCAGCTGCACAACTCTTCAGCCCCACCCGCATGTGCAATATTGAACCAGGTGGTCAAGCACCTGGAACACTTCTGGGTGGGCTATAAAAAGGACCAACAACCACCACTCTGGGCCAGAATCGGGAGGAAGAAGACAAGGTTGCCTGGGAGGAGTGGTGGTGCCAGAAGAAGAGTGTTTGTTCGGTGATTTAAGTGCTTTTGGGACTTTGTTGTGGCCGGGGGGTTTCATGGGGAAGACATGCCCTCCAGCTGAAGAAAAAATAAAAGTCTTGTGTGTTTTATACGTGCCTATGAGTAAATCTGTGCCGGGTCAGGCGCTATACTGCGTCCATTTCACAATATATATACACACACACTAGCTGTGTAAGCCTGTGCTTGTAAAAAGCCCGGTGTCCTAGAAACTATTGAAATCGTCAGAAAGAAAATGAAATGTAGAGATGTCAGATAATTGAAACAAACTACTCAGGGCCTCTCTCTCTCCTAGGAGGATTCGTTTTTTCAACATTCTCGCATCGCTTGTGCATTAGCGGTGGATGGAAAAGTAAAAGGGATAGCATTTTGCCGATGTTAGCGGCTATGCGACTTTGTCTTTCTTCTGAGCTTTCGTTTTGCTGACGCGCTTGACTCGCTTGTGTTATTAGCGGCTAGGTGAGTTATCCATTTCCTCAGAGGTGGAGCCCTTACCCCGACTCCACATCTCACTTCCTGGACAGACAAACACACACACTTCCACGCATAGACATTTACTGTATATATATATAAGATAAAGTATACTAAAATGTGAGAGTTAAGCTCCAGGTAGACAAAGTATGGCAATATGACATGACCTGTTTATGAACCGCCATCTATCAATGACGACATCAGAAAGTATATTTACTGTAGCTGCGAGTGAAATGCAGATCATCTTTCAACAATTAGGTCAAAGAGGCAAGTGCTTATTCATGTTTACTATAAAGGGAGTAATCTGAAATTGTTGAATATGTGTTAGGTCTGTGGAGCATGCAGCAACCTGCCTGAACAGACAGCATCCATGTCACTACCACATTATAAAGCATTTTCCTAATGCCACTTAACTTAAATTCAACAGTCTGAAAAATACAATCTTCACTTTTTCTTTTGACTGCTTTGATGCAATGCCTATAGGATCAAAAGATTGTATCAGTGTAAATCCTAGATCTTTTTCTAGGTGTTCCTCCAGAATGACACTGTCACCCATCTTTTTAATTAATATTCTTTTGCTGGCATGTAGTAATCTGCACTTACCTACATTAAGTTATATTTTTATATAAACAGAAGATGACGAATTGTGTGAAAGACAGCTATTTGGACAAGGTTAAGCATGACCTGCCAATTGTGCCTAAGGCACAGTTTCTTATTCAGCGTTTCATGTCAAATAAAGAAAGTAAGAAATTTAAACATGTAAGAACATAATGGCACCCAGTCCAGGGCTGATTCCTGCCCTGTGTTTAATACTGTTGGGTCAGGTTCTCTCCCTCCAAAATTCAGAAGGAAGGAGGGCGATTCATCAATTTGTTGGCTTTCTTTCATAGAGCACGTTGCAGCTTCTACACTGTGAGAGTACTTTGAAAAGCTTTTAATATTGCTTTCAACAATGGCCATTAATATCTCAGTGAGATGCTGTACATGATTCTAAGTTCCACTACAAGGACAAAGTACTGCTACCTTCATATTGCACATTTTCATGCATTAGTGAGCCAGTTAAAACCTAATAATATTCTACAAACAGTGTTTGAGTTAGTTGTGCATATTTCACCATTCTACTAACCATCATGTGGTAAAATAGACAAAACACTATATATTATAAAATCAATAGCTGAAAGTGGTTACATGAATAATACGTTTGAACTTTAATTTGTCATAAGCTTCCTTCCGGCTGTACGGTTTTAAAAATAAAACAGGATGGCTGTGGTTAAACCAGCTCTTATTGAAAAATAAGTTTTAAAAAAAGGATGAATATAAATCATTTGTAGTTTCTCAAATACATTAAGACCTGTAACTGATTCCATGAGAGCCTCGACCTCTTAATGCCCTCACTTACAGTATGTTCAGAGTGGCATTTGCTGGCTTGCTTTTCGTACTGTGGTCTTATGAGCTCGATCTGTTAATTCAGACAGACACCCAGGGCACACATGGCCATGTACTGTGTGTAAATGTTATGAACTCTGTCACAATTTGTGAAAATGACCTCACTTAAGACAACACTGTCTATAATGAGACTTCCTGAATGTAACTACAGTATACTGGATTCAGTAAAATTGCTGCCTTATTGAGACTCCATTAATAATCTGCTTTAAATGATATATGTTTAAAACTTATTTTGCAAATTGTGTGTTGTCTGTGTTGGGGTTCACTACCACAACCATCTGGTCATCCAAAACAGAAAGAAAAATAATCAAGGCAAAAAATATTTGCTGAGTAATCTTAAATTCAACTGTGCAGTGGCAACCTTCGCTTTACAAATTAGCTCCATATTTGAGGGAGAGAACAAAAAATAATGTATGTCTCCTTTAAACTAAAACATACACTTGAAGATTATCATTGATAATGCTTTATAATAATGCAAAGACATAATAATTTGAACAACATAGTAACACCTATCACTAAAACATCTGTAAATATAAATTAGAACAATGCTAGACTTCAAGACTTCATTCAACTTTTCGCAATGGTGAGTTACAAAGAGGTGGATCTTATCCCGTCATCATCAGGAGCAAGACAGGAGCCCAATATTGATGGTGATACCAATTCAATGCAAGACATGCACTCTCACACACACACATACACATCCTAACCTGCATGTCTCTGCGATGTGGTGGGAAGCAGAAGTACCAAGGAAAAGTCCACAAAGAAACTCCACACATATAATGTACGAGCCATGAATTGAACCCAGATTATTAGAGCATTGAGGCAGTTCTGCCAATCAAGAAATACAAACTAAACTAATAATACAACAAATTTAGAAAAAACAACTACCATCAGAATAAATGAACCTAAACATTTAAAAATGATAAAAATGCTATCACACTAGCTATGCCCAATTACATTCATTTCTGCAATGGACACAAATGATATGTGATAATTTAATTTTTATCTGTTACATATACAAAGATGTATCTAAGTTACATGAGGTTAGCTTTATTTCAGATAAATTTCTAGTTCTCATATAAACTAATAAAATATGTACAAAATTATGCATCCATAATACATATGACATAAAAGAAAAGAAAATCCTTTTTATAATTACAAGCTGTCATGAATTTTTTCTGTAATGTATGTACCTATCTAAAACAAGGGTTAATTAAACAAACGTAGTTTTCACCATTTCTCTAACAAAAAGAAGCAAAAATGTGTGTGTATATATATATATATATATATATATATATATATATATATATATATATATATATATATACATATACATACACACACACACACACACACACATATACACATACATATACAGTAATCCCTCGCTACATCGCACTTCGACTTTCGCGGCTTCACTCTATCGCGGATTTTATATGTAAGCATATCTAAATATATACAGTAATCCCTCACTTATCGCGGGGAATAGGTTCCAAGGCCGACTGCGATAACTGAATTTCCGCGAAGTAGGGACACCATATTTATTTAATTAACGTGTATTTGGACGTTTTTAAACCCTCCCTGTATTGTTTACAACCCACCCTTTACTCTATTAATAACAGGGACAACTGCTAAGCAATATGAAATCGGTAGATAATATGATAGCAATAGCAATTATATAATAGCAATATGAAATCGGTAGATAAGTTTACACTTCCCGCGTGATGACGGTAATGAATATGCTGCGCAGTAAAAATGATGATGATGAAGGATGATGATGACTTTTACTGCACAGCCGATGACTGTATTTTACGTCTCTTCAGAAGGCGGTGCCATTTCCTGGGTCACCTCCTCCACGGTTTCCGATGGTGTATCCGTAGTTGTAGGAACTGGCTCTTTTTTGTGAGGCTGAAAAAACATTGTGATCGGCAGTTGCTGCCGCTTTTTCAAGTTGAAGAGCAGCTTGTAGGCAGTCATGACGTCGTCGATCTTATTGCAAAATTGTCTGCAGATCTCTGCGAGCCATTCCAAAGTCAAGCCAGTTGTGGAGACAACTTCTTCTGTTTCTTGCTCCTTTTCTTCTTCTTCACTCGCCGACTTTGTCAACTCTTCGAGGTCTTCATCGGTTAGCAGCTGGGAGTGGCAGTCTAGTAGCTCGTTGACGTCATCCGCAGTCATGTCTGCAAAGTCCTCACCTCCAATGATCACAGCCAACTGCACAGCTTTCTGTACTGCAGAGTGTTGGATTTCGGCAAGTGTAAATCCTTTGTCGTCAGAAACAAACTCGGGCCACAAATTCTTCCAGCTGGCGCTAACGTTTTCAGGCTTCATCTCTTGTAATGCCTTCTGGATATTTTGGAGGCACGTAGCAATTGTGTACTGCCGCCAGTATGCCTTCAAGTTGAAATCGTCTTCTTGGGCGGCATCCACGGAAGAAACCAAGTTCGCTAAGCCATTCCTCATGTATAGGGTCTTGAATGCCCTGATAAATCCCCTGATCCATAGGCTGAATTAGTGATGTTGTATTGGGCAGCAGGAACTCAATCTGTACCCCCAAATACGACAGATCAGTAGCGTGACCACCAGCGTTATCCATAATGAGAATGACTTTGAATGGCATGCCCTTCTCTGCTAGATACGCCTTCACTCAGCATCTTCGTCATCCAGGCTTTTGCATTGTACATCCAATGTACGGGAAGCAGATTCTTGTTTTCGTTTTTTAAAATCCTTGGGTTTTTTGACTTGTAAATAAACTCTAGCTTTAACAAAAATCCCGCAGCATTGCCACACATCACGAGGGTCACACAATCCTTGTATGCTTTAAAGCCAGAGGCTTTTGCTTCCTCTTTGAACAGGAAAGTTCGCAACGGCATTCTTTTCCAAAACAAGCCCGTCTCATTCATATTAAAAACTTGTTTGGGCCGATATCCACCTTCGGAGATAATCTTCTTGAACGTTTCATTCACATAAGTTTCAGCAGCGATCGTGTCAGCCGAACCAGCCTCGCCTTGCAGGGAAACGCTTTTTAAGCAGTAGCGTTTCTGAAACTTTGCAAACCAACCTTTGCTAGCAGAAAATTGCTGTTTCTTATATGGTGAATCACTGGAGGTCCCTGGTTGTGGATCTTCTACCTCTTCTTCATCTTCTTCGTGGTCGCCACTGTCGTCTTCTGGTTTCTTAGCAGTAAAGGTCTCGTACAGGTTCTTAGACTTTGTTTGGATAATGTTTGAATCCAATGTTATGTTCTTCTTTCGGCAGTCGGCTATCCATACGGCCAAAGCAGATTCCACACGGACGATCGTTTTATTACGAGCCGTAACCACTCTCTTCACCGACATTTGAAAGGTGATGGTAGCCGTCTTCCTAATGTTCGCCTCGTCCTTCTTGATGTAGCGAAAGGTGGATTTGTTCACGCCATATTGGAGGGCCACAGCCGCCAATTCTCCCTTCCTTCAACATATCCAGAAGTTTCACCATCTCAGCGATCGTCATCATTCTTCTTTGTCGCTTAGGCTCAGCACCAGCCTTGGAAGAAGGAGCACATTTGGGAGCCATTGCAGGGGGTGAAAATTGAAGCGAAGTTCAACACAATCCACAAAAAAATCACACACAGCATACTGTAAAATAAACCGCTCAGCGAGAATGCTTGAAGCGAATGACAAGGGGAGATACTGTGGGATTTAGGCATCAGTCAAAGCACCAATCACAGGCCCGATTAGAAAGCGGAAAGCTGTGATTTGTCGTCTCCCTCCCATGTGACAATCACAGCCCGTGCTACAACGCACATAGTGACCGAACTTTTTTTGTTGTTCTTAGACTAGGAAATACTACTACCATATTTAAAAACCCGCAAAGTCGTGAATCCGCCATAAGTGAACTGCGAAGTAGAGAGGGATTACTGTAACGCGGATTTTTCGCTCCTTCAGGTTCTGCGGACAATGGGTCTTTTACTTCCTGTACATGCTTCCTTAGTTGGTTTGCCCAGTTGATTTCATACAAGGGGCGCTATTGGCGGATGGCTGAAAAGCTAACCAATCAGAGCACGCAGTTAAGTTCCTGTGTGCTGACTGACTCAGCGACGGAGCGACGAATTTGATTCCGCGGTGTTAACCAGGAACTCTTGTCTCGGTCATTCAGCATCAAAGTGTTTCACTGTGTAAAGAGTTAACTTTTGTGCTCTTTTGTGTTTATCTTTGTGCATAGTCAAGCATTTCTGTTCACAACCACACACTCAGGTGACAAATAAGTCAGTTTCCCTTCCGGTTCATACATGCCAATGATTTCCACACGTGTTCAGTCTCTGCCTGTGCATTTGCTGTGAACTCTTTGTGTTCTATTTTGTTTCCTTCCCGGTTTGTACGCGCTGGTGATTTACACACGTGTTCAGTCTCTCCCTGTACAGTACATTGTTCTCAGTCGGACGTGCATCGTGCAGAGGGACTTTACCTCAAAACTGTAATTTCCTCTCCACCCAGCTTCCTGCTCACTTCCTTCATGCCAGAACTTGACTCATACAACGTTAGTTTTCCTGGTTGTTTATGGTTAGTTTTTGTATAAATTAAGGATTTTTCAAATGTTCATTTTTTTCCCCTGTGCTTAAAACTCGTTAAAAAAAAAGTGTTTACAGTGAGGGGTTCGTAAGGCTGTAGCGTGAACTCTTGCAATGTTAGTTTTCTCTGTTCAAGGTTTTCTCAGTATTATTCAATGTTTTTACATTTAATTTACTATTACACTGTGCATTCTATGGTATAATTAACTATTTTTGTGCTTAAAATTCTTTAAAATATATATATATGTAGAATATATTTACATACAGTTCCTACGGTCTGGAACGGATTAATTGTATTGACATATAATCCTATGGGGGAAATTACTTCGGGTCACGACCAAATCGGGATGTGACCAGAGTTTTGGAACGAATTATGGTCATGGCCTGAGGTTCCACTGTACATATATATACATATGTACATATATATATATATATATCCATCCATCCATTTTCCAACCCGCTGAATCCAAACACTGGGTCACGGGGGTCTGCTGGAGCCATTCCCAGCCAACACAGTGCACAAGGCAGGAACCAATCCTGGGCAGGGTGCCAACCCACTGCAGGACACACACAAACACACCCATACACCAGGCACACACTAGGGCCAATTTAGAATCGCCTATCCACCTAACCTGCATGTCTTTGGACTGTGGGAAGAAACTGGAGTGCCCGGAGGAAACCCACGCAAACACGGGGAGAACATGCAAACTCCATGCAGGGAGGACCCGGGAGGCAAACCCGGGTCTCCTAACTGCGGGGCAATATATATACATATACATATTTATATACATATTACATATTTATATACATATATATATATATACATACATACATACATACATACATACACATACATATACATAGGCACAGGCACAGTTCAGGGTCTTTAAAGTGGTAGCTCCCATTCGAATAATTACTTTAATACACACATACAGAGCAAAAAAGCAGTAATTGTGCCAGGTTCGGCTTTGGAACGAGAACAATTGGGCTTCACCACTCGTGTTTACTTTTGCAAATTACACCCAGTTTGAGCTTCTGCTTCACCTCCTCTCATGTCATATTCCTCATCACTGCTGGAAGATGATACGGGTGCATCTGTATTTTAACGCCAGGTTCCCATTACAATCTTGTGTTCAGCAATTTCAGTCCAGCCAGTCACGGCAGAAAAGACATCCATGTTCCACTCGATCAGTGACAGCAACTCAGCCTACTGGGTGTCTGTCAAATCATCAACAATAGATAATAGACTGACATGGCCAACACCTCGTGTAGTTCGTGCCAATCTTTCAAAAGATTAACATTGTAACAGACAGCCAGGATACTTACGTGACTGGGATTTCTCCATAACGGAAGAACGGGGGGAGAGGAGCTTGCACAGGGCAATACCTCCCCCTGGGATGACAGTGGGCAGCCCCTAAGCTTGCTACAGTGTGACAGGTTTGATCATGGAAGCTCAACCCTGTTGAGGCCCGTGGCCACAGCCAGGTGGCGCATGGAGAACGGCTGAGCCCTCCTCTGCAGGGCTGCCGTCACACCTGGAAGTGCAGATGGAAAGAGATTTTGTAACATCTGGAGCACTTCTGGGTGCTCTATAAAAGGGGCCGCCTCACTCCATTGGGGGAGCCAGAGTCGGGAGGATGTGGGCAAAGCTTGCTGGAAGAGGAGTGGAGGCAAAGAAGAGACAGAAAGTGATGTGTATTGTGCTTATAGTACTGTGCTGTGTAAGGTGGGAAGAGAGGGAAAAACACTTCCCACACTTAATAAAGGTGTGTTGTATGCTGGACTTGAGCTCAGTGTCTGTTGTTTCTGGGGTTTGGGGAGCTGTATTCCCTCTGTTATCCACAACATGTAAGATATGCATGGGCTTTCATCAGCTGGGCATTCTGACCCTTTAATTTACAGGACTTATACTGTCCTACACTACGGCTGGACCCAGCCACTGGGGGACAGATGGGATCAACACCAAAGTTTGCTTTTCTAGTCATAATTATGTTTTTGTGCCTCCTGTTCATGCTGCCGAATCTCCACCGCAATAGAGGAAAATTTAGGAATCTGGAGCGAAAACACTCAATCAATAAATCTCACCCCTTGAGCTGCACTGTGAGCCCCTGCCAATTCCTCCCAAAAAATATCCAACGCCCCTTGTAGTCAGTGGACAAATAAGTTTGAATGGATTGAAACTGGTGAATGTCTGTGTGGCCTCCCGAACAGCAAATACGAGGAAAGGCAACACGGTGTCCCAGGAAGTCATATCATCATGGGCCACCTGCCGATTTATCTGTTTTAAAAGTCTTGTTAAATTGTGCAGTCAGGACATTCGTCTGTGGGTGATAAACAGTGGTGCTCAATTGTTTAATTGCAGGGTTCTCACATAGCTGCTTCATGATGTGAGAACTGATTGTTAAAACACTAAGAGGCTGTAACCTAGTACTTTAAAATAAATTTTCTAAATTTCCAAAAATTCCAAACCAAGTTTGTCCAATCTGGAAATGAAGAAACAGAAACAATGAGAAGAACAATTTAACTTATGGGCTAATCAGTACTGATGATAATTTCTTGAAGCCATAGAGAGCAAACAAATAAATAATTTTAAAGATGGCACATATTTGATGACATTTGTAGGAATCTCACAATGATTGCTCTTGGCAAGTCTGGAGAGTGCGATCAACTTCAATATCATTATTTCATACACCCATCGATCCAATCCTGTATCCACACTTTGTACGTTGAACATTTGTGTCAGAACTTAACCTGGCAGCATCAGACACAAGATATCAAGTCAATCTTTGATGAGAGTACAATGTCTCACATATTTAAACATACTTTCACACAAGTCATACTAGGCCAGTTTACACAAAATAAGCATGTTTTGGGGAAAAGAATATACATAATGTAGAAGCGAAATAAGGAATGGGATTACTACCTTGGCCTCCATACAAAATTTTAAACTTAAACATAGTATAAATCGATTTCTAAAAGTGATATGTTTTACTCCCATCCACAAGGAACAACCATATATTCTTTCTAAATTATTCCATTTAAATAAACAAACTTTTAAATCATTGTTATTTCCATCTCTTTAGTATTATTTAGTAGGAATTTGCGCCACGTAAAAAAAATTAATCATCAAATTGAGATTATTTAACAGATATCATTTTCATAACTGCACTGCCTTTTCCAGCTGTGCTGTCCTACTAAGCCTCAACAGCTGCAATGTGTTTATTTTTTTGGTTTCTTTATATAAATATAAAACTAACCTAAGTGGTGCGCTTTGTTGTTTCTTCCCAAGACTTAAACATACTTTCTAACAGTTAATCTGCAGTTTGCTTGACTTTTTTCTCACACGTTAGGGATGATCCATATGCTGACTTTATGAGGAAAAGTTGTAGAAGCAGATGGGTAAGTTAGCAAATAATTCATATAAAAATGCACAGCATAAAAAGTAAGTTACATCAGTCAATTCTCAATAAATATATACAGTATATATAGTATATATTGGATTTATTTATATAAATATATATATATTTTTCTGTGAAGGGCCACCTCATGAAGGTAATCCTGGCTGGTATGACCTTGGGAGAACACCACACAGATCTGGGCGACACAATGTTACATGAATGTTCTATCTGGGTTCGTAATACAAAGCAGAAAATGTAAGGCCACCCCCACATTTCATCTTACTTTACTCTTTGTTCCGCGTGGAGTAAGATCATCAGTGCAGTCCTTTGGGGTCTGCCTGCTTAGTCTAAGCAATGTGCAGAAGCAGTTAAAAAGGCAAATAAAATGTTAGCTTTTATCATAAAAACTGTTGTATATAAATCGACAGACATTACACTCAGATAATGCACTAGTGAGACTGCATCTAGAGTGTCATGTGCAGTTCTGGTCTCTACGCTTTGTTCTTATAAGAAAGATCCACCAAATTTCTTTGAACTCAACAATGAATCACATACTCGAGGTCACCAGTGGAAAATAAGGTGAAGTGTATACAGGACTAAAGCCAGGAAGTACTTCTTTATGCAAAGAGTTGTTGGAATCTAGAACTACTGAGACACGTAGCTGAAGCAGAGACCTCCACAACTTTTAAGAAGTACAGTGATCCCTCACTATGTCACGCTTCGACTTTCGCGGCTTCACTCCATCGTGGATTTTAAATGTAAGCACATCTAAATATATATCACGGATTTTTCGCTGGTTCGCGGATTTCTGCGGACAATGGGTCTTTTAATTTATGGTACATGCTTCCTCATTTGGTTTGCCCAGTTGATTTCATACAAGGGACGCTATTGGCGGATGGCTTAGAAACTACCCAATCAGAGCACGTATTACATATTAAATAAAACTCCTCAATGATATATGATATGCTTCCCGCGCGGTGCTTCGCACACTTCAAAGCTCTAACAGCCCATATTGATTTTTCATTGTTTGCTTGTCTCTGTCTCTCTCACTCTCTCTGACATTCTCTGCTCCTGACGGAGGGGGTGTGAGCATAGCGCCTGTTCGCGCACTGGCTTAGAGGATACGGATGCTCCTCTAAAAAATGCTGAAAGACTACCTTCACATTGCTGCCTTCCTTGCAGCTGCTTTGTCCGGCGGTGCTTCGCATACTTAAAAGCCCAAACAGCCCTACTGATTTTTGTTTACTTTTCTCTCTCTCTGACGTTCTCTGCCCCTGACGCGCACTCCTTTGAAGAGGAAGATATGTTTGCATTCTTTTAATTGTGAGAAAGAACTGTCATCTCTGTCTTGTCATGGAGCACAGTTTAAACTTTTGACTAAAGGGTGTTATTTCATGTCTAGAGGGCTCTAATAATGTTAAAAAATGTATTTAGAAGGTCGTAAACAGGTTTTCTATGCTCTAACTGCGAAAATATTCGATTTATAAATAAAGAGTCCTACTTTGCGGAAATTCATTTATCGCGGTAGAGTCTAGAATGGATTAACCGCGATAAACAAGGGTTTACTGTACTGTTTCTGGAGATTAGCTAATAACTACAGTAAGCTCTCCCAATATCTTAGCAAATGAGCTTGATGGACTGGATGGTCTCCTCTAGTCTATCAAATTTCTTACATTCTTTTTAATCATGATAATGTGACAAACTAAAATACAACCAGTCAATTCAGAAGTATGGAAGACAGGCATGCACAGTAATGTTAACATGATTCACAATGCTATGGTGAACATGTGGGGAGGAATTCCTTTATCTAAACCCAGTTTTTCCTTTGTAATAAGTCAGAGAGGGAGATTCAATCTGACCTATAGTGGATTAGTGTAGAGTGTTTCTCTTATGCTTTCAAAGGAAACAAGAAATAATAACTTAATGTTGTGCCAGTAGCTGGGAAGAGGAGAAGGACGTTGCACAGAATGTAGATGTATTGTGTGATATTATTTCTACTCTATACAAAGCTGCCTTTACCCACATCATTAACAGGGTAGACGCAGGTATGTTTGCAAAAAAATTCTATTATTTGTTACCAAACATAAATGTTCATTCCCAACACTGTACTTTGAACTTTCAAAAAAACTCTCCCTAATTACAGAGATTAGATGCCGTTGTGACTAATGCTGTCCATTCTCTCCATGTTGTACTATTCTGGAGCACCTTTAGTCACCAACAAATTCCACCACGGTGCGCTGGTTACGCTCACAACAATCCTACTGTATAATGCTTCTTTTCATCATGCACATCTGCTCCTTATACAGAAATAACAGACACATTGGGATAGGGATATCATTTCTTTATATTATTTTATCATTTCCAGTGAAGCAATTGCATTCTCTATCTGTCTCTCAGCCTAATCCTAACAGAAAATGGATTTCATAATTATAACAAAATCATTATAACAGCAACAACAACAACATTTATTTATATAGCACATTTTCATACAAACAGTAGCTCAAAGTGCTTTACATAATGAAGAAAAGAAAAATAAAAGACAATAAGAAAACAAAATAAATCAACATTAATTAACATCGAATAAGAGTAAGGTTCAATGGCCAGGGGGGACAGAAAAACAGGCACATCTTTGACTCGGGAGGCATGGTGGCACAGTGGTAGTGTTGCTACCTTACCGCAGGAAACTAACGTTCGTATTGTGGGTCCTCCCCATGTATGTGTGGGGTTCTTCTGGGGGCTTCGTTTTCCTCTCACACTCCAAAGGCATGCAAGTTAGATGAATCAGCAATGTGTTTGGCTTGTGGGGGTGTTTGTGTGTGGTCGCCCTTGGTCGCCCTGGTAGCCAGGGTCTATATAGCACTGACGTGTTCAGGGTTTGTTCAGGTAATTTATACAACTATAACTGAAATATTTTATTTTATTCATTGTAAATACTTATATTCTAATTCTTCTTTGAAGACAATCTGAATATTTAAAAAAAGCAAGACATAAGAACATCACATTTTTTTCAGACTACTGCAATTTAACAGCAGTAGCTGATTTCAGAGTTATATAGCTTGAATATTTTTAGTTATTACACTTATGTTCCAAAACCAGTTAACGTACACTTTAATGCAGGACATAAACCTACAATTTTAAGAGCTGTTCTAATTGCCATCAATTAAACAGGAATGATTGCTACAAAATTTAAATGCTATAAATTAAATTCATGTAAACAGTAATAAAACTTGGCTCTGTTAATAAAATTTCAAGGCTTTACAAGCATATCTAGGAAGGTTTAATGGCAAACCACCCACTGCTGTGTTTTGCTATTCCTTACTAAATGCTGTCCCAGTTGTAGACGTCAGCTCTGCGCAGTGATATCCACAGTCCTGTCTTACTTGCAGCTGACAAGTTTATTTAGGATGACTATAATCACACAGTACAATGCATTTAAGCAGATGGTACTTAAATATATGTATTTAAAATGTGCTGTGCCCATTAGGCTGATGAACTCACAAGGAATTTACTGATTCGTTGCTGGTAACCTTGTGAAGATAATCAAGACACTATGGCATGCCTCTATGTTTGGTGTAAAAAAAGCAATAAAAACCCCTCTGTTAATCAGCCTGTTAATAAAAAACTGAAAAATGACATGATAGACTTTAGCTTAGGAACTGCAGAAATTCGTGAATGCATGAATAAAGGCAACTCTTCACCAGTGGCTATCTTCATTAATGGACTAGAACAGATCATTATACTGTGTTTCTTGTCTGTACCTTTATAAAAAAAATAGGGCTCCTATATGTAGGGTCTACATAGGACTTAAAATTAGCCACCATTACAATGAGAACACACACCCTTATGTCCTGTCAATAAGAAGGATTACATCTTGGAATGATACAGTATTACCTGACAGAATACAGGATAATTGTGCAAAATCTGTAATTATTTCCACCTCTATTGGCTATATAATAAGCTGACATATATTTTTAATTTATCCTAAAAATCATCAGGATTTATTGTGCAGCCATCTGTAAATACTTGGGAACCCTCACTGATGAATATTGTGCATTCTGTATGTGTAGACAATATAAAGGATGATACACAAAGTTTGCTGTTTCACATTATGGAGTTGTGGGCTCACGGGAAGCCCCATGCCTGTTTTGTTTCAATATGTTAGAGCTTGTTATGATATCTGCTACAAATAAGCACAAACATGGCTGTAGGCCTCAAAAGAACCATGCCACACCAATTCTAATTCTGGTCTAAGCCAAGAAATAGGTGTCACACCAAGGAGCCTAACACCAAACTCAACAGGCAGGCTTCATCCTACACAGGCTCAATATGGGGCATAGGCTTTTAAAACAAAAACATTTATTTATATAGCACATTTTTACACAAATGATGGATCTCAAAGTGCTTTATAAGAAGAAGAAAGAAAAAAGAAAAAATATAAAAAATTAGGCCAGGGAGGACAGAAAAAACAAACAAAAAAACAACTCTAAAATCTGAAAATAAAAACAAAATCTGCAGGAGTTCCAAGGCCACGAGACCGCCCAGCCCCCACTAGGGATTCTACCTAACATAAAGGATCTCAATCAGTCCTCATGGTTTTCAGGATTCACGTAGAAGAATTAGATGATGATGGTCATGCAGACCTCTGGCCTTCGATCCATCAATGTAAGGACTGCACGGTGCGTTGATCAGGTGGTAGTGGAGCAGATCGCCACCACAGAAAACCGGAAAAATAACAGCCGAGAAAGTAGGGGTTAGTACAGTTTTGGAGCCATGAAAAAAAAATGATAATTAAATGCAAATACAGAATATCAGGGTTACACTAAAACGAACATATGAGAAAACCATGTTAAAATAATGGGTTTTTAGGAGATTTTTAAAGTGCTCATCTGTATTATCCTGGCGAATTTCTGTTAGTAAGCTATTCCAGATTTTAGGTGCATAACAGCAGAAGGCCGCCTTACCACATCTTTTAAGTTAAGCTCTTGGAATTATAAGCAGACTCTCAATTGAAGATCTAAGGTTACGATTTGGAACGCAAGGTGAGAGGCATTCCGAGATATAGGATGGAGTGAGATTATTTAGAAATATTCATTAACAATATTTAACGAAGCATGAGGAACACAGGCAAACATCAGGCCCACAATAACAGAACAAAGATCTTTTTAAGGAAAAAAACAAGGCAGGAAAAAAGGTGCCAAAATAAAGCAAAACCTAAAGGCGAACAAAACAATGAACACAAATCCAATAGCAGTACCTTGAATGAAACTAAGGGTTTAAATACAGGAAATCCAGAGTATTAATAGTAGAAATCACAAAAATCGGAGTTAAAAATTACAGATGCAATGCCAATGCTCCATTATAAACTGAAGCTTCTCCTTTTATATGCCCAGGGCTACCCATAAGCTGATTCACCCTTTGGCACAACCTCAGGTCAGAGGAGGATGGCAGGACTAGCTTGAGCTGACAGAAAGGCTACGGTAACTCAGAAAACCTTGCCATACAACTGTGGTGAGCAGAGAAACATCTCAGAATGCACAACATGTCAAACCTTGAGACGGTTGGGCTACAACAGCAGAAGACCATGTTGTGTTCCACAACTGCCAGCCAGCAACAGAAAGTTGAGGCAGCAGCGGGCACAGGCTCACTAAAACTGGACAGAGGAAGACTAGAAAAATGTAGCATAATCTAATGAATCTCAATTCATGGTAGAGGCAGAATGTGGTGCCAACAGCATGAATCCATGCATCCAAACTGCCTTGTGTCAACAGACCAGGCTAGTGGGGGTGGTGTAATGGTATAAGGAATATTTTCTTGGCACACTTTGGGACAATTAATACCAATCAACTATCGTCTTGACCGTGTGCATCCCTTCAATGCCAAAATTCAATGCTTCCCTTCAATGCAAATGTCTAAAAGCAAAAGTCATCTCAAACTGATTTCATGCACATGACAATGAGTTCAGTGCTCTTCGGTGGTCTTCCCATTCACCAGATTTACAGCATAAATGTGAGCATCTTGTGGAACCCATGCCACAAAGAACTGAGGCTTTTTTGAAAGCTTGAAAGCAAGAGGAGTCCTTGCCAGTATATATATATATATATATATATAAGTTGCCAAGTGTAAATAGCAATTTTCCATCTAACAATTTTCTCACCTGCTTAATCCAATTTATAGTCACCAGTAACTATTGTGGCAGCACTGGCCGCACGGTTGACTGCATCATACATATTATATACCAACAAGGTGCTGGATGCACTTGACTTGCTCTGTCCAATGCAAGGCACTAGTGTTCACTTTAAGCCTAAAGGACCACTGCAGACCACCAACACATGTCTAATTAAATTGATTTGAATCAGGCTGCATTTGTGGCTTTTGGTTTTTATTTTTTGCTTTCACACTACTAATTCTCAAAGCAAACTTTTCTTGCTCACATATGTGCAACTCTCCTGGCAGTAAGAGGTAATGGGTGGCAAATGCACATGCGTCAATAAGACTAAGGGTAAAATGATGACAACGAAACCAACAGCATGCTACAAACTGCTTCAAAGCATCTATGCTGCTCATTACAAAGCATCAAACAATTTTGTAACTGTTTCTTATTAGAATATAATCTGTACAAAGTGATAGAAAACACCCTAGGAAAACTGAGATGAACACTCTAAGTGTAGTTCACCATCAAATTAAGCGAAACAGACAAAAATCAGCAGTTTACTGGAAACTGTTTCTACTCATCCTGTATTGGCACTGCTGCAGTTTGTGGCATGACGATAGAAGAGACAGTACACGTACATGGCAGCACCATACGCCTCAACTTTAAACGTTACCCAGATACACACACAGTACTAAGAAACAACAAAATAAAGTTTTGCCTGGATTTTGCAATTAATAGGATCTGGAAAGCTGGAATTGTGAAACAGTTACATACTACTAGAATTAATGCAGTGATGTACTGCATTGATCATACCATGCTGTATATAATGCAAATGTAAATATATAAATAAATCACAATATAATAAACATTAATGTTTCATGTTACACAGTGCAGATGCACTTGTATGCATGTATGCTTTCAAATGTCCATTTCAGCTAGTCTCCTAACAATTTCACAATTCATTAATCATTTAATACCTCTGTTTGAAAAGAGCACAGCAGCATAACCAGGTGCTTTAAAAGGGTATTTAGCTTTCTACATAGCAAGTGTAAAGCAATGCACCAATATGACTTGGCTCTGTTAGGCTACTCCATGGAAAAAATATTTTTTTTAATCTACCTACCCCTTGTTCATTGTAGCGATGGCTGAAGAAAGACTTTTAATTTCATGTTTTTATGATAAACAGAGATCATAAACTTGATGATACAACAAGTTCCAATTGGACCAGTTTAGGGATCAATACTCAGTAACAGCTAAAAGCATGAAAAAAAATGTCAAGTTACTCGTGTCAAATATTCTACTTGTCATCTAGTTGTATGTTCAAAAAGTACAAAACGCATGCTTTTTTAGTTAAAATATTGTTGAAGGCAGTGCGCAAATGTGAAGTTCATTCAAACGGGAGGTATGAACTCATTAGACAGACAGACAGACAGACAGACAGACAGACAGATAGATAGATAGACAGATAGATAGATAGATAGATAGATAGATAGATAGATAGATAGATAGATAGATAGATAGATAGATAGATAGATAGATAGATAGATACTTTATTAATCCCAAGGGGAAATTCACATACTCCAGAAGCAGCATACTGATAAAAAACAAAATTAAAGAGTGATAAAAATGCAGGTGAAAACAGACAATAACTTTGTATAATGTTAACGTTTACCCCTCCGGGTGGAACTGAAGAGTCCTATAGTGTGAGGGAGGAACGATCTGTTCAGTCTGTCACTGAAGCTGCTCCTCTGTCTGGAGATGACCCTGTTCAGTGGATGCAGTGGATTCTCCATAATTGACAGGAGCCTGCCCAGTGCCCGTCGCTCTGCCACGGATGTCAAATTGTTCAGTTCTGTGCCTACAATAGAGCCTGCCTTCCTCAGCAGTTTGTCCAGGCATGAGGCATCCCTCTTCTGTATGCTGCCTCCCCAGCACACCACCGCGTAGAAGAGGACGCTCGTCACAACCGCATGATAGAACATCTGCAGCATCTTATTGCAGATGTTGAAGGACGCCAGCCTTCTAAGTAAGTTAAGTCAGCTCTGTCCTTTCTTGTGCAGAGCATCAGTATTGGCAGTCCAGTCCAATTTATCATCCAGCTGCACTCCCAGGTATTTATAGGTCTGCACCCTCTGCACACAGTCACCTCTGATAATCACTAATGATCATTAATGCTTTTGTTAAATATATTTATAGGACTTCATAAATGATTTTGAGTGCTAATTTCTGATAGTAACACCAACTTCTATTATGTATTTGCTTAAAATGAGAAGCACCAAAACGGAATCCTGTGTTGAAATGATCCCTGGTTCAAGGGATGGATCGTGTGCGCTGCAGCTTTAGGCAGTATATCTAGATCTGTTAAACATATTTACAGTACACACAGGAGGAATTGAACAAATAAAATACAGAAGAGTATAAGGCAAAAAGAATGACAAAAAAACTTTGCCATTCCAGTGGGCTTTCCTACACAGGCCTTAAACTCTATCTGATAGTGCGGAAGACATGCTCATTTGCCCACCTCAATGCACCAGAAACAACTCCCTTCTTTATCCTACTGTGTCTTCTCTCTGAATACAGTAGTTGTAGCAGTCTTATTATTATGAAATGGACAGAGTACAGTGAATTCTTACAGGAATGTCAAACCAACAAACAGGTCACCACTTAGTACCAGGGTCTCATCTCTCTGACAGCGAGCCCTTGCAGGTAGTGTTAACCCCCAGTACGAGGATACCAAACCCTAATTTTTAAGCAAAGTTTAGATTACCGTCTACTGTCGTCAATTGTAAATCACTACTGGAAAAACATTTTATTGTTTTCTTTTTCTAATAAAATTGTTAAATTCTACTTTATTTAAGAAATAAAGTGTCAGGGGTAAATGGCAGTATACCACGACCTTGAATAAATAATGTTAACTTGAAATAAATGGACGTTATCCTCTAACAAGATGCCTAGATCTTCACATTGTTTTCTCCCTAAATGCCCTCAAACGTAAGCTCCAAGTTACGACTTGATACACCTTGACAGTGCAGAGTGCAGCCCCCAGTGAAAAGGAAATGTGTGCCCATCCCTGCCCACACAAACCTCAGCTGTGCTGCTGTATTGGAAGTGCAAGGCAAGTGAGCTTTTCTCTACCATGCCTATCATTAACAAGACCTTTAATAAAATTAGAAATATTAAATAGCAATGTGCACTTTTCATTATTTTTAAACATGAACATACTGTACACAGGACCAATTTGGAGTAGAGTCGACAGTTCACCTTACACTTGTTGTTGGGATGTGGAAGAAAAACTGCAGTAATCAAAGGAAAACCTCACACATACTATACATACATGGTGACAAGTATAACAAACGACACAGATAGCAGCCAGGCCTCCAGAGCAGCATTGTAGCAGCACTAACCACAGCACTACTGTGCCACCACAGACTAATTAGTACATTAACAATAAAAGGCACATAAAATGAACAACAAACAGGCAGTGCTGGCTGGTACCAGGCAGGGTCTAGAAGTACACCTGATACATTTCAGCCGTAAAGATCATCAAAAGTTTTACCAATTAAATAGTTAACACATTATAAAGAATGGCACATGTAAAGAGATGAAGAGAAAAGGTAGAAAACAGAATTAACCTCTTCCTTCATCTTTTCCCACACTTGGGTTCAGCATGTCCACACCAGTCAGTCCGTTTTTCTTCACATCTCCTTTTACTTTATCAATCCAATCTAAAATTAACCGATGAAGATTAACTACAAACATTGTTAACAGTCTAATTTAATATAGATTATGGTAGTCAGTGAGATTACCAGCACAGTAAACAAAGTGAATATGGAAACCAGCAAGTGAAGCATCCATCCATCCATTTTCTAACCCGCTGAACCCGAACACAGGGTCACGGGGGTCTGCTGGAGCCAATCCCAGCCAACACAGGGCACAAGGCAGGAACCAATCCTAGGCAGGGTGCAGCAAATAAAAATCAGTTTAGCTTGTTCAATAATAATATCAACCTTGGAATATCATACAAGGGTATATAAAGGTTTAAGGGGTGACTTTGTGATGTACAAAAAGTCCACGAGTAAACAACTGGGCAAGTTAGACTCAAACAAAATACACAGAAGGCTCTTTAACTGTCTCACAGGGCAGCCTATGAGGCCCTGAATATAAGAGTCAGAACATGCTGGAAAGAAAGAAATGCACAGGGTGCATGAGGTCCCCAAAGCAAATAATATGAATTCTGAAACTGTCTTTAATAATTTTGAGCAGTTGTGAACTTAAAAGTGAAAAGGGCAGCTTAACAGTGGCAGCTATCAATTCGGGTGGATGCCTTATAAATGAATGGCACCGTGGACACAATGCCAAAGTGCATCTTAGCAGCAGGTTTTGGTCGTATCCCTTATATCACGACTGTGCAATGCAAGTCATCAATAAAAAGCCCCAGATGTTTTCAGATGTGTGCCTTAACTTAGAATGTGACATATGAGTTGTATTTCAACAGTCCTCTCAAATCAATTAATGGAATTTATGGTCCCAAGAAGATAATTTGGTTTGCCAGTGGAAATTATTAAACAGACTTAAGAAAAATCAACATACATTATATATAATGAAAAACATAAATGAATGAATATGGATGTACAGAAAGTACTATCAGTGTGTTTTAAGTGGACATGAAAATAAATCTAGTACAAACACACAGCATATCATTATCAAAGATGATTCCTACAGAATAAGCATAAAAAATAAGGCCTGCATCTCTGTTAACATAAACCTTATTGACCGTGTTGACTGTTGCTAAAATGCAAGAACATTTGAACTTGTTACATTTTAAATCTTTGGCGTCTTTAGCCTCTGACCTGATGGTATATTCTTAACCGACGTTAACTTTTGTATTCCACTTGAGTGTTCACAACAGTGGTATTACTGGCATGAATGTTTAAGCGCAACTGTTACAGGAAGTAGGATAGCCACGATAACAAAATTTCAAACTTCAATATGATACTATGAAAAATACTGACATTTGATACCACCTTATACGTAATGCAGCATATAATGTAACAAAATGATTTAAATAAACTGCAGTTCCATCCATCCATCCATTATCCAACCCGCTATATCCTAACTACAGGGTCATGGGGATCTGCTGGAGCCAATCCCAGCCAACACAGGGCGCAAGGCAGGAAGCAAAGCCCGGGCAGGACGCCAGTCCACCGCAGGGTGCGCACACACACCCACCCACCCACACACCAAGCACACACTAGGGACAATTTAGGATTACCAATGCACCTAACCTGCATGTCTTTGGACTGTGGGAGGAAACCCACGCAAACACGGGCAGAACATGCAAACTCCACGCAGGGAGGACCCAGGAAGTGAACCTAAGTCTCTTAACTACGAGGCAGCAGCGCTACCCACCGCACCACTGTGCCACCCTAAAGTGCAGTTCATTTGGATTATAACCAAATGATTAAAACCTTTATATTAATGAAAAAAATAATGTAACAGTTTTATAGGTTTATACACATTAAAGTTTCTGTAATCACTCTATGCAAAGCAATAAAGCATCCGGCTGGTCAATGCCCAGGTATAATACTGTCAGGCATCCAAAAGAGGGTGACAATCTCTGATGAACAGATGAAATGTGAGGCCCAAAGAAAGATGGATGTAAGGGCAAGTATATCCAGTGAATAGGGGCTTGAAAATGTACAGTGTGATCTAAACAGACAGGCTTGCCATTGCACCTTTAACCCCTTTGTAATAAAGGGGTGTTTTGCTATGCCAGTTTAGAAATAAGATACCTGTTGAAATTCTTTGCCTTGACTCATATTTCACTCCTTCAAAATTGGCTATGTGTTACCTCCTTTAGCTGGTATTGTGCAGCAGCATATCTTGTATACAGGCTTGCATGTATTTTGTGGTTTTCTGTCCCCTTTTGCCACCAACCCAAAGTATTTCCAGATGCCAATCTGGTTGTCCTCTTTGTCAGTTAAAAGTATAGGTTAAGACTCTGACACTGATAAAGTTGACATCTTAATAACACCCATAAGCGGGTGCAAAAGAGGCTACAGCTCTAGTCATGAACACTGATAGATATGAGACTCAATTTTCAAATGCTAAAGTAAACTGGAAGTGCAATCGTAATTTAGGCTATAGAATCGATATCATCAAAAATGAGTATTGAAATGATTTATTCAGTATTTATTGAAATTTTGATACTTTACTAACCATAAGAAGAAAGTGAATAACCAGAAAAGCAGACAGTTCAATACCTTGTACTGTATGTTAAATGGATAATGCTTGATATTAAACTTGCAGGTTATAGCAAAGGACAGCAGTTGTTCTCTGAAGGATGACGGCTTTTCAGAAATCCTGATGTTATGAAATCAGGTAAAGAAAAGTACTGACAGGATCATACAAACAAAACGATGACATTGTGGAGAAAATGTGCACTAACGTCATGTGGAGAGTTCATTTGCTCTGTTGTCCAAAACAAATCTGGGGCACAATGCAATGGCCACCTCAATTCTGACAGCTTGTTTTTATTTATTTACTAAACAAATTATTAACCAGTAAAAGTATCACCCGAAAGTAGACTTTAGACATTTTTAGTTGTATAAGGAATCTGTTTTTTTCCACTAAATTGAATTAATTGATTTACCTACACCTAAAATCATTTATTTTTCTTTTTGAAATAACCCCAATGTATATCCTGAATATATTAAAATTGCTGACATTAAAACTGATTGTATTGCTTTACAGCTCTGTTGACTTTAACATGCATCTGCTACAGTGTACACTGAATTAATCCATTTATTGATGTAGTAATGTTCTATAAACTTAAGAGTGTTCCTTACCAAAGACACTTCAGTTAATTAATATAACTAACTGGTTGACTTTGCTAGACCTGTATAATTTTAAAAGAAAAAAAATAAGCAGTCTGTGTTGCTTCATTATATTCATTTCACTGTCAACTTTTAATTGCAAGATTTATACTTTAGTTTTAATTAAATCAAAGCCTGGGTGTTGCTAAATTAGGAGAGAAACAGCATGCCTGGTTTTGCTAGTAACAGGCACATGTTAAGGAGTACATGGACTTACTGATTGCCCTTAATTGCATTAAATCATTTGTTTAAGAAGTATCCTTCCCACTGAGAAACACTACAGATGGCCAACGGATGGCCAACTGACAGGTTAAAAAGGAGAAAGCCACATTTTTAAAGGGAGGGTGGCGTCTGAGAGACTGAAGGCTGCCAGGGAGTCTGCAAACAAACCACAATACATATGTCCCTGTTCTGTAAAACACAGATTACTGCCAACATGGGATGACTATTTTGGAAATTTGCAAGTTCTTTCAAATAGGACATTCAGGTTATTACTAATTATTCTTCGGTTCATACTTCTCAACTTCTCTGAGAACACCTATACCAGAGTACTGGCATGGAGACGCCATCCAATAAGCTAACCTCTAGTACAAGAAGAGCAATGCGGATTCTGTTCTGGCTGTGGAAGAGCAGACCAGCTCTTTGCCCCAATACTATATTTAAGGTTTTATGACAGTTTAGTAATCTTGTCTATAGATGATTTGCATAGTTCAAAAGACAAAGCAGGGGACCATGTACCATCTACCATTTTGTGGCAGAAGGTACAAGAGCTTAAAGTTCCATAGTTGCTGCTGCGTGAAATAATTATCTGCATGCTTGGTGTGCATTCACATTCAATGTTAGATTTGACTCGTTTCCTCAACTTTTCATGGACAGAACATGAAGGTGCAGTTAAAGGTTGGGATTATCCAGACAAGAAACATAAGGATTGCATCTTTCCTGTTTGCATATGATGTTTACACTGAGATCTCTGACGTACACTAGAGCAGTTTTTAGTTAAGGACGATATGCTTAAGATGAGAATTAGCACTGCAAATCTGAAGACATGGTGCTATCCCACACAACACTGGCATGTTACATTAAGATAACTCAAGAGCAGCAGCACCATGTGAAGGAGTTTATGTACTGTATCTCAAGGTCTTGTTCATACATGAGGGTAGAGCTGATATTGAAATTAACCAACAAATTGTACAGTGACAGCAGTCTGCAGATGATATACAAGATCATGTAATGAGCCAAGTCCCTGGATGAAGCTTTCCATTAACCTGTCAGTCTATATATCCATTCTCTGTAGTCGCAAGCTCTAGGGATTGAGCAAAAGAATGAGACTGTGAGTACAATCAGTCAAAATGAGGAATGTGCACACGGTTTCTGGATTGACCCTCCCTGACAGGGAAGAAACTCAAAAGCCGATCCAGAGCATGCTGGAGAAAATACATCTCTTGACTGGCCTGAAATTGTCTGGGATGTCCTTAGGAGTAGCTAGTAAACGTTACTGAAGATAGGATGATCTGGACTGTCCATGTTGCCACCTCGACCTGCACCAGTATAAGCAAAGTGAAAGTGAATTGAACAATCAAAGCACAATGTTAACATTTATCATTTCCCTAAACCATTAAAGTTAAAGTCCAAGGCAGTATGTTAATAGACTGGCTACAGGGTCCTCGTTTAGATTATTTCAGATGATTTGGTGATTTTAAGTCATTTTATTGCCTTCTTCCAGTTCAGGTCTCTATTGTATAATTGTATTATATCAAAGTTTTATTTTCAGCATTTATTTTACCCTTAATGGATTTTGTATCATACTGACTATTTTGAATAACACATTGAAAAGCTGATTTTGTTAACTAAACTAAAGAATGTGCTTTATATGGTATTATTATTTTGTTTACTGGAAAGAACCTGCCATGTACTAAAATGTTGTTAATTGCAGTACAGGCCCATAGTGAGCAGCATGTGATTACTTTATAATCTGAGATTTATTTTGCTTGTGTGTTTTTTGACTCTTATTTAAAAAGTGTATAAGAATCAAATAAAACTTTAATAAGTCAGTTAATCTGTTAATTTTGCATGGCATTTAGAAATGATTTATTCTTTATAAAGATTAGCATGTAATAAGGCTGAGCTGATGGTAAATAATATCATCCATCACCTATTGGCTGGACAGGTCATTGCTGTACATACAAATTATTGATTGGCTCCAAACATCTGCAGAAATTCTCAAACCTCCAAACTGCAGCAGTCATTTCTTTTTTTTAACTTGCGCCTCACAAGAAAGCTTTCAGGCATTCGCAGGAGAAGGCATGTGAGATTCCTGTACTATGCCAGTTTAGCAGGAGTGCTCTGTAGCTGAGGAAAGGCAGCCTCATTAGTGCACATAGTTTGAGAGGGAAGAGCGCAAGAACATTTGCAGCTGTGCTCTGCTACAGCACTCGCAGACTCTGAAGGGCCCTTACAATGACTGCTCATTATGGCTGCACATATCAGAATTTTTTTGCGACTTTGGCAGTTTGCCCTTTTAAAGGGTCTCCTGAAGCTGCTCATTTGTATGACAGGATGTCAGCGCATGCTGTGTGTGACTGACCCCTGGCTAAATCAACTTGTTAGTGACATTAGAGTATTTTTCATTCACCATTCGTTTTCCTAACCCACTTATCTTGGGCACGGTCTTGGGGCATCCAGTGTTGTGTTATAGTTTACTTAACCTATGCAGTGAAATTCAGGTGCCACACAAAGAAAATGGCAGCGTGGTGGCGTTTGTTTGACCTTTCAGGATGTGCTTAAAGTGGGACGGTATGAAATTTCAAGGAGACCCCCAACCTTCGATCAGAAGTTAGTGTATTCTAGCAATCATAAATTAAAGAAGATTCCCCCCTTTGACATTATGCACTACAATACAAACACTTCAACCTACAAGAGGGAGCCCCCCAACCCACTGTGTAAAGTAATAATGAATTGGGAGGAGGAACAAGACACTAACTAAACACAGTAATTTGCTTCCACTTCAAGATCTGCTTATAGGCAAACAGGAATGTAATATTACTGTGTACACAAGATAATAAATCTGAAATAAACTGATTCCACTATGTATCAACTCAGTGCCTTACATTTGTTTAAAGAGCTAGTGCCATTGCCATCCTGGATGCACATCACACATTCCAATCTCACAGAACCAATCAGAATTCAGCATTATGAGCTTTTTGTGTCATGATATTTGTGTGCATGATAAGAAAAGACAAAAGATTTGCTATAACCAAGCCACTATGAAACACAAAACAAATCAGATTTTTTCTATAATGCATGTCGAGTTGCTTTTTTATTCAGGAGATGGTAGACAAAGAACAACTCAGGACACCATGTTGGAGTGAGTTAAAGTAATTAATAACATCTAGTTTAGTGTTGGCAGACATTTATTCAAATCCTTTTAATGATGAGGCAGATCTAATTTTAGAGTTTCATGCCAATGTGGCATTGTGATTTGTAACAATTGTTAAATGAAATTGAAATGAATTCACCTTTGAGTCATCATAATAACATTACCAAATACTGCTGCATGTGCTGAAATTCAGCAGTCTGTGAGATGGTGAGACTAACTCCTGTGTTCTGAACTAAAATGCCAAAACAACATACCCGTATGTAGACAATTTTCACAGTACATGTATAAAGAAGCCAGTTATTAGTAATCCACAAACATCCCTCCACCTCTCCTCACCCACATCCCCAAAGAGGTGATGGTATCGTAGCTTGCCAATGTTGTCAAATTAAAAACAAGTTTACTTGTAAAATTAAAACAAAAAGACTTCTATCTCGCTGTAGACTTGTTCTGTTTTATAACCATAGGCAGCATAGAAATGGTTAGCACTGCTGCTTCACAGATGTGTTGTTCCAGGTTCAAATCCCATGCCTGAATGCCATCTGTGTGGAGTCTGTAGTTTCTTCTTTTGTCTGTGTGGGTTAGTTAGGATCGGTGCTAAAATTTTGATTTCAATACCGACATTAGCTTTCAAAAAATTAGTACCCACACCAAAATGGTACCACAGTAAACAACAACCCCAACGCCCCAACCATCTCACAGCAGCCTCCCTGCTCTGCTGCACAAACATAAGCCGCACTGTCTTACCATGTTCAAAAATCCAAACAAACAGTGTTGGGTGGGGCATGTCCTCCTTGGAGTCTCCAGTGTATTTATATGAATATATGATCTGAAAGATTTGGGGTCCCTCTTGGTGACCCCAGCTAGATGTAACGTGATCAAAGGCTAATAAATGACAGAGAGTGATGTGCTCAACAACTACCATTTACTTTCAGCTTCAAAACTAACAAAATGCTGATACCATAGTGTCCTAAAAATGTTTTTACTTACACTTTTTATGCACCGGTACAGCACATCCCAACTGTGGTTTCTTTCCTAGGTGCTCCAATTTGCCTCCCACATTCCCAGAAATATTCAAGTTAGTTTGATTGATTATTCTAAATTGGCCCCAGTAACAGTTTCGATGTCTGTAATTGGGCCTTGTTTTGGACTGGTGGCCTTTCCAGACCTGCTTCTTGCATTACACCCAGGAATGCTGGGATAGGCTACAGAGCTTCACAGCTCTGCCTTTGTTTAAGCTGGGTTGAGAATGAGCGACTCACTTCACAGCCTATATAATCTATTGATATCTCACAATGGCTTAAAAGACAAGCAAGGGATATACAACTGTGTATAAATGAAATCTTTTCATATTTCATATGCTAAACATAAGCTACGGTTATTTAAAAAATGATGTTGTTTTACTGTAGAGAACAACCTTGTTTTATTAATAAAAAGCTTAAGCCTCAAGAAGTCTCACATTGTATATACTAAAATGTTCCCACTTCATCTCTAAAAGAAGATCCTAATTACTTATTGTACATTAGTTAAATTAATATGTAATATTTCAGGTAAACATAACACAATAAAAAAAAAACAGTCTGTGGCTTAAACAGTTAAATCTTGTGTCATCTACAAAACTGATTTATATCCAAAAGCAAGCATGGACAAGCTTCTGAAAACATCAATGACCAAATGAAACCTTCTGAAGACACCACTTAATGGCGAGTCTGAAGAGATTTCCCTGCTTCTTTTTGTAGGCATATTAATAAACCATACACAAAAAAAGAGAGAATAGTAATTGAGAATTGCAAATGATGCATGTACTATAAACCGTTCTGAAATAAAACTTAACAATAATGGTGACATCCTGCCTTTTTCCTCCCCAAGTGCTGATTACTAAAACATAACAGCAAGAGCACAGCAGCAGGGTAATGAATTCTGAGCAAATATTAACAGATGATAATTGAATTATGAGTTCAGACTGCCTAATGCTGAAGGGAGATTAGACAAACTCAAAGACATTAACTTTAACGATAACACTCAATACCTACTGTTAATGAGGTAGCATAGGAAAGGTGTGTGATTACTAGAGTTTAAACGTGGAATCTGTTCACTTAAAGAAGACATCTATTTTAAAATGAACAGCTAGACCATCACAGTTAGGCTACACCTTCATTATAAATACCTACTTAAAGTATAAAAATAACACTACTCTGAGAGCTGCCTCTTAATCAAGAAGCAGTATTATTAGAATATGACACCTGCAGCGTACTTACTAGCAACAGTGTTCATCTGCTCTACATTTCTTTTAGTCATATTACATCCAGAATTATTATATAGTGTACTAGGCTCTTAGGTGGTTGAACATGAGCATTTTGGACAAGCCTCTTGTATACTGTTTCACTGTAATATATTAGCCATATTACTCTATTATGAATGAGCAAAAACAAAAAAGAGGAGATGTAAAGTTAGTAATATTAAATGCATTTATAGTTTGTTACAACTGTCTATTCAATTGCTTGTGAAGTTAAAGAAATTTAAGAAAGGCAAGTTCAATAAAGGACTTTTGCAATCAGGCCCGACTATAAATGAAAAGACGCATTGTTGCCAAACAATGAACTGAGAGGCTTTTGTGTTTAAGTTGGCTGCAGCATTAGGCATTAACAAAAAAGGCAACAAAAATCTAACATGTACTTCTTATTCAACATACAAGACAAAGTCTTTATCATTCACTGAAGACAATTCTTTTTTCAGTTTAAAGATTTGTAAACTCTTTTTCTCTTGTATTGGCAGAGTTTAACACAAATAACATTTTAGCTTTAAATATTTTATTTATCATGGCCATAGCCATTCATTTATGGAGGAATAACAAAATAAATAAATGAATAAATAAATGTGCTGTGAAATGTGAGCATAAATAAATATATGTGCCATAAAATGTGACTATAAATAAATAAATGTGTCATTAAATGTGAGCACAAATAAATAAATATGTCACAAAATATGCTTTAGGTCCTTATGTCTTCATTTAATCTTGTATGTAATATTCCTCCAAATGCGTCATGAAATATGGCTTGAAATAAATCTGTCACTTCCACACATCAAAGCTGAGAGGGTGGGCTCTAGCATATACTGTATTGTATTCTGAAGGGTGAATCGTCTTCTGTAGATTGGCCGTCCCTAATTCAAAATGTCAGTGCAGGAGATGCAGGTAAATGAGATAGTGGAAGAATTAATTAGAAAAATGCTTACTACCGCCGATTAAATTGGATTCTGCCGAAGTTATCACATATTTCAGAGCGAAAATTGAAGATTTATCAGAAGAAATTACAATGCTGGTGTCCCTTTAGACAACAATATCGATGAACCTAATTTTGAAAATATCGAAGAACTGGTGCAACGGACTAGGCTACACAACAGTTCGGGTGACACCCTGGACGCCAACCCTTTGACATTCCAGCTGAATCAATAGAACACTTTCTTTAATGCACTTTAAAAGTACATCAGATTGCAGATCTATATGAGCTATCAGAGAAGGCGATCGCAGGACAAATGAGCCAGCGTGAGATATGGTGAGCTGCACCTGTATTAGTTTAGACACTTTGACACGGAAAGTCCAAACCTGCACCAACGAATCTTTTGAGCTGAATATTTGACCCTTGTTTTAGGAGTCTAAAGTCAGGTGCATATTCGCAACTACCTCTGATCAGTGGCAAACATGACTCGATGGGACTCTGATCTTGTTAAAAATTTTTATCATTTGGGTAACATTTTGATGACAATTGTTACCATTTGGTTCTATTATGCTTTGGCCACAGCCGTGATGTTGGTGATGGTTTCTTGTTTCTGCCATGCGATTGTTAGCTGTGCTGCACATGACATCATCACATTGCCATTATATAGGATGGCAGCACATCAACTTATATGTTTGAACTTTGGATGGAAGACACTTCAAGATGTATCTTTTCAATCTCAATTAAGGAGGGAAGGGGCATTAGATCAGGGACTTACATTTTTCACTAAAATTTCTGGATAACATTTTGAGTTGTTTCATCTTTATTTTTCTGTTTTGATCACCAGTCGGACTCTCAACCACTTTCATTTCTCCCATTAAAATATTTTTCATTTCCTGTCGCCATTTGGCTATTACCTCATGACAAACATGACTACCACCAGCAAACTGAATGTAAAAAATGGAGTGTACGGTAGCACAGCTGTTCATGCATCTTTGTAATACTGAACAGATGCATTTCTAAAAGGGTTGTTCAAGTGTGCAATTTGAAATGAACTCTGCCCAAGGAAGAGTATCTGCAAACTGAACTCTCAGTGTATTTTGTTCAAAAAGGGGATCTGATTCTTGTCATGTCTGATTTGTGAAGTGTTCATCTGTGCCCACTCACAGTACTCAAAATGTCCAAAAACTTTTAAAAAGTTGATCCCCACTGATAAGGAACAGCACTGTGGGAAAACTACAAAAAAAAACCCCACAAATTAAAAGCATGTGCCAAGGACTAGTGCTAATTCATTTAATACAAACAAGTTCACTTACCCTTCAGTGAAAGACAAGATCATCACAGTACACATTCATATGCAGAACAAAGCTTACATTTTCACCACCAACAAAGTTTAACTGTGCACATTTTCTTGGTGTACATATTTATTAACTATTTTATATTAGAATAAAATTATTATTACCCTGTGTTTGAGTTTCACAGTAAAAGAAAATGACTATGTAAAAATAAAATAAATAAAATAAAAAACTGAAAGAGGTAAACATCCATTATCCAACCTGCTATATCCTAACTACAGGGTCACGGGGGTCTGCTGGAGCCAATCCCAGCCATCACAGGGAGCAAGGCAGGAACAAACCTTGGGCAGGGTGCCAGCCCACCACAGGGCACACACACACTAGAGACAATTTAGAATCGCCAATGCACCTAACCTGCATGTCTTTGGACTGTAGGAGGAAACCGGAGCACCCGAGGAAACCCACGCAGACACGGGCAGAACATGCAAACTCCACGCAGGGAGGACCCAGGAAGCGAACTTGGGTCTCCTAACTGCGAGGCAGCAGCATTACCCACCATGCCACCCAAGAGGTGAACAGTTTTTAAAAATATTTTTTAAACAAAGCATATAAATGTAAATAGAGTAAAAATTAATAAAAGTTGATTCCAAGTTGAAAATTAAATAAAAATCAACATTTTGGCTTTCTTTTTGGTTTGTATAACCCATTTGTGCTCTTCAGTGACCTGCATGAATGAACAGATCATCCAGAGTGATTCATTTCAGTAAACGGAATCAATCAGCAAAATGATTCATTCAGTCAGTCGAAAATAAAAAGAGCAGAAAACTGAACCCAACTTAATAACCAATGTAGTAAAGTCTACACGTACAGTATAAACCAAAAAAAAGGATTTCGTTAAAACCAGCAGAAAAAAGATCAATATGAACACCTCCACCAGTGTTATGAATATTGTAGTGAAATACTCAATTAAATGGTGACTGAACCAGATCAGTTACTGTCTCTCTCTCTCTCTCTGGCATGGTGCCTTTTGATAATAACTACATTTCAAGACAAAACCCAACCTTTTATAAATTTATTTATAAACATGAAATAATACTGTAAACGTCTTAAGAAATCAAAGAAGAAAAAATCTGATAAATCACTGAAAAAACGCAGCTTCCAGAAGACAAAGTTCAATACCATTATAGTTTTCCAGCCTTTTTGTTACTTTAATTTTTTCATTACTTGGAGGTAGAAGGAACTTAACTGTGTAAATAAAAATATTGTATTAGTCCATCCCCGAGAATTCATTCTCATGGACATGTCCCGCTTCCTCATACCGTGCCTAGGCAGTTTAGAGATGAAAATTGACCCAAAAGACACATCAGTGGGATTTGGGAGGAAACTGTTTTACTCTGAGAAAACCCAAACAGGAATGTGGAAACTTCACACTGGCAGTGACTGGGCAGACAATTATGCACAATGATTTGCAGGTAAATGTGGCAGCGCTAACCTCTATGCCAAAACTGTGTCTACTCTCTACCAGTGTCTTATGTGATCTGCTGTACATGCTGAACTGAGCTACTGTCTCATTTCTAAAAAGCACCAAGCAAAAAAAAAAAGAGAACAACCCGAATGGAAGAATCTCTACCTATCAGGAAGGTGCACTGTTTGAATAATGACCAAGGCAGCAAAGAAATGGTTCTTAAAATGTTTTTGCAGAGGTATTTAGAGCAAGCAGTTGCAACCAAGACACCTTCAACTAGAACAGAAAGTGTTCTGCTTGCTAACATGACAACTGGACAGAATACAAAATGCCAATTAAAACCCCTGAAGTACAGTACTATGTTTTCTGTTCAGAACACTATAGTTTTCAATGAATGGGGCACTGAAATTGTTAAAATAATTCAAATGAAAGGTTGTATAGGTCCCCTAATAAGGTTACACTATTTACAAACGATAAAGATCAGCACTACCACACTTCATTATTTGATTTAATTAAAACTGAGGTATTTTCAATGTCAAGGTGATGAACCTCTCTTATTTGTTAATAATTACAGGGTTATTTTATTTCACTATTTATTATGCATAATTAGTACTGCTGTTTAGTTCTAAAAACACACATTTCTATCATTCTAAAATGACAGTAGAAATACATTTATAAGACACGTACTTTGAAAAAAAATCCATAATATATCAAAAAACAAATATGTCATCATTCAAAAGAACACGTGTTGTAGCTCTTTGCACTTTTGACAAAGACAGTAAAATAGTTATACCCAATAAGATATTGTTGTTATATTCCTTAATGCCCATGAGACCTTCCTATGCCAATTATCAATAATTACAAAAGACCCCTATTCAGTTGGGGAACTCTTTTGCTGGTGCTGGTGTTGTGGACCCCTCTACCAGGGTCTACCTGTGAAATGCCATAGTTTTAATTATTCAAATCACCCCTGAAATTCAATTTGTCTTCTTTCTTGTGTTTAATGCCGTACCTGTGCTGGACTCCTATATTTATTTCTATTTTGTAACTTTTATGCAGTAATGATGCCATCACGGTCCTATTATATATCCATTTTTGCTAACAGCACGCCCTGAGGATATTCAACTCACAGTTTCGTTTCAATGTCATTTCAAACCTTTATGGAGTGATGCAGAGTCTCAACACTGCTATTATTTACCAGGCTTTGTAGAAATGTTTACTTGTCTTGCTACCTTGCATTACAAAGTATCGCATTCCTGTTTGTTTTGTCAACTTTTTATCATAATTTATTGATCTAAATATTACAAAAACTGTTTGCTTGCGTATGTCTCATAAGTTTTATTGTGGTAACCAGTTCAACACAGCAAAAAGCACATGGATCTTCATTGTCTTATTGGCTGTTTTTGGCCTACTGTATTTAAAGATAATAGATGCCAAGTGTTAAAGTCAAGTGAATACAGTAATAATACAAAAAACAGTAGAACTTACACAAATTCAACATGTATGAATCCAGATTCAGGTGAGCTGGTGGGGGAGCATAGAAATAAAAAACAAAAGACAAGGGTAAATACAGCGCCTGAGGATCAGGGGAGGGGTTATTACACGTTTCCTTTATTTACATACAGTCAGTCAGTCAGTCATCCATTATCCAACCCACTATATCCTAACACAGGGTCACGGAGGTCTGCTGCAGCCAATCCCAGCCAACACAGGGTGCAAGGCAGGAACAAACCCCGGACAGGGCACCAGCCCACCGCAGGGCACACACACACACCAAGCACACACTAGGGACAATTTAGGATTGCCAGCCTTTGGACTGTGGGAGGAAACTGGAGCACCCGGAGGAAACCCATGCAGACAAACATGCAAACTCCACGCAGGGAGGACCCGGGAAGCGAACCCGGATCTCCTAACGGCGAGGCAGCAGCGCTACCCACTCTGCCACCGTGCCGCTAGTTACATACAGTAGAACCTTAACTTGTGCTAAATCAACTTGACAGCAGAACATAAAAATCCAAACATTTAAATCGGCGTAGCGAAAGGTGATGCACTTTCTCCTTTTATTCTGCAGGAGAGTCCTTTTGTCCTGTTGGTCTGTTACTGTATTTGTAGTGAAACAAGGTGCTGTTCTACCACACTTGTAGCTTCTATTATGGAGCCTATGTCACCATCTAAATAAATGTACTGTATGCTGGTAGAGTATGTTGAATTTAAAGTTACTGATGCACATTTATAAGTGAAGTGACTAATGTATATATTGACAATATTATTGGGTATAGGTTAAACTATGTTTGGTATTATTTTAGGGGATGTTTAAAAGATTATCAAAAAACATTTCACTATATGCAAATTTCCACTAAACCTGATGATTAAGAATGTATCCCCCGTATACACTTGAGGTTCTGCTGTATATGCACGTTTATATATTGTGTAGAAAATGCACAGAGTACATTGTATGTTACAAGTATGAATTAGGGGCAGCACGGTGGCGCAGTGGTAGCGCTGCTGCCTCGCAGTTAGGAGACCCGGGTTCGCTTCCCGGGTCCTCCCTGCGGAGTTTGCATGTTCTCCCGTGTCTGCGTGGGTTTCCTCCGGGCGCTCCGGTTTCCTCCCACAATCCAAAGACATGCAGGTTAGGTGGTTTGGCGTTTCTAAATTGTCCCTAGTGTGTGCTTGGTGTGTGGGTGTGTTTGTGTGTGTCCTGCGGTGGGTTGGCACCCTGCCCTGGATTGGTTCCTGCCTTGTGCCCTGTGTTGGCTGGGATTGGCTCCAGCAGACCCCCGTGACCCTGTATTTGGATTCAGCGGGTTAGAAAATGGATGGATGGATGAAGTATGAATTAGCAGGCCCTGTTCAGACAGCATCCTCAATCATCCTCAAACCTGGTCAAGGTCAAAGCACTCCATGCCCTTTCAAGTTAACATATTACTTTCATCTCTTCATTGACCAGAATATCAAGGTGTTTAGCAGTTCAACATTGTAGGCAGTGCACACCATATCTAGAATTACACACCCACATATGCAGCATATTTAAAATAACTGATGGTGTAAGGAAATGTTGAACGAACTTTGTACTCTTCAGATTCATCTGCTTATACCAGACGTCAGTTACATGCAAACTACAAGTAAGGAGGCAAAACGCTGAGGGCCGTTCCTTGGCAATTCTCTGCAGAAGATTTGGCTTAACCTGCTGCAGAGTTACTGCCTAAACTAGGAAAGCTTTAACAATTAGTGTTCGGGTACAGTATATTGGCTTCTCTATCTACAATATAATTCAATCTTTATATCATTAATAAAAATTCAAAGGAAAAATAAAAAATAATAATAATAAACTGGTTCTCTGAAAAAGCGATACTTTAACAACATAGAAGAACATCCATCATCTATGATCTTCTGACTGAAATGAAGCATTAAGAAGAAAAAAAGCTGACAAAAATCACATAACACTCGTATTACAATCACTGCAAAGTAAACGATCGGTTTGTCAGACAGTAACTAAAAAGGATATGGAGAACTGGCTGCCATCTGATGAAAATAAAATCTAACCTTCAACTGCCACACCCCCCAGGCAACAACTTTCAATTAAAGTGGGCAATGATTAACCCCCAAAAACAATAAGCTTTCCATGATAACATACTACATAGTGTATAGACATTGCTGCCATATGTTATTTAAACAGAATAGTTACAAAAAAAAGGAGGAGGACAAGCCAAACCATTTCACAAGAGTTCAAAGTACTGCTAGTTTTATATGGAGCCCCGTAAGTGTCAAGAAAAAAGAAAATAAATCTTGTTTGAATGAATTATTAAATAACATGACTCGTTCAAATTATTTTAAGAATATTTAATTTTTTTTCCCTGACTCTTATTTTAATAGTATGGATCCCCAACCAGTATTAATTCGTTCACACAGATTATTACTATTTTACCCCCTTGCAGTCCGGTTCTTATTGCGGAGTTGTGGTAAAGTGAGGTCCGATTGATTGGCAGCGTTTAAATAAATAATCGCCACAATCACGTTTTTGTTTGGGGGGCGTGGTAGCATGGCGAGAGCAGTTACCTTGCGCAATGTGGGAGCGGATGGCCCAGCAATCAGCGGATAAGTGCAGGATCGCCCGTGAGCCCTAATTGGCACAGCCGATTTCCGCAGCTGTACCACGTCGCCATTTTAAGAAAGGAAACGTGAGTGAGATAGGGGAAAAAAAGGACAAGAAAAGAAGAAGAGAGGCAGGAGCGTGAGAGAGTGAGCAGATGTAATGAGAGGAAGCAGGCAGACAGGAGTGGAGCCCCAGGAAAGAACATGTGGCTCCTGTTGAATGTCTAAGTAGCAGGAGTGACCACTAGTCTCAGGAGTGTGCTCTCGGCGTGAGGAGTGAACGGATCACTGGCGGTGAGAGGACAGAGTGTGCTTTTGCTGGGTGGAGCCTGGAAAGGCAGCGGTGGGCATGGAGCAGGGCATGGCAGCTCCCCACAGACACCATAGGATTGGCATTTGGGACAACGGCAAGGAGAAAAAGGTTGTCTGCTCCTACTGGGGGACGTTTCCTCAGGCTGTAAGGTCTGGAGAGGGCAAGCTGAAGAGGAGTTCGATTTTCAAAGAGGCACCGATGCTTGCTGGATAAAAAGATAGTCTCCTTGTTTTAAAAGATTTATTTATTTGAATTTTTAACCTCCACTTGCACTTTGTTTTTGTGGATTATTTGCTTATTATAAAAGGCACACTGCACTTTGGGACACTGTTTTGATTTGTTTCTTTTAATAAAAGCACTGTTCACCTTTTCACCATCCCCTTGCTTTTGGTGTGTTTGTCCTCATCTACCACACTCATCTGGTAACATTATCGATGGTATCGGGTTCAAGAGGCTCCCAAAAATGGAAGAGGGAGCATGGAGCTGACCCGCACCATCACAGAAGCACTACACGGATTTCCTGGCATACAGTTCAGTGAACCATAAGTGAACTGTAAAAGTGTGTCTAAAAATCAGTACACTGGAACAGGAACTAGTTTGAAGACCACCATGATTGAAACTGTTCTTTTGAGGAGTCTTGAAACGAGTTTCAAATGCAGGAGAAGTTATGAGAAAGGATTTATGGAATTTTCTCAGAGAACATGATATTCCAGAGTCAGTGGTGCAAATGTTAAAAGTGGAAAAGGTAAGTTTAAAATCTAGCCACTGAACACTGCAGAACAGACTGAAACTATTGGCTGGCAATACTCTTCCTGGTCCATTCACTAAACTGCATATAAACAAATAGCTACTGAAATAAAAAGGAAAAAAAAATCTAACAAATTACATAATTCGAGTTAGTAATTCATTTCACTGAATTAATTATTCATTTGAACTTTTTATAATTATTGAGGGTGAACGTAAGTTATATATTTTTTAATTATTGAATATGAATCAATGGATACTGACATGTATATTATTACAGAACCAGCATCCATGACACTAAATATCATCTGTTGTTACTGTTTCTGCCCTGATCAGCCATGATCCCAATTTGCATATAAAAATCTGTACTTCATCAGCAATTTTAACCACTTGACTAACACTTTTTTGTCTAAGTCTGCCAAAGCTATAAACGTTCCTTTTGATTTTTTACCTTTTAGGAACTGTGTAAGAAGTGCTTCTCTCAATTTACTTTGCTGGTTTTTACGTTTTCAGCCATTAGTTAATAATTTTATGAAAGCCACTGAACTTTAGTTTAGAAACTGGCAATCAATTCAAGAAAATGGTATGCTTCACAAGTACAAAGTTTTCTCTGTGTTGCTTAAAATCACTTTTCTTGTATGCTTCTTGGAAGCTCATTGTTATTTATCCAATGGCACTCTGCACTTTTACCGAAGATGTTGCAGTTTGAATCCCAACACTGCAAAGTTAACTTTAATGCAAACTTGTATACACTTGGCAACAAAGCTAACAAGAATGAAATGAATATATTTATTTTACATAAAGAATACACAGGCTTCTCTCCATATGTCTAAAACAATGTCCCTCTTATAGATTTTCATGGATGTGGTGTCCCATTTTGTACAGTGCACATTTAGCTCTGTCAAGGGATGCACTGCAAAACCGCCGGGAGTGCTTGCACCAAAAATCATACATTGAACTCAATGCAGAGATTAGGGATTTCACAAGAACCAAAATTTCTGTACCAAGCAAACACTAAAGTTCTGAAAGCATAACAGTAGCAGCATTTTTACAGAGTCAGCAGTACTAAATGAGACTCAGTACTGCACTCATAACCTGTGTGACTGCAAGAAGATGAACTGCTCCGGAAGGCACAATAATATGTGAGAAAAAGGTGAGTAAAAACTACATATAAAAATGGCTCACAGAGGTCGGGAAATGCTTTGTTTTGAGACAGGAGAATTTCAGTGGTGGGGATCATGCTTATAATTGTTAAAAGAAGCAATGGAATAATGTACAACTAGTAAGTCTGATTTCACAAAGAAAATTAAAGTTTGGACAAATATAAAAAAACAAAAAAGACAGATATGAAACATAAAAGCACAAGGGTCTGTGATGTTTTAAAAAAGTTTTTTAACCAGTTTATGAGGGAAATAGAAATCTTTTAAATTCTACAATAGCAAATGCAACAAACATGAGGGATTCTCTAACTAAAAAATTTGTTTGAATTAAAATACCATAAATTATCTTGGAAAACACTAATTCAACAGTGCTGATATAATAATGTATGAATTTTTATTTCTAAGTATTGATTTTAAGCAGTGTTGTTCAGTTATTGGATAGAAGATGTTAGGGAATACATCTAGAATGTGCAAATAAGATAAATCAGGTAGTCCGTGATGATATCATCCTTTATAAACTCTATTCTGAAATCCCATCAAGATTATAACATTTACCCAATTTCTTGTCACGCTGGGAGAATTACCATTTCCATCACATATTAAAATTTAAGTCATTCAGTCAGTCATTACCCAACCCGCTATATACTAACTACAGGGTCACGGGGGTCTGCTGGAGCCAATCCCAGCCCACACAGGACGCAAGGCAGGAAACAAACCCCAGGCAAGGCGCCAGCCCACCGCAGGGCGACACACACACACCAATTTTAAGTCATTTTGATATTTATCAATGCCAATATTTATTTACTTAAATGCTAGTTTTGCATCTACTTGACGGTGTGGACTCTAGGGGTCGCTGTTGCCCCATTGAACCCACCATACAGACATCCCAGACACACTTGTAAAAGCACAAGAAGATTCTTTTAATATTTTCTTTAATAAAGTGCCCAAAACACCGCACTTCCCACAATTCTCCAGTAATAAATCAATACAATCAATAATAATAAACACAATCCTCCCAGCAGCTCCGTCCTCTACCACCCAACTCCAGCTCGATCTGCTGGGTTTCCCACAGTCCTTTTTAAAGTCCCTGACCCGGAAGTATTCTGTCTCCAGGTCAAATGCCTTCTTCAGGTGCCCCAGATGTACTGCGGGTTTCCGTCCTCCTGACTCCTAAGTACTTCCGGGTTAACATCATCGTAATATCCCCCTGGTTCTTGGTTAGCTCCCCCTGGCAGCACCCATGGCACCCAACAGGGCTGAGGAACCGGACTCCATGTCCCATGCTGCCCTGCGGGAGTCCGGGGAACCATGTCCATCCAGGAGAGCTACCATCTAGCGTCCCGGGGGATGTATTGTCCTGCAAAGGCTGTTTTCTTTATTTGAGGGACGTCCCGGCCAGACTGAAATGCTGGCCGTCCATCACAAAGGATATAACACTATTTTAAAGTTGCTCTTACTATCAATATTTATATATTGTATTTTCTTCTACACTAAAAGGCATGATATTGTTTATTTGACTAATGGAGGTACTAATAATACAAATGGATTTCTGTTTTTCTACGGTGGGTTGGTGCCCTGCCCAGGATTGGTTCCTGCCTTGCGCACTGTGTTGGCTGGGATTGCCTCCAGCAGACCTCTGTGACCCTGTGTTCGGATTCAGTGGGTTGGAAAATGGATGGATGGATGGATGGATTTCTGTTTATGCCATGGTATTGAACAAGTATCAAGTATTGGTATCAAATACAAAAATTCTGGCATCATGACATCCCTTGCAGATATATCATAGAAACAGCTAAATGTACATTAGTTTTTCAATTGTTGTGAAAACATTTCTTTCTAAAATTTATTTTGAAAAATCTTTATTATTAAAAAAAATTAAGAAACAACAAAGCTCCATAAATACACAATGAATTAACTATCTGTTTCCATTTAAAACATTTCTTAGGCCTTTATCTCAAAATAGTTGGACTGTCATCAAAGGTGCTTGGCATTTGGTATAAATGTGTAACAGACAGTTACCAATTGTATCAGGGTTTGGCAGCTGTTCGAATTCCAAAACGCAAGACCGTATTGAAGGTAGTGAAGACATGTTTCCATGCTGCTACAGGGTGTCACCCTTTTTGTGCCAATGATAAATATAAAGCCTCCAAACACGTGACACTCATTACTTACATTCCTATATAAATAAATCATGCAAATTATGGTCTTGATTGCTTTCATAAACACATGCCGCCATCACTAAAGCCAATGGCATACATAAGACACAAGTAAAGAAATCTTTTAGGACCTAAGACACATTGCCGCACCAGTTAAAGTTAGTCCTGTCTCAACTTACAGTCACTCGGCTCTTCACATGGTTTGCAAATGGTGTATCTCTCTCTCTCTATATATATCTATATCTATATCTATATCTATATCTATATCTATATATATATATATATATATATATATATATATACACGAGGTGTGGCAGAAAAGTAATGAGACTGATTTATTTATTTACCAAAGTTTTTATTTTTTTCAAACATCAATGTTATCCCCTTCAAAGTAGTTCCCTTGGGCAGCTACACACCAATGGAGATGTTGTTCCCACTGTTGGTAGCAGCGCTGGAAGTCTTCAACCGGTATGGTCTTCAGCATGTCCGTTACACTCTTTTGGATGTTTTCTAAAGTCCCGAAATGACGTCCTTTGAGGACATTTTTCAGTTTAGGAAAATGGAAAAAGTCACACGGAATGAGGTCAGGTGAATAAGGGGGCTGGGGAACCACAGGAATGCCTTTTGAGGTCAAAAATTCTGTTATGGAGAGGGCAGTTTTTCGGCACCATTTTGGCACAGACCTTTTGCATGTGCAAATGTTCAGTCAAAATTTGATGAACGGTAAATCTGTTCAAATTTAATTGTTCACTCAACATTCTTAATGTTAAACGACGGTCTGATCTCACAAGAGTGTTCACACGTTCGATGTTTTCATTGGTTTTTGAAGTCGAAGTCCTCCCTGAATGGTGTTCATCTTCAACGTGTTTTCTGCCTTCCAAAAATGATTTGTGCCAGGGAAAAACTTGAGCTCGGAATGAAGAATGTTCCCCATAGGCCTGTTTTAAATTTTCAAACATCACACTTGCCGTTTAATGGCACAACGTTGCTCCAAATTCCGCTGTTCCATTTTGCGTGACGCACAACCAAAAACACAACTTCGCTAATAGCAGTAAAAAAATCACGTAGTTATCAGAAGGAGTTGAAACTCGCACTGAGCTATGGGAAGGTACTGATACACGTGCTCTATCAAGGACAACAGCGCAGCGTTGCCAGATCGCTTGCAGTGTTGCCAGTCTCATTACTTTTCTGCCACACCTCCCGTATATATATATTATCTATAATAATAAAAGGCAAAGCCCTCACTGCCTGCCTGCCTGACTGACTCATCACTAATTCTCCAACTTCCCATGTAGGTAGAAAGCTGAAATTTGGCAGGCTTACTCACAAAAGTTAAGCAGGTTTCATTTCGAAATTCTACACGTAACGGTCATAACGGTCGATAACGGTCGACAACGTCCGCCATGTTGAACTTTCTTATTTATGGCCCCATCTTCACGAAATTTGGTAGGCGGCTTCCCTGCACTAACCGAAACCGATGTACTTACTTATTTCGATGGTATGACGCCACTGTCAGCCGCCATATTGAACTTTTCAACAGTCTTTGTTACTTATGGGTCCATCTTCAAGAAATTTGGTACACGGGTTCCCAACGCTAACTGAATCCTACTTACGTACATATATATCGCCTATAGCCTGCAGCTCGGTCACCGTGTGAGGCGGCGTTGGGTCTCCCATCCCAACGCCTCCCACGTTGTTGGCTGCCTGCCTTTATAAGGCCGTCCGTCGCTCCAGTCTCTACATTCCCTTCCTTGCTTCGCCACGGGATTCACATCTCCCTACTGATAAGTACAGCCTTTTTGTTTAATCCACGGCTTCTCCGCTGTTTTATAGTTTGTTTATTACAATTATAGTTATTGTATAAGTATTTTACACTTACTTTACATTGCTCAGGTACCCATTTCCTTTATCATTCCAACCCCCATTACCATGTCTATAGAGATGATCACTATCGATCAAAGAACTATCACTTACCGAGTGGTTTCCATGCCCGGAGATACCACCTACCTTTTCCATTCTCTTTGTTACATATTGCACGGCCATATCAGGCTCACTCTTGATATCCAGAGGAACATTGTGTCTTATGTATTGAATGACTGGGACAGGTTCAATGTATGGACTGATGACGGTACAGGAGATAATTATACTACACAGGAGCATTATAAGAGTGAAATGCTTAAGCCTTTCACCTATGGTTCTGCATGTGAGTTGATGGCTGCCGCTGAATTGTTCGGTTGTCGCTTTCAAGTGTCCCGAAATGGCCAAATATTTTACACCTTTCGACAACCGCCAATGCCTCTTAAACATCTTAGATTCACAGGTGACGATTTCAGAAGTGGACACTTTGATGTTTATGAATGTTTAAACTCTCAAAAGCTGGATGTGATTTTATCGCTGAAACCGGTTGTGTTCTTACAATGCTTGACAGATGCCGAATGTCACTTCAATACAACAAATCCTGCAAATACTGTCATAATTGAAACAAACCATGAAACTCAAACCGATTATGACCGCAGCAATCCAAGCTGTGAGATTTGAGACAAGATTACTGTTCACATGGCCAACTGTAAGTTGCATGCTCAAGAGTAAGCTCAGCGCACAGCTTGGTCATTACATTACAACCGGAGGGCCGAACTGACAACATGGTATACAAAGAGATCCTTAACAAATAATTATTGGCATATTTTCCCTCAGTTAAAAAAGGTAAAATTTTCTTCTTAATAAAAATTTTAATACAGTAATTCGCCACTGCCTAGCGCGGGTATTTTGCTAGTATATATATAATCCAAAGTCTGTCTGCTTTTCACGAGAGAACTACTTAACAGATTTAGATCTGTTTTTTTTTTTCTATAATTTGGTTGAACATTCTGGTTGATTTTGCAACCTGTCATCATGCTATGAATCATAGTTTGCTTGCAGAAGCGATATATTCGTGCTAATCAGTGACAGAGTCTGCAGGCCAAGGGGAGGGGGACGCGTGATATCAGAAGTGGGGAGCTGGGCAGCAAACACAGCAAACGGGCAGGGTCAGGACCAGGTCAGTGGCCAAGTTATACTGTTCCCTGAATTTATAATGTAGTAATGTAATGTACTATGCTGCAGCGCTGCAAACCTACAGTTGTCTCGGTGATGGACAAGCAGCCCTCCATAGACGAATATATATATTTCTTGAACTTCTACATAGTTTTATTTTCTATTTTAGGACAAATATAGTCTATCTACCCATCAATCTTTGTTGATTTACATAAGTATAATATAAAAAAGTATTGCAAGTAATTTTGACAAATATGAAAAGCTCAGTTGTCAGCCAAGATAAAAAACAAAGCCACTCTTTTTCAAAAGTAATATAAAAGAATCAAGTAATATGTATAAGCTGATTTCATTTTTTTAAATATTGTAGTAAAAGAAAAACACTTTCTCAATGCATTTTAAGTTTAAGCAATGGCTAAACAAGTAGATTATAATGACAGTATCATTAATTTGATTTTAAAATATGCTAAATGCGTAAGCAAAAGAAAGGCCATACTGTAACCTAAAATGTGCTCTAATCCAATTTGGCATAAAAATAATCACTATTCACCAAGTAAATGCATTCCATAAGCTGATTACATTCACAATACTTTAGCAGTGAAAATCTCATTTGTGTGAAATAATCTTAAGTTACTTTTCAGCAATAAAAAGATGTGCCACACACAAAAAAGAAATGAAGTATATGTGTGCATTTATCTGTCCACATTGTGGTAAATGTTTTTCAACAAAGTGATCCTTTATGAGGAGAGAGGATGTAAATCTGGCACAATCCGAACGCTTGTTAAATTTCAGATAACAGAATAGCAATTGTGCATTGCAAGGTATTCCCTCCTATTTTACAAGTGACTCTTTTCATATTCAGTTTAAACTCTTCTATATTCATTATTTTATACTCAAATGCCTCAAACATACAGAATCATTTGAAAACAAAGATACAAGATGGGATTAAAACAATAGCTCAATTTTAAAAATTCCTTGAAAGCTCATCTGATCCTTAAATCTGCTTAATCCAACTGAGTGTCACAACAGAGGCAGAGTCTATTGTGGCAGCTCTGCTCACAAGGCAGGAGACAATTCTGGACAGGGACAGTCCATTGCCAGGCCCACTTACTCACACTTCCACTTAGGGCAGTTTGGAATTACCAGTTAACTAGACATTGATGCCTTTGGGGATATGGGAGGAAAACTGGAGCACCCCGAGAACAACCCAAACACAAAGTGCAAACATCACATGAACAACGTCCCATCACAAGATTTAGACTTGGGGCACAGGTACTGTGAATCAGCAGTACTACCCATTGCACCACTGTGTCTCCCTTCCTTGTAAAATCGTAACATATAACAAGAAAGTACGTGTATCCAAAACATATTAAAATGAATCTCTTATGTCAGAGTTAAACACACTGGATTTAAAGACAAACAACCAGATTTAAAAATAGAAAAGTTCAGTAAAGGTCAATCCAGCATTGCACTGGATTTCAGCTGCACAAACAGTCTTTGCTTTATTTCCTTCACAAGCAGCCAGTTTTGAAACTCTAAAAAATTTTTTCAGGACTACATTTCACATAAATGAAAATAAAGTAGAAGACAGTCAACATTTGTGTGAAACTGAGGCCTTACAGAAACAATGGAATTTTGTTCAATTTTATACATATGAATTGAAATGAAATGTAAAAAGGCATTATGAACTAACCGAATCTGTGAGGGCTTTTGGTATAATTCTCTCTATTTGCTACAAACATATGAGCTGTCTAATGGAAAAAAAGATAAAAATCTCCATTCCATTTATCATCATACTACAGTATATACAGTATGGGTTTGTGGAAGGCTGTTTTAGTAGCATCAGGTGTAAAGCAGGAAAAGGTTCTGGACAGATTGCCAGTCCACCACAGTGCACACAAGATGTCCTCATTCCATACTCACTCATGCTGACCTAATTTAGTGTCAACAATCAACATAACATGCACATTATTTGGATGCAGGAGAAAGCCAAAGTACCCAGAAGTACTTCATGCAGACACCAAGGCAGCAAGCATACAACACTCACATCGTCACTGGACAAGATCATAACTGGTCCCAGGAACTCCAAGGTAAGGCAGCTAACCATTTTGGTGCCATGTCACCGCCCAGAATCAAAATTTTGCTTTAAAAATAAGTAACAATTAAAACAATAGGCAAGAGATTTACTTCTTTATAATATTTTACAAAAAATCTTCTGATCCTGCCATTTTGCCATTTCTAAACTAATAAAAACCAATACCGAGAATTAATTAGCAATGAAAAGCCCATTATGTTATTCTTTCTGATGTTGATTAAAACAACAGGAGTTAAGCAGAAATGTTGGCAGAAGCTCAGCAGTTATTTTAGAATATTTAATGAATGCTTGCCAGATTATAAAAAAGCTCTGCAAAGTTCCATGTAAAGACAATTTGATTTTTTTTAATATATTATTTTCCCATTGACTTATGGAGTTTATATTAGGATTCCTGCAGTTAAGCAAGATTAGTTAATATGATAACAATGTAGTATAGGAAATCTTGATGAATTTACCTCTAGACAGTCTAGTTCCATTCACTGTAATAAAAAATGGTGCTGCAAGGGGACTTGAGATGATTGTAAATTTCATGTTGTCTGATAAATCAAGTATCTTTACCCCAAAACTGAATTCAATTTTGAACATTCCTAAAACATATGGCCTAGCAAGTTTGGAGCTACATGTCATTGTTGGCAATTAAGGTCCAATCCCAGATAAATTTTATCTGGATTTTTATCCTGTGTCCAGGATATCTTTTAAAGATGAATTATCTTATGTTTTGTACTAGTTGATGAAAAAAGAAGAAGATAAATAATCAAATTCCACATCTACCTGAGATATTGCTAGAACGGTATCTTTCCCAGCATGCACAAGATTGTCTAGCAGTGTGCTATGTGACATTAATTGATAAAGTCTGGAAATCCCACCAATACTTCTCATTTCTAGTTCAAATACATTTGAGTCTGAACACTGATCTTTTGACCTACTTTCTGCATTAACTTATTTTAAAACTTTCTTGTACTTGCCATCTTTATGCTGTTAAGTCTCCTCATTTTTATTGTGAGCTGTTCCCAAACACAGAGTATCAACATTTGTTTTACTTTTTTTTTACATAACTCCACACAACAATTAGCATTACCATTGTCTTAATGTTTCTCTTATCTTTATTTAGTATTCTTGTATTTATGTTCTTGTGTTTTCTTATGAATTACATTATTGTAGGTCTTGAATACCTTATGAAGGCTTTATTCATACTAGATAAAATAAAAATGTACTAATACAAGGTTTTAAAAATGACAGAAACATTACTGTAAAATTCACTGCATTCATGTGCAAAAAGTAAATAAAAGATTTGTTAAATCATGAGAAATTTGTGAATGGACATTTTCAGTATGGCAGGTCAATGAATCATTAAAGCTTTTTTTTCTAACCTGACAATAGATTAATATAATACATGTTTATATCAGCATGCATCACAGTCAGTGCAGTCTCAATTTTGTTGGAGGTTTTGTTTAATTATTAATTTTCCCTTTATTAGTTGGGACATTATCCAAGATTCTTATTAGGTATTCAGTAGGTCTGCCACTTCATGTAGAAGTGCTGGTAAGTGCTGATGTGCTCATCTGCATTTGTATCTAAAGTCAGTCAGCCTCCATAGCGTGCATTTGGTAACCATGTCACATCTCCCAATCACTTGAAAAGCACTGGTCTGAGGGGAATGGAACAGTCGGGCTACTAGTCATGCATTTGATACTGCCTTCTACCTCTGATCAACAGAGGAGATTTGGCAAGCTGAAATATAAAGAGACATATGGGACATGCACTGAAAGGTAAAAAGACACGTAGAATAAGGGATTGTTCAAAATGTAAATGTTTGAAGTTGAAAAGGAAATGTAGTAACATGAATGTTGAAATGCGACAACAAAATGTCAAAGAGCACTTCAGAATCTGAAATGTTAGCACATATAGACAAACAGATTCCATATGTAAAGTTTTCTTTTTATGCATTTTCCCATTTCTCAGGTGCTTAGTTAATCCAATTTGTCATGTATTATTCTCTGTAATTTATAAGGATTTATATTAATTTATAGTTTATTATTTGAAAAAAATCAAGTCATGGACTTGTGCTAGAGATATGAGTGTGTGGCAAATCTGCTGATGATTGTTTGTTTCATCTTGGTCACTGGAAAAAAAAAAAACTCTCCAGAAGCTGGCATAAAGGGTGGGATTCCCCCTCCAGAAAACATGTTAGTAACCTCAAATGAATGAATTGGTTCTGGCAAGTATTATGAGACTGACTTTTGTGACTCTGTACTTACTAGTGGACAACAATGCATGGTGCTGGATTTTAAAAGGACTTACATTTAAAAGAATGCAGTAATACAGGTGGTAGTTGTGTGCCATAGTTTTTGGCCCTGTTCCCTCAGTTCCCGGAGACTGGGACTAGATCCTGGCCTGGTCCCAATAATCTCCAGTTATCTGTAAAGGATTACTCCAGATCCTCTGTACATCTACCTGACAACTCTGAATTGGCTCTACATAGCCCAGGGTTTCAGAAATGGATATATAGGTTTTGTTTTTTATGCATATACATGTGCATGTGTGTCCTATCCTATAGTTTATCTTTATTACTAAATCTTAATTATTTTGTATGTTTGAGGATTTGCCAGCATTTGTTTTAGATTTAATATCAGGCCTCAAGAACATAAGAAATAAACTTGAAACCTGTTGACTTATGTTATCATAAATAAAAAGGAAGAAGATAGAGATTATAGAGTAAATACTGTATTACTGAAAGATGTTCAACATGAAATGTTCATAACTGAAACTGAAAATAAAGGCTTACAAGAAATCTAAGCAATAAAAACATTGGCATGCCAGCACAGATACCTAATCATTATAAACATTAGGGGGGTGGGGGCAAAAAAGAATCACTGGCTACAACATAGAAACAATTCAATAATAATCCTCAAAGTGGAGAAGTATAAAAGGCACGGATGCTGCACAATAAAATTAACTGATCAACATGACAAAAGGACTGCAACCATAGGCTTTACAAACTGGGTTTAAGCTGATTTAATTCAAAGCATAAACACATATCAAACGGCCTTACATTAAAGCTCATTGTTCGCTGTTCATCAACATCTATGACTTGACTGATCATACTTTTCATATTCACTCACAGCATTGCTAAAACGCTCTCTATAGTGTAAAAACTCTGATGTTGTCCATTGATTGAATGATGATATTGTATTCTTTGTGTGTGTTGACAAAATAAGTAAATCCTAATCATGGGTAAATGTTTAAAGATAATCATACTTTTATTTCATTGAATTTTGAGTTTATATTAGGCAAAGTAGTTTATTTAATTTATTTTATATGTTGTCGTGTGCATGCACATAGGGGACACCTGAAACGCTCCAGTGAATGTAGTTATACCATCGCTCCAGGCAGTATCCTAATGCAATTTCTCCTTCCCTCTGCAGACTAGATGGTAGATGGCTGTTAACACCTCTGACATCTCTTCTAGTGTCCATTCACCTGGACTCACCTCTTTTTGGTAGAAGGACTCAAAGCCAGAAGCTCTGCTATCTTTGCTAGTTCACTTGGAACTCCTGTCTGAAAAGAGGTCTCTGCAATTATTGAGTGTTTTTTTGTACTTAATTTGACTTCACCAATTATACAGGGTGACCAGGGTGGTGTGCAAACTTGCGATGCTTTTACAATGCTTACAATTTATGAAGCTGCACAGTAAGATTATTAAGGTGTTGGCACCATCACCATAAACTACCTGTTAGGCAGATGGGTTAAATAGAGAACTACCTTTATAAATCTCCATGCATACCTGCTGTTCAATAGAATTTTTTAAAATTCATATGACATAGATTTGATCTTTTATGAGAAAAGTCAAATGCAAAAAAATGCCAGTCAATATGGCCCAATTTCTACGTTTCTTCTGAAATGTCACACCTCAAGTGTGTATCTGTCTTGCAGACAGATTCTGATGTAAACAAATGCCTCTTCTATATTCTAGAATTGTCAAACTATTTTGCATGAAACCCCTCCATGCTGTTTTCCTCCAGTCCTGGCTCCTCTCTCATGTATGTTGATAGGTTTCTATTTAAAGATCCAACACCGATGATCCCACTCAAAACATCTTTGAGCAATTTCCATTATTACCTGATGAATTCAAAGGTGTCCCACACTGTAAACAACAGTAATCATGTAGAGCTGGTGTTCTTTGTTGTCCATTAGTTTGCATCTGTCTTTTTATTAATTTTGTGAATTCAGGATACAATAATATCAGATCTGAATTAGGTGCAGAGTTAATCTGGATATGCAAAGAACTGGATATTGGAATGGAGTGACTTACCTGCTGTCGAATGAAAGCCTTAATAACTTGTAGCAAAATATACACTTAAAACACAGCTGGTATGGACTTTCAACTCATTTTTTCTATCACAACTTTTCTCAAGCATTGCTCTCGGATTTGGGAGGCACTGCACACCTATAGAGTGCATCTGTGTATGCCATATTCCTATAAAGTCATGTCACCAGGTATATTCTAGGAGTGAAGGATATAAGTTATGTGATTATGGTAAGTAAATGGTGGATTTAGAGGAGGTTTGATAAAACTGTTTAATTTGTTAACAAAATTAATCAAGTCTAGAGACCCGCCAATATAAAGTAAGTTGTTTAGCAGTGATGGGACAGTATAACTGGAAGGTGAGTAAAAGGTATGGAGCCATTAGCTTCGAAGTGCTATTGAAGTCAGCACTTCAGGACCATCCGATTTCTACTTGAAATGATTTTGGACATGCTTAGTAAATAGTAATGGAAAACCTGCCATGGGTTGTAAGCTCTATACTTGTCAAAAGCTTTCTTGTTTTCTCATTATCTTTTAATACAAATTAAGCTAAACAGTGATGTACTATAATCATTACAACAAGTACACTAGTGCCCTAAAAAAAAAAGAAAAATTATAGTGCTCTAATATTTCCACCAAATCACTACATCATATGATCATATTTAAGAAGTTGTTATTTTGTTATACTTGTTATAAATAGCACAATATATACGAGCTCAAAAATATACTAATTTTAATATCCACACTTATGAACATCTTGTTATAGAAGACAACTAAAGGGAAATTGCCATCAGAGAGGACATCGAGCAGTAAACATTTCTGCTCCAACACCTGCAACTGACGGGACAACTGGTCATCCTGGGTGAATTTGAAAAATGGCTCAGTACTGGGGCCTTTACTGTTTTCACCTTTCATATTTCCATTGGGAACCATCATTGGAAATCATAGCATTAATTTTTACTCATATGCAAATGGCCCCCAATTATACCTTTATTTCAGACCAAATGGCATTTCTCCAAAAGTGTCCTTAATTAGTTGTGTTCGTGGGGTAACTGAATCTTAGCCTGAAGACGTCTGTTCATTTTTCACATGGAAAGAGATGACCCACATAAAGGTTTTCGAATACTGTCTCTCTCCTATGTATACACAGTGTCTAATACTGCATATTGTAATCGGTTCAGTTATCCAATATAGGGCGTCTTTTTGCCTGACTTCTAATGCTTATGTTGTGAACAAGTAATACTATTTTTGTCTTTTTTCATTTCTTTATGGTTTGTGTTATATGAGCTATATGACAGGCTGCAGAAGCAGTCTTACATCAGACTTTTATGTTCATCCTTTCTTCCCACCTTAACTAGGAAATTAAGCAAGGTGTCCTTTGGAGCCCCAACTCTTCATTTGTTTCTCTTAGATTCATGTACAGTGGCATTGTTGGCAGGATTGACCTGGAGACAGTGACAGGCCAGGCAGACCTCACAACTGTGACTCAACAATTAGCTGAACAACTAACCCAAATTCACGTTCAAGTGGCCAACCAGCAGACCATCTTTGTGGCAGCCCATCTAAGGGATTATGTGTTATACAGGTCCTGAACAGAAATCACCTGGGTGTTGAACTATTCTATGCTTTTCTTGCCAGTCTCTGCAGTGAAACCACTGTAGACCAGCACTAAGATCACCCTTTTAAATTATTAAATGCAAAATAACATATATTTTTGGTGAGTTTGAATTTTTCTAGGGTGGGGCTATAAGTTTGAAATATTTTTTCTTTAGGCTGTCAGCTAGTGTCTAAGAATTTCTTGTGAGTACGTCAGTCAGATGTAGTTATGTATAAAATATATTGGCTTTGAACTAATAACAGCCCTTTTCAATTAGCAGCAGTCACCAACATTACTGGTTCGTATATGATTAAAAAAAAAATCAACAAATGCACAAAACCTCTGCAACATGACTTACTGTGTCAAGCTTTTTTTCTATTTTCCAGTTGAGTGTGTATTTTATATCCCACTACAGAGTTATTTTTTTCTTTATTTTGACTTTTTCCTAGGTACAGTATATGGCTTGAATTTCCACTTAAAGTGGGCTGGTATGCTAAGAGACTAAACGGTGACTCGGTCATGCAGTTAGGAAACAGTAAGGGCAATTCTGATTACTAAGTTCTTTACTGAGACAATATGAACCTGCATCTCCCTCCTATGCCCAGTTGTTTCTGCCCTTTTACCTAGTACAGTAGATTGTTTCTAAAGCACATAACTCAATTACAAAAGTAGGTCATTTGCCAGAAATTCCCAGGAGCTTGCAGGGAGCCTTACACAAGTATTTTGTTTAAGCATGCTGAGCTCCTTGCATTTATGTTTGAAGGGGCCTTCAGCAATCAAATGGCTGAGTATACACATAAGCACACTGTACTATAGGAACGGTAGGTGGCTCATTTGTGGAGTGAAAGGGAAGGCTTATTCTATTACCAACCAAACCATTGAAATGTGCAGAAAACCTGAAGAGGATGTGGTTGTGGTTTCCATAATGCCATAGATGGGTGTACTCAGTGTCAGTGTTAGTTTTTAAAGCAGTCTTACTCAAATATCAGTAAATTAACAGATTGCATAGTTCTGTGCTGTGGCTGCATTTATTCTGGTTTTTAGATGGACTTCAGCACAGATTTGATTAGTTAATTTCAGTGGTCAGTTTTTAGATACTAGAGATGTGACTCTGATCCCACCTTCAAAGGCATAAAAAATTATGATGAGCAAAACATTGCAGTAAATGACAGAATAGTGAAAAACATCAGTGTCTGCTCATCCTAAATTTAACAAACATGTCTCAGATCTAAGCCTGATCATTCTCTTCAGGGAAATAAAGATCACTTGGGATAGGGATCCTTAAATTTCTGTCAGATAGAACTAAACTTGCCAGAAAATGAAAAAAAATGGTAAAGATAAGAATTTATGTCCATTGTTTTCGTTATGGACATCATTCTATGATATAACAATTTCCTCTTGGGGATTAATACAGTATTTCTCTCTATTATAATAAAAAAAAATCCTGGGACAAGACGTGACTTTTCCAGAGAGATACTTTCACATCCCGCAAGATGAGACTTTGTGCCAAGAGATTTAACCACACCAAGGCCAGAAAAAAAAGACAAAGAGTAGATGACAAAGTAAAACGCTGTAAAGAATTCAAAAATGTTGGCGCAATACACATGCAGAGCAGGTTAGAGATAATGAAAGTACTAAAATTTGAAAGTCTCAAAAAAAATAATAGTAAAGATCACATCAGCGCAAACAAACGGAAATTACTACTTAGTGAAATAACGGAACAGCGAAAAGAGATTGAATATATTCTTCGGATTTAATCTTAAAGTTGGAGACTTGTAGATCGTCTAATTCGTGTTGCCATCAGGGAAAAGTAGTGTTTCTTCCCAATGAAGAGGCCTATCAGTGAGAATTAAAAGTTTTGTTGTTTGGTGAAAGTGAAATCCACATATGTGAGCAGCAGAGACACAAAGTGGCTGGTGAGTAGTGCAGGCCGGGAGGGTTGGCGAGCAAAGCAAGCAGGGGGTGAAGCCCCCTAGTCAAATCAAAAAAAAAAAAAAGATGTGAAGGTTAGGCAGTGCCTCCACTCTAAAGTGGGACAGACTTATTCTCTGTCTTGTATAAGATGGACCACAAGTATAATTTTGTTATAACAGAGAATGAATTTGAGTAATATTTCTAGTGCTCTGGGTTATTTAATGCAAAGTAAATGAGAACTTGAAGCAGTTGGTGTTCTGGTTTCCAAAGGATAAGAGAATTCTGTGATGGTGGTGCAGCTGGTGGAAGACAAAACTGCATTCCAGGTTACTTTTAATCGGTTTCACAGTGAACATATAGTTGTCTGCAACTGGAGGCTACTGGGTCTGCCACTGTTGCTCAGCTTGCCCAGATGCAGGGATTCCCTTTGACAGTGAAATCCGTCATAGTGTTGCATGTGAATTCTGTGTTTTTATAGCTTAATCATCTTGTATGATTTTACTGTTTGGCAAACAAAAAATGACCACAGTTATTTAGAGTACAGTGAAACAGGACCTCTAATGTAACAGTTCTGGCCCTGAATCCCTCAAAGTACCTCAGCAAAGAGAAAGGCACAGAGTGCAAAGAAGCACTTTTGTTGGTCGGTGGTGCCTGTAATAAGCGGGCTGAACCAGCCAGCATTCAGTATTTCAATTCAGAATTTCCATTAGTATAATTAATATCATCTGACACAAAGCCTTCTGCCATCTGGTGCATTCTCAGCCAAGCAAAGAGCCTAGTTTATGTAACAACAGGCAGATGCCAGCAACACCCCACCCCCAATTCTTTAGTGATTATTATTGCGCATACTAAAGGAGACAATATTATGTTTTTAGCACATTAATTAATAGAGGGAAACACTTCCAATTAATTATCAATATCTACACGCTATGTTATGTTTTGTAATTTTCTGTTGCTAAGAAAAATTAATAAAGCACGACTTAACTTAAAAACATTGATCTCGATAATTTTATTTTACAGTAATTTCAGAAAGCAAGTTACTTGGAAATAAAAAAACAAGAAGTGCCGTAGACTATTTTTTATTTTTTATCTGTAACTGATTTAGAGTGCTAGTATTAAAATCATTGTATGGTTGGCTTTGAGCTGATCTGGAGGGGATTACGCTTTAGGTATTTCAATTGTCTGTCTATAGTGTAATGCTATTATAGTATTACAGCATGCTACCCTCGCCAAGTGTTGCTGTACGCAGCCTGGGTTTCTTGGATAGGCTTGGTGTATAATCCTACATTGGGATTCTGATCAGGCAGAACCCTGCGCTGACGGGAGCAGACAGGACTGATGGTTTTCAGATGTGGCCAACCTAATTAATTGGCTTTATTTGTCTATTTTCTAGTAACAGAAAACCATTACCTACAGTTTTCTCATCTGTGCCTCTGAGTGTTCTTCTTCCATCTGATATTTGTAATGCTGATAAAGCAAACAATGTCACGAAAATTAAAACATGTTGCTATGGTAATTCATGGCTCAGAACACATTTATTTTAGTTTAAGTTTTAAAACAATTAGAACAAATTTCATGGAGTACACATTCTTTAATTTGCTGTTTCACTGAACAATTGTTTTAATAAAACCATGCCCATTTCAGGATATACTATTTGATTAAACAGTGTGGAACATAAAACAAGTAAAGCGACAGAAAGATCATTTAAACAGTTTTTTGTTAAGCAGAAAATATTTTTTCTTGTACACGGCTTGTTTAAAGTTTCTCTTTAAATGCTATTAAGTTGTGTTTTTCCAGGTTTTAAAAAAAAATGAACAAGTGTGATTCTAGGAGAGTTGAGAGAGGGTAGAAGATGCGGCAGGGTACAGGGGTTTGGGTGTTTTTCTCCTTTTCTTTTTTCAATCATTCTTCAAAATTATTACAGATTATCACCTTTCTCTTTTTACTTGGTTTTTCATAATAATTTGATTATAGAAAATAATAAATATAATTGTTTTTTTTGATGGTGAGAATGTTTCAATGACATTTTTTATTCGCTATTTGGTTGATTTGGTGTTTAGCAGGCATGCTTTCTATCTCAAGTGCTCTGGTTTGAATTCCACTTTGCTCACTTTAAGTGGGGAATTTGTGTGTTAGCCCTGTGCCTTCTGGGTACTCGTTTTTCTTCCACATCCAATTAAACACAGACAAGGTTAATTAGTGAGTCTAAATTGACCCAGTAAGAATGTGCAGTAAGAGTGTGGTCTTGCAATGGATTGGCATCCCATCCAAAGAGGGTTCTTGCCTGGCACCTGGTACTGCAGAGAATGGATCTGGCTTATACAGCATTGGCTTAAACTATATTCTGTTTTAAGATATGGTATTAATTTGAAGATTAAAATAGGTAAAAAAAAAAAAAAATATATGTAAAATAAGTCAGACATAAAACAAAATATACACCTTCCACTGCATTGACAAAGCATTCACCTGTTACCTAGCAAACTCACAGTCCACTAATCTCATCTTGTATGCCTCCCCTACGTTTAACATTTAACTAAGAAAATTCAAATACATACAGAATGCAGATTTACAATAGTTGAGTTTCAGTATCTCCAAAAAATGACAAATGTATGCCTTGTATGATGGAGATCACATCCCTCTTCCAGGAACAAATTCTTTGTCTTGTGGCTCAGACATTCATTGGTTTAGGAAAGGAACACTGAATTAAAAATATTTTAAACAATATAACCTTAAAGCAGCCTTGAATCTATCTAAGCCTCAAAGTTGTAAAATGTTTTAAAAAATATAATTACAAAATGTATTATATGAGACAAGTCGGTTCAAGTCTCTTCTCCATATAATTAAGCCTTTGTTTAGTAGCATCTAAATCTATATATCATCAATCTGTTTGTCTATAATACAGTATCTATCTGTTATATAGTTAGTTTCATATCTATCTAGCTATCAATCTATCTTGTCTGTCTGTCTGTTTCTTGTCCTGTCAAATTATGTTACTTGTTAGTTGACATGGTCCTATTTTATCGTAGAATGATGAAACTGGCTGTTGCCAGGTTTTTCTCAGCCTGTCCATATTTTTAGGCTCTGCTCAAACTACTACGTTTTCATGTAAAAACGCAAAACATTAATCTACATTTTTGCCTTTCCTCTGCACTACCACTGGTGGTTTTTACCCCAGAAAAACAAAGTGTTTTGAAAATGCTCTCCAGAGGTGTATACTTCTGAAAATATGCTATAATGAGGATGGGCAAAAACGCAGTTTTTCAGAAGCTCAGACTGTAACCGTGCTCAGATTTCTTTGTGCTTATTACTTGTTCCTGACGGGATCCTGCTCATCACAATGTCTCATTTCCTGACTGGTCACCCTTCACGGAAGAAAACCATATTTCAGCAAAGAGGTGTTGCTTTCCACAAGATCACAGGAGAATGTAAAATTTACACACATCTCTAGAGATGTGGAGTACTGTAGTGTGACGCTGTCCAATATCTTACCTGGCATTGATCTGTTTATGGTATTTTGAGGCCTGTACCCTTTTAGCTATGTTTTATGTGACCATTTTGTGATAGATAGATAGATAGATAGATAGATAGATAGATAGATAGATAGATAGATAGATAGATAGATAGATAGATAGATAGATAGATAGATAGATAGATAGATAGATAGATAGATAGATAGATAGATAGATAGATAGATACTATCTATCTATCTATCTGTTACAAAATGGTCACATAAAACATCATCCCAAGTTGAGACTATTCCCAAACAGAGACCCATCCATCCCAAGACACATTCACATATACATCCACACTGGTTGAGTTTTGAGGGAGAAATCAACATGTGACTTTTGGATGCAGGAAGAAAACTAAATGGGACCATCCAAAGAAAAACAATTACTGAACACAGAGAGTAACTGTACAGTGATCCCCCCCTATATCACGATTTAGCTATCACACCCCCGGCCACATCGCGGATTTATTATTATTATTATTACTTGGGGGCTCTGCCCCCTGCTCGCTTCACTCACCCACCCCTGGGTTTGGTTTACCGGATAAACAATTTAAAGAGATTGTTATTTTCATGGGAATTGTTACATATGCATTATTTTCATTTTTACTTTAAAACTGTTGTAAAAACAATATTTGTCCTTTATTTCCTGCCCTGGGCGTGGTAAAATCTTTTTTGCAGGACTTATAACGCTACTCGCGTTGTGAAGGGGGGGTCTGAACGCACGCTAAAGAGATGCAATCGGTTCAGCTACTGTCTTGCTGCTGCTGGCCAGCTGTGTGTTCCGCTTGTCGCGCTTTGCGTCAATCACTTAAAAGCCTGTACAGCAGCTGTCCTTTTGCCACTTCGCGTCTCTGTCGCTAGCGTTCTGAATTGAGGGCTGAACGCATGCTAAGGAGACGCGCTCAGATCATCTGCTGGTTTGCTGCAGCTGCTGTGTTCTGCCTGTCATTGTTTTAAGAGCTGGGAGCACCTGAAGTTTGTCTGCCAAAAGCATTTCAACAACTGCTAGGTTAGATGTCAGTGAACTTGTTTTAAATTGTTTGTAAGTAGGGCGTGATGTGCAAAAGTCACCGTCTCACGGGTTTTGCTTCCTAAGGCTGTAATGTCTAGTCTAGTCTTGCATGTCGTCAAAGTGTCTCTCCGAGATGAACTGGTCTCGATTGCTTCACTCAACCCCCCTGGAGGCATGCTACGCTCCTGCCACTTCGCGTCACTCCTGTTCGCATTGTGAAGGAGGGAAGCTGAACGCACACTAAGGGGAAGCGGACGGATCAGCTACTGTCTTTGTACTGCTTCTGCCAAGATGCCTATTCTGCTTTTTTCTCTGCGCATCAATCATTTAAAAGCCTGTACAGATTATGTCCTTCTGTCTCACTGCCTTGTCTTGCGTGACGTTAAAATGTCTCTCGCGGGATGTCAAATTGTCTTCTGAGAAGATCAAGCCTCGTCTCCCTGCCAAGATTTTTTTTATAATAAAGAGATGTTACTCATATCCTTAGCCCGACATCCACATATCATATGTGTTTGCAAAGTGTGTTTTAATAAGTTCACGTGTCTAAAGTGTGTGGGAGGGGTATTTTAAGGCTTAAACTATAAAAAAAAATGTTAATTTATATGGTCTTTCTATATCGTGGATTTTCACCTATCGCTGAAGGGTCTGGAACGTAACATCAGTAATAGGTGGGGGATCACTTTATTTGGATTTAAAAGCAGTACTCCAGAGCTATGATACAGCCGTGAAAACCTCAACACTATCATGTTGCTGCAGCAATAAGGAACAAGTAGAAGATTTGTCAACATTGTATATTATTAAATAAAATCTAAATGAATAAGAAGAGAAACTTGTTTGCAAATTTATTTTTCACCAACAATTTGTTTTTGCTGACCTAATACTTGTACAATCTTTCAACCCGTAGTACATTGTGAGTTAAAAGACACCAATTTAGACAGTCCTACAAAGACATAATGAGCAAATAATGGCCTAGGAGACCCAATGCAATGGCTAACAATGTGCTTATGGTCCAGCATAGAATATAATTTATTGAACTGGAGTACAGTCCTTTCATTACTCACCATTAAATATATAAGGACAAACTACATCTGTTGTCCTAAATGGGAAAGCAGTTACAAAAGGTTTGGCCTGAATCCCACATTTACGGGTGTCTCTTCCTATTCTGTTTTTTTCTGCCATATACACAGATCTTTTTCACAAAGAAAAACAGACAAATAAATTGCACAGCAAATGCAGTAACATTTTTTAGACAAAAAATCCCCCACTCAACAACATAAATTACTGGCCTGCCTATAAAAATCACATTCAGCAAAACTGATTACTGAGAAAAAAAAATATTTTAAATGCAGGCAGCGTCAGAGAAGGTTCTAAAGATAGCAGGAAAAGCTGAAAGCAGCATTCAAAGCTAATTTTACATTTAGGAAAAGGGGACAAAATATTGATTCATGAATATGTCTAACAAAACAAAGTGAAATATTATCTCAGTCCTAATACACTGCAGATTTAAAGAGGCTACACCAGACCAAATTTTGTGGGTGGGTAAATTTACAAATTTACCCACGCAGACAATAATGTGACACCTCAGTAAAAAAATTAAGGAAACGAAAAGAAAACCAAGGCACAGTGAAAAGAACTGATATCTGGGAAAAGCAATACTTTTTAATCAGTTCAACAGAAGCAATATTGTTTCAGTGCTATCCTATTTTATTCATATTAATGACTCTTTTTGTGAATTTTTTTTTTGCTGCCAAGATTTACCTCTGGAATATAGAAATCACTCAAATTAGCCCTATGTGCTTAAAGCTGTACACTAACAAAAAAACACAGATCTCAGAAAGAAGACACCTTTTGGATTAACTATCTGTTCTCAGAGACTGTGACCAGGAATAAGCAGGTAAAGCAAATTGGAAGGAGCTTTAGAGCAGACACCTAATTCAGCTACTGATCAGACACACCACAGTTATAAATTGAGCTCATTTACGTTATAATAAGAAGACACGTTTAAGTTTCGTTTCACATTTGTAGGCTTCAAGTTTACTGATGTGTTTAATATTAGAATTGTGCTTCCTGTATATGTAGCTGAAACTCAAGAAAAAGAAGGAAAAGAAAAGTTTAAAAATTTGGTGTGGAGTATTTCCATATTATTTCAGAGGTGTTAAAAAAAAGTGTCTAATTCTATCCCTTACTGATGTTGATAAGCCTACAATGTAACAGTCAGTTACTAAATTTTTATCTAGTCTTGTGAAGGCCTGTGTTCAGAACAACTTACTGCCCAGTATATTCGTTCTTACTATTTTGTCAAATTTCTTTTGTTGCCTGATTTACACTTTGTACGTAGATGAGTGGTGCACTTTTTAGGATATCATAAAGCATCAGTGCATTAATACTTCAATGCAAGAGTGCACATTTTTATCCCTACGTTTTATAAGAAAATACCACACATGAATCCATCCCTCCATCCATTATCCAACCCGCTAAATCCTAACTACAGGGTCACCAGGGTCTGCTGAAGCCAATCTCAGCCAACACAGGGCGCAAGGCAGGAAACAAACCCCAGGCAGGGCGCACACACACACACCAAACACAAACTAGGAACAATTTACAATCGGCAATGCACCTAACCTGTGTGTCTTTAGATGGAAACCGGAGCACCCGGAGGAAACCCACGCAGACACGGGGAAAACATACAAACTCCATGCAGGGAGGACCCGGGAAGCGAACCCAGGTCACCTTACTGCAAGGCAGCAGCGCTACCACTGCGCCACTGTGCCGCCCACACATGAATCTAATATGCAATATTCGTTATGAGTTATATATACGGAATATACATTTTCAGATAACATTCAAATTACTTTAAGAATGCATCAATGGAGTATAATATGGTTTTGTGCATCAGCTATTTCATAGGTTTATTTAAGATAACACAAAATACAGGTTTGACACTGTGGTTACCACTGCTGCCTCATTGCTCCAGCACTCTGGCCTACTCACTGTCTGTTTGGAGCTGGCATGTCCTCTGATCTGGACTGTGTTATGTTTCTCAATGCGAGTAACAAAACTTAGCAAAAGCTTAAGGTTCTCAAATACACTAACAAGACTGATTGAAACATATGTGCCCAATTGTGAGAACATTAAATAAGAGCTAATACACTATTATTAAAATTGTTAAAAAGTTCCACATAATGTGTTTTATATTAACATGCTGTCAATTAGACACAAGATGAAAACTCACAATTTCCTAGTTCAGCAAAAAACAATATTGAAATTAGATATAATCTTAACTGGAAGCAAAAGAAGAGGTTTAATAACATGCGCATAATTATCATACTTTCTAGTACTCTTTATAATCCTTATTGCTGTGTTTTGAATTAAATGTATAATTGTGTGAAAAGAAAACATTGCAAATAGCCTGTAAAAAGAATTTTACAGGTCATTTCTCCCATTTGAAACTGACTAATAGGCTTTTATGTTTTTCAGTCTTTTCAGTGATTCAGCAATGTAATAATTTACTGAACACTATTTAAAATTGAAATGATTATTTCATGTTTTAATGATTATAATATGCTCTTTCCCAAAATGCATTAGAAGAACTACTTCATGATTAAATTCTGATAAAGTAGCATTATGACACAGTATCAAGTAAAGAATGCATAACATCAGCGCCTGCTCACTGCCAACCTATATGGAGACTTGAAGCAACTAACAATATAAAATCTGTTCTGCAATTTGACTTCTATAGCTCTAAACAAGTCTTAGGTCATCAAAGTGAATTTTTATAAAGCTTGCAACCAGGGCAGTAAGTTTTTATTTGCTTGTGAAAGCACTATATACTATAACAAGTACAAATAATATACAATGAAAAGCAATGAGGATTTTGTTTTGCTTTTCAAACGCTTACTGATATCTTGAGATAGCTAGAACAACACAGATTCGGTTTCCAAAAATCTCCTGCTGGTATCCCTGCCTTTGCAAGCATTTCTGAAATTCCACCAATAAAACTATAGATTGAAATTAATGAGTTAGTAATAAGCCAAGTCAGGCATGCAAGTGATTTAATTTAACAAATAAATACAGGGTAATACACAAATGCCGGGGTGCTTTGAAGAGAGGTTCGGAAATGACTAGATTAACACACTTGTACACTTGTGTCTGTCTTAAAAGAAATGGCATTTTGTGGTGCTCTGTATACAGGAAATCATTTCTGCAGAAATGCTACAAACAAGAGAGATTATAGAACATGAAAAAACAAAAAGTATGGAGTGATAGCAAGTGGCAGAAAGTCTTATGGAGCATTGCGTGTAATTTAGAAAAGTTTTAGTTTACTAAGATGACAGTAGGTCAAAAGAAAAGATATCGAAAAGTGCACCAACATCTGCCTTTTAGTTTTACGAAAGCCACATCATAATACTCTCACCCCTGGTATGATCTTTGAACACAGGGCCACAACAGTGTTATTTTTTGGCCTGAAAATTCTAGAGAAATTTCAGTCAAAAGATAAGTAGCTCTGATCAAAACCAGTGAGATTATGAAAGCTGCAAATAAATGTTTACAGATATCAAAGAGACATAAAAGTACAGTATGTCAAAGGGAACTGCTTCAGCTTTGCATTCTATGGGAGTCCAAATAAAATACTGACTTGTCTTAAAAACATAAGACATTCTTATTAAATTTTGTTGTATCAATATTTGTCTTTCTGCGGTGGGCTGGCACCCTGCCCTGGGTTTGTTTCCTGCCTTGCACCCTGTGCTGGCTGGGATTGGCTCCGGCAGACCCCCCATGACCCTGTAGTTTGGATATAGCGGGTTGGATAATGGATGGATGGATGGATATTTGTCTTTTTGATAATGTCATATAGTGTTTTCCCAAGCAATAAACCCTTACTGCTCTGATAGCTAGAATTAAGAAACTTTTTCCTTTGATGGCCTGAGACTTTTCCACAGTATTATGGATATATATAGTATGCTATATATATTGTCATAAATGCAAGGTTTGCATGTTTCTGGGGAGTTCCCGTTACTGTAAAACAGTAAGATTTACTGATTTTGAGAACTCTTAATAAATTATTTCTTTAAAAAATAAAACAACATCTTCAGGCCCATCAGTTCTCACTACATTTGTAAACAGTCAAACTAGCTCCCTTAAATACACAGTTTACTATACAAGTATGTCCAGGGAGCAAATGTAAAGAAACAAGTTAACTACCCGATCTCTGCTGAAGTATCCTGCTCTATCTGCACAGTCTGAACACCAATACCCCTCCGCACTGACACTCGCCAACTCCATCAGCCTTCCCTGGGCTTGATGGCAGGCACATATCCAGCTTAGGTGAGGAGTGAGTCTCGTAACTCAACCTCTGCACAGCTTCTCAGGAACCAACCCTATGTTCAAAAACTATACCTGGGGGCACGATTATGTTCTGGCTTTTCTAAAACCCTAAAAACTAAACAACAACCCTGTGTCACATAGTTTTTCAATTTCAATTAATGCACACTATAAAAAAAGGATTTTGTGTGCAGGAGCACCAGTATGTTTTTGGATCTTATCCAAGAAACTACTCAAAGTTTCTTCAAAACTGGAAGCTTTTGTAGTGGTATTTAGCTGGAGAAATGTAGAGTTAAGAAGTAAGAAATGAAAGCTGTGTAAAATTCATCTTTAGCATTTCTTTTAATGAAAGAAGAATCAATGACCCCTTTATGAGGAAGCTGGATTAGTGGTACGTGTACATCGTGTACTTGCACAGAAGTGGTTGAGGAGGATTATTTATCCATCCTGAATTTTCAGGAAACCTAAATATAATTATTAACTGAAGAAATAATTAAAACCATAATGAGAGAACCTTGAAGGAAACTGAAAATCCACTGTTTGTCCCATTATAGGCTGGCTAAAATGTAAAGTATCTTAGTGTATTTTCAGGTAAAAGGTTTCCTTGTCCACCTTATTTAAAAGAAGGCTAAAAATATTTGCTGAACCTGATTAATTCAGATCAGGGTTTGAGCCTATGCAAGCAGCATTAAGCACAAGTCAAAAATCATTCCTAGACTGGTGTCACTTGTGTGCATATGGGAGACTGATTAAGTGATATTAGTTACCAACCAAACCTGGGGTTGGCACTGTGTTTGAGGGCTGCAACGATTAGTCAACATAATCGGCGACATCGACTACAAAAAATAGACAACGCGGATTTTTTATTGTCGATGCGTCATAAACTGAACCTTCAATAGAGGCTCCAGTCACAAAGAACCACATTGGTTTTTGTAACTGCAATGCACTACATGAACATTTGGGGGCAGTATTGTTTGTCAAGACTGCACACAGTCCTACCAACGAAGAAGAACGTCTGAGGAGAAGAAGAACGTAGATGAAAATAAACGTGGATGCAATGGCGAGTCGGATAGAGGAGGAGGAAGGAGACAGAAAAAATTGAGACAGAAACTTTCTAAAGTGTGGGAGCACTTCACTGAAAAAGAAAAAATAATAGTTGAATGGAGAAAGTGAAGCTTTCTTTTCACAGCAGCACCACTGCGAATCAAGAGCATCTGAAACGCAAGCACCCTGGAGCTGTGATGCCGCCGTCTCTTGAGAGGTAAATTTTAGTGAGTAAAGTTAGTGTCACGTGTTAACGTTGGTGTTTGTATTATAATGTGTATATCAAGATTGACAATGATAGTTAACCCTTAATTACTTGGGAGTTAATGCACCCCTGGACGCCAAATACTTTTTAGCTGCACTTTTTAAGTACACATCACATTTCACAAATAAACTGTGAAATTTTAATTGAACACATATTATTTTTCATGCAAAAAGCATCTCAACTACTGCAACACTGCAAATGAACTGTAAAACCTATAAAAAAAACTACTGCAAGAATCTATTATTATATGTTCAAGATGCAAATGAAGCCATTTATGAAGTTTAGTAACTCACCAAGCCAACTGCACTTGAACTGGCTGCACACACAAACACACAAAGGTAAATGCTGATGATTACAGGCTCGTCTAGTGCAGCGGCTGAATCCCAGAGACATTGATGCTGCAGTGTTGCCACGGCCGGCAGTGCTCATGAGCTGGCTGCTCAATGAATGCACGGCACTGACTGATCAGCTCCGACATGCTGCCAATTTGTTCTGTGAAGCAAATGTAGCCAGTTGTGGGGTTCAATAAATGTACGTCGCCGAATATACTTGCCCCCTGCATCCTGGCAAATTGCACTGAGACACAACTACAGCCGGTTTCATCATTCAATGAATATACATCGGCGAATATACTCGGCTCTGGTGTGCTGGCAAATTGCACTGAGAAACAACTTTAGCCGGTTGCAGAGTTCAATGAATGTACATCGCCAAATGTATGTCACCGCATATACTCGGCTTCGGCGTGCTTCCAAATTGCACTGGAAACCGACTCTAGCTGGTTGCGGCGGTTTAAGGGTTAATGAATATAATTTCAGTTATGTTTGCTAACGTGTTTTGAGCTATAGTAAACAAGTGAATAGGAGTAGCTGAGCCGTCCTAGGTTTTTTTTCTTCTTTTTTCATATAATATTTGAGTTCATATGAATAGTAAACCGTCTCTAACTAACGTTAGGTAACTTGTGTTTTGGAGTATATCAGTAATTAGCTTGTTACATATTTTAGTCCATTATTTTTTTATTTTGGCATAACATAGTACATGATGTGATACACTTCAACACTTTTCCTTCAGAGTGTGATGATTAAAATATCTTTCTCTGTCTGCAAAATCATTCTTGTGTATTCCTGCTACCTCTACTCCCTCTGAGCGTCTCTTCTCAGCAACTGGGAACATTGTCTCAAAGAAGAGAGCCAGCCTCACACCAGAGCATGTCAAAATGCTCATGCTTCCTGCACTGCAATCAGGAATATATGAACTGAATCTTTTATAAACTGTACATTATTGTTTTATTTTATTTGTATTTAAGCTTTATTTAAACTTTTGGACATTAAGACACACCAGTGGCCATTTTTGGTTAAGTTAAATGCACTTTTTTTGTTTATTTAAAGACCATATGCACTTTAGTTTGTATTGTTTAATGTATTTCTTTTTTATTGTGATGGTCACACTAATATAAAATATCTGATTATTTTCAAATTCATATGTTTCACTGCTTGTTATTCTAATTTGATTATTATTAATTTTAATCATGTGAATGCAGAGACATCAGGGTGACATTCAATTTCAGAATGTGCAACCACAGGTCACAGGTATCAAAATAGTCAAGCATGAAATAATCGTGACTAATCAGAAAAAACAAAATTGAACGATTAGTCGACTACCAAAGTAATCATTAGCTGCAGCCCTACTGTGTTCTAATGTCTTCTCACTTGTTCCCTCAGCAAAATGGAAGATTGACGGCTATTCCACCACTGACGTCTCTTTTTTGTTATTCACCCTACTGGACCAGCCCCTTCCTGCCTGGAACCCATATGATTGGAAGTTTGGCCATTTTGATTCAGTTCAATTCTAAGTTCCCATCTGAAGGGAAGTTACCCACAACTTGTGTGTATTTCATTGTTGTCTTATTTCAATTATATGGGGTCACCAGTGTGGTGCCCAAACACTTTTGACATTGATTTGTCTCCTCTTTACACAGGTATGACAGACAACTGCAAGGCATACTGACAGTCACAACACCACTGGGTCAATTATGTAAACGACAATCCCATGCTGAGAGCTGAAGAAAGAACTTTTGAACTGTCATGCAGTGGCAGTTAAGTGTTGCGCCACAGTGTCAGCCCGATGTTAACTAGGAGGAGGAGGATGGGAGCATGCGCTGATGCAGTGCATTGCTGCACCCACCATATAACAAACTATCCGGATTGGGACCTGAGTGCAGCTGTGTAATGGCTGACACTTCAGTACCACACTGGAGCAGTGTGAGGTTTTTTTTACGGTAGGTGGAGTGCCAATCCTGCCACCAACCCCTAAGTTTCCCCTGCAAGTTGGAGGACCAGCTTACAGGGTTGGATGCAGATTTACCATACCCAGGATGAAGCAATTTCAGGTTAAGGGCCTTGCTCAGGTACTATATAAAAATATTTTTAGCATGTAACTCCATCTTTTATATATAATACGCTACCGTGGTTGTCCATTTGTCTGTCCAGTATTTTAAATCACCTGTAGCTTGCAAACCGTTTGACCTGAAATGTGGTACACATATTCTATGTGACCTCTACTGTATGTTTAAGGGTGAAGATTTGTATTCCTCTTTTTATTTTATTTTATTGTAGAATTAACTCTCAACAGCAGAGTGGCTGTGAGTGCATGCGTACAGGTGCTGTTCTCATCCCTACCACCTTCAAAGTCACTTCCTCTAACTCTTCATATCTTAAATCATTCTTAAGGCAGATTGAAGACTTAAGTGCCAGCTTAAAGGAAAAATTAAAGAAAACGTACTGTTATTGCAACACAAAAACTGACTTAATCAGTTTTAACGTGAAAAGTTGCCAACAGAAGAAGAAAAGAAGCGAGCCGCTTGAGTGGAGAAAACGAGCTGCTCACGAAACAGCAAGCATATTATCCTCTGAGCAAATGAACGCTAAACGTACAAAGAAAGAGTATGAAAACTATGAATGCTCATATAAAGTATATTTAAGTGTACCTGTACGTCTGATCTGGTACTGTAGTTGGGGAGGCTATAAGGATACCAAAAACTGAGCTTTTTTTCTGTTCAATTGGAAGCCAGGTCAAATGAAGACTTAGAAAGTAAAAGGCAGTGTGAAGTAATGGCTAGAGTATTGGACTCTGAGGGCTGCTGGGTTTATCCCCACTTTAAACCCACTATGCTACCCTAAATATGTCACTTAACTTGCCCATGCTCCAACTGTAAAAAATATATGTGTAATTGTTAAGAACACTGATCTTCAAAGTTGCTTTCCTAAATGAAGACATTAGTTAAATATACAATAATAAGTAATTTTAATAATAAAAGAACCACACAGCCAGTAATCGCCATATGCTAAATCTCGAACCAATACCCAGGATGTGCGTGAACACACCTGGAAGTGTTGACCACTAACAGTAAAGACAACCTTTTCTAATGCAGCATTTACATGCTGTGGAATTTTGTATTTACCACTAGTGACATCACACCTTCCCATTTTGTTTGGTTTGCTCACAGTATGGGTCAAAAAGAAAATTTACTGATTTTTTTTTTGCTTCTTTAGCTATCAAAAAGAAATTAAAGATTCACTCTATTTTTTGTGAAAACAAAAAACAAAAGAAACACATTAAGCAAATATGGTATTGTCACAAACACAATACACCGCTTAAATGTCATTTTGCACTCCGCTGGCCTTTTTCCTTATTATTTTATGTAGCAAAATGATGTGAGGTCAGCATTCTGACAGAATGGAGTAAGAATGGAAAAGCCACATATCCCACACAAAGTGAACACAGCATAATAACTCTTCTAAATTTTCACAGTCATCTCTATCTATCTTCACAGAAGAGTGATCATGTTTTTTCATGACTCCATATTCATGTGGATGTGGAGTTGAAGTCCACGTGCTGTTTGTATTCCCAATGCTTTATTAGGTTGGTATTGTGCATTTTATCATAATTAGAACTATTGTACTGTATTCCATGAAATGCATAGTTTTGATCATTGCTGTAATGCTACATGTACTGTAAGGTAAAATTATTTAAAATATTCTATTTGAGTTTGCAATGGAGTGTAGAAATTTAAAATATTCATAAACAACTGAGAAAAAAAGTCATGTGAGTGATTTAAACATCATCATTTGGATAGCTTCTAAAACAGTAAAAGTGTTTATTGCACATGTTACAATAAATGTCCACAATCAACAACAAAAATAATAATAAAAAACAAAGAAACAAACTTCTTTTTTGCTGCTGAACATGTCAATAAGACAGTGATGGCAGATGGCGTGTGAAAGCAAACTACTGTTGTGCACAGGATGAGAATGATTTAAGATGAACACAGTGAACGCTTTATGTCATGATATCACTTTCAGCAACAAGAACTAATAGTTTTAGAACGGCTCCACTTTAATCTTTGATCCTTTAAAAGAACCAAGTACGCTATATACTCTTGTCTGCATTAAAATTTACCAGATGTAAGACAACTGCAAATGTTTACCTAAAAACATTTTTTAGAACATAATCTTTCCACAAGTGGAACACCATGGAAGTGGCCCTGTGCAAGGAATGTGCTGTGATTTTTCCCCTGTTTAATTATTCTTTTTAATAATATAAAAACAGATTTTTTGATGTTACTTTTTCACAAGATACTCACCAGCTTTTATACAAAACACACTGGATAAACACTGGACTGAGTTCCCATCAACTGCTGGATTCATTTTGTAAAATAAATTACATTGACACCTGATTGCACATGTTTAGCTAAATGCCTTTCCTTTCCCAAATCTGACACTGGCTGTGAAGTATGGACATCTCCTTATGTGTACCTAGAGGGATGCGGTCATCTCCTGACCTTTACCTGCATGTACCAGACTAGACTCCAGGGGTACACCCATCAACTAGTTTTATACAATTCCAGAATCCAAATAATTCCAAATTCTGAAATACATTTGGCCCCAAGGACTGAAGACCAGGGATTGGGAACCTGTAATGCTTCCCATCAATTATAAAATGCAACATGAAACACACAACTAAACATAATAAATTGTTTTTAAAATCTTTGGACAAATAGATAAATCAGTCTATCTGTGGTACAATTAATGAGGGGAAAATTAACAACAACAACAAATAAAGAGCACTAAATTATTGGTCACATTTTCTAGCTCATCTGTTGTCTTCCCTCAGTACGTTGTGTGCATGAAGCTGTGCCAGACGTGCAGTGCTGTTTTAGAAAAGTGCTGACAGTAAGCATGTGTGGGATCTGTTTTGATCAATGACTTTTCCTAAATGCACAGACAATAACATTTTGTCCTCGGAAAAAGCACAAGTACAAATTAATTAGATATTTTATATTGAAAATGGGCTACATCAGATTACACTGAACAGCATCAGCACTTCACAATGGCTGATAGATAACTACTGAGCCATACCGTTTTGAGAGAATAAAGCCTTTTATGTAGATCAAAGTAATCAGTGCCTGATAAGTACAGCACAACATGTAAACTCCTTTGTTCTAGGTAAACCTTTTATGAGACATTATTGAAGATGTTATTTAGAAACATGCTCTGTGACAGACAAGTGCATTTCAGGCAAGGGTCACTTTGAAATATGACGAGGATTCATCACAATGCATAGGTGTGTGTTTTTTTTATTAAATTCCTTCTTTCACTTTATCAGTTAAATATCTAGTGCACCACTCTACACTTTCAGACTTACTGACCAAACAAACAACTACACCTCTCTTTTTTAACTGGATAAACTCATCAAATTCCAACATAAAGTTAAAATCCATCCACAATTTCCATAGATCCATATATTGGTGCTTGTTTTTTTCACTTCAATGTGGGATATTGCAAGGATTCTGGAATGATGTGTTAAATTATAGCCACAACAGCTTTAGTTACAATATCACTCAAGACTGCAAAATCATTATTAATGCTAATACCAATTCAATAACTGCCATTACCATTTTTATCAACTTCACTTAATTTTCTTCTTCATTTGAGCTTCTCCTTAATCTCTGAAGAGTTCAAGGTCATGGTGTTTGAATGGACCATGTTTAAGTACCCAGTAGTGGAGGCAGATCCAAGCAACCTGATTAGTAATTATAGTAATGTAATACACTGTTGAAGTCCAAGGCTGAACAAAACCACCAGATTTAAGAAGAAGCACTTCTAGGCATTATTATTAGACAACCTAGTCTGATATTTAAAACCTGGAACAAAATCATCACACCCTGTGACATGCATGCAGGATCATCAGATTGTCTGTCTGTGAGCTACATTATATGGTCCACTATGTATGTCTATAACTTGCACTGAAATTGTTCTAGGATTGTGTTCATTTTGAAAGGCCTTATTTCAAAAGTCAAAGTGAACTTTATTGTCATCTCAACCATATACAAGTATACAGATAGATGAAATTGCAGAGCTCAGGGTCCACAGTGTAACAACATGAAATGCAAATAATAAATTAAAAATAGAATTAAAAGTTAAATTTAAAATTAAAACACAAACAAGACAAGACATTGTGCAAAGACAAGACAAAGAAGTAGCAGCAATATTGATGTGTAGTTAGCAATATGAACATTGATGCAATGTACGGTATTTGCAATCTAGATACATAAATATAGTCAATAGACATGTAATATAAAAAAATAAATAATAGATGTAGATAATACAGAAATTATCAGTGTATGATAATAGTTGTTTAAGACATGTGTAAACAGTGACAGGTCAGAATGTTTCACAGCAGAAGGATATCAATAGTGTCAAAATACTTAAAGGTCAGTATGAGATTCTACATGCACACCAGTCTTTGCAGGAAAGTGGCTTGCATGTATAAAAGTTCTGTTTTTAGAGGTGGTTGAGGCCGTGTGGAAGATCCCAGGTGGTTATTTAGAAATAACGTATCACTGCTTAATGCTGAATTTCAAAAATGTAATTTTCTAACCCACTTAATCCAGACCCGTGGCGTGGAGAGTGCTACTGCCTATCCCAGCTAGCAAAGGGTTTGAGACCAAAACAAACCCTGGACAAGGTTCCAGACCATTGCAGTGCATGAATTTCTAAAGTGAAACATTTAAATTACACTTTTTAAAGGGAATTCACCTTGAATACAAACTTAATTTGTTATACTCTGAAGACATAAAAAAAGCTATAAAAATAATACTTCACAGTGGGAGGAAGGCAAAGTGCAAAATTATAGATCATTTGTGTTACTAGTAAATTTATGAATAGAAATATATTTTAAATAAAATGAAAGTACAACATTTTTGGACATATTCTGAAATGATGTGCATTCTTCATAAAGATAGTTTAAGCAACAAGGATGTGTGGGTTGACTTGCTGCAAGTCCAATTGCACACACAGTTTCTGCATGGTAAATGTCATTCACTTTGGAGAAATGTGGGTCGTACATTAAATAGGCACATGCAAACTATAGCCACTTTTTATATATTTAAGCATAGTTGCTGTCTACAGTGTAACTATAACTAAAGTGACCCTGCATGTTAATAGATCAAGTGTGTAAATATTCCTCAAAAAACCCTCTCATAAATGATGCCAGTATATCCACTTCACACTTGATCAGATATTATCATGTTTTTGCTGTCCCTGGAAGCCAGAACAGTCATTTACATTCAGTCCATCAGGGTTTAGGTTAGCCTCTGACCTCATAAAGCAGAGACTATATATAGGACAGGACACCACTGCACATTCTTTAATAATGGTGAAAAATAAATCCTTACCATAGAAATTCAAAGAAAGGAATATGTTTTGATTTTGTTCTAAGCTGAGGAATTTGTTTGTGAACAAAAGGTTTGTTTTTTTTCTTCTAAAAGGTTATTCTGTGTGCATTTTTCTGTAATCCCTGCTTTATAAGGTCAGAAACTAACTTAAAAGATGATTGGTTAAAGAAATATGATTTAAAATGACAACTTTGATAAGTCTGAAGAGCAAAAGAAATGCAACAAAATCAAATCCGTCATGGCCACAATAATTTAACGTTGAAGTCATAATAAACCATAAAGTAAGAGCAACTTGAACTTAATAATCAAAGAAAGAAAAATTACTTTATAAAATAGTACAAATCAAACAGATATTAGGGAAAATATTTCAGAGAACATTAAATAAATATAAAAATAAACAAATGTATTTTAAAATGTGATATAAATAAACAAGAGTATGTGAGCATGAATAATTAAATGTGTTACAAAATGTTTTTAGTTTTTCTCTTCATGTACTTATTTCTTCGTTTATTTATTTCAGAATTACAGTGCAAAGCAACTTCTTTAATTCAAAAACCTCTGAAACCATAATCAACAATCTGCATCTCAATTATCTGCTGTAAATGTGGCACTTAATGGGCGAAGATTAAAATCCACTTTTCTGACAGCTCACCAATCAAGACACGGTACATGCTGGAGCCCACCATCTCAACTTTGACAGGTGAAAATGATTGGGCTTTATTTTGACAAAGTTTATGGTTGAATGTAGTGTCATTGACAGTAATTAATTGATTGATTGATTGATTAATTACTACATAAAGAAATAATAAAAATACTTTTCACGAAACATTTAATTATGCTCACATTTTCATTTATTATTTATTCATTTTCAAATTTCAAAATACACTTATTTATTGACATATTTATGTATTTAATTTTATCCTAAATATTCATCCATTCAGAAAGATATATTTTCAAACTAGTATAAACTGAGTAATTGTTGTTGTTTTTCTGGTCTCTTTAACATGCATGCAGCATTAATCACAATTAGCTTAAATATTTTATGATATACAGTTTATGTGTGCAAGTACTATAATCTATGGCAGCACAGGCTGTGTGTCATTTTCTGTCCTAAATCTAAAGCCAAGCATAAAACAAGATAACAGCACAGTTCAGTAATCAGCTTTTTATAAATCTATTCTTACAGTTTGCTGAAACTCTTCTGCATACGCATCTGCCTTTTCATTTGTTCATAATGTGAACTACAGAGCTTCCCAATTGTTGTAGCTTGGTCTTCATGTGGCTTCTGTCTGAACTGTCTCATATGAAGTAAGCACAGCTGAGACCCTTAAACCTCCTGCTGCCCTCCAGCAAAAAAACATCCCTCCTGCAGTGCTTATTATCTCTTAATATATTTCAGTGTTTCTGAGGATACTCCATCCCCCAATCAAAGTAGTTTTACATTTTTACCTAAAAGGTGTCAGTGGACTTTTCTGTTACTTGTCCATGAAAATTAGAACTTCAATGAGGATACTAATATATCAGCATGACAATAAATTAACAATAAGCTTGCATGAATCTATTTAGTAACAGTGCTATGTGACTTTACAAATGAACTTTGCTTTAACATCTTAATATAATGGAAACAGCACTTCTAAACTAAAATTTACAGCTAAGAAAATACTTTTTATTTAAATACTATCCATTTTCCATGAAATCTGCAGGAAATCTAGAATTACATATACTAAAACTCAGCCCTCATTAATAAAAAATTTAAGAAACTTAAAAAAATAAGAACAGCAGCTATGTTCTTCTGGGAATATCCATTTTTACAAATAATCAAGATTTCACATTAATATGACAGAACTAATAATCATTGGTAATAATGCACATTCCCAGCTGGTGGAAATAATCATAAAAACCACAAAATGGCATTCTGGTTTATGGCTTGACGTCTTAACATATGAGATTTCCTGAGCTGCCTTTCAGTGTAATTGATTACATGTGAATTTTCTGCATTGGCTTATTTATGTTTTATCTGTCGACTTATTACTGTTAGATGGATTGAGGGCAACAGAATCCTCCCTCACACAAAAGCAGGTTTTGATATCACAACATTAGATAATTTGTAATGAAAAGAAAGATTCAGATGTGTAGTATGATCCATGCTGGCAGCAGTTTCTTTCATCCAAGCCCTTCACCTGAATGATGACTGCTCTTCAGAAATCATACTTGGCAACAGAAGTCAAGGATAATATAAAAGAAAAATCTCCGAAATGATGACCTGCCACGCAGTTAAGTAGATCACTCAAAGAAAAGTTAGAGAATAGTGGTGCCAGCATCCATCAAAAAAAAAAGTAGTTGAAAATTTTACATTAAAATATAATGTTATAACATTTAACTGGATATGCCTTTATTACTGAGATTATACTAACACACTTAAACAAGTAATAGTTACTTTAGCAAAAATATTTAGGATTGCAATTCTATTTCTTAAGCCGCCAAAAAATATATTTTTAAAGATCTAGCTATGCATTTCTCTATAATGCAATAAATTAAGGCTATGTTAATTTACAGCAGACAGGATGGTTGTGATAAGGTCTTTTCTGTCACTCTGTCCCAACTCTCAGACATCCCAGCACATTTTCCATTCACAGCTGCACATGCTGATTCCAGGACTATTAGGCTATGCCATCTTTCCCATGTTATAATTATTTCATCGTCACCCTCTTCTTTCTTTCTGCTTACTGAAGACTCACACAAACCTAAAAACGGACACTTTGTCCTTGCTGGCTTTACTTAGAATTGTTGACAGTTGGTCTGTACTGTTTACCATACATAACATGATCAAATCTTTAAAGAAATTGCAGGTTATTTAAACCAATATAGCATTATTGGGTAGAAATGTCAAAAACATAAATAAATTCTACTCACAACAGAAAGAATGTCTGTATTTTCAATATTGGCTAATAAACTGTCTTTTTATTAAATACAGAAATAATATTTGGTTAGGGTCATGGAGAGAGACATGTCTATATTTGTGAACAGAGATATGATGGACCATTGTCCCAGGGTGGGTTATTATATTACTCACAATTCTGGCAAGATAGGTACCTGCAAAGTCCTTCCACCACTGCCATTTCAAACTCAAAATTGTACTAAATATAATGGATTGATTAAAAGTTTCAAGAAAAACGAAGTAAACAAATGAATAAAAAGAAAAAACAGTTCTTGATTGACAATTGCTTCTTGCTTTTTTCCTAATGCTATAAGCAAAGCTTCAATGCCATTTCAGGTAAACCTCAGAGTTTTGATTACACAGGTTCCAGAAATAGAGGTTTGAATTATTAAAATAAACGGCAATTTAACTGGAGCCTTAGTGTGATTTAAAAGGCACTTTCAGACAACCTGGATCAAATACACAAATTATGTTCCATTTCCGACTAAGATGTTTAAGGGGTGGTTTCTAAATGTTTTCCAAAAAAGAAAATGAGTAATGGTGGTCTAAGAGATTTCTCTTTCAAATGAGTACACTCTGTGGGTGGTAGACATGGGGGGATATCAACAACTATACATGGCAACACTGGAGCTGGGACATCATGTACTACTACAATTACAAGTAAATTATCATCAGCTAACAGATCCTCTCACTTCGGAGTACTGCACCCTCCAGCCATTCTTCTGCTGATACCAGCATAGGAGAGAGTTTCCCCCCACCCACAACTGCAGCAGCCCAGGTAAGCAGAGAGCTGAGGAGACTTCGTGCCAGCAAAGCAGTAGGTCCAGATGGAGTATTGCCACGACTGTTGAAGGCCTGTGCGTTGGAGCTGGGGAGTCCTCTACAGCGCATCTTCAACCTGAGCCTGGAACAGGGGAGAGTCCTGAGGCTTTGGAAAACATCTTGCATCACCCCAGTCCCAAAGGTATCACATCCTGGTTAGCTGAATGACTTCCGGCCTGTCGCACTGACATCACATGTGATGAAGACCATGGAGCGGCTACTGCTTCATCACCTGAGGCCACAGGTCTGCAATGCCCTCGACCCTCTGCAGTTCGCATACCAAGAGAAGATGGGAGCGGAGGATGCCATCATCTATATGCTATACCGATCCCTCTCCCACTTATAGACAGAGGCAGTGGTGCTGTAAAAATTATTTTTCTGGACTTCTCTAGCGCCTTCAACACCATCCATCCTCTGCTCCTTAGGGACAAGCTGACAGAGATGAGAGTAGATTCATACCTGGTGGCATGGATTGTGGACTATCTTACAGACAGACCTCAGTATGTGCATGTCAGGAACTGCAGGTCTGACATTGTGGTCAGCAACACAGGATCGCCGCAGGGAACTGTACTTTCTCCAGTCCTGTTCAGCCTATATACATCAGACTTTCAGTACAACTCGGAGTCCTGCCACGTGCAAAGGTTCGCTGACGACACTGCAATTGTGGGCTGCGTCAGGAGTGGGCAGGAGGAGGAGTATAGGAACCTAATCAAGGAATTTGTTAAATGGTGCGACTCAATTCCACTTACTCCTGAACATCAGCAAAACTAAGGAGCTGGTGGTGGATTTTAGGAAGCCCAGGCCCCTCATGAACACCGTTATCATCAGAGGTGACTGTGTGCAGAGGGTGCAGACCTATAAATACCTGGTAGTGCAGCCAGATGATAAATTGAACTGGACTGCCAATACTGTGCAAGAGAATGAAGGCAGGCTCTATTGTAGGTACGGAGCTGGACAGTTCGACATCCATGGCAGAACGACAGGCACTGAGCAAGCTTCTGTCAATCATGGAGAATCCACTGCATCCACTAAACAGTGTCATTTCCAGACAGATTAGCAGCTTCAGCGACAGACTGCTGTCACTGTCCTGCTCCACTGACAGACTGAGGAGATCGTTCCTCCCCCACACTATGCAACTCTTCAATTCTGGGGGTAAACGTTAACATTATGCAAAGTTATTGTCTGTTATACCTGCATTTTTATCACTCTTTAATTTCATATTGTTCTTTATCAGTATGCTGCTGCTGGAGTACGCGAATTTCCCCTTGGGATTAATAAAGTATCTGTCTATCTATCCAGAACCATCATTAATATTGTCACAATTTCTTCAGCAAGGAATTTAAATTTTTACAGTTTAAAAATGTTAGTATTTGGCTAATAAAACTAAATATAATAAGAGCAGCATGCTCAGTCCTTCATTTTCCTGAGACGATGTGGGTTTCGCTCCATGCTCCTATCTTCCTTCTGGGAGCTCTTGAACCCGACACTGTCAGTAATGTCACCGATAAGCTGGACAGTGAAACACAACAAAGCAAGGGGATGGTTCAAAAAGTGAAAAGTGCTTTTATTTTAAAAATCAACAGAATCAAAACAGTGTTCAAATAAATAGTGCAGTGCTTCAAAATCTTCAAATAAATAATCCAACAAAAACAGGTGAAAGGTGGAGGTTAAAATCCAATAGAAAAAAAAAAATCCTTTTAAAACCAAGGTTAAAACAATGGCTGGAAGCAGTCTTTTAAAACAAAACCCAGTGCCTTTTTTTTACTGGTGACTCCCCTGCTTCTCCCATCCAGGCTATGCACCAGGGTAGTCACCCTACATGCAGCTGACCTTCTTCTCTGTACTGGTCTGATGGCCTTTCCGATCCCTGGCTCCAGTTCTGCTCACCCAGACAGAGACTTGGGCTACCCAGCGATCAGGACGCTCAAGCTGGAGTTTCCACTTCCCAAGTCCCCGACTCCCACTGCCTTCGCTGCGGTGTGCCAACCTTCTCGCGGTCACTCCTGCTCTGAACAAGCGCTCAGCAGGAGTGACCAATACCATTGGCCCTCGGGTGCCAGCCAAACACTCCACTTGGGCTTGCCTCTCCCAACTGCCTGCAATCAGCATGAGCATACGTGAGACTGCACTCACTCGCTCGTTTGTTCTCCCTCACTGGCTTTCTCCTTCTTGCTTCCTGCCGTCTTCTTCACCCTTACCCTCCCTTTATGTTCTTTTTTTTCTTTCTCTTCCCTCTCATCTGTCTCACGCTTCCATTATATGGGGACGTGGATCAGGTGTGGCAATCAGCCGCTCCCTGCAACAATTATGGATGCAGATGACACCTCACCCGTGGACTTAAGCGAGGACTGTCTGCATCATGAATCACCCAGGAACCGCTCCAGCCACACCACCACACCCCCTTTCTAAGCCACTAGCGCAGAGATTATTAATTTAAAAAGTGGCCGTGATGACTTGAGCTGTGGACCTGCTGCACCACATTTCCTTGTAGTTTTACTTATGGCCCAACAAAAAAGGAGACCAAGGTAGTCTCACTGCTGTAGAGATGGGCTACAATAAACATTAGATTATTAAATAGGGAAATTTAAAATCATGACTTTTTTCCACTGGTAATTCTGTCCCTTAGTGTGGACTGGGGGTGAAGCTCCATGTCCTATGACTTTGTTTCAAGTCACACAGCATTCACATTGCATGGCTTCTAGTTGTTGGGCGTATCAGACTTGCTGACCGCAGTTGCTGATCTCTTTGCTGGACTATGTCAATTTACATTACTGAAAATTGCTGGGAATGTCCCATTTACTGACTGAATGTTGACCATCCAGCACATTTGGGCTCATCCCTTTTTTGTGACAACCAAAAATGTAATGCCTGATGAAGCCTTATTCCTCATCGCCACATTATATGTTAGCGGCTCTCACGGACACAGAGCCCATCCTTATGACTAAACACAAAATCGAACCTGGGTATGATTTTGTGACTGATCTTCACGAAAGAGTGCTGCTTGCCTGTCTCTGACTGACTATGATTATGTAAATAAAGGCTATGACCGAAATTCACTTGAAAAGTCACGTAACGTGACACGGCCTATAAAATTTTAACTATACTGGGCTGAACTTTTGTGACACCTCACAGTTTGCCTTCTGCAAGCGTAATCTCCACTAATTACATTTTCATTAAGTAATGCATTCAGTATTTAGAGGCCTGGCTGAAATAAAACACAGTGGATATGCTGTGTTACAAAGGCAGGGCTGGGTGACACTCCTATAGACATCTGCTTCAGTGGAGCCTACATTGCTAAGTTGACAGATCGCAGCTTACTGCACTCTTATTAGAGTCTCTTTTTCAAGCTGAGAGAAAGTGATAAAAATAATTAACAGGGAATAACATTTTCATGCTGATGTTAAGACAAATGTCTTCTATGCTAGTTAGTACAAAGGTTAATGCTCTGTCGTTATTAGTGTTGCCAGAGATGAGACAACACTAGTTCATTTATTTACTGATTTATATAATAACTGGCTTTATTATTATGCTAAAATACTGGCATCACTGATATACTGTAGCTTCACATATTAAACTAAACACTTATATTTCATGACACAAAAAGTCACAAAGTTATCTACTTCTAAACAAACTTCTTAAATTTAGCCAAAAACAAAAGAATAATTCCAGGTGAATTGTACGACAGGTAGTTAGCATACATCAAAGGTGTCACACTTGGTTCCCTGAGGAATAGAATGTCTTCCAGTTTTTGTTGTAAATGAGTTTTTAATTGTGTGGCTAATTCCCCTGTTTATTTGAAGCAATTGCTTAATTAGGCTCCTTCCTTTCCAGTTTCAGAATACAAAATTATTAATTAACTACCATGTGCTTCTATAGTATATGCTTTATTTTCAATAATGTTGGTATGCAGTGTGCTTTTTATAATTATGCTTCTCTTTTAACCCTAAAAATGTCTTTATTTTTTCATTAAAATGGCCAGTTTTCTACAGATAGAACAACAGTACTTAACACAAAAAAACACCAGAGCACGCCACTGTGACACTTGCTTTCTAAAATACAGAAGTTACTGACAGTAGTAACTGCATTCAAATGTACTCTTCAAAAACATTGCACTAAAACAAGTTGAGGCATTTGCTATCTTAGGAAGTTGTTGGCTGTTAACCACTTTAAATGAAAGCACAACTAGTTTGAGGTTCAGTAGAATGAGTAGCTCACTTTAGGCTTGAGTAACCTTGAATCACACACAAGACATTAACAAGTAAAACAAATGTTCTCTTTGTTTCCTCATTGTCACATACTGTACTCGTTTTCAGGGTAGTTAACTAAAAAAATGCAGGCAAATCACTTAAAATAAGGATGAAGGCCTATTTTTTTAACTAGTCAAAAATGACTTGGGCTCTTTCTGACTATTTATGTAATAAATTCTATTTATTCATCCATACATTTTCCAATCTGTTTATTTATTTTAACGTCATAGGGAGCTGGTGGTTATTCTAACCATTCACTAGAGTGTCTACAGACCTTTAGCAGCAGGACCCTTTGCAGATCCTTCAATCACAGGACCTTGTGATGTCATTCAGGGGCCTGTGGCTAAAGGTGATAGTGACATACAGTAGGTTTGGAAGTTCTGCCTCCTGTTAGAAATGGAAATGACTTTGATGCTCTTGCTCTTCCTCTTGAATGCCATTCATTTTTTATAAGGTTTCTTTGCCTGATCTTTAATAAAACACAAGTATGCCATTACATTTGATTAGATTTTATGGCAGCATTTGCCAGTCTTTTTTAGATTGTACATTTTAAGTCACCAAATTTAACAAGGCAAGTTTCAAAGTATAACATCATGTGATGGAAAATTATTGTGTTAAATTGGGGAAGCACAGTGGCACAGTGCCTTTTAACCAGGTGACTAGAGTTTAAGTCCTGTGTGAACCCTGCATGGAGTTTGTATGTTTTTCCAGGGCCGCGGTGTGTGTGTGTGTGCCCTGCACCCTGCCTGGGGTTTGTTCCTGCCTTGCGCCCTGTGATGGCTGGGATTTGCTCCAGCAGACCCACGTGACCCTGTGTTAGGATATAGCAGGTTGGAGAATAACTGACTGACATGACTGTGACTGTTAAATGATAATGTGAAAATTGCCTCTAATAAAGCTTATCACATCAAAATATTAAGGTTATGTGATGCAATTGGAAATGGCCACGGTGTATGTGTGTGTGTGTAATATGCGGATATGCAATTACATGATAACAGAGCACACAATGCTTGATGAAATAGGCATCAACTTCACTGCAACCCAGTTCTGAATAAGCGGGATGAGAAAAAAATCAATGGCTGAAATGTCAATATGTAAAAGTACTCTCAGGTTAAATATCCTATAATATTTTTGTGAGACAATGGCACAAATACATTGAATCAATGCCACAATTGCATGCCTAAAAATACTCTCATGTTCTGTGATTATTTCCGAGGCTAGAATATAACACTTCCGTCCATCCATTGATTTTTCTCAACCCGATTATCCAAAGCATCGTGCGCACTGCTATCATCAGCAGATTTGATACAGTGTATTCAGAAAGTATTCAGATCCCTTCACTTTATACACAGTTTTTTCATGTTTCAGATTTAATTTTAAACTGATAAATTTGCAATTTTTACCAATCCTTCTCCACTCAATAACCCATAATAACAAAGTCTGAAATATATGAGTGAGAGATTTCAGTTTTTGGTTTTTATTAGGCCTACAATCTTTCTGAAAACATGTTTTTCACATTGTCATTATGGGTTACTGAATGTACATTGATGGGCAACAATGAAAGGATCTGTATGACAGGAACACAAGAGAACAGAATATGTTTTTAGCATTTAATACAACTAATTTATTTTCATTTAGGAAATTTAAAGGCTGAAGCATTTCATTTCTTGTACTTAAACCTCAAAATAACAATAAAGCAATCTTTTGGATAACGACAAGAGAACCAGCTGTTATTCAAATCCAAGCAAAATTAAATAAAAATTATTATTATTAATCTAACTACAGTCTATATGGAATATTTTAAAGAAAATACCAAACAGTTAACTGTTAAGCCATGCTTACATTATGTGAATTATCAGCACTTCACACTCATCACTTAAAAGTGGCTGTAGTCGATAAGAATAATGAACTAAGTGAAATTACTAGTGCATACAGGCTTCATCATGTGCCCTTTAATGATGCACTCTTATAAAATGGGGTCAATAAGTGGTAGGTGGAATGAGTGTGATTGGAGGGTGGAGATATTAGGAGAGGCTAGGATTTAATAGGAAGGGTGAGACTGATGGGGTTGTGGTGGAAAATATAAACTAGAAACTGGTATAGAACTGGGAGACTATCTTCAGGGACCTTTATATAATGCTAGTAGGTAATTGAAATTGAAGATGAACTTGTTATACTTCTGATTTTTGTGTTTTTTGAATAAAGGTTGCTTTTAAAAAAATACAATTTCTAACACAGTGTTCACTGCAATGAACTGTCACTTCATTCAGATCTAGTTCTTGACTTATGAAAAATGTGGCCAGGATAGGACCCAGCCCCTCCATGCTTCTTTAAAATATTTGAGAATGTCTATAGGCAAATTTTTTCTAACAGGGTAGCATTATGGTGTAGTGATTAGTAATAGTGTTGCTAACTGCTTAAATCCCAGATTGGTCACTGTCTGTGCAAAGTTTGCACATTCTCTATGTGCCTGTAATGGTTCTTCCACTAAAGCTCCCTCCCCCCTGTACTAATGCAGTGCAGGTTGGGTTAACTGGTCAATCTAAACTGATCCAGCATGAGTGAATAAGGGTCTGTGCGTGTGATTGCCCTGAACTGGATAAATAGTTCAGAAAATTGATGGATGGATAGATTTTTTTTAACCACAAAATCAATCATGTATTTTCAATTTGTTAATATTAAAGGTAACATTTAAAAATATTCAAATACTAACATACCAGAAAGTGAGAAAAACCTTCAAATCATAATGAAATCTGTTCTGAGAAATGCGTCTCATCCTTGTAAGGTTGAACAATTTAAAATTTTATTAATGTTAGTTTTTTCTTATGAAATACAGGTCAATAGAAAAAAAAATCTCTGCATTACCTGTAAACTGTATGTATTGTTTAGAGAAAGTTATTTTTAATTATACTATTAATTAATAGTGCTTAAAAGTAATTGCCAAGGATGTCTGCAATTGTGACTAAATTCCAAAGGGGATTTTGTTAATAACTACTTTAGACAGGTTATTGCAGGATTGTATGTCCACTGGGAAAAGTAACAAACACTCAGAATGTATTCCTGTATCCCTTTTACCTGCTAATAAGTGATAAATGGTATAGGGATGTACAGATAAGATGAAGTATGAAGGAACCCAAATGCAGTACTAATATGTGCATCATCTGATGTTGATCCTCATACATGAAGTTCCAGAATGATCACAAACTGAACAGTAACACAAAAAAACGACAGAGAGAACACTTGATGTCTTTAGTGACCATATACTAGACCAGTGTCTCCCAAACTTTTTTTCTGTGGTGGCTAGTGATAGTCCAATCGATCAGCCACCAATCAAAATCAGTCAATTTTCACTAAAAAAAAGACAGATCACAAAAAACAATATTTTCAGTCCTGGCTCTTCTATAGCTTTTCCTAAGTGCACATCTTTTTTTTCCCTTTTGCAGCAAACTTCCTGCAGTGTAAATAAAGAGCAGCAACTGGAAGTTTCTTTTATCAGTGAGCAAGAGGCAATTGGTACTGTATATTTGCCTTTATGTTAAGGAAAGTGGAGTAATAAACTGAAAAAAAAGTAATTGGCGAAGTAATCCTGTGCAACTAGATAAACAGCAAGAAAAGCTACTTTAAGGAATTCAGACCTATACTTTGACAGCAGCTTACACTTTTAAATGAAAAAAGAAAACATAGTTACATGATACATCTGAAATATTCTGGAATAACCAGTGATGACCACAAAAGAATGCTTGATAATCATGGATAGAGTGTTGGCTGCTGGAGAGTCAAGCAGGCAGTCAGAGAGGCGAGACACACACACACAAGCGCGAGAAAGACACAAACACACACAAGCACGAGAGAGACACACATACACACAGGCGTGCGAGAGAGAGACAGACAGACACACACACACACAGACAAACACAGAGGCGCGCGCTTAAGAGAGACACACACGCGAGAGACAGACACACACACGCAGGCCCGCGAAAGAGACACACACACACACAGGCGCGTGCGTGCATTTTTGCAATGTTACTGTTCTTGGTTGTTTATTAAATTACGGATTTTTCAAATGTTAATTTTTTTGCCTGTGCTTAAAACTCATTAAAAAAAAGTGTTTTTAGCGAGCGGGTCGTAAGGCTATAGAGCAAAATCTTGCAGTGTTAGTTTTCTCTGTTGTTCAAGGTTTTCTTAGAGTTATTCAATGTTTTTACATTTAGTTTACTATTACGCTGTGCATTCTATGGTGTTATTAACTATACTGTACTTGTGCTTAAAAACTTATTAAAAAATATATATTTACATAGAGTTCATATGGTCTGGAACGGATTAATTGTATTTACATACAATCCTATGGGGGAAATTACTTCGGTTCACGATCAAATCAGGTTACATGGTCGTGAACCGAGGTTCCACTGTATTACTCTCAGACAAAATTACAGTCATTTTACGGAAATATAAACCAGTATTACTGAGAGAGAAAATTAAAGGCACACAATAAAGTGACGCATATTACAGCCACATACAAGGTCCCTTGCCATTTAATATAGACTGTTACTACTAATGTTTATGCATTACTGCTCTAGTGCTTGTTATAGTAACGGGCTTAACGTCTAGTACAAATAAATGCTTTTCTAGGTGTTGTTTTTGTTTGTTATTTTGTACTCCTTGAATTGCTTCAGATAAAGAAAAAAAATCACTATCGGAATTGGCCAATCAAGGAAAGTAAAATCAGTGATCGGTATCTGCCTTAAAAAACCTGATTGGAGCATCTCTAGTAGTGGAACACTTTTTGTAAAGAAAAACATCCCAGAGAACACCTCTATTTTACTAACTGCAAACACATTATATCTCATACAAATGCTTAACTATCCGAAGGGGTATGACTACTGGAGAAGCACGTAAAAAGGCAGCTCTGAGATCAGAATTCGCAGACACAGCACTTAATGAGCACTTTGGTTGCATCTCCCAACTGCTTCACCCCTTTGACCACCCCTATCTGCCTCTGCCCATGCAGACGTACCCTAGCAGATAGAAAACACATCTGAAGTGCTCAAAGTGCTGTCTCTGCAATACAGCGATTGTGGAGCTGCTTAAATGCCAACTTTCCCAGGTAGTCCTGTCCTCCTTAGATAGATCTCAACTATCTACAAAGCTTGTCACTCTAAGGTTCAGAGCACACTGCGCTACACTATTATTTCTATGGCACATCTTGGTAGCTCTTACAGCATACCACTGCTTAAAAAACGCTCTACTAGACTGACCTGTTTTGTCAGGAAAAAATGCATTTCACATACAGGTTTCTTTTATGCTCAGTTACACTTTTGACACGTAATTCATTCTATGTATTTTCTACACTAATCAAAAACATGCACATTACTTTCTGCATCCCCAGGCCTTATACCTGTACTGAACACTTGTGCCCCACCTGCACATTTAACCAATAAAGCTAGCAGGATAAAACGCTCCAGTGCAAAAGGTCAAAGCCAGTCACTGACACTATACGGCACTCATTCTGAAGACATCCGTTGGATTTCATCTTCAAATGCAGCAGGCAAAAATCTTTCAGTTGAGACTATGATGTTCAGTGAATATTCCTTTCTTTCCTACTACATGTAAGTATTAACTGCAAGGGTAACATCCGCTAACAGTACAAATATTACAGTATAAAGTTAAAATGGTATTTGGCCAACTTTACTTTTGTAATACAAAAACAAATTTATTTCCACAATCAATGCGAGAGTGCCCTCTTAATAAATAATTAACTCCAACAGCAAGTGCTTGTTTATTTATTCACCTGACAAATTATCATGCCTCCTTATTTACATACATGCAGCATGCTTTACATTTTTAATATTCCTCTTTATCATGGAATATTGTTAAAATTACAAGTAAATTGTAAATTGTCTTTACTCATTAAAATTTGTTGCTGATTCTTATGCTTTGCTTCATATCTCAGGAGTAAAACAAATTGGGAAAACTGAGCAAATTATGTAGAACTGATTTTTGTTGTTTGTTTAGCCCTATCTGATATATTAATCAGTAACATGTTGTCACAAGCGTGCACATGTGAGACAGCTTACGGGCATTAGTAAACATAGCAACCTGCCGAGCCAGGGGTTGGCACTGTTCTCTGATCCTTTCTCTCTTTCTCCCTCTAAACACTGGGTGATTGACGACCCTAACATCAATGACATCATTCTCCAGGGTTCGTCCTCCTGGACATGTCCTTTCCTGCCATCTGCCTTCATAACCTGGCAAACCAGTTACCTATTTTGGTTCCATTTGAACTGTAAAGACATCACTGTAACTAACTGCAAGTTTATTCTTTTCACTTGTCAAATTATACGGGATTATATGGGATTATATGGGATTACCAAAGTAGTATCTCAAATTTTTATCTTTGTTCTTTGTGTCATTTTACAATGCATTTCATTCTTTCACTTCCTAAACCTGCTTAATGCAGTTCAGGTTCATCAAGAAGCACTCTGTCCTCACAATTTAGAGCACAAGGTAGGAAACAATACCAGGACAAGGACACAGTCACATTCATTCATTCTCACTAAGTCAATTCAGAGATGCCAGCTGATGCAATACAAAGGTTTTTGGAAGGTATGAGAAAAGCTGAGTACCCAGGGAAAAATCCTCATAGATAAGAAAATGATATGAATGTTAAGACAACTGTCCAAACTGAGGATTCTGGAGTGTAAGGGAATAACTATGAATACTGCATCACTGGATTTAAGAAATTACACGTTTTAAGGAAAGTAAATTCCATTTTATGAGGGTCTTTCCTACCCTTTTGTCTAATGAGTTGAAAATTCCAATCAATGCATAGATAAAGATTTCTCAATTTTAAACTAGATTAAGGTAGGATTTTCATTTATAATACTACCTTAACAATTCTTTAGAATTGCAGTTTTCTATTTTGCATACAGTAACAGTACTCTTTGTGGGTTTCTTTAAATTGAACACTGATGTAAAATAATTTCTCCTCTGGGAATAATAAAGACTAATTTACATGACAGAGTTGCAAATCTGCACTGTGTGAAGAGAAAGTTACAAGTGTAACATTACAGCCACAAGGACACACAAATGAAAAAAGTAGGTAGAGAATCTAGGAGTAATGTAAAAACAAATAATTCAAAGTTATAACTGAGATAAAGCATTAATGACATGATTCCTAGTCGTTATTGAAGTTTCGTATTCAAGTTTTACCTTTGACAGGTTAATTCTGCATTTCTAAAATGCAGCTCCATAAACTGGTATACAGAGTTCAGTTCTTGTCCATATCTGTCCATCTATATAAAATGAACTGTTCAATTTGTTTTATTGTACTGCCAATATTTACTTTTATGTACAAGGGAACTGTTTCAGTCTATAGACAAATCATAATGTATCACATTAATATGTAATTCAGCCTTGCAAGTTAATGGCTTAGCAGTAATGATTATTTAACATTATGGTCCCTTCAGTTCTCTTATCTCATGTTAGCAGCGTTTTCTTCAAACACAAATACAGGCATCTGATAGACAGACCCAAGTGAAATCAGAGTCCCTGTCTCTCTTATCACTTTATTGTTGACTTATCTTTAACAAAGTCAATTTCTACAGTATAAGACTAAAAAAAGAGCCTGTGTTTCAAATCTGTCAACAATGACCAAGTAATACTGTAATGTACGTGCTGTACATTGCTTGTATACCATTAATACCAGTGATTTTCACTGTAGTTAGGATATAGCAGGTTGGATAATGGATGGATGGATTTTCACTGTAGTATTCGTAATGTTCTCTATGATTCGTGAGGTTCTGTTGATTTGCTCTCAGTAACACCTCTTCTTTTTTGCTGCCAGTTTGTGATGAATATAAACACTGCATACAATGCACTAATATCATGCAGTAGGCTGTTGGAGCTGGGTGGATGTTTAAGGCTCCTTCTGTGTAGATGTCATACCTGTGAACAGCCTTAACCAGAATGACATATATGGGTGTGGGTTTTAACATAGCATTACAAAACTTTAACACAGAATCTGAAAATATGAAAAACTCTGCTACTAGTAGGAGTCATTATCTGTCACCAGCCTGTCCCGCCATTAAAAACAAAACTGGAAAACCTACAAAGCATTTAACTTTAAAGTTATTGTATAATGAGCAGTGCTACAAGAGCCAGTTTCATGACTGTGGCAATTATTGTGAAAGTGAAAGATCTTTTGCCAAAATACTGTAACACTCCATGTTGACAATATACCATAGGTCATAGTAGAGTAGCAACAGTAGAACACTTTCAAAATTGCATAATGTGGAGGCTAAATATGAGAGATGACACTGTTTTGTTAAACTTTTTATTTGAACTAATATTTGGTTATTCAGCTTGCAAGGGTTTTTTCCTAAAAATAAAACGTTTACTACTGACACATAATGTACTGTTTAATTCACTTCATTACAGTTAAAATAATCTCTTTTAACAAGATCTCCAGCAGATTAACAAAAGATAAGAAAGGTCCATTATAATAAGAAACCCCAACACCAACCTGCCCACAAAATTTGGCCCTATGGCTCCCTCTTGTCAATGGCATTTTGGCTCACTGGGACGCCTCATTCTATGTCTTACAGAATTGTGCATATATGTTCTTGAATAGTACAGGACTTGGCAAACCACAATATATGGTGAAAAACAATCTTTTAAAATATTTAATTATTTAAAGATGCTTAAACAGATTTAAAGAATGTTGTGGCTATTCATCATTCAAGAGTATACTGAAGTTAATCTCACTACAAGGCACATACTAATGATTCCTGGGCGAGAATTCAGACCCACGCATTGTTATATTTTCAAACACATTTAATCCAGTCTAAGGATTTCTTCCACCTCAACTCAGCCTGGCTGCATCAGATACAAGGCAGGAATAAACAATGGAGAAGTCAACCACACAGTCCACTGATGTAAACAGCCACATCTGAATGGGGCAATTTTAAAATTACCAGTTAAAGGAATACCCTGCCCAAAAACAAGAATCTTTTTCATGGAGAATGGACATAGTAAAATACTTGATACAATGGGCTTCAAGAACAGCAAACAATATCAAAATTGTTTCATGAACTAACCTTCAGATAACTTCTATAACATAATCCACGTGTTAGATGTCCAGTTCTATGCTTAAAACATAGCAAACATGCATTTTGACTGAATATTGTTCAATAAACCATTCCTGGTGAATCATTTTCTGCATGACAGTGCAGCTCATTCAAATGAAGACAAACTCTTGAATTAAAGACCTCTTCCTTAAGTTGCAGGCATCCTGCCCAGTAATAGCACATTCATTGGCTACCATGGTACTTAATGTGATATTCATTGCAAAGTGTGGACTGAGTGAGGTATAATTAGAGATTGAACGTTAAAGAAGCATTATCAGATGTAAAGTTTGCCTATACATATCCAAGATTATTCAAAAAAAAGAACATGAATTCACTGGTGCAGTTGCACAAAATGCCAGCAAAAGCCAGAAGTACAGCTTACCTCTAAAAATATCAAGGATCTACAATAAATGCCCCTTTAAAGCCCATTCTATCAAGAATTTTGTAATCCACACTCTGCATGAAAAAACAAAGGATTAAAATGTTGTATTTGACACTACAAACAATGCAGGGTAAGTAATGGATTAAATATGATCACTTTTGGTGGACTATTGTTTTTAGTATCTCAAAGGCAGCAGCGATGAGAGGGATTTGCAACCAGAACACTAGGTATAATGAAGCAGCACTCCTCACTGCACCATCATATCACTCTCACTATGATTCAACAAGTGATAAATGTTATGTGAAACCTTTCTATTTTATGTAACCAAGTAACAATTATGTAGACTCCATTTAGTGTTTTAATAATGAATCCTCTACTTCTGAATTTTACATTACCCACAAAATTTTGTGTGCATTGATGGCCTGTATATTTTAGCTGTGAAGTGTGTGTAAAGTGATAAACGAAACGTCACTTGTTTGTCTGAAACCAGACAGAAAACCTTTACAGAGTGAGGGTGTGGTTATCTGCCACTACTACTAAGTAGTGAAATGCAATATGGTACTCTTCACAATGCTCTGTGCACTCAGATAGACATAAAGGAAAACAAATCAAGGCCCCTGCACTAAGCAGGGTAGACATTTTATAGAAAAAAGAAATTAGCAAAGAACATGATGAACTGTTTAAACTGCTTAGTTGCAGATTAAGTTGTCAGTTTCATTATGTGGATAGTAGCAGCTGGCAAATGTCAAACACTGTATTTACAGTATTATGATCCAGGACTATACATACGTAGTGCACCAAGTGGACTGGTGGCTAAAGAATCAAAGTTTAAACCACAAGGACAACAGTTCAGTCCATGCTTCTGGAAGGCTGTGTGACCCTGAGTTAGTCACTTCATCTGACATTGTTCCAAATGTAAAATGCATAAGTAACAACTGGACTACAGCTTTGTCCTTGTAAAGTACATTAGGATTGCATTCACTATAGAAAGGTGACATATAAAACTTAAGGTTGCATGTTTATTGGAAATGTTTGCAAACCTAACTACTCTAAAATTTGCAGGACGTGACAGGCAAGTCAAACAGTGAGACTGATATGTTAACTCAGCTGGGAGTCTTGTACCTTTTAGTTTGGTTTCTTAGCTAATCATACGTCTGTTGTGTATGGCTTTCAATTTGCAGCAATGATTCATTCATGCTCTTATCCAAATTAGGGTGCACATCAAACCAATGGGACATAGAAATCAATACAAAAATTGATCAAACCAGAAGACTGCTTTCAAGAAATTTCAAATCTAAAAAGAAATTAATTACCATGTTACACTGTCAAGCAAATTTCAAAACAATGGCTTTATTTATTAACACATTATCATAATAACAGTAATATAATGGAAATACAGTATATATGAGCATTTCTTGCTTACTAAGTGAAAACTTCTTTCATTGATTTCCAAAACTATTCAATGTACTCTGTCCACATTACAACAATTGCACTTCAATCTACTGATGCCATCACAATTGTGTTGATGTGCAAAGTATTTTTAACTGAATTTTTGGGTTGTGAATATACTCTGAATCTATGAAAAGAATGTTAACTTTTGAATGCACACAAAATGTCTTCTTGTTATAGCACGTGTAGGATGTTTGAAATGTTGGTGGGCAATAACAGATGAAAGTTTATTTATCGTTGTTAGGTGAATAGGTTTGACTGGCTTTGTTATGCTGAATGACCCATTTTTGTCAAAAGTGTTCCAATGGTCTGATGTTCTAATGCTTGTCAATTTTTTTTTTTACATTAATCACTCATAAAAGGTAAAATTAGAGAAGAACTGTTCTGATGCTTTGTATAAATGAAACTAAATCCTGACTCTTATTTTTAAATTATATTTTTCTAATCCAGTTGAAAAAACATTATACAGTATGTGGGAGATGGCCCAGACACATACAGGCAGACAGCGATGGTTCAACCCCCACACATTTATTATACATAATTTACTATTGACAGTGAAGGACCCAACCCCTTAAACTCCCTCAAAGTCCAGGTCTATCCAAATGCCTCACTCTTCAGGCCGCCTCCTTCTCTCCTCCAAGACCTTGTCTCCCTTCGCTCCCGACTCCAGCCATCGAATGGAGGGAGGCGGCTCCTTTTATTCCCACCTGGACGTGCTCCAGGTGCCTCCCGATTAGCTTCCGCCGGCACTCCCCAGTGTGACAGAAGTACCGGCTGCGCACCCAGAAGCACTCCGGGTGTCCCTGGTCTTCTCGCCCCATCTTATATATTGGAATGTCTGACACCTTATATTCCAAATCGTAACCTTAGATCCTCAAATGAGTGTCTGCTTAGAATTCCAAGAACAAAACTTAAAACAAGTGGTGAGGCGGCCTTCTGCTGTTATGAACCTAAAATCTGGAATAGCCTGCCAATAGGAATTCGCCAGGCTAATACAGTGGAGCACTTTAAAAAACTTCTGAAAACACATTACTTTTAACATGGCTTTCTGATAACTTCACCTTCATTTAATCCTGATACTCTGTATATGCAATTCATTATAATAACTATTCATGGTGGCTCTAAAATCTGTACTAACCCCTATTCTCTCTTCTGTTTCTTTTCCCGGTTTTCTGTGGTGGCAATCTGCACCATCACCACCTAATCAAAGCACCGTGATGTTCCTACATTGCTGGATTAAAATCCAGAAGTCTGCATGACCATCATCATCAAGTCCTTCCAAGAGAACCCTAAATACAAAGAGGATTGTTTCACTTATGTTAGGTAGAATGCCCCGAGGGGGCTGGACGGTCTCATGGCCTTGAAACCCTGCAGATTTTATTTTTTCTCTCCAGCCGTCTGGAGATTTTTCTTGTTTTTTCTGTCCTCCCTGGCCATCGGACCTTACTCTTATTCTATGTTAATTAGTGTTGTCTTATTCTAATTGTTAGTTTGTCTTTTATTTCTCTTTTCTTCATCATGTAAAGCACTTTCAGCTACATTATTTGTATGAAAATGTGCTATATACATAAATGTTGTTGTTGTTCTTCCCCCCAGCAATTCCGGGTGTGGCCGAATGCTTTCCCAGTGCCTCTGTGGATTTTCTGTATGCTGCGGTTATCCTCCCTCATTCCAAAGATGTGAAGTTTTGATTTATTGAAAAATAAATATTGATCAGTTATTAGGTATGGGGGTGTATGAGAGTGGCCACTGCAATAGAGTGGCTCCTGCCTTGTGCACAATGGTACTGGGAACGGCTCTAGTTGCTTGCTGGCCTAAACCAGAGTAAGCAGGGTTCCATCTATGCATATTTAATTATTGTTGATAGCAGATCTGTGTTTTAAAGTGACAACATTTGTGTTTTAAAGTGATCCTGGTCCATGTGTGGATCCCAATCCTCAGTGTTTCAGATGAGATAATACCAAGGTCCTGCCTCTCTATGGTCATAAAAGATACCTGGCCATCTTTCAAAAAGAGTAGGGTGTTTCCCAATGTCCTGGCTAAACTGCCAACCACAGCCTGGTCATTCTGGTCCCCTAATCATCCCTTGTCGCTTACTGGCTAACTACCTTTCTCACCGCTTCACCACATAATAGCTGATGTGTAATGAGTGTACTGGATCAAGAATGGCTGTCACATTACCCAGGTGAAGTCTGCAAATTGGTATTGGTTGAAGTGGTTCCCTATTATCTATGTACAGCACTTTGAGTAGCTAGAAAAATGCTATATAAATGTAATGAATTATTATTAACATCTGAAATGAGACTCAAATTTTTAAAATAAATTCTTATGAAAAAGCATGTTGGAAGGATGATCTCAAAACTTCAACTGTGAAGGCCTATTCCGCTCACTGCCAGAATAAACCTTGGGCCATATTAATGGACTCCAACCAGAAACTGCTCTTTTCTTTGGTCTGGCGGCCTCAACACACAACTGCAGTTTAACAATCAGTTCTACCCACAGTGGAGTACACTTATTAACCTGACTGCTACTCTTAAACACCTGGGGCCTCATGCATAATGCCGTGCGTAGAATTCACACTATAATATGGCGTAAGCACAAAAGTGGAAATGTGCTTACGCACAAAAAAATCCAGATGTATAAATCTGTGCATTCACCAACTTCCACGTTCTTCTGCTACATAAATCCCGGTCAGCGTGAAAAGTAACGCACATGCACGCACCTGTTGTCCCGCCCCATCTCCTCCCAGAATTACGCCTCTTTGAATATGCAAATCAATATAAATAGCCCTTAAGCGCAGCCTTCTGTGAAAAGACAATGGCAAAAGCACAGGGGGAAAATAGAAGAATTTCAGCAAATACCAAGTGGAGGCAAGAAAAAAAGTACTATTTGTTAGTTAAAAAAGTGGTATAAACAACAAAAGGAAGTTGATCGAGCGACACAGAGTGTCGGAGAAACTGGAAAGCTCAAAGTCACAAAGTCGCATAGTGCCCAAAATAAAAAATAAGTTATCAGATATCAAAGTCGCCGTGAAAAGGCAAGTCGTAGCCAACTGTCTGAAAGCTTATTAGAGTAATCTTTAAAATTTCCACTCTAATCACGTAGTTTATTTTGTCATTAAAGTAGAACATCATAAACTTCATCTTAAAATCGTTTCATTTACTAGTTTCTCAAATCCCATCGTAACTTAAGTAGCACATTAAATGCTTTGTTTTGTATTTGATCTTCTGTATGGTCTGTGTGTGAATCACTATGTGCTTCAGGGCTTTCTCTTCCTCCGACAGGACACAGACTCCATTACATTGTAGTATTACTGCTCTATGAATAATTAAAATACTGAGATGTATATTTGATATCACTTTCATGATGATAGGAGTTAAAGCATGTTATTAAACATGGGAACACAGTGGCACAGTGATTGTTCCTGCCTCACGCATGATGCTTGCTTGCCGTGCACGACCTTTGATGAAATAATTTACTGCAGCAGTACTGTCTCTTTCAAACGTACTAACCTCCAATTAATGTCCTTCCTTTTCTTTCTCCAAATATCCAATCGCCACACAATCAGCTCTGTAATAGACGTTAAGCCAACTGTAAGCTTAGAACGCTGATTCTTCAAAACTTTTAAGGAACATTGAAATATCTTTGTAGTATATGTTTAGAAGAATACAGCGCGAGGCAGGAACAATCCATGAATGGAGCGCCAGCTCCTTGCTAGTGCTGCGACACCGTGTGTGTTTATTTATTAATAATATAGATTATTCAAATTAAGTTAAAGTTTTATCTGTATAATATAATAAACATTTTGCTGCATTTCATCTTAAAAATGATATCGTCTTCATATGTAAATACACGCTTTATAAAGTGGCTCAGGTTGTGCATTATTATAACTGTAACACAAGTTTACAGTGAGGTAATTGGACTTATAAGTAGAAACAGTTCTACAAGGAGCACTTGATGGACTGATTGAGTGCATTTATAGTTATTAAGGTGAAACTTTTTCTGAACCGCGAGGTCCGTACAGGAAAGGCTCTAAAGCGTTTGCCGTATGAGAGCAGTTCAATAGACAGCATGGCTGAGGCAGCGTGTGCTTGATGCTGCATAACGATAATTCTCTTTCCGATCAGCTGCTGTACAGCTGTGATTCCCCACTCAGATACAGTGATATAAATACTCCGAGTGGTACAGTAAGAGTAATATGGAAAAAGATGATCCGCTGTGGCAACCCCTAACGGGAGCAGCTAAAAGAAGTAGAAGAAGGTGCAGTGAGAGTAACAACACTAAAGCAGCTATTGTATTTACAATAGTGTGACCATTCTGTAGACCATTATATTGTTACAGGTTAATTACAATCAGATGCATTAAACTAATAAACAATATGCAGTTAATTTCAGTGTATTTATAAAGCTGCGTCAGGGATGTGGATCTAAAAAAGAAAGGGTAACCACACAGGAACAGTAGCACTGCTTTGATGCTGGGTGCCGCTAGTCTGCAAAACCGTGAGCAGAACTTGCGTACGACAAGGTATGAGCTACCGTGTAAATGTGCGTGGCTTTATGCCAAGTTTAGTTGTTATACATCGCAATTTGAACGTGGAAACGTTCTTACGCAACATTTTTGTGCATACACACTGTTTATACATGAGGCCCTTGGTCTGTCAAACAACACACTTTCTGTACAGTACAGCATATTGTACGTTTATAAAGGATGCATTTTGAATTGATTTTATGTACTTATATTGACAGAATGATCATTTGCAGTTTCCTGGTTTATTTACTTTTTTTGTTTTAATATATTACGAATAGAACAATTACAAATAAGAACTTCAGTATACTGGTTATATTTACCAAATACATTTAGAGATGTAATACTAAATGACTGAATTTATGGTATAGAATAATTAACACTTTACCAAATGATAGTGAAGTAGAAACAACCAAAAATGAGTCTAGACTGGAGGAAGAAATCGCATGATGAAAATGTATTCTAGCCACAGTCTCTAGAGTTATATAGCAAGAAAGTGTAAATCTTGAACATAATTTAAGTTTAAATTAGTCTAGGGTAAAGCATAATACTCACAAACAAATCTCACTGAACCATACATTTTCTTGATGCAAATTAAACATTTCAGTTATGTACACTGTTGTGAAACTCACTATTACATGTTTGATTTAATTTGATCTTTAACCATTCTAAATCATTAATCTGAAAAAAATTCCCAGTAACCCATGTTTAATCATTGCTGAAACATGAATGATACAATTTTGTTATCATCTGGCAGCATTATAGCCAAGAGGAAATTAATTTGAGTCATTATGGGAAACCCCACTGCCATAAACTGCATCTGCTGAAGACCCTCAAATGGTTCAGGAGAGGCAGGCTAGAAACTGAAAGCGCAAAGGGTGATCTGAAAGAAGAAATACATGCTACCCTGGAAATAGTTTAGAGGCATTTTCCCCAAAAGCCCACACATATCTGTATTTTATTTAGGCCAGCTGATACAAAAATGTAATAATAAGCAACACAGTGGGCAATGTACAGGATGTGGGGTTACAGTTTATACAACAATTAAACAGCATGTGCCACTGTATTTGAGAAAACACTTCGGAAATAATTGAAGCTTTTGTGTTCATACAACTAAACACAATGACTTGTCTTGTAATCTTCCTGATAAGAATTCTGTGTAAAGGGTACATTGTTAATGAAGAACGATAAAATGTATTGTAAGCTACAAATGTGAATTACATTCAAGCTTCTCAGAAAAGGAAAATTTTTCCAGAGTAAAAATTCACATAATTTGCACAATAATAAAAACAAACAGCTAAATAACCTTCAATAATTACATAATTGTTGTTGATTACTATTTTGACCACTTATTTTGCTCCCAGTTTCACACAATTAACCATTCTTCAAATTAAATTAATTCATAATGACATTGTCTAATATGTCATCATAATCCCAAGATGGTGACTGGCGCAGATCCCAAGAACTATGAAGCAGCAATGCTAACCACTGCAACCTTGTGCCACCGATAAAGAGGACTTGTTGTGTAATAACCATAATATACCCAGTATTCGTTATTATAAGGTACTTTCTAAGAAATCTTCAGGCAAAACCGTTGGCTCCATTCATACCCAAATTAGACACAAAATTCTGTCTCCAAAGCCTAACTGTGTTAAAGAATGATTTAAAGGAAAATGCTCTATAAAACATTCTGCATGCTAGTCATTTTATAAGATAAATATTTGTGTTCTGGAAATTTAAAATAGAAAGCTTTTTCAAGATACTTAATACTTTTGGTTAAGTTATTATTGTAATGCAAAAAACACTTTGCAGAGATCTGTTTTAACTTTGACATAAGAGAGTTTTTTCTCTTGATCTGGGTTAAAAAAGACTAATTAAATCCACTGTGATTCAATGTTGTATAAAAAAAAATGCAAAAACTTCCAAGGGTGGGGGTACTTTTTATCGGTCAGACAGACAGACAGACAGACAGATATGCCTGCTACTATAAGAGATGCCCCTTCAGTCTCAGCTTTTAAACCTGGCTGAAGACTCACTACTTCAGTTTAGCATACCCTGACTAGAGCTGCTGATTAACTGTACAGACTGCATCTCTGTTGTTAGTCATTAGCACTGAAACATAAGTAACATGATAGTTAGAATTTGTTACTAACCCTCATCTATTCTGTTTCTTTTCTCGGTACTCAAATATGGCACTTGGTGCCACGGCCAACCTGCCAAATTGTTTTGCCTGCCCAAGGTAAAGTCATCCCTGATGGAGGATCACAGGAATTGTGGAGTATAGGGGTCTTTTCATCGGATTGGCTGGCCCTGGGCATGTTATGCTAAATGCAGTTTCAATGGTAAAGAACAACTGGTCAGTGCATCATCATGTGTTCGCCATTCTGTATTAATTTTATTATGCTTCAGTGAAGAATAATTCCTTCTCGTCACACTATTTTAAAGGGGTTAGATAAATTTCAGTATACTGGTAGTGTGAGGGAGTGTTTGTTCAATCACTGAGCACTATAAAAGCACCAGGACCCATTAAAAAGTTGAAACAAGCAGTAAACATTCATCATGATGTCAGTCAATAGAGTTAAACATTTCAGACTGAACTGTTTGATTAAATAGTTGGCAAGATTTTTCCTATCACCTGTATAAAATACAAGTTTGTTTTTTTTTTTAAAGCTTGGTTAATTTAATTGGTAAATTTGCAGAGTCTTGTAGAAAAATGTATTGTTAACGGTGTAGCTCATTAGAAAAATTTTATTTATAAAATTTTAAAAAATGTTATTTAGGACTAGCTAAGTAAAGCACATTGGTAAATTAAGTTTTTAACTATTACATTCCTTATCTGGCGAGATGTTGTTTTAGGTTCAAAGCCCCTGTGCTCCCTGAGAGCACATAGGTGTCCTCTGGGTAATCCAGTCTCCTCCCAAAGTCCAAAGTCATGTAGGGTGGTTGGATTAGCAGTGTTAATTTGGTCATTGTAAGAGTGCTTCCTGGCATCCTGTCTACACCGTTAACAATACATTTTTCTACAAGACTCTGCAAATTTACCAATTAAATTAACCAAGCTTTTAAAAAAAAACAAACTTGTATTTTATACAGGTGATAGGAAAAATCTTGACAACTATTTAATCAAACAGTTCAGTCTGAAATGTTTAACTCTATTGACTGACATCATGATGAATGTTTACTGCTTGTTTCAACCTTTTCATGGCTCCTGGTGCTTTTATAGTTCTCAGTGATTGAACAAACACATCCCTCACACTACCAGTAAACTGAAATTTATCTAACCCCTTTAAAATAGTGTGACGAGAAGGAATTATTCTTCACTGAAGCATAATAAAATTAATACAGAACGGCGAACACATGATGATGCACTGACCAGTTGTTCTTTACCATTGAAACTCCATTTAGCATACAGCACTGCTATAGCACTATATATACTCTCACCCAATTCCTTCACCCTTCATAACACCCGCAAAAATCGTCACATTCTTGTGCCACTCCTGTTGTTTTCATTTCAACATGTCTAGCGCTGCAGTCCCTTCACTTCAGAAACCGGTTTGTGTCATTCCCTCCACTCTCCCCGTTTATGTTATATGTCTTTGCTGTCTGACTTCACAGATTGACTGCTTAATAGGTTGTGATACAGGATATGGGGAATTCTTATTATTTTGTTTGTGCTACAGAAGTTAAACATTTCCATGAGGCATCATTGTTTTACATACTGCTGCAGATTTTCTCTGGGATGAATTTGACAATTTTAAAACACAACCATGTGAAGACCCATCACAGACATGACCAAAACCCAATTTTAGTCACATCTCATAGTTTAAGAAACACTGCTCTAGTGTATTGATTTAACTCTAGAACAGTAATGTAATGAACAGGATGCAAGTTAGACACTGCAGGAGGCAATTTTCTCTATTCTACCTATTTTGAAAATGGAATACTGATATTACCAAGGTGCAAAACAAAGGTGTTTGACAGGTTGAAAATGTGACGACTAAAGGTTAATTCAAAATATAAGGATTATACTGAAAAGCTTTTGAATTAGGCTAGGTCAGTATTGTCTTGCCTCTTCTAGAACTGCTTCCCACTAAAGAACAAATAGTTTTTATTCATGCTTAACCTCACTAGAAAAGTGAATTAATGATGTACCATAACTTAGAAAGTAGTCTGTCATTTGGTATCATTGATAAATATAACTGAGTGTCATCAGTCTGTCAATGAAAATGAACAGATTTAATAAATGACATGCCTAATGACTTCTTACAGTACAGAGTGAGAACATTCTGAGCACTGACTCCTGAGGAAAGCTTGAACTTGAAGGATGTACTATCACCAGATTTTTGTATATACTGAAAATGATTTGGTAAATATAACATAGACCAACTAAGAACAGTCAGACAGCCCAAGTACATTTTTCAAGCTTATGCAATACTGTAAAAAGTTATAGCTGCTTATTTGCATGAGATATTTTGTATCTTGCAAAAGTTTTTAAGATAAGACAGAGGATGTGAGATTACAGTTCACAGTAAATCATTAAGAATAAGTAGATTTGAAAAAATGGTGTAAAATTTTTAAGAATGAGATCTTTATTTCATTTGTAATAAAGCCTAACAATGGCCACTTTGAAGTAATAAAGGACAGTGCTATGCTGTTTAATAAATATTTACTGATTATTTTAAATGTGTTTGAGCTAAAAATCATTACTAATGTTTTGGCTTTATTTTAATTATTATGATAATTATTGTAATCTATATATATAATTCACTAAGGGCATGCAAGACAGAGAGTACAAGCAAGACAGAGAGCCACACCTGCCTACTCACAGAGCCCCGCCCTCCAACTCTAAGACCATGGGATACGCTCGACAGAGCCCCGCCCGCCAACTGTAACCCTCCTCCTGCGTCCACCGTCGCTCTCGAGGCATGTGCACTGCCTGCTTATGTGCCTGCACGCAATAGCTCACCAAACACAGCCTCAGTTGCTTTCGTCTGTGCTACAGTCCACACGAGAGAGACACACACGTATGCTACGCCGCGGGTTGGCTAGTTGTAATTAATGCAATAATTAATACCTATTTTAGGTACCAGAATATCTACTACATTTGCATTTAGATGTTATTTAAACTATAAGAAAGTCTCAATGATAATATTTACAGACGTGTATTCTAGGTTGTCCAGAAGATGTTACCAAGGCACAAATTAGTCAGTCAATTAAGCCACGAGCTACATGAACACATGTTATAGATGTTAAGCTCTTAATTTCCAGAAAATTTCAAAGTACATTAATGGAAAATATGGTAACAGGTAATTATATAGTAGTTATTGTGTAATTATGGACACTTAATGTAAAGTGTTACAGAAAATACGTATCATACAAGTGCAGTATGCAGTTAAATAACTCTTTATTTTTAAATCTCCATATAACATATTCACAACAGTCCCTGGCTCACAAAATGGGCAGGGAACTAAGGCAGTATGAAAAACACATTTTTGTTAATAACAGAATTAGAATGGGGGGACTATCATAGGAATATACAGAAGGGAAAGGTTATTGTTAGCTTTCTTATTTAATTATTCACTGCACATAATACATTTCATTAATTTGACATATTCTGTTAACTGCACAAGTTTATGTGATATGTTTGCCAAGTGGTATGCTTTAAATATTTTGTGGCTTGCCTTTATCTTTGCAAATTGTAACAAACCTGTAACAATTATTCAATAATTAGTCTCTGTTCTTGTTTTTCTCACCACACTAATGAGACACACTTAAAACACTTAAGGTTGAGTAACAATTTGTGACGATTCCTCTATATTTTAGAAGACAAAAGTGCATGGTGCATACTCAGTTGTAAACCACACTCATTTCTCTGGCCTGTAACCTGTATGTTTGCATGATCTTTTTATGAAATTCAAGCTGAGGTTACTGATTTTTAATATTTCCCAACCATACATACCAACAGCATGGATCTATAAGAAAGTAAAAAATTTGCTTCAGAAAAGATTTCTTACTGAAGTAACAGAGATATCATGGAATACATTTTTGCAATTTACTTTTTCTGTCTGAGCTATTCTAAAATTTATTTACATCTTACTTGGCAGTATGTCAAACACAGACCGCTCCTTTGAAGCTTTTTCTTCTTTTTCACATCATAATTACAAGTTGTTGTGCCAAGAACAGAAGCCAAGGAACTGCATGGAACCCCATGGTTCCAATATCATTCCTATTTAGACAGATTATAAAAAGCAGTAAGATAAAGGTCATATGTGAACCTAGTCCTTAATTTTTAGATAGCATTTCTAAATCATATAACATATACTGTAATATTTAAAAATTGTGACTCGTTTCTGAGGTTTTGGATTAAGTCTGAATTGTTGCACATTTTCTGGCTAAGTAATTTTTTTATTCTTATTTTGATACTAGTTTATCATTTAAACATTTATTGCTTTATTAAAGTAGATTAGCTAAACACAAATATGATTTTAAGTGATGTTTTACATTGGAGCTAAATTTTCAGCATAGACAATATTTTCTATGGATGACAATGTTAAAGCAGTCATAAAATTCAATGGCTAATCAAACTTAAAAATTATAAAACAAATAAGAAAAAAAATCACATGAAGTTCTATTAAGTATCTTTTGCAACAATTACAGCAGGGCAAACAAAATGCTACACATGCCAACATTAGCTAATACATTTAAATAAAGTTTTTACGATGATTTAAAAATGTAATCAATGTTTGCTATATAAGGCCAACAGAAATAAACTAACAGAATAAATCTATCCATTCATGCAATTTATGAAGTCACTTTATTTAACACAAACTCAGGAGCAACAGACATAATCCAGGACGTAAACCTAAAGAGAGGCAAGTCTATCATTGAGCACACATCTGCCATGAATAAAAAAGTGAAAAGCACACATCAAATTAAGCAAGGTAGAATTAATAACAAAAATTAACAGACAGCCTCTCTGGCACTGAGGTGAAAAGTTTACAAAAACTGTTACTATTAATTGTAGTAATTGTAGCAGTAGTATGCTATATGAGAGTGAGACATAGCCAACAAAAAATATACATGAAGCAAAGCTGGAAGGAATGGAGTGGAGAATGATCAGGTGGATGAGTATATTTGTCACACAGTGAGAGGAAGATGAATGCACAGTTGCTGAAGTAGAACAAATGTCACGAATAGCTGGGTGAAGTGGTGCATTGTGATGGGGTGAAGGGAATAACGCCCAGAGGAGGCCAACAATATGATTGTAAATGGCTGTGGATGACATATGAAAAATGCTTAGGACATTGGCAAAGTTTTGAAAAAGATCTGGGGCCTCATGTATAAACGGTGCGTACGCACAGAAATGTTGCGTAAGAACTTTTCCACGTTCAAATCGCGATGTATAAAACCTACACTTGGCGTAAAGCCACGCACTTTTCCACGGTACCTCATGCCTTGTCGTACGCAAGTTGTCCGCTCGGTTTTGCAGACTGGCGGCACCCAGCGTCAAAGCAGTGCTACTGTTCCTGTGTGGTTACTCATTATTTTCATGACGCGGCTTTATAAATACACAGAAACTAACAGCATATTGTTTATTAGTGTAACGCATCTGATTGTAATTAACTCTTAACAATATAATGGTCCAGGGAACAGCCATAGTATTCCAAATACCATAACTGCTTTAGCGTTGTTACTCTCACTGCACCTTCCTCTTCTTATTTTTCTTCTTCTTCTTTCAGCTGCTCCCGTTAGGAGTTGCCACAGCGGATCATCTTTTTCCATATTACTCTCACTGCATGACTCGGAGTATTTATATCACTGTATCTGAGTGTGAATCACAGCAGCAACTGATCGGAAAAAGAATTATCGGTATACAGCTTCAAGGACACGCTGTCTCAACCACTGCAAAACGTTTTAAAGCCTTTCCTGTACAGACCTCGCGGTTCAGAAACAGTTTAATCCCAAGAACTTTAAATGCACTCAATCAATTGCTCCTTGTAGAACTGTTTGTACTTATAAGTACAATCACCCCACTATGAAGATATTTCAATGTTCTTTAAACGTTTTGAAGAATCGGCGCTAAGCTTACAGGTGGCTCAACTTCTATTACAGAGCTGATTGTGTGGCGATCGGTTACTTAGGGAAAGAAAAGCACTGACTGCAGTGACGGCCACGCCAATATATATTGAATATAAAACAGAAAGAGAAAATAACAACATAGCTAAAAACGCAGCAATATATTTCGGCAAACGTTAAATGCTTGTGTCATGAGCACCCTGAGTACTGCTGCAATAAATTATTTAACGAAGTGAAACACATGTTTAATAACGTGCTTTAACTCCTATCATCATGAAAATGACATCACGTATACATCTCAGTATTTTAGTTATTCAGAGAGCTGTAATATCACGAATGTAATGGGCTCTGTGTCCAGTTGGAGGAAGAGAGCCGGTTTAAGAAGCAAGTAGTGATTCACACACATAGAGCACATAGAAGATCAAATACAAAACAAAGCATTTAACGTGCTACTTTAATTACGATGTGATTTGAGAAACTGGTTAATTAAACGATTTTAAGATGAAGTTTATGATGTTCTACTTTAATGACAAAATAAACTACGTGATTAAAGTGGAAATGTCAAGATTGAAGTTGACATTTCGTGCTTTTTCCCCACCGTGTGCCTTTTTTCTCTGTACCCTAATAAGCTTTCATATGACAGTGACATCAGACAGTGGGCTTACAACTCGGCTTCTCACGGCGACTTTGATATGTGACTTCTTTTTTATTTCCGGCACTGTGCGATTTTGTGAATGTGAGCTTTCAAGTTTCTCCAACACGCTATGTCACTCGATCAACTTCCTTTTGTTGATTATACCACGGTTTATTTGAACAAATAGTATGTTTTTCCTTTGCCTCCACTTGGTATTCGCTAAAATTCTTATATTTTCCCCCGTGCTTTTCCCATTGTCTTTTCACAGAAGGCTGAGCTTAAGGGCGATTTATATTGATTTGCATATTCAAAGAGGCGTAATTCTGGGAGGAGTTGGGGCGTTATATAATGCACGTGCTCGAGCGTTAGTTTTCACGCTGATCGGGATTTATGTAGCGGAAGAACGTGGAAGTTGGAGTACGCACAGATTCCTGCATCTGGATTTTTCTGTGCGTAAGCACATTTCGGCTTTTGTGCTTACGCCATGTTATAGTGCGAGTTTTACGCACAGCGTTATACATGAGGCCCCTGGTGTTCAACTATCCAACCCAAGTGTACCCCAAATATGACCTTTAAGCCATAATATAATGAAGATGGTAACTGGAAAACACCCACTAAGCTGTTCTAGTCAGATGATGACCCTTCTCCTTCAACAGATGATAAAAGGCAACATCCTTATATATAATTTGATACTATCCGTATGTATGGTGTTCGCGTCAATACCCCGTATGTATGGTGTTCGTGTCAATACCTCGACACAATACAAGTTAGAACCATGCAGTGGGACTCTGCCTCAGTAGTTAGAACATAACGTGGCGCACGCGGACACAGTACTGCATAATTGGCTAAGAATGTTCGAATGCTTCAGTGACGTCACTGGACGGCCGAGTATTGTAAGATGGTGTTGGTTCGAGCAGATAACAGTAAATTCGTTTGGTTTTTGGAACGTTGGTTTGGTGGGGTGTACTTTTCAGGACTAACATCGTCGACTGACTTAAACCCTTCGACAGCTCCGGAACCGTAAGTAATTTAGAACATATCGGCATTTACTTGGTAAGTCAAAATCTATCGTTGGGCAGTTCGGTTTTGGCATCCGTCCTTCTGACATCTATTTGCAAACTGAGTAATGACAGCTGGGTATTAAAAATGGTCATTGTTTAAATTTTATCCTACCTCAGCTAAAATGACCATGCCAACATAATTATTACTCCGACTCTGATTAGAGTCGTAAAATACGGTTTGTTTCGAAAATTTGTTTGCTGGAAAAAAATCAAATGAGGTGCGCCAAAGAGCTGAGTTCACATCTCGCTGCCCCGTTTAAGCAGGAAACTCTTCATTACATCGGCCGAAAAGGTCTACTTTAAGCACAAATCAGTGCCATTATAACAAAATCATTTCACGGACTTAAAAAAACAAATAATTCTTTGCAGAGAAAGTATGGATTTCACAAACATACAATTTGTAGCCCAATTCAATCTGGCTCCCAGTCGCTAGTTTAATATAAAAAGACATTTAGACACTTAAACTCCCATTAACAAGATACTGGTATTGTTAGCTGTGGGTTATGAAACAGAATAAAAAAATGTGTATACAGTTAATTAATTCCAATGCAAACTATGATTCACTGATTACCTGACCCAAAGAAAACATGCACACTCACAACAGTCTATATTTTATGCCAGATTATCAAAAAAGATGACCAGAATTTCAGTGCTTAATATAGAATTATGTTTAAAATATAACAAATTTTATTTAGTAAAATCTGTTGATTTTTTTACACCTTTCTCAGACAAGATTAGTGTCTCAGTGACTGATGATAAGTGTTACCAGTTGCACTGCACCTAATGTCAAGCGAACAACCAATCCAGCCCAATGTGTGCACAAAATGTAACACAAATGAACACAAGCCATGTCACACTGAAAAGGATCACAAAGTAATACTCCTTGCACATTAATATGCATTGTGCATAAATATTTGTTATTATTTCCTTTCAAAACTCATTTGGAGTAGTATTTGATTGTAGAGTAGATGGTGCTCATAATGGAGGCATATTAGAGCATCTGAGCAAGTTTTACAATTTCCTGCACATTAAAAAAAAGTTAAATTGTCCTTTTAAGCATTTAAAGAACGTTTTCAATTGTAAATCCTCCCCATCCTTTCAGTCATTTAAAACCAGCAGCCTTATGACCTTCACTGTTTAATTTATTAGATTTACTTATACATAATGTTTAAACCTTTGTGCTTTCCTAACCATTTTTTTACATTAAAGTATAATATTGCTAATTACAGTATATCTCCCACACCTTTTAATTCCCCATTCTCTGGCACTAATTAATGTGAAAAACATGAATGAAACCAGTATAAATTTAAACTTTTCTGTAAATCTTTTTATAAATGAGTGTCAATAAGCAGAGAAGGTAAAATAAAATGTTCATATTCAATTCCATGAACACTAAAACTTAGTGGTTTGTTAGTGTCAAGAATACTGGTTTACACTCATCACTAACCTAGTACAAGAGGCTTAAGTTACGATTACTAAAAATGTAGAGAAGTTTAAACAATTTGCAGAACATCAGCAAACAACAAATAAAGATTTGTTATGATATGCATGTTTGCCTTCAAACCAACAAAATTCAAGCTTTGAATGTTAAATGTGTATTATGTGGCTACAATTAAATAGAGCAAACCTTGCATAAGATACTAATGAAATTGCATGTCCTAAACAGAAAAGAAGTACTTTTCATCAAGCATTATGCTAACATTTGTATCTATGATGTAATGCTTGCAACAAATAATAACATTACTTAAGAGAAAATAATTATACAATTGTTACTACGAGGCAACCATAACAATCTCATTAAAAACTATGATTTGAGGCTGATTGCTCCACAAATTCCCTTACTGCAGTTTCTGCTTTCCACAGCAAGCCTTAGGCCTAATTTGCATCTGTGTGTGCAGAAATACACTTTAATGCAGATCCTTTTTCCATGCACTTTTTGGTCACAGATTTGCCGCACCCATTAACTCACCTAGGATAAAGCATTTTTTAGATGCTAAATCTGCATGGTTCTGCCTTTCATAATATGTTTAAATAAAGTTCTCTAGTGAAAAAAGTTTTAAAAAATCACCGGAGACTCTTCTAGTCACATGCCAACATTTTCTTGAGTCACTAAATGTGTGTTGTGGGGTTCTGGTAGTATGATGTCCACTTTTCCAGTTGTTATGGCAGTTACAGTAATTGTGTTCCAAAATACAGGGTGAAGACAGGGACGATACTGGGTACATTCCTTCACAATGAATTAAGATTACAAGTGCTCAATAGAAATCAGGAAAACACGAAAGGATGATTGCAAGGAAACAACAAGAGATGGACTTCTCAAGAAAAAACACTAATGTGTACAATGATGGTTTTTTGTGCATCATCATTAGGTAATAATGCAGGATGTCATATTTCTTAATAAGGTACAGCAACCCTCCATAAAGATTTTAATCATAGTTATAAAATATGACTAGTTTTACTGGTGTGCAGCAGATTAACTGGGTGAGGGATATAATACAGAGGTGTGAAAGTGGCTTTTAGGGATCAGTCTCATTTTCTCACGCTCATTACTTACACCACATTTTTTGCGGGGTCCATCTTCTGCACATCTAATCCTCTTCTATCACAGTATACTTCTTTATCCAGTCATTCACAATTTGTTTTACCTCATCACATGGCCTCTATACCAGTCCTGTCTCTCGTATGCCTGATCATTCTCATCTTCTTTCAGAGTTACCTTCCATTTCCATCTTTAGCCACATTTTACTCCCTATACACTAAGCACGCTTTCTTAAACTTTTAAAAGAGTCTCTTTGACATTGAGGAAAAAGTCACAGTGTAAGACAGCTCAAAGATCTGCTGAGTTTGCATTAGAGATTTGCATTCTGGCAGTAATCCTGCCTAACCTGACTTTATTCTCTGCAGTGTGGGACATAATTTTAATACTGGGGGCAGGAGCGAATGCTTCAGGAATAAATGCAGAACTAAAATACAGCAATCTGAGTCTGTAAACATTTTTTTTTTGCTGCATAAATCTGAATTATTAATTTTTAAGATACCCTTCACAGATTTAAGCAGTGTGTGCCAACACAGTAGAACATGCTTGTATTACACTGGATTTTGTACCCAGAATAATGTGTAAAGCAGCTGGAAAGGAGTGTTGCCTACTATGAAAAGAGCTCTTAAAATAACAAAAGGAAAATCAAATATATGACTGTTGTTTTTCACTGTCACTGATGAGGAAGTAAACAATGTCTAAAAGGAAATTAAAAAGTTTTAGCAACATAATAAATAGATTTAAGTCTGGAAGTCATGCACCATTCTTGAACAAACAAAACTGGCATTCACAACACATAAAAATGTAACCCCAAAAAAAAAAAATTTTTTTTCAAGAATATTTTAATTATCAGCATATTCCATCATAGTAGCGAAGCTGTGTTTGGATTTATGCAAGAACTAACTTATGTAAAGGAGCCTGGATTTCAGTGAGACATGCAACCTATTTAATACATAATTTTAATATTACAAATAAGAACAAGCAGCTTCTGTGCTCATGTGAGAAAGACTGTAAAGAAAACTATTGAACAAGAGTGGATGCTGCCCTAAAAAGGTCAGTCCTTTGTAGCATCACTACCCATGTGTAAAACATTACCTAAATGATTTTCTGATATTCTCCAGAAAATCTCTGCCATTATTAAGCTTACCCTTATTACATCAGCATCCAATGACTCCCTCAAACAAAAGAACCTTCCATTAATTTCTACACCACAAAAGTATCTCCGAACACCTTTAATGTACAGTTTACATGCCATGCACTTAACACTTCAATCATACCCTGTGTTCTAGCTTTTACATTTTTACATCAACTTAGGTTTTACTACATTCACCACCAGGCTCTTCACTACCATGCCAAATTTCCATTCCTGTATAATCTCCTTAAGTTTTAGTTTAGTTTTCAGTTCATCTAATCAATACAAAATAATTTTCATAAAAGAACTGCCATTTCTGTTCCTTCTATATATTCCATTTTAAATTTATAACTTTTATTTTATTCTCCACTCTTGTTTCCTCAAGTTACACTGACATTATTACATTAATTAACACCCTGCTTTCTCAAAATCCACCTTACTATATTTCAAAGTAAATTTAAAAAAACAAATAAAAATGAGCCCTAGTAAAATATATTCTTTCTTGATGACTGTTAAATTTGTTTAGATCTCTGACTGTACAGCTAAAAAAATCTCTATTGCTATGAGTAAAATATCTCGTTGAATGAGATGAAAGCAAATATACTCATCTCAAGTGGGGGTTGTCATTTATTAAATTTACTCTTGCATAGTGCAGTTCTCAACAAACAAGCTTAAAGTGACAAAAGAACAGTAAGATAATACTCCATTCAACTTGGAGATGCAACTCTCAGGCATTAATAAATTAATAAAAGTTTATGTTTTAGGGTCATTCTACTCATAGTTACTTAAAATGATTGCACTGGTGATTATTTAAAATAAGAACGATGACAGAAAAAGGAAAATGGAAAGCTGCAGTTGATACTATTCCTGTTAAAAATAGACCTCTATGAACTTAAGACTGATTTATAATTCTGCGTCAAGCCTACACCGTAGCATTGTACCATATTGTAGGCATATGCCTGAGTGCTAGTTGGCAGTGTTTGTAGTATACATGAAGAGAATGACCTATTAAAATGCGGGCAGTTTTTGCCCTCCAGGATGACCACTCGTCTTGCTATATATTTTCTTCTGTAGGCAAACATATTTGTACTTTACATTATTCACTCTTTCTCATATATTCACTGACTTCCAAACCAATGTTAGCCGATATTATACACCATAAACTGTCTTGGTAGTGTTGTGATGAAGTATTATATAAATGTGTGTATAGTTCCTAACTACTTCAACCATTCTTTTCCCAATCTGCTCTATGTTTACTTCAGAATGCAGGAAGACAAACAGAAACATGTTTCAGGAAATATGTAGTTACCAAACTAGCCAATCAGAGTCATAGGCATCCACGTTGACGAAATGTATAGTCAAATTTTTCATGGATTAATGCATCAGGCTATGCTGTAGCCAAGCCTTTGTAAATCATCCATTACAGCGCTTGGGAAAAGATAAAATCAAAGTCTATCAAAACCAGGTTGAGAAGTACATCATTAACAATAATATAAGGTCATAACACAATGCATTTCCTCAGGTTTTAGTTTATTTTACTTAATGTGCTTTTTCCCTTAAAGAATCTTCAATCAAAATGCATAAAGGCTACAAAAAATTCAAACAAACCAAACATGAAAATAATGTAGGCATGTATAAGTGAAGAATTCATCCATCATCCAACCCGCTATAGCCTAACTACAGGGTCACGGGGGTCTGCTGGAGCCAATCCCAGCCAACACAGGGAGCAAGACAGGAAACAAACCCCAGGCAGGGCGTCAACCCACTGCAGGGCACACACACACATACCAAGCACACACCAGGGACAGTTTAGGATTGCCAATGCACCTAACCTGCATGTCTTTGGACTGTGGGAGGAAACCGGAATACCCGGAGGAAACCCACGTAGACACAGGGAGAACATGCAAACTCCACACAGGGAGGACCTGGGAAGTGAACCCAGGTCTCCTAACTAAGAGGCAGCAGCGCTACTCACAGCACCACCATGCCGCCCCAAGTGAAGCATATAATCAGTAAATATGTGTTAATCCACGTGAAATCAACAGAGGCCTCCTCACTAACCATCTCCAAATTATGTTGTAGGACCCCAAAACTAGTTTGCCAAATTTAAACTTGTATGTTCATTTTTTTCTAAGATGAGTAGGGTTCAAGTTATCAATTTCATATTTTGTTTGTTTACTAATTAAACCATGCTCTTTCCAAAGGTACAAATTTTTATGGTAGACTTTATTACAGCAAAAATAGGGCCACACATTCTTTTTTATGGCTTCCATATCTCAGAAACTAACGAACATGCAAGCCTAAAAGTTTGCATGCTAGTTAGTGAGTGTAATGAAATTATTTTCAACAGGTATGAAGCAAACCAAGATGGTCAATTGGGAAATCTGTTTATCTGACACAGATTTACTTGTATATGAGAAAAATGGGAAACTGTGACCTACATTTACCACTTTCAAAATATATGTCAATACTACTATTGAGTTGTAACTTTGCAATTTACTTATAGTTAGCAATTACTATGAATTTAAAACAAAAGTCAGTCTCATTGAAAGCTACAATAACAATTGCACTACAATGTAATCAGTAATATACTGTACATTATAAATAACAAATGGAGATTTCAGATTTTACACATGAAGAAGTATCTCAGAGAAACATTATTAGATTTATGCTTGTTGAGCACAGCTATAAGACTTACACTCTGTTATGCTACTAATCAATGAAATAATGATATATTTCCAAAGCAAATTACTTTTAAATTGTACCACCGTATTCTACAGAGTTTTAGGAGTATTTGTAAATGTATAGTGACTGAAATAGAAAATAAAAAGCAGCAAAAGACTAAAGCATAATTAAATTACTTCCTTTTCCTTCCAATAAAGAATCTGACAAGTCTGTGGAATTTATTAAATGTAAATCTTTTGCAGTCTTGTGACCCTTTTTATACACATATAAAAACCAGAGCCGGTTAGATAACACTGCCTTGTTGTGCAAGGATAATAAATATCCTGTAATGGAATGAAAGCTTATAAAGAGCATACTTATAAGAAGTGGATTCTCAATGAATAAAGTCACATGAAGGAAATTTTCAGAAAGAACATAGTCATAGGAAGTACATGCCAATAACAAAGATGTATTCAGTAATAAAAACTAACCCAGCCAACCCGCAGCGTACCTTACGCTGCATAATCAGGCCAGTTTTTAAATGATTTTTAAGCACAGGGAGAAAATTAACATTTGAAAAATCGGTAATGTAATAAATCAGCAAGAAAAGCAACATTGTAACAATGCACGGAACGAACCAACACACAATTGTCCATGCATCGCTCAGGCGCGGAGGGTGGAACGGGAGGTGAGGAGAAGGACGTCCACTCCACTCCCTCCGTCATGTTAGTCTGCTGATTTCTCGTCCAGTATGCACTGCCTGCTCATGTGCCTACCTCCAACTCGTCACTCGAATCGTTGTCGTCTTTGCACAGTCCAGATGCACCTGTGACTCACGTAGACTTTTCATTGCTCTGTGCGGTTTTGGCTGCCTTTCTATATATAATCAACCAAGACACCCGACCACGGTAGAAGCGAGGTGGGAGGGGGGTGTGTACAAAGTGCAGGAGCATCTAAGAAAACGCATGTTTGTCGTGGAAGCGAATTGCTGTATGTAGCATGTAAAACAGTTTGCTATGGTGCACACGGTCGTGCGTCGTAACCGAAAACTCTGTTTTTAAAGACTGCTTACTTCATTGTGTATATGACTGTAGGTGAATGAAAAGATGTAACTCTGGAGAGGGCAACATACAATAAAGCGTTTTACACGCTGCATACAGCGATTCACATTCGCGACAAATTGTTTTACACGCTGCATACAGCGAATTACATCCGCGACAAATATGAATCTTCTCAGATGGTGCTGTCACGTCCACCCACGCTCTTGAAGCACACACACTGTCTGGTCATGTGCCCGCTTGCAAGAGCAACTAACAGAGACCCGCCCACCAACTGTAAGACCATGGGATACCCCTCGCAAACTGCTCTACACGCCGCATACAGCAATTCACATCTGCGACAAACCAACTGTTTTACACGCTGCATACATCGATTCACATCCGCGACAAACAAACTGTTTTACACGCCGCATACAGCGATTTACATCCGTGACAAACGTGCCTCTTCTTAGATAGTCCTGCTGCGTCGTGTGGTGCCTCTGTGTGAACCGGTCAGGCACAGAGAAGGTCAGCTGCTGAGAGAGCGTCTCGACTGTTGCAGGGCCTGCATTGGTGAAGCAGGTGAGACGGTAATGAAACAGAGGCACAGGGCTTATTGGTTTTTAAAGACTGCTTCCTTCATTGTGTTTTAACATCAGTTTTAAAGGATTGTTTTAAGGATCCCATGGGATACCTCTCGCAAACTGTTTCACACGCTGCATATAGTGATTCACTTCCCCGAGAAACATGCCTCTATGAACAGTCAACGTGGCTCAATGTGGACTCTACGACAGACGAACACAAATGACGCCGTTTTTCTTGTGTCGTCGCGTCCGAGTTGGTGGGCGTGGTTCTGCGAGTTGTCGTCATATCCAATGGTCTTAGAGTTGGTGGGCATGGCTCCTTCCTGCCTGCGCCATGGCCGTCTTACTTGTCAGCGGCTTAGTGAATCCACGCCCCTTGTGGCGTGCTTTCCATGGGTGTCTTACCTTAGTGAATTATATATATATATATATATGATACTGAGTAAACTGACTTTTACCAGAAATCATTTTCACCTTTGTATCTCTAAACTCCTACTCACAGCTATAGAGCTAAAAGTTGTACTTTTGTTTGGTAGTGGCAAACTTGCCACTTGAGAGTCTGGTAGATCTTCAACAGGATGTATTTCTCATTCAATCTGAGGTATGTGGGGTACATTGAACCCAAGCAAGCTATGTTCCATGACTCCATAGCAGAGGCAGGTGCCTGTCATGGTAGTATTCCCTAAACCCAGTGGTAGAACCCAGCAGTAAATGGAGCCATCAGACAGAAGAAGATGGCCTTTTGAGGTTAGTTAGCTTGCGGGACCCCAGAGGCGGGAGACAGGTACCAACAGACCAAACAGAATGTGGCAATTGGCACTTATGGTAGCAAAAACTCAGGTAAGAGGGGAGTTCGGTGAGGCCATGGAATATGACTTCCATCCATCCTAGTAGCATATCTGGCAAACTGTCAAGTGACTCAGGAGGAAGCAGCAGTGCTTCACCAATGTAGTTTATAGCAGAAATGGAGTGCTACTGACCTTACCCATTTATAGTTGGGAGATCACTTCGAGAACCTCCCACCAACAAGCCATCCTTTGAAAAAGGACTCAGTAGAGGATTTACCCATCATTGGAGCTAAAATTACTGAGATGGTCAAAAAACTCCTTGGTGGCAAGGCTCCAGGGGAGGATGATATTTTTCCAGAGTTCTTAAAGGCTTAGGATATTGCTGGGCTGTCCTAGTTTACATGCTTCTTCAACATTGCGTGGAGGTCAAAGACAGTGCTTTTGGTGGGTCGGTGGACCCCATCTTTAAGAAAGGAAACCAGAGGGTATATTCCAACATTAGGGGGATCACACTCCTCAGCCTTCCTGAGGCGGCCTTTTCAAGATACTGGAAAGAAGGATTCATCAGTTGGTCAAGCCTCAGGCTCAGGGGAAACAATACAGATTCCATCCTGGGCACAGAGCATTTGACTAGCTTTTCACCCACACAAGATTTTTAGAGGGTTATAGCAGTCTACGTGTATTTTGTGTACTTGGAAAAGACATGTGATCATGTCCTTCAAGATATCCTGTGAGGGATGCTTCAAGAGTATTAGATCCCAGGCCAGCTCTTGCAGGATATTGGTACCTGTACAACCAGAATGAAATCTTGGTTCACATTACCAGTTGTCAGATATTTCCTTTGGGTGTGGGACTCAACTAGGGCTGCCCTTTGTCACCAATTGTGTTCATAATTTTTATGGACAGGATTTCTAGGCTTAGTCAAGGAGGTCCAGATTGGTAGCCTCAGGATCGCATCTCTGCTTTTTTCAGCTAATATCGTCCTTTCCGCTTCACCAGGCTATAACATTAGACACACACTGGGTCAGCAGTAGGTGTGTGTGAATCAGGGGAGGGTGCAGGGGTGAGAATCAGCAGCCCCAAGTCTAAGGTCATGTTTCCCTACCAGAAAAGGTCAGTATGCACTCTCCAGGTTGGAGATGAGGTGCTGCCTCAAGAAGAGTTTAAGTTGTTTGTGAGTTATGGAAGAAGGGAGCTGGAGACCGAGAGCTGGATTGGAGCAGTGGATGTTGTACCTGCCACCATGGGAAGGTGTTTTGTGCCTATCCAACCAGAAGAATACCTTGGGGCAGACCCAAGACACACTAGATAAATTATATCTCTTGGCTGGCCTAGCAACACCTTAGCATCCCCATGGAGAAAATGGAGTAGGTGGCTGGGAAAAGGAAGGTCTGGTTATCACTGTTTAGACTGCTGCCCCCCATGACCCAAATCTGGATAAGCCTCAGATAATGGATGGATGGACGCTGACCATTCTTGCTTTTCATATTATACACCATTCTAAACATTAAACTGGGTAAAAAAGTTTTACATTTCTTTTATAATATAACTTGTCTTCCAAACTTTGAAAGTACATCAGATTATAATGTTTCAAATCTAGAAAAATGACATCGCTGTTTGTTATTTTGACAATTTTCAGTGAAACAAAAAAAAAAAAAAACAAAAACAAAAAAAACATACGATTTTCATGCCCTGCTAGACCAGTACACCAAGGATTTTCAACCAGTTGCTTTTCTGGATTGGTTAGACACTCAACAAATGGCACAAGGAAAAACAATTCAGTTCAGCTAACAGTTAGAAAGTTTAAAAGCTATATTTGGGTGTTGCCCTAAATGAAAAAGCAAAGTTTACAGCTTTTGTGCTAGACCAAGTAGATGATGGGCATAAAAATCAGATAGATACCTACTGCCAAACAATTGTCAAATGAGCGAAGGAGAAGAAATCTAGTACAATCACAATAATTCTTCAATTGAACAAAGAAAGGTTCAGCAGAGCTCTTGATAGAAGCTGCACTACAAGACTGGTGCAATTCACTATCATCCTAAGCAGGCGGCATGCACAAGAGTGTGGATGCTGATCCCAAATGAGTAGGAATCAGTATAGGAGCAATGACAGAGCAGAACTAAAGGAGACAAATGATTCATTTTTCTTCACCAAACAAGATAATAAGAATAAGAATGGGAAAGGTAAAGGAAACAAACTGGATGCAAAATCCATGAAGATGGGTCAGAATGTCAGAACTATCTAAACTCATAAACACTAGCATTTACAAAGCAAGAAAGTAGCATTACTCCAATGAATGAAAACTCACCACCTCTCTTCATTTCCTTTGTACTTCCCATCAAATGAATGAAGCATGTCCAATGTATGCAGGCAAAAGACTTTAATGGAAGGTGACAAGGGCAAATCACACATCAAAAAGAGGGGCTGGGGCCCAGCCAAGGGCATTGATTGTGACACCAAAAGATAAATCTTAAGCTAATGGCCACAAAATTGCTCTTTTAAAATTTACAACAAATCTTTAAATTACAGCTAAAAGCTTGCCTGAACCAAAAATATTAGTCTTCAGCAGATGTTAAAGAAAACTGAAAAAAATATCAATAACATTTCAACTAATGGACCAAGAATGCTTAAACACAGAATTTCACCTACACAAGACATTGCCTCTTTACAATCCTGTATCTCATGATATGCCAGATTAGACCGTGTAAAGTAATCATGAGCTTGAAACACATTACCATATTATTCCTGTGTTAGCTGTGAACACAGAAGTAAATATATACTGTAGAATAAGGTTAGTCTTTAGTATGAAAAAGAGGTATCTCATGACATAACATTATAGAGAATATGATGATTTCTGTCTAGTAGTACCAACTCACTACAGCTATGTGCCTAACACTACACAAAGTGTGTGAAAGAGAAACAGACTATTGTGACCCATAAATTGGCTACTCTGAAATCTCATAAACTTGTTTTGCAGTATAAGGGTTAGTGTATAATGAAGTAAACATCCATCCATTATCTAACCCACTATATCCTAACTACAGGGTCATGGGGCTCTGCTGGAGCCAATCCCAGCCAACACGGGGCAGCAAGGCAGGAAATAAACCCCAGGCAGGGCGCCAGCCCACCACAGGGCACACACACACACAATCGGGACAATTTAGAATCGCCAATGCACCTAACCTGCATGTCTTTGGACTGTGGGAGGACCTGGGAAGCGAACCCAGGTCTCCTAACTGCGAGGCAGCAGTGCTACCCACTGCGCCACCATGCTGTATTGAAGTAAACAATTGATTTCAAAACTAGGATATAATAGTTGAAACATAAATGTGACTATTAAATAACATGAAAGATATGTCATGAAAATGGATGGATAGAGAGCTTGAAAGCGCACAAAATGTACAAAATATAAATGCCTATATTTTGAATTTTGGTTTTACTATTTCTTGGCTGTCTTTTGTTTTCTCATATATGTATATACTGTAAGTTGAACTTCCATGATTGCCCAAATGAGAGTAAATTTCTGTTACTCAAAAGATAAGTTTAGTATTTTTAATGTCAAAAATATTTCTTAATCAGGTTAGCCACATGACATTGAGATTTAAAATGAGTGTTTTTATAATTTCTTTTTTTTTTTATTTTATTGATTTTTTAAAAATCAAATAAATTCCACAGAAATAAATCAAGTGTTACAAAAATAATTCTAAACTAGCCTGTTCTTCCCTTTTATAATGGAGGTGAAAGTAATGAGGTTCCATTATGAAAACAAAAGCCTTAAAATTGACATCCACTTTGAAGCAAAAGATTTGATTTAAAAAAAAAAAAAAAACATGCTTCCTGTAATTCTGAGTAGTACTTATAACAACAAAAATAAACTGGAAATAATACAATTATTTGGTACTATATTCTGGAGGTCAGGATACATTTTCTTTTTTCTTGTGTGTGGGTGTCTCGGGTGGAGTTTTGATGCACAATGAAAGACTAAACACCAATCTCCATTGTCCAGATTTCCAAAGCTTTGTATCTAAACTTCAAAGAGGTTAGGTGGTACCCTACTTTAATCAAGTGTTGTGACTCCAGCCACAACACTCTTCAATTGATGGGACAGCAGTGGTGGCCAGCTCAATGTCCCTCTCTTCTTGGTCTCCATCTCATCTCCTCCTATTGTACCAAAGCCAACAGGAGGCTCTGTGTGCTGATTCTCCAAAGCTCTGGCCACTGTTCTTCTGTACTGCCATCTTACTCCCATCTTGGTCAGTAGACTCTGCACTGATTGTAAAATGATTTTTCTTCCCTTCAGTTAACCAGATAACCAAATTTAGCCTCAGGGTATAGAACTGGACAGAGCTTCCCTCCCAGGTCAACATTTATCTCCCACTCACTAGTCAAATGAAGTAGGGTGTGGCTGAGTTTCAGGCTCAAACATTTCCTGCTTTCTTAAAAAAAGTTGTTGCTGTGGGATGAATTTGCTTTGGCTTGATGTTTCTTCCTCCTATTCTGTTCCAAAATATTTGAAAGCATCAACAGTACCTTGTCACAGTGCCATCAGTACCTGCCTTGGACTAGTAAAGTCTTATGACCTGACAATGTGTGTAACATGGTTCCTATCCTATCACACAGCTGCCACAGTGAGTCCTCCCTCATCCCCCACCTGTGGAAGTTCACTGGTGTAGGGAGGGTGTCATATACTGCTCTTAGCAGTAAGGATATATGGAATGGCTCCAGCCTCTACAGATTAATCTAAGTGATGGTTCTTTTAGAATTGTCACACTTTGTCCAGGCTGCTTGTGTCCCTAGTTTGAGAGCTTTTGCTCTCCTCTCTTCATCCTCCAGGTTCCACATTTCTGCTTGGATCATGGTTCTTTGCGCTCTTGGATTTGCCTTTGCACGCCGTTGGAAGTTGGATGACCCAAAGCAAAGTCTCCCAATGCAAGGCATTCCAATTACATCTCTTGTCCTCTGCGCCATCCTCCCCACTCATGCTGTAATGCTGGCCGTCTTAACATGATCATCCAAGGACTCCCAGTTAATCATAATAAGCCTGTACTTCACTACTTTGAACATATCCACCGGAGAAGACAGGGGTTACTGCAGTTGGCCAGATCTTGTCTATAGGGTGATTAATGTGACGTTTGGAGGGATTTTTAGCCACTTACATAATGATATGTTTATCTTTCTTTCCATTCCCTCCTCAGATGTCAATGGCACATTGTATACCATCAATAGTCACATCAAACTTGACAGCAAGGCATTGGGATAAAGCCATGGCTTGAACCTTCCTTGCAAACTGCACTTGTTGATCTTTCTCAACCAATCCTTCATTTGTCTTTCAATGCTGGTGGTCATGTTTTTATCTAATAGTGTCCTGTAATACCATTTCCAAAACTACTTAATAGGATTTTTCTCAACTGACGGAGTTGCTTCTACATGAACAAACAACTTAAACCTGTTACTCACTTCTTTTTTATCACAAGGCTTCTATATTTTCTAGCCATGACGATCATCCTGGCCTAAGTGGCCTTTCTATATCAAGCTTTATCATGACCCATTTTGCATGTGCATGCATTGGCCACTCACTGATGTCAATCAATCCATAAAAACATGGTAAGAACATGAAATATCTATACAGACTCTAGCTCTGTAAGACCAAAATGAGAGTCCTGTGCTACCACTCTGTCTATGCTAAAACACCTGTACTAATCTTTCTAAACTTCAACGTGATTAAAAATAAGTCTATTTATAACGTCTGTTCAGTTCTTGTCACCTGATTACATACTATGCGCTTGCTTAATCTTTGTCATTCTAAACTAACAAAGAACAAGCGTGCATGATTATACCAGTGACAGCAGGCAATATCTGTATGATGTAACAAAATAATCTAATGTTTATCTATAATATTACTTATAGTGAAAGACTATGATCAATAATAATTATGACTTTTTTCTGTGATTCTAGTTGATTACAAAACACAGACAGAAATTCACATTTTGGTTTCAACATTTAATAATGTCAATAATAATGCTTGGAGACAATTTTTCAAGGTAAAAGGTATTTGCTGGGAGAAACCACAGACTGGGGGTGAAAAGTTGCAGTAGAGAAAGACAAACAGTGAAGTGAAGTGCACAGTATGTCTCCTTTTAAAATGACTGAATTTCATTCAATGGTTAGCTTTTTGCTTTTACTCCTTCTTAAAATGGCATGGGTACACTGTTGTGCAAAATGTGTTTTGCACCGATCTGAAGAAACAAATCAATACTTGAAAACATTTTGGGCTTAGAAAATAGAGGTTTTTTTTTATTTTTAACTTTTTTCTTTTCATATTGGGATCCATGTACCCTTCACCTCTATTATAAAACACAAGTGACGTTTTTTTAATGTATTGTATGTATTCATTTGTTAAAAAATACTTTGCTTCAGAATAAAATTTCAAATTAACATATAACTTAAGTGTGAAGAAATTACTTCAACTTGAAAAGTACCAAACATCATTTAAGGAAGAATGGTGTAAAACTGAGAAAGATCTCAACAAAAATGAAGTAAATAAAGGCTCCTTACCAAACCTTAAGATTCCCTACACTGTACTGAAAATTCAAATAATGCTTGTTCTGTGCTTTTAAAATATAAATTTGTACTGGCAGGTACCTGTTTTACCACATTTTGCACTTGCTATTTAATTAAAACAAAAATTATAAAAACTGAAATACCCATTTTCATTGTTAACCAGACGATCATGGTGTTGCAAGTGGTTAGCATTTCTGCCAGCTTCAGGAAACTGGGTTTGAATGCTGGTGACTCTTTGTGTGGGGTTTAGATACTTTCCACCTTTGTGTGTGCATTTTTTGGGCAATCAGATTTTCCTCCAGTATTCTAAAGGCATGTGGAAAGCTTAACTGGTAGGCAAAGGAGTGAAAGAAGTTGGATCTGTATCATTTGAGATGTTACACAGTATTGTACTTTATGAGTTTTGAAAGTGGCAGCAGTGTCCAATTTCAATGTGATTTACCTTAACACTCATTCCCTGTTAAACAGCTTAGTTATATCCAGTAATATCCAATTAAGAACTGATACTTTTCATGGCACCTTTTCAAGTAAAGGATTTTTTTTTTTAATAATCAGAGTCATAAAATGCTGTGCATTTTGCTTCAGATTAAAATGCCAATTAAAATCCAGCTGTTCTTTATTTCCTGCAGCCAATGCAAACTTTGTCACACAGAAGTCTATATTATGCATTAAGACAGTACAGCACAAATTGCTCATTTATTTAAATAATTATTTTTTCAAAGTAGCCTTGTAGAATCAATAATATTTGATTTTGGGTTAAGTCTTATAGTTAACAAAAGCAAACATGTTCATAAATTAGCCAATTTACTTTATAAATGAGAACAAACAGTTCCCAAAATATTAGCAAATGTGCACATATACTGTACAAGGAAATGTATCACTGAGCACCAGAGAAATTAATTAAAATTATTCACAGTAATAAATTCTATTTAAGAGTAATAAACTTAAATGTCAAAATTTTCTTAAAACATCTATTGCATTACCTTGATATAAATCTAAATATGGATCTGAAACGATACAGAAATTACATCAATGGACAATTTTGCTAAAGTAAATATTTTCACAGGCTATTTGTATATATATTATTTTTGGTTTTTAATATATATGTAATGAATATTACTAGATGCACAAAACACATATCATTCAGTTTTATAGCCATACTGTCCGAATATACACTTTTGCATGTTTTAATCACAAAAACAGCTCCAATTGTATTTTGCCCATGATATATGTTAACGTCTTTATAAATTTCAACGTTTACTTCTTTTTCAGCTGACAGAGGTTCTTAAAGATCCAATTAATATGGTATATAAGTCTCTAATAAAATCCTAAGATTGCAGTACGGGAGTATGAAACTTTTTTTTTTTCATTTTATTTTACATTCACTCTAAATTAAATCTATGTAAGTTATGACTTAAATCAGAACCTGTTGCCACACTGGCACAGTGGTTGGTGATGATCTGCTTTCCCAGCTACAGAGTCCAGCTTTCATCTGTTAGTCTGGTCACTGTAAAGAACATGTAGGCACCTAGCATACTACCCAATATGATGTAATTGCTAAAACCTGAAAATCACATTACGCAGTGGCAAAGATCAAATGGATCACAAAAAAACATATATAATTACAAGAAAACAAACCATGCTGTGAACATCCTAAGTAGAATGATTAGTGATGTTCATTTTAGGTAACCACCTCTTTCAAAACTGTTACTAGTTGCTAGTGTAAATGTTACACTATACCAAGGTGTTTAAGTGTTTGTTCAATTTTGGTGGTCAAAAAGTTAAATACAGTAATCCCTCGCTATATCGCGCTTCAACTTTTGCGGATTCACTCTATTGCGGATTTTATATGTAAGCATAACTAAATATATAACAAGGATTTTTCGCTGCTTCGCGGGTTCTGCGGACAATGGGTCTTTTTACTTCCTGTACATGCTTCCTCAGTTGGTTTGCCCAGTGGATTTCATACAAGGGACGCTACTGGCGGATGGCTGAGAAGCTAACCAATCAGACCACGCAGTTAAGTTCCTGTGTGCTGAATGCGGTGTTAACCAGGAAGTCTCGTCTTGCTCATTCAGCATCAACGTGTTTTGCTGTGTAAAGAGTTAACTTTTGTGCTCTTTTGTGTTTATCTTTGTGCATAGTCAAGCCCTTCATTAAGGCTCCAAATCGATCTGCTCCTGCTACTGCTTCAGGGTCTGTGCCCAAGCGCCAACGGAAGATGTTAACGATTGCCGAAAAGGTAAACGTTTTGGATTTGTTGAAGGAAGGGAAAAGCTACACCGCTGTAGGATGCCATTACGGCATCAATGAGGCTACGATTCTTTTTATTTAAAAAGTAGGAAAGGAATATACGATCTACTGCCGCAGTGTCCTTTTAACCAGGGTGCAAAACGAGTTGTAAGTGGATGTAATAAGGCAGTAGTCTGGATGGAATCTGCTTTAGGGATTTGGATTGAAGAAGAATAACGGCGGTGCTACACAGTTGCCTGAAGTGGCTCCTTTAGAAGGCATGTAACGCTCTCCTTTGTTGGGCAGAAAAATTAAACTCATCGTTATCAGACTTTTCATCGTGCCATTGTTGGTGAGTACCCATAATTAATTTTCTACTTACAGTACTTAGTACATGTACGTACATTTAGTGTCACTGTACACACATTTACTGTATACAATTTTTCTTGTATTGTACGTATTTATTGCTGGTGGCCTGTCTATCGTAATGGCTGTTACATATGTGATATCGGAGACACTCGATATCTTTAAAATAATATTTAGGTTTTACTGTGTGTTTACATACATAATTTCAATGAATCTTACCTAATATCTAAGAGAATACAAAGGGATTATGCTGTATACCTGTGCAGGGAATATTTATAAACAGTGTGGTAGAGTTTATAAGGGCTTAAAATATATAAAAATAACCATACAAACATATGGTTTCTACTTCTCAGATTTTCACCTATCGCGGGGGGGTCTGGAATGCAACCCCCGCGATCGAGGAGGGATTACTGTAAACATGTTCAGCTTTATGTTGAATAATGAAAATTAAAAAATTAAAAAGTTAATGGTTACTTTAACTGAAGAGGTAAGAAGGTTAAAGACACAATGTTTCATTACCTTTTCTACAGTTCCCCACAAAAGGTGATAAATAAATAAGATGTATTATTATTATTATCATCTCCGGCATACTATAAACTCTCTATCTCTTTCACAATTCCTTAGACTCCGCTACCTCTGCAGTTATACAATTGACTTTTGTAATGAAGCATTCAAGAGGATTTTTTTCATTGATAGTGGATACCCTTCTTATTTTGTGGGCAGGAGCACACCTTATGAAACGCACTCCGAGACAAACCCCAATAATAAAACCCATCTCCCGCTGGTCCTCCCATTCCTCCCTAACACTACCACTCATCAAAGAAAATTTCCCTATTTTGCAGATAGATCTTTCCACAGGAGCTTTTTTTCCTAAGCCTCACACAATCTCCTTCCATCGACCACTCAACCAACCCAAACTTCTTGTCTACAATCATAATCCTCACCAGACATTTTGAATTGTAACAGGAGCCGCTTTGTTATTTTCAAATATGTCCCTCTTTAAAACTGCCAGTCTAAAAGTCTTATTTACTGCACTTTTTGAAGGAAGTGTCCAGCCCTCTACATAGGTGAAACATGAAGACAGCTAGTAGACCATTTCAGGGAACACATTCGAACAGTTACAACTCTACAAAGACTATTGTAGAACACTTCATATCCCTTGATCATAGTCAACTGATCTCTCTGTCTGTATTCTTTCACAGGCATTAAAGACAATTTTAAAAAAAAAACATAAGAAGCTATGTTCATGCTCAGCCCGAGATCACATATTTCTCCAGGTCTTAATGACAGAGTAACTATTTAATTTCATCTTGTAGCTCATTCTCACCTATTCTCACTTTTCTCCATTCAGATCCCCTGGCTTTATTCCCCCTCCTATATATGTTATCTGTTCTTTCCTTTTCAGTTGTACACCTTTAACCTCCTTTCCATTTCAGCATGAAACTAGCCTTTAACATTTTTTTCCTTTGAAGATGCACACTGATACAGCCCAACAAAAACTATATATACTGTATATGTGCATATAATTTATAAGAAACAGTAAACTTTAGAACACAATTTTATGTAGAAAATACAGTACACCATATTTGTGAAGAAATACCTTCAACTTTAATAATAATACTTATCCTTTAAGTTTTTAAAATAGGCATAAAATGATTATATATTTCTGAACATAAAAAAAATTTTAAGTAATTTTTAAACTGCAGAATTACTAGCTACACACGTTTTTCAAACCTCAATTGCAGAAGTTACTTTGTTATATTCTGGATTCAGCATTGGAGCGTTTCCATCTGCAATAGCCACATTTAACACAAATGGATACGTTTGACACGCCTGCTATAGCTTGATTTTATTTTGCTGCTATTTTACAGTTATTTTCAATCACTTTGCGGCTCTCCTATAAGTCAACTGGGGCCACCAGCAGTGGGCAGCAGTCCTCTGTTTGAGAAACACCTAAATGATGTTTCCATTCTAATGTGCTGGACAATAAGGCCACATGTTTGACCCCCATCGCTGACTCATTCTGTGATGCTAAGTAAGTGAATCCACTTACCAGTCAGCAAATAATCTAAAGTTATGATTTAAATTAATTTACATGTACATGTTACTATTGTTCATTAATAGCTATTAATTTTATTTAGAATTATTCTCCTTAGAATCAAAATATGTGTTGACTACTGTATTTTTATATTTCTTTATCTTCCTGCCTTGCAGAAGAACACTAATTAAAGAAATGTGCTCTTCAACTTATTAAAAAACACTGATAGTATCCCCACTCAGAAGGCTATCACATCAGTCAGTATTAACTTCTGGCTGGGTGCCTAGATAAATAAAGTGATCACAAACACTAACCTGTGAGTGGTAACTTTCATGCTCCTCTAGCATTAGATGCAAAAAAATATATATTTTTTTAAATGTATTTAGTCACATTAGATGTATGTTTGGTAATAAAAAAACTACAGAAGGTTCTTGTTACTTGTAACAAATACACTGAAAACACATTGTATAAGGTTCTCTGTCATCATTGTATGTAATTTTTTTTTCAAAACAATGAATCTGTCATAAATTTAAATTTGTTAGATTGACATTCCACATTTTAGCTTAACTGGTTTGTCAATATTCTAATAAATTAAAGTTTATTAAAAGTGAAAGAGACAGAACAGTAATTACAATTACCAGTAATAAATCAAAATACTCACATGATCATACACCCTTGTTACAAAACAGCTGCTTCCAAAAGCAGTGATACAGCTTGCAAAAAATTCACCCAAATGGGTCAGCATAGACAGGTTTTCATGTAATATGGTTTACATGTCTGCTTTACCTAAGTGAAGTTCAAGGGCTGCACACAGAATTAACAAAATATGATCATTATGCAAGATAAGATATGCTTACCCATAAATACTGCTACAGCACACTAAGAGGGCCTTAACTTCTGCACTTATCATATGAAAAACTGAATGGCTTTGACACGGCCAAAGTGTTGTACTTTGTGAGGTTATAAAATATTATAGGATATGTTGTCAAGATGCATGGATGGTAAAATTTTGCTAGACAACAATCAGTGTCAGGATCTAGGCATTGACTCTCTTTAGATTTCCAAATAAATGTTTTAGACCAAGCTTTGCTGAGAGAGGGATACACTCATCCTCATCTTCTTCTTTCAGCTGCTCCCATTAAGGGTTGCCACAGTGGATCATCTGTTTCCATATATTTCTGTCCTCTGTATCTTGCTCTGTCGCACCCACCACCTTCATGACCACTCTCACAAAACATCCATAAACCTCCTCTTAAGCCTTCCTCTTTTCCTCTTGCTTGACAGCTCCATTCCTAGCATTCTTACCCCACCATCTCTCCTCTGTACATGTCCAAACCAACGCAATCTCGCCTCTCTGGCTTTGTCTCCAAACTGTCCAACCTGAGCTGACCATCTAATGTATTTGTTCCTATTCCTGTCCATCATGATCACACCCAGTGCAAATCTTAACATCTTTGACTCTGTTACTTCCGGCTCTGTCACCTGTCTTTTTGTCTGTGCCACAGTCTCCAAACAATATAGCTGGTCTCACTACTGTCTTGTAGATCTTCCCTTTCACTCTTGCTGGTACCAGTATGTCACAGTTAACTCCTGACATTCTTCTCCACCCACTCCATCCTGCCTGCACTCTCTTCTTCACCTCTCTTCCAAACTCCCTGTTACTCTGTACTGTTGTTACCAAGTATTTAAACTCATCCACCTTTGCCAACTTTACTCCCTGGCTCCTCATCATTCTTCTGAAAGCCCTCTCATTCACACATATGTATACTGTCCTGGTCCTACTAACCCTCATTCCTCTCCTCTCTAGAGCATATCTCCTCTTCTCCAGGGTCTAGTCAACTAGCTAATTACTCTCTTTACAGATCAAAATGTTATCCATAAACATCACAGTATGGGGACCACCAACTCACTTCCCTCGTACATACCCTGTACCACTCTTACATACTTCTCTGCCACTCCTAGCTTCCTCATACGATACCACAACTCCAACAGCCTTCCCATTTTTCATCCTCTTCATAGCTGTCATTACTTTCCCCTTGCTAATCTGCTGCAATTCCTGGTTCACTATCTCCACATCAACCACATCATCAGGAAGGAATACACTAATAATATCCATTATGATGTCTGCTATATCCTGCTTGCTACTGCTGACTTTGTTTAGAATAGTGTTAGGCTTTAGAAGCTTAGATTTAGTGGAGTGGTTCTTGTCACCTTTAGCAATGCGCCTCACATTTATCCTGACAGTTATAATTACTCAGTGCACACAACTAGACAATGTGGACAAAGATTTAATGTGGAAGAGACTCTCATATTATACTATAAGGGTATTTTTTTTTACTTCAAATAATATATCAGGTTGTCTTTTCTTCTTCTCACCCTCCTTTCCTTTCCATAAGAAGCAGCAGAGGCAGCTTCAGACCATGCCATTTCCCTACAGGACAATATCTGACTATACTTTGCTGCCATATCACAGGAATCAATAAGTGACACTCCACCATTCGCTGGTTAGCCATGTCTCTAAATCTCTCCAGTAAAAATTGCGTTCACAGTTAAAATCACATACATAATTTCTATCCACTGCTGTCTTCCAGTAGGAAAATATGCACAGTGCTTTGATGACTATGCCATAGTACACTGTTTGACATCTGTATGACTCTATCCCATGGTATACTCCCCCATTATATTACCAACCATAGCAGTTTACCTGACATTAACAACACCCACATGCATCCCCTTTTTGAACCATTTATCATTCACTTAATCTCTTTTTATGAAAATTACACTGCTTACTCACAATGTCACCAGTCTATACACTAATTTTCAAACAAATCACACATTGCCTCTATAAGAAGCCATTCTTTTTTCACAGAGCATAACTAACTGACTAAAGCAGGCAAAACTGTTTACATTTCACATTCAAATTACAAATCTCTGAACAATGTTTGCAGACTCTATCAAAATTCTTCATATGATGTAGGCTGTCGTGTTTTAATATATTTGTAAATGAAGAATATTTGGTTTAATAAAGCCAAATAAAAGATGGACAATAGGGATAGGTGCTGAGGCTTTCAGAAGAATAAATACCATACTACAACTATATTCTGTACTTATGTTAATGATTACATACACTAAAATCTGTACTTGCATGGCATGATAGTCACTGACATATTTTGTCTTTTAGTATTAATCTAAACCTAGCAGAGTAAAAGGGTGAAAACATATTAAGACAAAGAGACAGCCAGACATATACATTGACCTTTATAAGTAAATTTCATATACTGGTGAAAAACTGAAACCACAAGTTTCATCATGCTCAACAAATCAGTGTCACCTAGGCCATGATACAGTCACAGTTAAAAAATGTCCATTAACTGCATTTGTGTCATGATGGAAAGTAAAAATAAAGACCTCTATGATAAATTAAGAAAAACATGTGAATTAAATGTTTACACTGAAGAGCAACATTTTTATGCCTACCATCCTGTCTGTTTATAATTGAACTAATGTATGGGTATGGTTTTCTGGCTTGCACATGCTACATTTGGCTAGTGCTGCTGTCTCACAGTTTCAAAGACCAGGGTTCAATTTCAAAAACTGACTCGTCATTGTCTGTAAGGAGTTTGCATGTTCTCTGCCCCTTAATGTTTTCCTATGGGCACTCCTGTTTTCCTCCCATATTGGAAAGAAATACAGTGTGTTTGGTTGGTTGGTGCTAAATTGGTCCTGTATGAGTAAGTGTGGCTACGTGGAGGAGTGTGTTCTGCAATGGATTGATGCTGCTCCTGTAATTGGTTTTAGCCTTGTACCCAGTGTTGCAGGGATAGGCTTTGAAGATGGCAAATACTTAAGAAATATTGAAATGTAATCAGTGATTCTATATATAGCAAGTGGTGCACAGAAAATTAGTCTTCAATTCATAGAATACACACTGATCTGTTGTGACGATAGTTGTATTGACTTATGAGGATTTCTTTCCACAATATACTATGTCACCAACAATATCTGAGGTACAGACAAAGGGTTTTTTTTTTTTGGAATTGGTGCACAGAACCAGTATTACACCACTGTTTCATCCAACTGCTGAAATGTGTACTCCACAGAGGCACGGACAACAAGGTGTTTGTTCCACGAATCCCTCATTTGTCAATTTAAAGGTGTCCATACAAACATTCTAAATACCACAATCTAAAAATGTTGTGAATGTCCAATGAATACAGTATGTTTATTCATTAGCAAGAGCACAGATAACAGAACTAACAAAATGAAACAAAGCGTGCATAGATGCTTCCTGCTACCTTCACCTGACTATGCTTGCTTCTGCTAAGACCATGTTTGGGGCTCTTTATCATGCACAGAGAGAGTACAGCATGTCTTTAAAAAAACTGATCTAGTGCATCTTGAAAGGTCTCTATACTGTCACAGACCTTGACACATTTCATTACTAACTAGTGTTCAGTCTGTTAGTTGTAAACAGTTCTTTATTTCTGCTGCATGAAAGGTACTTAAAGTCAACTATCTTAAGCTCTGTATACATCTACGCTGAATTTGAGGGAGGCTTATCCTAAGTGACAGTTCTTTAGAATCTTCAATTGGTTTTCCAGCCAGGTTCAATACAATCTAAATTTCCAATCTATTCCTCAGCCTAAATGTTTTAAAACATTAGGGGGAAAATATTTTTTTAGCTAATTACATTATTTTTGGCATTTTTTTATATTTGTAGATGCATGCTGACACAGCCCATGCAAGTCAACACTTCATCTGGTCATACAACATGTCCAATACCTTATTGTTTTCTGGTCTGACTAATCCATGTTTCAAGTTCACCGCTTATCTTGGTATTACAGACCTGACCAAGGTCTTTAAACTAACTTGTTGTAATATGCCACAAGGTGATCATATTCCAGATGTGATGAATACATGGCCAAAATATTTTCACATTAAGGTTAACTACTGTATGTGTCTTAAGGGTCCATGACACTGCCTAGCTTTAAGCAGTCTGATTTCCACCACAGTGGAAGTGAAGGTGATTTTTGGTTGTGCCATGTTCAACCACTGTCCCAAAAGACACCGGAAGAACAAGCGGGCACTATTCAAGTTTAAATGATCCATCCATCCATTATTCAACCCGCCATATCCTAACTACAGGGTCAAGGAGGTCTGCTGAAGCCAATCCCAGCTAAAACAAGGTACAAGGCAGGAAACAAACCCCGGGCAGGGTGCTAACCCACCGCTGGGCGCACACACACACACACACACCAAGCACTCACACAATTTAGAATTGCCAATGCACCTAACCTGCATTCTTTGGACTGTGGGAAGAAACCAGAGTACCCGGAGGAAGTTTAAAAGATGCTAACTGATAAACAAGGGAAAACAAGTAAGGGTAAAGCAGTGGTCAAAAGCAAGAGACAATACTATTATCTAAATATTGAAAATACTTAAATGTATACTAGTCTAAATTTTCAAAACTGAAATTCTCTCCTCTCAGACTGTCTGGGTGCTGCTATGTGACTTTATTGAACTTTAATTTTCTGACATTCAAACATGTCTTCTGCAGAGCAGCACAGTGGTTAGTACTACTACCTCACTGTTCCAGAAGACCAAATTCAAAACGTGAAGGTTTACTGTGCTATATTAGCATCCTGAGCAGGATTGGTTACTGATTTGTGCACAATCCTGCTACAATGGTCTCTAGAACCCTGAACCTATAAGTCATTATAAGAACATGCAAAAGGCATTATCTTACCATTTTCTATATTTTACCAGATTGTAGACTGGGACCTCTGACAAACGACGAAAGAGAAAGTGGTCAGAAAATATGTCAAGCCATCAATGAAGTATACCTTAGGCGGATGGAAAAGATATTGCTAAATACATTTGTGAAAAGACACAGACTATCCACTAAAGTCCCATTGATCCAATGTCTGTCAGCAAAAATATAAATAAATTCTACATCTGTCAAAAACCCTTAAGTGTGCTTCTTAACAAAAAATTCTAGTAATGCATTTTCCCAGTCTGTGTGAGTTAAGCTAATATTTACAGCAAGACAACGGCCTCCTGCTTTCAATTTCTGTTAAGGCACAGGAAGGTCACACAGATAATGAAAACAGCTTAGAAGGTTACAAGATATTACAGGCGCATCACAGAGCCACAGACACTGAGAATGCAATTAGTTACAGTCAGAGTCCCCTTGACATGACTTTTGTGCCTACTGTCTGAATGTGTTTAAGACTCTGGTCCCTAAAGGGTTGTAAAGAACTGAATTATACAAAAGCAGTCATTTTAATATACATAATAACAGTAAGGAAATAATTAGTTAATGATAAGTAAAACAAAACAATAGAAATGTTTAATTGTATTCCCTCATAATAATCTAAATCAACAATGGGTGGTGCAGTGGTTATTACTGCTGCCTCATACATTCAAGAGACTGAAGTTCAAATCCCATCCCAGTCACTAGCCATGTGACACTTACATATTTCTCCATGTCTATATTGATATTTCTACAGTTATATATGTTTTCTGCCCACATCAATAAGAAGTGTCCATTTGCGTTAGCGTAATATATATGAATGGATGTGGAGGTTGATTTCTATCTTGCTCTCTGTGCTACCTGAAATAAGATCCTCAATTTGTTTAAATAAGCTTGGGAAAAGGATGGAACATATTTCAAAAGAAATTTATAGTAAAACCTTCACAACTCCAATCTTAGAATCAGCATTTCCTTATATGAAAGCCAGGTTCAATTAACGTATTAATAATATGCTTGATTATTTGGATTTGATTTAAAAAAAAGATTTGGTTTAAAAATGAGCAATGCACATCAATGCCTTAAAACGGATATCTTTGAATAATGTCTATGAAAAATTATATTAATTCACTGAATTCCAATTTAATAGTCGCCAAAGTAACCGTTTTCTGACAAATATGCAATGATTACAGGCCATTCAAGCTAAAGTTCTATTACTTTACCTTAACAGGGTAATGTGTTATGCTGACAATTCTGTAGACATACAGTACAGTAACTGGAATTAATTTAGAAAATAAGCTGGTACTACAGGGTTATATTTTTTGAGCTTTTTCCCAGCACTTTAGTTGTGAAGGGTTTACATGGATGGTAACCTATATAAAAACAATATATATAACAAAAAGGTTAAAGGTTACTTCCACGCTGAAAAAGAAAGGTAAGAAACACATTTTAAATATAAAGCCTTAATCAGGTGTTAAACACATCTGATGAAGGCTATATAGCTGAAGCGCTGTGTCTCTTACCTTATTTTCTTTTAACAGTTTTTCCTGTGGATGCAGCTATTCCCTATCCCTATATATAACGTACATATATGTGATATTTTTAAAACAGTTTGGATGAGTTACTCATTGTACAGTATTACTATAAAATTGCATGAAGCCACCTATTTTCTGAACACCATTATTCCATTACTTCAGTGTTGTTAGACTTAAGTATTTGATAAATAAGACCTAAACCAGGCAAGGACAGTGCCCGTGAGCTCAAGATCATTTGTCAAATATATTAGAGTACTTACAGAAATGTGCTGACAGTACTTCATTATTATACACAAAAGTTAAATATGGTGTCCCACAGGGCTCAGTTATGAGACCTTTACTCTTTTCACTTTACATTCTTCCACTGGGAACTATCATCAGAAAACACTCATTTTCACTCATATGCAGATGAAACCCAGTTATTGTTTTCTTTTAAACCAAATGATGTTTCTCTGATGTCCTTAATTAGATATGTTAGTGAGTTAAAGGAGTTAATAGAAGAGAACTACTTGTCTTTGAACACTGATAAAATAGAAATGTTTATTTTTTGGACGGAATGGTAATGATCAAAGCAATATTTTGCCATTTATTAACTCAATTGGAATCAAAATTAGTTTTACTGAATCAGACTCCAATGTAGGCATCATCTTCGACACTCAAAGGTCATTTAAACCACACATTATTAAACTACCCAAAACGTATTTGTCCGTATTAAAAAGACTGCAAAATGAAGGAGTTTTCCAAATATGCAGGACACTGAGAATTCATGCGTTCATTTCAAATAGAATTGACTACTGCAATGTGTGTTCACTGGCTGTTCAAATCATTCTTTATACAGTTTTCAGTTAATTCAAAATGCTGCTGCAAGAATTATTACAAGAACAAGAAAGTATGAACACAACTCCAGTTCATAAACCCTTAAACAGGCTCCCAATTAATTTTAGGGCAGATTTCAAAATCCTCCTTTTCACATATAAAGCCTTAAATGGCCAAGGCCCTGCTTACTTATCTGAACTTGTCATTACTTACAAACAAGAGTATACATTAAAATCTCAAGGTGCTGGCCTGCTTATGATTCCAAAGATTAATAAAATTCTAGTTAGAAGTCAAGCTTTTAGTAACAGGGCCCTGAAACTGTGTATTGGTCTGCCAGCTACTATAAGAGGTACCCCTTTAGTCTCATCTTTTAAATCCAGGCTGAAGACTCACTACTTCAGTTTAGCATTCCTTGACTAGAGCTGTGCATACTTTGGAAGCTACACTATATAATACAATTATATAATGTATGTATTACTGATATTAAAATACTGATATAAGCAATTAACTACTATATGTGTGTGTGCGCAAGCAAGAATATTTAAAGCAGGGTGATAACAACTGTTGACAAACAAATGTTTTTATTTTTTCCTACAAGCAACCTTTAGACATATAACAGTCTGTTTTGCTATGTCTAAAAATAAAATATGCTGACATAGAAAGAATCTTGCAAAATGAGGAAGCACTGAAGCAAGTGTAAAAATATTAGAGTAAAGGGCACAGGGAGGAAAAAAAACTATATAAGCAGCCTGAAGAAGGGGAAGGGAGAGTCTTTCTGACTTGCAAGCAGAACGCTCCATGCTCAATACTCACCTGTTTATTAATTTTTTAAATAAACTAACACTGATTAAATTGCACTCCTGTCTTACTCGGCATCTTTCTTCCACAATACTGCATCTCTGTTGTTAGTCATTTGTACCAAAATATAAGTAATATGATATTTTTAAACTATTATTAACCCACCTGTATTCTGTTCCTCTTCTCTGTATCCTCATGTTGAACTTGGTGCCACTGCTCTACTGCCACCTTGTTTGACTGCCTATGGAATAGTCATCTCTGATACAGGAGCACTTGAATAACTGGGTAGAAAAGACCTTTCACCAAATTAGCCTGTCCAGCGCTGACTCTGTTGTAGAATGGTTAGAAGAGGGGAGGTGGTTATTTGGACGAGTTTTCAGGACTGTAACTGTGTCTGAGTTGTCTTTCTTGTTTTCTACAATCTGGTAGTGGTTCTGCAATAAACTGATTGAAATATATTGCTGTTTTTCATTTATGTTAATTAGTTTCTACTTTGTTTTAGATCTATTTTAACAAATCTGTATCCTTATATATGATAGTTATGTACTGGGTGAGTGGTATAATTTATTATTGCATTTTGCCCTTAGAGAGTTGTCATGGCACCCTGTGCCTACACTTGGTGAGGAGCACTGTGCAAGAACAAAGTATTTTATACTGTTGTATTGTAATCTTGAGATGGCAAAGATATTTTATTGTATTTCTGAGGTAGCTAGCTCCGTGAAGAATATTACTTGTATTCTATTTGTGTATTGTATTTACCCCATTTTTGACAGCCATTGAATGCACAACCTAACTTTTTTTTTTTTTGTCTTTTAAGAGAGTCAAGGCTGGGAGGCTATCAAAAAACAAATCCTGTTAAATTTACACGTAGTCATTTTGATTCAAAAATTACCTATGCTCAATGTCTTTTGGATGAGCAAGGAAACCAGAGTATCTGCAAACTCCACACAAACACTAGCAGTGACTAGGTCAGGATTCAAAACCTGGTCCATGTATTACTTGAGGAAGCACCACTAACAACTGTGGTCTTGTCATACAAATCACTAATGTAAGCTACATGAAACAGATCACAGTCAACAATTGTTTAGTGTAATTTTTAAAACTTGACATAACTGCAAAAACCTCTACAATTTAATGGTAATAGTGAGTACACGTCAGTAAATATTTGTACCAGATTTGGCTATATTCAGTAAGGAAGAATTTTTTTTCCACTTTTAACTTACCATGGTTGTTAAGAGTTGAGGCTATAGCAGATGTGACCCTGCTACTTCTTTAGCTGACAGCTACAAAACGTATTGCTGTAAACAATTATTACAGCAAGCAAATAAAACAAGCATCTGTAGCTTTTTTTGAACAAACTGCTCAAAAGGGGACAGTGTGATCACAACCAGATTTCAGGAGACATGCAGCAATTTTGACCAGCATATTAATTCAATCAGACAAGCAAACAAAAAAAGAAGAGGACGAGTTTAATAGAAGCGTACTACAGCTACACAGCACTCTGTACCCTTTTGACAGTTTACTTTTGTTTTCAAGGCTTTTAATTTTATCTCAAATGAAAGATTTCAACTCAAAATTCTATAGAGAACACTAATCTTAAAACAATATCTGCAAGCGTTAGGGTGTTAATGGTATATAGTATATGACAGGGATTTGTAAAATCTCAAATATTTCTTTGTAAGAAATAAGCAGCCAGAGTGGCAGGGCTTATTGTCAGATTGTATGTAAATGAGCAGTCTAGGTCTTGAAAAATGTGCCAGTCAGCTTTAAAAAGCCTCAGTCATTAATTTTAGGCAGCAAAGATGCACAAAGTAGAGCTTTTAAAATAGGTTTTGTCATCAGTAAAATACAGTTTACCCTAACCCTGAAAGCTAATATGTCAGACAAGTCTGAATATGTTATTAGAACGGATAAACAATTTTTGGTGTAATCAGTACTACTTAAGAGTTTTTAGAGATAAAAATTGTATATGACTATAGTAAGACACTCTTGACCTAATCTCGTGAGCAGACATGACACTTCAATTTTGTCTGACAAGGATCTCTCAAGAAAACATATTCATTTATTATCTGTTTTATCTAAGAAATAATTAAGGGCACCCAGCATAAAAAAATGTAGATTGTATTTCATATTGATTTATGGGCAGATTCTTATCAGAAATAAGAGAATAAACAGTAAGAAGTTAGAACAGAGAAAGAAAAATGTTTATATAACTTCAGACAATTCTGTCCAAATAGGTATACCCAGCATTACCAAGTTATACTGCAATCAGCCAGAACACAAGATAGAATAAAAAATGTGCAGGACAATTCTTGATTCTCTAACTTGGGAGAATCACTAACTTTTATTTTAACAAATCATTTGCAAAGTTCCGATCTAAAAAAAAATGTAATAAAAATATCAACTGCTGGCCTAGAAGGTAGTTTCATCAGTTTTGAATTTGTGTTTGCAGTTTTGTCAACAATTTTATGGAGTTCGCCATATGGTGCCCCAACTCTTTATGATCTCTTTTGCCTTTTGTTACAGTGGCATAGTCAACAGGATAGTATTGTTGTGAAGATGACAGAGCAACAGAGCGTAGCAATGATTATTCAGGCCATGATGGAGAGGAATTATCATCATTACTTAAGATATCCTCTATGTTTATGCATGTGACAAGGATTAATATGAGTTCAAGTTACAGACTGGGAACTCCTAGCCTCTAATCTCTATTACATAAATCTGTAGCTCCTTAACATTACTATCTAATTATGACAATCATGTTAGTTTTTTGTGTGCTTACTCCAAATCCTAAATGTATTTTATATAAATAAGGTAGGGTATTATATAGCTTTATTGCATAACACATGCATAGATAGATAGATAGATAGATAGATAGATAGATAGATAGATAGATAGATAGATAGATAGATAGATAGATAGATAGATAGATACTTTATTAATCCCAAGGGGAATTTCACATAATCCAGCAGCAGTATATTGATACAAAAAACAATATTAAATTAAAGAGTAATAAAAATGCATGTAAAAACAGACAATAACTTTGAATAATGTTAGCATTTACTCCCCCGGTTGAAATTGAAGAGTCACATAGTGTGGGGGTGGAACGATCTTCTCAGTCTGTCAGTGCAGCAAGACTGACAAAAGTCTGTCACTGAAGCTACTCCTCTGCCTGGAGATGACACTGTTAAGTGGATGCATTGGATTCTTCATGATTGACAGAAGTTTGCTTAGTGCCCATCACTCTGCTACAGATGTTAAACTGTCCAGCTTTATTTCTACAATAGAGCCTGCCTTCTTAACAAGTTTGTCCAGGCGTGAGACGTCCTTCTTCTTTATGCTGCCTCCCCAGCACACCACCACATAGAAGAGGGCACTCGCCACAACCGCCTGGTAGAACATCTGCAGCATCTTATTGCAGATGTTAAAGGACACCAACCTTCTAAGAAAGTATAGTCGGCTCTGACCTTTCTTACACAGAGCATCACTATTGGCAGTCCAGTCCCATTTGTCATCCAGCTGCACTTCCAGGGATTTATAGGTCTGTACCCTCTGTACACAGTCTCCTCTGATTATCACGGGGTCCATGAGGGTCCTGGGCCTCCTAAAATCCACCACCAGTTCCTTGGTCTTGCTGGTGTTCAGGTGTAAGTGGTTTGAGTCGCACCATTTAACAAAGTCTTTGATTAGCTTCCTGTACTCCTCCTCCTGCCCACTCCTGATGCAGCCCACAATAGCATACATAACATTCATAAGTTTGTAAATGGTCAAATACATTGTATGATTTAACTGACAGTGGGAATGGAGTCAATCCATTTATTTCCAGAGTTTAATTGTCTATTAACAGGGTTGCTGAGAGCCACATCATCAAGTACAAATGAGGATTCAGCCTAGAGATGAATGCTAGTCAGTCACAGGGATCAATAACATCCAGCAATTTAGAGTAATTTGTAAACCAATGCATGACTCATGGAAAATGCTAGCATTCTTAGCCATGACATAAAAACATGTAAATATTCTCAAAATAATTTCTACTGAAGACATTATTTCACATGTATATACAAAACACTTTCATCACAGTTATCAACTATCTTGTTTTAATCACTTAAAACAGAGGATTTATAAAACTAGAATCAAATGTATTACTTCTACAGTAAATTGAACAAACCTGGAAAGACATAAATATTCCCCCTTGTTTAACTTCTATCGGGTAAATTAAGATAAATTGATATCTACCATTTTGTTTTATAAGTGCTCTTCAGCTGTCAGATTTATTAGGTGATTTTATGTAATTTATTTTCAACTTACCACAAAGGAAAATCTCAGTACTTTATTTCCACAACATCTGTTCAAGTGTGCAATTTTGTCAAATACTCATAAAGATAACTTTTTAAATGAACTATTTATTGACTAATGATTTTTAACCAGGAATGCTCCTTTACAGCTGTTTATCTAATATTAAATTTAAACCCTAAAGCATTAGAAAAGAAAAACATGGGAACTAAAATTCTGTTTTAATTTTGGTGGTGGTCTAAATATACTTTCTAATTTTATTTGACTTTATCCAGCATGCATAAACACATAAAATATAACTTTGATTGTTGCTTTGTGGTTTATGTTCAGGTTTTATTTTGCTAAAACTGATATGGCTATAAAAATAGCCATCATTATACTCAAATTTGGTGCTCTGATATTACACAGGGGACCACAAGTGAAAATGTCTTTCTTTAATTACTTAGGCATTTGACAAGCATATGTCGTATGCAACTGGTTGCTAAATTATGGGCCAACGTAAAAAAAAATCAGTTAACAGCCTCTGCACTGAATATTCAATACACTTGCTTAAACTGGAACAATTTCACAGCAGTATACAATAAAGCCATATTAAAAACAAAGAATATACTGTCAAAAACACTGTTCCTTGCTTATACAGTTGCACTGGGCAATGATGGATAAAGCATACGCTTAACTGAACAAACAAAAACCATGCAAGTCAGATAATTCTAGATTTTTTACAGTTATTCATAAAACAGTGTTCAATATTAGGTGCACCTGTCATTAAAACAAACAGCCTGCTCTGCCACACAGCCATTTGAGAGTCTACAACTTAACAGCAAGCAGAGCTGGTCAAGTGGTCTCATTTTTGCTTGACCAAATATTAGAATGGGTACATTGTGTGATCTAAGTAATTTTCATGTAGTATGTTTGTTGGTGCCAGATACAGAGGTTCTAGTATCTAAAAACTGCTACTCTCTTAGGATTTGCACAGACAGTCCTGCAAATTACAGGAAATACTACAATAAGCAAAAAAAAACACCTAGTGATCAGAAGCAAAAACAGGAATACTCAAAATAACAACTTTTTAGAATAGTGGTGTACATAAAGGCATCTCTGAGTGTGTAACACATCGAACCATGAAACTGATGAAAAATGAAAAGCAAAAGATCACGGCAGGTTCCATTGTTTTCATATAAGAAAAATAAGGTGAGTCTACAATGGACACATAATCATCAAATCAGAATGACTGAAGATTGTCACCTAGTTTGACATATCTAAACTTCTTCTGCATAATGAAGATGGTTGGGTTAGAAATTGATATAAACAGCACAAACCCTTGGATACATCTACCCTTACATCAATGTTACAGATTGGTTGTGGTAAGAAAATGCTGTGGAGAATGTTTTCCTGACATTCTTGATACTAACTGAACATCATTTGAATGCCATAGCATACCTAAGCTTCACCACTGACCATGTGCATCCTTTTATAGCTATACTGTATGGCTGCTCCCATCAGAGTACTCCAATGTCATAAAGCATTCATCATACCACGGAAGTTTCACCAAAACTCCAACTTCAGTGGCTTGCACAGTCCCCATTTTTGGTACAAGTTGAAAGATTTGTATGAGTACTGAAAAATGAACTGTGTGTTGCTATCAAGTCATCAAAGATAAAGATTCATAGAAATGTATCCAGAACCTGTAAAATTCAAACTATTTTGGAGAGAAAATTACTAGATAGGTGTACCTAATAAATGGCCACTAAATATACTGTATATGATATTTAATAACATCTAAACTTAAAAAGGGATAAACTGATGATTCACACTTTATGTTTTCATCCATTATAATCATAAAATTAATTATCATAAAAAAAGAAACATACCCGTGGTGTTATAAAAAGTAAAACATACAATAGGAGCAGGACTGCTATGCTGATGTAATTAATTAGAATTAATAAACTGCAATTGATTTGCAATGATGCTTTATGTTTCTATTAGACAGAAATTTATTAGGCTCTTTTTTTCCAACTTGAACATATTAATAAATGAAGACCAACATAGATTTGTATTAAGTAGTTAAAACACATACATTCATGGCTATAACTACTGAATAGGTTGTAATGTACAGCTCCATCAAAACAAAGAGGCTTTCGTTTTCACCAAAAAATAAAAGCACATTGAAACAAAATTTAAAGCAAAAACTGAGTTCTCAACAGATCTTGCAGTTCAGATTTATTTGAGACTAAAATTTACAGAGTAAATAGGCTGAGAGTTCTTGAGGTGGAGACAGTCTGACCACAGTCTGTCTTTGATTATTTTTCTGACCCCACCCCTGATTTCCTATTCCACTCACTACTATTCAGTTTTATGATAATAAAAAACAGAAAATTTAAACAGTTCTCAATTACTGAAATTTACTGTTACAAAGAATTTTCAACTAGATCAATGAGCCATTACAGTATACCCTCAGGTCAAGTTAAATGTCTCAACTGGACAAAAAACATTAAGTATCAATTAGCATGGCTGTTAAATTCACTACAACACAAGTGAAAAGAAAGACATGAGATTATAGTTCTTCTTGTAGTATTTTATAGATACTTTTTGCAAGTCCCAGTTTAAACCTACATTTAAACCTGCAGATCTAATTTCAACTTACAAACATACAGTTTTACTGCAATAACGTTATTCATCTTAGTGTATCATAAAGAATACAATTAAGACACAGAAACAGTTTACTGAACTAAATGTGTTGTCATTTACATTGAAATGAAACAAATAAGACAAAATACACACAAGGCTGTCAGTACTTCTCTCACAGTGCTATAAGCTCTTTGGGTCCATTCAGCTCACAACATATTTTTGGCAGAACGGGGTTCCACTGTTTTTTTTCAACAAAGTCACTGAAGGAAAAAGCAAGTCTGAAAGCTGGAACACACTTGCAATAGACTTGATATTCGTGGCAATTTCCCACTCCCACCATAAAAGGAGTACTGAAGGAAGTTCAAAAAATAAAGGCTAAAGGGTGAATTTGACCAGCGGTCCACTCCGATTCACATTAGGTGGTCTGCATCAAGAAATAAAACTGGTTTATAGTCCGATTCATTCATGTTATCATGTTTTCAAAGTTAAATGTTCTTTTTTAAATGGTTCACTCATTCATTCATTATCCACCCATGCTTGTTCATATAAGTTTTCAAGGAGGCTGTCCTGGCAGAACCTACCACAAGACAACAATCAGCTCTGGGTGGAACATTAATGCACTGCTTGTCACACTCACAAAGCTCACTAAGAGATAAATCTAAGTCAGCATTTAATGAACCCTAAACACCTTTGGAACAAGGGAAGAAAGCCAGAATACCCATAGAAAGCTGTCATGGACATAAAATATGTTAACTCCAGCTGGACAATATTCTAAAAGAACTGAAAGAATAGAAGAACAAAAAACAAGTAAAACGGTGATTTCATATTACAAGGTAAATACAAAAGCACGTTTTTTTGAATGTTAAGAGACAATAATGAAGGCTAAAAGCCAAAAGCCTTGTGTGTTTAGCATTCCTTTCTTCCACACTGAATTAACTTTCACCTATTTTTTTCTCTTTTGCAGAAGCGAACTGACACAGCCATAACATAAATCTGACAACTATTTTCATAGCTGATAATTAAATTCATTTTGAACTTCGCTGTCATAAATATTTTGATCACATTACCTGCAAGTGTTTTTGATGAATGCTCCTTTTTGTAATTATACAAGTCAGTCATGTGCATCCATGAAACAAACAGGTAGATTTGAACCTACACCCTTCAGCCTTTATAATCACTCCTCCACTCTTAACAACACTCTGCCAAGAACACAAGCACTATGAACACTGCATGAAACTGTAGATATATTTTAAAACTGAAATGGTGTTAGCTTGTGCTTGCTTAAACATATAAACATTTTTAGGTTACATTAAAAACCAAAGGCTTACTTAAACTTAAAACCAAAAATTTCCTACTGCTTACTCATCTCTCTCTGATTATTTTTATCTATTAAAAAGATGGATAGATTTAAACTTCTTCAAAAGAATTCTGTTTGTCCCCCTTTAGGGAGAAATTCAACAAAATAAAACACTTGAAACCATTCACGCTCATGCACGCAGGCACACAGATAGTGTGAATGACAAAACTGGTCACAGAATCAAATTTTTCTTCCTCTTCTTCCTCCTTTTCTGCTTACAGCTCAAAATAACTCTGTCTAAGGCACTCACTCTTTGTTTAACTGGCCAATATACCAACTATCATTAGTACTGATCAATGCATGCCTCACGAATCAACACCACAAACAGCAAAATAGAAAAACATAAAAATGTTCATAGACATGTTTTCTCCAGATAACATCCCTTGCTTGTTCAAATCCATCTGGTTGTCCATTTTTCTGTCAGTAAGTATAATTAAGTGTCAACACCACTCAGTTTTCATGGTGTTTCTTACTACAAATGTCTAAAGCACTTTGAAACCCAAAATCAAGTGTGAAGGACATTTCAAGCAGCAATTACAAAACTGTAATCATAATACCATCATGCAACACCCTATTAGTCTAATTTGTAACAAGTATTAAAGATTAAATATTTCAAAGAAACCCATGGGTTAAACCCTAAAGAATGCCACAAAACCTTGTTTGTAAAAAGATCAGTGCCCATATTTATCAAGCATCTCAAAGTAGGAAACCAGTTCTAACTGGCTCAAAAATCTCACAGTGGCACAAATTTGGCCCTACTCTTAGGAGTAGGAATAAAAGCATTTCATCAGTTTTCCTAATTTAGGCAACTATCTTCACTCACTTCATTCACTAGGAGCCGTCAAAAGATGGTGTTAAGGCAGAGATCAGCATCCATATCCTGGGAAAGGCTGAATATTTCAGAAACACTGGAAAACGATGAACTCATAAAAATTGATTTGACAGAGACAGAATAATTGTGTGCCATGTGCTCGCTCCATCTACAGTCCACATACAGTCTGTCGAAATAAAACTGTTGGTAACATTACATTTTTTGGCCACAGGAAAAATGCAGCTTTGCAATAGCAATAATTTAAGTATGGCACAACCATTTGTCAAATTTTCCACCAACTTTATAAAATGTGAGGTAATATGCAGATTAATTCATTTCCCAACAACTCCCCATGAGGTAAAATTGTTCCTGGAGTTATTGGTCTGATTGACATCACAAACAAAAATCATTGCCCAAAGTGTGGCTAAGCATGCATATGTGAATCACAAGCAAAATCAGAGTATCAACAAACAGGTAGACATGAATGTAATCTGTATTGTAAAGTCAACATATTACATTGAAGATATATGGGGCTGGTTGAGTGATTGACAGTAAAATATCACACAGGTGGTTTGCTTTCCATGAAACCCTGCAATATTTAGTTACCTTGCAATAATTACATTACAACGTAAAAGTCCCTAAAGGTTAAAAATCAGATAAACAGTCATGTCAGAGACATGTGAAAGATGACTGGGAACACTGAAAGAGTGAACATGACTTTCAGTAACAGCACAAGAAAAGCCATGGCTAGCTGCAGGTAAACTGCTACTTTATGAGGTGTTTCCTCATCCACAGCTGAAAAGCAATTCTTCTGGAAGTACAGCTGTGGATCATTCATTTTTAAATAAATGTGCTCGTGTATCGAGCTTTCCTCTCATTTGGTAGATGTGCTTCGTCTGTCCATCTCGGTGCTTGTTAATGTATTATTCTTGATGTCGTTGAGATAAGCCCAGTTTAATGCATGAGTCTAGAGTATTTCATGAGAGTGGCATTAACTTTTAATTTCGAGGTGTTCATGTCCCTTTGAATATTATTATTATTGTGATGAAAACTTAGTGTTAATGTCAGAAAACAAAAAAGCACCATCTCGATTTTCACAGAAACTATAAAATGCCTTTTGTGAGTGCCATTTTGCAACTCAGGCAACATTCTCAAAGATTGATCTCCTACTCCTAACTGGGATGAGTGTAGGGTGCTTCATAACTACTTTTCACATCCTACTCTGGGGCAGAACAAATTCATATCCTGGTGAGACTTTTTTGTAATTTCTTGGAGTATCCCTGTGAGCACATATATCTAATTTCCATTTCGTCCTAAAACATTTCCTTTAATTTTCATAACAGTCAGAAACCAAAGTTCCAAAGTACAGTAGTAGGACAATGCCACTACAACTGATAACTGGAGAAAGAAGTTGGGAGGATGCCCAGATAGCACATTGCCGTACCCACCATACGACAAACCACCAGGAATGGGACCCCAGTGCAGTGGGTGACACCTCAGCACCACACTGGAACCCCCGTGTTTTCCCTGTAAATTGGAGGATCTGTTTACAGAGCTGGAGACAAAGGATATATTATAATTCAGTACGCTTGACTATCTTGTAAACACGAAAGTCCTGTTCCGTCAAGTAGTTGTGCACTAAAATTATAAGCTGCATAATCATAACTGTATTCAACTCTACACTTCTGCTAAACTACCACTAAGCTCAATTTATTAGAGCACTATGTTGTTGTTATTATTTCATAAATACATATTTTACTATCTATTAATAATATAATATCATTACTCTGTTTTTTACCTTTCCAAATGATTTTCCTTACTTTGTGACGGGGTTTAACGTGAGCAAAATCATCTTTGCTCCCACTGCAATGCCAGCTTATATGGTTAGGGTACTTGTATATCTAATCCAAAGTATCAGTTCACTTTAATGTAGTGAACAAGTTGCCGCAGAGACATAGGAGCATAATATTAATATTAGTTTTTTTAATTGTTAAATAGTTAATAGTACATTTATAACACAATTAAAAACGGAAATAAATAAAATTAAGACTGAATATATTTTTCTTTTAACAGCAGTACAGTTAGTTTAAATTTATGACTGTGAAATAAGGCCTCACTTGATCTTAAAGCTTCTACTAAGTAAGCCATTTTTACTCTCAGAACAGCACTTTACTTCCTTTTATGTGAAGGAATAAATTAAAATTTCCTCTCAGGCATGAAAGACACAGATAGGTCTATTAAGTTGACAGGGAGGGTGCACACTTTCTACATTTTATTCTAAATTAACTTTAATGACTATAAATTGCAAAAAATAGTAAACAACATTAAACAGAGTTTATATAATTTCAGGTTTTCTAACAACACAGTCGACTGTCATATGCAGCACAGATATAGAGACATGGAAGTGCAAATTAGAAACAGAGTAACTGAAAAAATAAATCATCCTTAACAAGTGCACTTTTGTTAAAAAAGAGAAGAAATTAGCATACAAATTGTCTAGTCTTCATTTTCACACCTAAAGAAACTAGCATTATGAATCAGTCAGAATATACATGCTTCTTTTTACATACAGTATATATACAGCAAGTATTGGTTTATGATCTGTTGCAATTTTATTAGTCTCTGGAGTGCATGCTCCTTGTAAAGTTTATGGGTCAAATTAAGTCTTGTTAAGCAATATTGCACACAGTTTTATGCATTTACTGTAAAATATAGCAACTTATGTTTGTAATTGTCTACTATATAATCTGTATGAGTAAATAATGTTTCTGAAAGGAATACAAGACATCTATAAATATATTTTTAAACTATGATTTCTTAGCAGTCAGTAAAAAGCACCACACAAAAATAAACGTATTTAATTGCATTACCTCAAGGTGCCCATATTTAGAGTACTGCTGGCAAAAAGGGCTCACAAAACCATATTTATAAAATAAATATAGAATGAGAATTTTGGGTATGATGTGTCTAATTATGTTCTTATGTAAAATTAATGATGTCTATGAAGACAAAAAATACAGGTTTGCAGATGGCTTAGTGTATAGTTTTGCGTTTCTAAACTTAACAGCTATATAAGTATGCTAGTTTGAATAAAGGCAAATTGGTGTTGTTAACATTTATTTGTCATAGCTAATTGCAAGGGAAGTGTTTGTCATCCTACAGACACTCGGCGTAAGTTGTTACATCTCAGTGTTATCAAAGAAGAAAAAATTCTCACACTAGAGAAAGCAACCACCTCTTAAACTACAATAGAACTAGCAGAAAAATAAAACGCAAAGAAAAACACATTGGGTGAATCACCAGATTTTCCTGGGACAGACAAAGATGGTATGTACTCTCAACAAGCTTATTCTTTTAAAATCCTGACTGTAGCAGTTCATACAATCATGCAATATGTAAGGTGACTATAAGTTTTAATACAGGTTCGAATATTGTTGTACATCTTAACACGTATGTTGTTTGATTTATTATTTTATTGCATAAGAATTATTGGTAAAAATTCAGAGCCCATGTGGTTACAGCATAAATTTGAAGTATTTTGAAATACCCTTATTATGTTCTTATAATAAAACAAAGTAAGCTAAAGACCTGTTAGTTTCCATATATTTAATTTTGTGGGTCATCATCGTCATCAACAGTTTAAGGATTTACTCAGATTAGTCAGTTGCCCCCAACAATGTTTCCTCCATTCTAGTGGATACTTTGTGGTGAGTGCCAGTTATTTATATCATCTGACACCTCCTTCAGCCAAGTCTCATCACCCACACCACCTACTCAACCTCCACCTTGACATACCTCTTTAGAACAGCCCAGCCTTCATCCTCCTCTCACTCTCACACATCCATCTTACCAGTCATGTCTGTACTTTACAGCTTTTTTTTTTCATACTCTGATTTCATGGGTCATCTCCCTCTCCCACAGCACATAGTGCTGCCCAGTTTTTATTAATTTTTTTCATTCAATGCCAAAAAGGTTTCTTCAGATGTCAGAATAGAATAAAAAAAATTCAAAAATGGATGTATATAATTTATTATTGGTATTTTGATAACTACCTTTTTAAAATACAATCAGATGCACAGTATCCCAGATATCATTCATATCTATTTTCATAGGCTTCCATAGTGGAAATTAGTGCTACTTAGGATCAAATTTAAACAAACATATTATGCACAATTCTACACACATTTAATATACACACACATATATATATATATATATATATATATATATATATATATATATATATACACACACATATACACATACACACTGTATTTGGTGCATTTATGGTGTATTTATCAAAGCTGTACAGCACTTTGGTCGCTTCTGTTGTTTTTAGATGTGCTCTATAAATAATGTTGACTTGACCTGACTAAGTATTCAATATATGGTAGCCATTTACCTACCAAAACTTGCTATCTGCTTCATTTCAGGTCCCATGGAAGTAAAAGAAGGTAAATAAAAATACTTCCATTTATTTATTGCTGGTGGAAATGACGATTGAAGGCACTCTCTTAACACTGCCTGCAGCCTAAAATTCTTCACTCTTTCAAGTGTAAAAAACTACCAAATGCAAACCCAAGCATTTATTATCCTTACAGCCTGCTATATAACACTAGAAAACAAGCTAGTTTAAGCATGCTGCAAAAAACGAGCAAACATTGTCCGAGGCCAGCCACTGGCTGATCTATCGCTATACCAAGAATAGTGTATATCATTGTGACCATAGTTAAATTCTATCTGTAATGGATTTGAATGCATTGACAATGGATATCCCTCCTGGTATAGAATAACAAGTAAAGCAGAACATGATGAATCTACCCACAGCTTTTGACAAGTAGAATAATACAGCTAGCACTGTTGTCATCTTCTCAATGCCCATATCAGCTAACTTTGCCTTAATCTTTTATACCGTGAGGAGAAAGTCTAGAGAAATTTATCACAGAGAAAGTTTTTTTCTCTTGGTTTACTGGAATGCAGCCACATAGCACAAAGGCTCACCTGTTGTTTGCTGGACAACAGTGTGGCATCTTCCTGTGCCCCAGGACATTGACAGTCATGACCTTCAACATAATACTGTAGTGCAATTAGGACACAAACAGTTAGGGATGGTGCAAAAGTATGTAGTGCAATGTATTTATCTGTTCTCATCCTCTTAGATCTGAGTGCTGCATTTGACACCATTGATCATAACATTCTTAGAAATCGCCTTAGTCAATGGGTGGGCCTCTCTGGCAGTGTCTTAAATTGGTTTGAATCCTACCTGACAGGGAGAAAATTTTTTGTTAGTTGTGGGAATTACAACTCAAAGACACACGATATCCAATATGGTGTTCCACAAGGCTCTATCCTGGGTCCGCTGTTATTCTCAATCTACATGCTTCCGTTAGGTCAGATTATCTCAGGGCACAACGTAAGCTACCACAGCTATGTTGATGACACACAGCTGTACTTATCAATAGCAGCTGATGACCCTAATTCTATTGATTCACTAACAGAATCTCTGACTAGTATCTCAGAATGGATGAATAGTAACTTTCTCAAGTTAAATAAAGAGAAAACTGAAATCTTAGTGATTAGCAATAATGGATACAATGAGGCTATTAGAAAAAAACTGGATACATTAGGATTAAAAGCCAAGACGGAGGTAAAAAGTTTAGGGGTAATTGTTGACTGTAATCTGAATTTTAAATCGCATATTAATCAGATCATTAGTACAGCATTTTTTCACTTAAGAAACATAAGTTCCTGCGCCACCTCCACCTACTCAAAGCTTAATGATGCTCCAACAATGATGGATGGATTAAAATGCAGAACTCTACGTGACCATCTTCATCAAGCCCTTCCGTGAGAACCCTAAATCCAAAGAGGACTGTTTCATTTATGTTAGGTAGAATGCCCAGAGGGGACTGGGCGGTCTCATGGTCTAGAATCCCTACAGATTTTATTTTTTCTCCAGCCGACTGGAGTTTTTTTGTTTTTTCTGTCCCCCCTGGCCTATGAACCTTACTCTTATTCGATGTTAATTAATGTTGATTTATTTTGTTTTCTTATTGTGTCTTTTATTTTTCTATTCTTTATTATATAAAGCACTTTGAGCTACTGTTTTTATGAAAATGTGCTATATAAATAAATGTTGTTGTTGTTGTTGTTATTGCTAAACAATTGCTCATTGTGAGAATTCAAATCAGTAATCAGTTAATAAAGACCTAATTCAAACAAGTCTTAAAACAAATGTTAAAGCCAATGAGATAAAATCGGGTTAACTTTACTCCTGTAAGCCTCAGTGTCTTGCTGCTACTTGTCTTCACTCCATCAGCTATCAGGTCTCTGCAGCAGGGCTGAAACACTGGTATGCAGTTTCAACCTTTAAATTGGCTTGTGTCCCAGCCATATCAATTGGTCACCACTTGTGACGTCGAAGTCCAGCTCCATCATCCTACCACCATCCTTCTGTCAACCATAAGATGATCCTCAAAGCCCTTCAATCACTCTTGGTTCTTAGATGGTTAGCAGGAGTGACCCTACTCCAACAGCCTCATTCCTCTTGCTCATCACCAGGCCAACTCCCAACCGCCATGCCTCATGTCTTCTGCACCTGCTTCTCTCTTTTCTCCGCCTTGTCTCTCTTCTGTTGCTTTCTTCTCGCATAAACATTTCTTTTCTCGAACCTTTCTCTTTTTGTCTCACCTTACCCATGCTCCTTCACATTCATACTCCCTTTTTATGTTTGTGCAGGTGTTTTGATTAACAACCTGCAGAGCATCAATGAGGAAACCGGGTATTAGTAGGGGAAATTATGGGACCTTCAAAGTTTTATTATTTAAGACATCCTTAGAGTTTGCATATGCATGATTTCCATACAAGTGCACAGCCCCATACATCAGGTCTATAAAACTGACCAGATCTCACTATGCTTTGTAGTTTAATGAGAGATACTTTAACTTTTTCAGCTGAAAGATTTCAGATACTAGGCTTTAGCCATGCTGAGCAGAGGTGTAGTGTATTCTGGAAAAGCCGAAAGACTAACAAGATTTGGAGTAATGTGCTTAGTTATAAGTGCAGCTTTTGATTCCCATGGGAATATGACCTTGAGTTTTTGATAATGACATAGTCATATATTTGAAGTTATGAGAATCTCTCCACCCTGCTACTGAAAGAAAGCCAGGCATGTGTGCTTATTGGGGGTGTGAAGGATTAAGGAAAGAAGGAGAAAGATGTGTGGCTGCCTTTTTTATTAATTTTTTTTCAAAAAGAGATCTAGGTTCAGTAGAAACTGACAGTTTCATGAAGTTTTTACTTTAGTTGATGCTTTTCTGACACTTTAGTAAATAGCTCAGCTCAGTTTAAAAAATTGACATTTATAAGGAGCCTTTCTTTATCTGCTGAAAACTCAAAATGTACACTTTCATGAAGAATTGTTTTTTAGCAGTTGAACACTTGGAAAAGAGCCTTCTCTCTACAGCAGGAAATCTTTCTTTTCATTTCCAATTAAGGATGTTTTATTTGTAACTAAGGAACTCCATCAACTGCAGCATCTTGCTGATATGAAGACTTAAAAAGCACAGGTTTTATAATACTTTAAAACGCTTATAGTTGCTCTTATTGGTCTTGATGGAAATAAATATAATTTTAAGTAAAAGCTTAAACTCACTATCTCTGTAAATTGCTATTAGAGTGACCAAGTGCTAGACTGTCCATTCCTTATCTAGCTGTGGTCCTATAGGGTGTAAAGGGGATGCCCTTCATAAGCCATATACTGTTAAAAGTCTTATTCAACAATCAACATTCATTAGAAGTCCGTAAGTTTAAAAACATGAGATACAATATGGACAATGAGACAGGTAAGAGCTCACAGATAACAGTTGTATAGCTGGTTTCAACATTTTTTCCTATCTCCTATTATGAAAATAAACTAAGATATTAGTTGGTACCTTTCGTGTAAAGTGCATCTGGTAATACAATAAAACAGTAGTCTTTCCACAAAATGACTTAAAATTAATGGGCTTGTTGTTTCAGCTGGTAGACTACAGTACACAAACTGCATTAGGGAAATATAGATGTTGCTCTTTTCATTTAAAAAGATAGACAATATGAAAATGACTGCAGTTGACACAGAATTTACTAGCTTAGTCAGGTCTGTGCCTAAAAAGTTTCAACTTGTAGCACAGGGGAACAAGTATCTATGTGGTAACCAACATGAAACATGTCACAACTCTCTAGTGCCATGATATGCAAGAAGTCTATTTTGTTAAATGCTTACTGATTGAACATTATCCATTAGTCATTTGAAGCTATGCAGTGATAACCAGCAAACTTAAATTAATGTGGCTGCTATAGAAAAAGGGAATAACCCTAATTTTTTTAAAAGTCAACATTACTGATCATTCATTAACTTTCAATGCCATCAACATGTTAAGAAAGCAAAACAATGCCTTCAACTTTTTAGTGATCAAAGTCAGTCTGTTAACTCATGTCTCAGCTCCTGGGCAATGAAACAGCAACCCTTGGGTTACAAAGATGCAAATAGAAATATAGCTGAGAAAAGCAGAAAGGACAGCTCACAAGATATAACCAGCATACTTCTGAGTGTGCAGCATTAGGCTGTACACACTTCAAGCCCCTTGCACCTATGTGCACCACCTATCAGTAAACGCACAAATAAAGCATTCTGACTAGCTGTATTGAACTTAGGCAACTACACTGTGGCAGAATCGCGGGTTCTAGAGCAGGAAGATTAAACAGCCAAGTTTGTCAGTGGACCTCACCCAAATTGAACAAAAAGAGATGTCTGTCGATAGCTCTTCCATATTACATAACGTTCACAAACTGTCTCACTATGATCTAGCAAGCAATATTGTAATATTTACTGCTGTGCAAAGAGTCTTACAAACACTTTATATTTACTTTTTAACTCAGGACTTTCACACAGTCGTCTGCACCTAAGTGGGCCCTGTCATGGACTAGTACATTATGCAGAGCTTGTTCCAGCCTTGTACCCAGTACTACCAGGACAGGTAATAGCCCAGTGACTCTGAATTATACTTAGTATGTTTGAGTCTTTCAGGCATGATTTTATTCTACTGAAAACAGGTGTAGTTTAGAAATGCAAAGTATACTACTTGAAATCACATTTAGCTGGTGAAGCCAGCTTAAATCATTTGATTACTGCATATAGCATTTTCAACATAATTTCATAAGTACAGTGTTAGAGATATAATCAATACCTGTGTCTTCAGGCTCTGTTTTTTTTTTTTAAATCAATGTAAGTAAGGCATGAAAGTTAAAAAGAAAATCTTAATTACAAGAAATTCAATCCTAAGATTTATATTATAAATTTTTATGTTTTATAACTGTTAAGCTGTCAGGACATGTTGTTCAGGAAGTGTATATTTAAAAGATTTAACTTGCAGCCAAAAGCTGCTTAAGGAAAAAAAGATTTAAAATGAATGTCATATTTTTCAGTTAAAATACATTTATACTCTTTAGAGGTATGGCATTGGTATATCGGTCGGCAGTGCTATAAAGTATAATACATTTTTTCTTTCACAAATGACTGCATTAAATCAGTTCAAGGCACTTTTAATGTGCTAGACATCCTATTGACAAAATCAGAATGATGTACATTTAAAAATACAGTAATCCCTCCTCGATCGCGGGGGTTGCGTTCCAGACCCCCCCGCGATAGGTGAAAATCCGGGAAGTAGAAACCATATGTTTGTAAGGTTATTTTTATATATTTTAACAACAACAACAACATTTATTTATATATTACATTTTCATACAAACAGTAGCTCAAAGTGCTTTACATATTAAAGAATAGAAAAATGAAAGACACAATTATAAAACAAAATAAATCAACATTAACATCGAATAAGAGTAAGGTTCAATGGCCAGGGGGGACAGAAAAAACAAAAAACTCCAGACGGCTGGAGAAAAAATAAAATCTGTAGGGATTCCAGACCATGAGACCGCCCAGTCCCCTCTGGGCATTCTACCTAATATAAATGAAACAGTCCTCTTTGGATTTAGGATTCTCACGGAAGGGCTTGATGATGATGATGGTCACGTAGACTTCTGCCTTTTAATCTGTCCATCATTGTTTGAGCATCATGAAGCTTTGAGTAGGTGGTGGTGGCACAGAAAACCGGAAAAAGAAACAGAAAAGAGAGTAGGGGTCAGTACCGATTTTAGAGCCACCATGAATAGTTATTTTGAGGAGACTGAACATATAGAGTATCAGGATTAAGTTAAATTACGATTAAAATGAAGTTATAAAAAGGCCATGTTAAAGTAATGTGTGTTCAGCAGTGTTTTAAAGTGCTCTACTGTATCAGCCTGGCGAATTCCTATTGGCAGGCTATTCCAGATTTTAGGTGCATAGCAGCAGAAGGCCGCCTCACCACTTCTTTTAAGTTTTGTTCTTGGAATTCTAAGGAGACACTCATTTGAGGATCTGAGGTTACGATTTGGAATATAAGGTGTCAGACATTCCGATATATAAGATGGGGCGAGATTATTTAAGGCTTTATAAACCATAAGCAGAATTTTAAAGTCAATCCTGAATGACACAGGTAACCAGTGTAGTGACATTAAAACTGGAGAAATGTGTTCGGATTTTCTTTTCCTAGTTAGGATTCTAGCAGCTGCATTCTGCACTAGTTGCAAACGGTTTATATCCTTTTTTAAGCTCTTATAAACTCTCCCACACTGTTTATAAATATTCCCTGCAGAGTTATACAGCATAATCCCTTTGTATTCTCTTAGATATTAGGTAAGATTCATTAAAATATGTATATAAACATACTGTTTATATACAATAAAACCTAAATATTATTTTAAAGATATTGAGTGTCTCCGATATCGCATATGTTACAGCCATTACGATAGACAGGCCACCAGCAATAAATACGTACAATGCAAGAAAAATAGTATACAGTAAATGTGTGTACAGTGACACTAAACGTACGTACATGTACTAAGTACTGTAAGTAGAAAATTAATTATGGTTACTCACCAACAATGACACGATAACTTGTCCGATAACAATGAGTTTAATTTTACTGCACAACAAAGGAGAGCGTTACAGCTCTTCCAAAGGAGCCACTTCAGGCGATTGTGTAGCACTGTCGTTGTTCTTCTTCTGGCAGTCTTCAATCCAAATCCCTAAAGCAGATTCCATCCAGACTTATTACATCCACTTACAACTCATTTTGCACCCTGGTTAAAAGGACACTGCGGCCGTAGATCTTTTATTCCTTTCCTACTTTTTAAATAAAAAGAATCGTAGCCTTCAACAAATCCAAAACATTTACCTTTTCGGCAATCGTTAACATCTTCCATTTGTGCTTGGGACGGCCCCTGAAGCAGTAGCAGATCGTTTTGGAGCCATAATGAAGGGCTTGACTATGCACAAAGATAAACACAAAAGAGCACAACTCTTTACACAGTGAAACACGTTGATGCTGAATGAGCGAGACAAGACTTCCTGGTTAACACTGCATTCAGCACGCAGGAACTTAACTGAGTGCTCTGATTGGTTAGCTTCGCAGTCATCCGCCAATAGCGTCCCTTGTATGAAATCAACTGGGCAAACCAACTGAGGAAGCATGTACAGGAAGTAAAAAGACACATTGTCCGCAGAACCCGCGAAGCAGCGAAAAATCCACGTTATATATTTAGTTATGCTTTCATATAAAATCCGCCATAGAGTGAAGCCGCGAAAGTTGAAGCACGATATAGCGAGGGATTACTGTATAATAATTAAAAACACAAAAAACAATCAATTAATTCAGAAAAAGCATGCAATAAAACAGCACACAATATTTCTATACAAACACAAAACATGCAAAATCTGAATTATAAAAACACATAAAAATGTATATGGATACTTTAAATGTGTCTTTAACATTCCTTTGACATATGTAAATGGTAATATATAAAAGTATTAAAGTAAAGCTAGGAGGAAGTTGAGGAGATGAAAATAAATACCAGTGAGCTTAGATATAAATGTAAATAAACCTCTTAGGCCCACTGTAATTAGAAAAGGCAAGTCAATGGATATCTCATCTAGACCAACTGCACCTCCTCACCCCCAGCTCATTCTGCAATGTACAACGGTGCAAGCTACTATTCATGATTTTGATGTAATGCAAATGGCACTTGGTCTCTCACAGATGAAACTAAAGCCCTCCCATCCAGTCTAAAGTGCCATTTTCAAGCTGAGAGATAATTTGCTCAAAATGACAGCCAAGTGCCATTACAGGATACTGAAAATAAAAAATAAGAATTAGAGAGACCTAAAAGTAGCCAATAACAGTGACTGTTCTAATTATTAAACAGCAGTAGGAGCAGCTAAGCTAAAAAACGAGCCTTGAGACTTGATGTAAATTATGTGAGACTTGATGTAAATTATGTGAGCAATGGGACATCTGTGAAATTGGCAGGAGAGGTATCTAGAACTAGTTGGTTCAATCTCAAACTGCAGGTTTTTTTTTTTTAAACCTTTAAAAATGTCTACAGAGTGCACTCTAGAATACACCCATTAATAAGATCAGTAAAATATAATTTGGAAAAAGCCATGTAAGACTTTAAACAACAAAAATAATAAGATACAAAAGAACAGCCTCCACACACAAGTATTAAGAAGATCAGCAAAATGTCATTATGGAAAAATCATGTGTGACTGTAAATGACAAAAAGATGATTTTTAAAGCTCAACATTAACCTTAATTGAAAGTCAAAAAGCAGAGGCACAAAGTTGTACTTCCTATTCCTAATTTCCTTAATATTCTAAATTATTCAAGGTATAGCCATTTAAGTCTCGAATAAATTCAACAATTATCACACTGCTAAACTAAAACTTAAAAAAAATTCAGCTCAGTGGTCAATATGGCACATTCATAAGCCCACTGTCACTCATACCATGGCAATTTATAGTTGTCAGTCAACTGTAAACATACAATGATGTATTGGAAGGAAATCCAAATACCTAGAGAAAACTCACTCAAAAACACAGGAGAATATACAAAATAAGCACAGTGACCTGCAATAGTAGAAAATAAATCCATTGTTTACAGAGCTACAAGGCAGCCAATCTCACTGACCCTAATGACCAGAGCCAGAAAGAGAAAACAGAATCAAGCATAACACTAAAACCTGAGGGTCCCCATATCTAGCCTTGAACTTGAATTATGAAAGAATTATCTTCACACTTTTGCACATGCAGTACTGAAAACAATTGTATAAGTCTGATGTAAGCCACCATAACACAGTGCCTGAAATGCAACTAAATTCTCACACTTGTGTAACAGAATTCTATTATCAGTAACATCAAACTATGCACTTAAGCTCACCTTCATGATATTACACTGCTCAGCATTAAACACAATGTTATAGAGTACTGCCGCAGATATTAAGCATTGCACAAGACTGACACAAAATCCCTGGGTAGCAGTCCCTTAATCGAGAAGATTAATATATTAATGTGAAAATGAATCTGACATTGATCAGTGCCGTAGCTGTAGCTGCATCCTTTTGATTAGATCTCATTTAAAGTTACAGTACTATGAAAACTGCAATATATAATCACAGATAATACTTGTAATTTGAGAAAATTTACTGTTGTGTGCAAACACACTTATATATATTACTCTTTTGTATTATGTAATAGTAATTGTTTCTATATGTAAATATGAATGACAGGCTATTTGAAGCTTTATGATAAGACATGTCTTGTTACAATTCTTTAAGCACAAATGGTCAATGTTTAATGTACTGTAATTAGCTTTTTATTGTTTTAAGAAAGGGAAAGAGAACTTTAACAATTTTTACCATTTCAAATAAATAGCCACGAAATGAAGAAACACCCTTACCAACAGACACTTCCACCCAATCTAATCAAATCCTGGGAATAATATATAAAAAAGCAAAAAAAAACAAACAAAAGAGGTTAGTTGGGGTAGGGGAAGAGAAAGGTTGGTGGTTTACAATTGGTCATTAAAAGGGAAAAAAAAGAAAACAGATACGAAACAGACTGAACGGAAAAACATCTCCATGTCACTGACCACAGACCATAAAAAGGCCCACAGGCATAATATACACATTCTTTTTTTTTAACATTTGTACTGGATGACCCTTTGATTCTCAACACAAAGAGTTAAAAGATTAATAGGTTGTAAAAAGAAACTTCCAACAGTGTACAAAGAGAAAGAATGAAGTAGGAACTTTACGATACGAGGCAGGAAGCTCAGCTGAGTAAGTGCCAAGAAAGGAGAGGAGAGAAGTCAAAATGAAGGTAGACTTGGGTAAAAAAGGAAGATTTCCAAAGAAAGTACTGTTGAGTTTGAGATAGAGGACTACAGGAGAGAAGCACAAGGACAATCCTAGAACATGACTAGAAATTTAACCTGGGTATTCAGATTACAAAGGGTGGCAAAAAGTATCACTTGATACGCTCATGGCAAACGTTTATGGGGTGTGTGATGCACATATGTAAATGGAATATGTTAGTGATTTGGGTTCATGGATCATTCAAAACGGTCACTAGGTAATGATAAAATATCTTCCATAGTCATAAATCAAGAATAACCAAACAATACAACTGAATATTAAATTGTAATAGTTACAGGTATGCAGGAACAAATAAGAGTTATACATCTTTTGGTAACAGAATTGTTGGGCTGAATAACTTTCCTATGTACAGTATATATTGTTAATGAACAATTTACACACTTATAGTTAGCTGATTTTGTTTTATAACAATTTATACCAATACAAAGATTATTTTCCATTAAGATGTTGAAGTTGTTTCCCAAGAAAGAAGCAAATAAACAAAAAATAAAAAGACAGACATACAGACAGCAGGTTCAACCTAAAGAGGTGACCAATTGTCCATCCAACAAATGCTTATTTCAATGTAAGGAATTACAAATAAATTTAGTTCCAAGTGGGGATGCTTTGATCGATCGGCCACTGATCACAAATCAACCTATTTTCACTAAAAAAAAGACTTGATTAGTGATTGGTAAAAAGGCCAGTCACAAAAGTGATATTTTCAGATATTTTGCTTTTGTAAGCTTTATAGTAATTTAGTTGCAGTGCTCCTTTATATAAGGTATTACGGTAGTTGAGACAAGTTTTTTTTTTTTTGCAGCAAACTTCCTACAGTGTAAGCAAAGATCAAAAAGTGTAAGCTTGTTTTATAAGTGAAGGAGAGGCTACTGGTATATTAACCATTGCATTAAAGAAAGTGGAGTAATTAACTGAAACAACAGTAATCGGAGATGTCGTCCTGTGCAACTAGACAAACAGCAAGAAAAGCTACTTTAAGGAATTCAGATCTTTATTTTATCCTTTAAATTAAAATGGACAAAGCTTGAGTTAGGACTTGTTTAAAATACAGCAGCTTACAATTTTAACTATAAAAAAAAAGATAAAGGCGAATTTGAAATCGCTGTTTAATAAACAATAGGCTTTTTTAATTTGTACCGTGTTGATTATCGCTTTCTCAGGTCCTCAAGCAGTAATCTCCCACACACTAGACTCTCCACCCTGGGTGGCACATCCTTCAGTTATATAGCCCCTCAACTCTGGAACTCCCTTCCCAGTCTTTTTTGAGATTGCTCCTCTTTCTGCACTTTTAAATCTCAACTGAAAACTTTCCACAAACTTTTACGAACTTTTGTCATCTGTGTAATTCATTTTTTACTCTGTATGTAAAAGCATAAATTTTGGTAAGAAATAAGTACTATGTAATTAAAATGGTAATCCATATTTATAATTACACCTTAAGAATTGCAAATGTCTAGTTGATACACTGAAGAAAAAACACTCCTGTATAAATATAATAAATATATATTTTAAAACACTGTAGTGCAATTAATTATTTAACATGATTAAAATATCTAAGTGTATGTATATTTACAATTAAGCTGTGTTTAATTGCCAATATCAATAAAGTCATTATGTGAGAATATACAGTATATACTGCACTACTTTTTTAATTAAGCCTTGTTTCAGATGGGTACAGTAAACAAAAAAAACAAACTATGAGAACTTGTAATTATGAGAAGCACTTTATTTTCTTTTATCCCATAGGTATTATGGATAAATATTTTGTACATACTTTATTGAAGTATATATTTTAAGGAAATTTTATTTATTTTAGTATTTTATGGTCATTGAACAATACGCCTGCAGAATTTCAGTTTGTTAATAAAAAATGAACTGTTAACATCTGTGGTCTATAAATTAATTATAAAAATACACTTTAATATAGGACATAAAACATCTATTTGTCTGATTATGCAAAAGATAAGTGTAAAAAGTTTTTAAAGTATTGATTTAATCTAATGGCTCTAATCGGAACTAGGGATGCTCCAGTCAGGTTTTTTTTTTTCCCCCTTTTCAGATTATTTCATGTCAATTCAATTTTTTAAAATCAAAAGGTTGAAAATTAATTTTCAGGAACCTAAAGTCTCTTAGTCCGCTAAGTATTCTGAATGACTTTCCCACCAAAAGAATATTTATGTTTAAACATCCTTTCACAATGGGCATGAAAGCAAAGCACAATTTGTTTCATGATCATTTTTAACACTAGAATCCATGAAGCCTATGAAAAAACTTGTAATCCCAGGTCACCTTAAATTCCCTCACGCCTCCTCATCAGTGTCTTTTGCTTTGTAAATGTGTCGATCAGCATCAGCAGCAGGCAATGTGCTATCCCATCCCCCCATAGATGCAGCTTTAGTCATACACAAAGTTCTCCCAGATCAAGTCTGTTTATCTGGATGTGAGATGCCTTGAATTGTAAATGGTAAATAATATACTATTATTTGGAACACATATATTTCATGTGTGTTCCGTGTCTACAACAATCTGTGTAAATGTAGGATGACAGGAAATGAGAGGCAAGAAATGTTGAACACATAACTAGAACAGAAACGTTTTTCATTTTTTACTAATAATTGGCAAAATGCTGATTGGAAGTGTATAATGCGTAAAGACTGAAGCCCAAATATCAAATAAATACTTTCACAAAAGACACAGATAACAAAACAAGCACATTGTTTTTTTTAGAATTTAACCAAAGTAAAAGAAATTGGGATAGGGTATGACACACACACTCACACTCACTCAAAGCAAAATCATATTTACTTGAATATATGTATAATATATGTATATAGCTTGTCGATACTTCCCCCTTTGGGATTTGGCTGATTTGTGCTTGTGATAATTCATACATTTTAACTCAAAATACGTCAGCAGGTGATACATTAAGGAAACTCATGCACAAACACACAAAAAAAGCGATACTTAATAACACAGAGGCTAATCCCATTTCTCGGTGCTCAGTTTTGCTTCTGTTCTATCACTCCACGCCTGCTGTGTGACTTCACTTCCATCTCACCCACCTCATCTTGTTCTCCTCTATACAGTACTGCCTAGCACCTGCGTCAATTTGCAGTCTCACTTTATTTATTCTGTTTCTGAATTATTCTGCTTCTGCCTCTGGATGTTTGTCTTTGGTTAAGTGTATTGGGATTTGTCAGCTTTGGATTACCTTTTAGGCAATTCTTTTCTGCTCACTTGAGCACTTTTTTGTTGTATTTGTTTCTTTTTTGCTTTTTTCTTTAATTGTTATCTTTTATAAGTACTGACATTTCCATTTTGGTTAAAACATTTTTTACAGTTTCTCCCCATTCTAAGGTATTTTTATGGAATATGTGCTTTTATTGAACTTTTAAAGCCTGCTCCCCATTTATCGGCCTGATAGGTCAAAGTCTGCAAGTAGCAGTTGAGGAACTGGCAGGTTTGGGGTGAGCCTCTTAATGACTGACCAGTGAAAATCCTGACCTGCTTTGTGGACCATGCTGGAAGCCTCACATACTGTATCTTTTTCACTATTTATGTGACTGTATGTTACAAAACAGAGCTTATTTCACAGAACAACTAAAGATAGCAGAGGTGCATAAACCAATTGTCCTGACTCCGCAGGAAAACAGGAGAGCTGAATTTGTGAGTAAACCGGAAGAAATGGCAAAAGGCCAAAACAAAAAGAAAATAAAAATAAACTGTAATGACCATAACCCAGATGAGAGGCACAATCAAAGTCAAATAACAGGCAATAAGTCGTAACCAGGCAATAAAAGTAAAGACAGCACACAATATCAAAATGAAAGGAATTTTATCCGTAGATCAAGTAATGTGCCTATTGAAAGACTGACTTTTAATGCTGGTTGTTGATCAAGTGAAGGTTATGAACTCGGCGACCCTGCTCCTACAGATGTGGGATATGACCCAGGCACAGGTACACAAATGGCTTCTCTTAAAGAAACAGGCTACAAAGCATCAGTTTACTGCCTAAATCATGACACCAATATTCTAAAAATCTAATTTACAATATAAATATGTGATAGGCTAATACACTTATATGTAGCCAAAAGTGAACCAATATCTTGACATAATGAATGCAAACTATATAATGTTCTTGTATACTCTGTGGTTTGCATCTTCAGATGAATGTAGCACTGTGGTGGATATATTTCTTTTTAGCTTCTGTTCTCAGCATCCATATGAGAGTTTATATGGCAAACTGCTTTCAAGCCCTATTTCTCTGAAAAGCAGCTCTTTTTGAGCAACCAATTCACTGATACTTCCAAGTCATTTAAATGAAGGGACACTGAATTCTAAGTGAAATAGCTCAAAGAAATTGCCACTGAACTCTCATGTTAGGTTCTCATGTATGACCCTATGGTAGCAAGTGTAAGCATTTCCATTTCTTAACATGCAAATCCAAATGAAACAGATGGTTCAGTAGAAGCTGTATCTTCAGACATCCAGGATGCAGTGATTTAATCCAAACCAAACAATGAGGTAAATTCAGGAAAAAGTTACAGCACAATCTCTAATTGACAAAAGCAGGTTCTGAAAATGTATGACTAGACACATGAATCACAGTCTGCAACTATTAAAGGATCAAATAAAACGGATTATAACGGTTTAGAGGAGAGGAATATTTTCATTTACACTTCAAGTGAAAAGAGTGTTCAAAACATTAAAAAAGAATCTGTCTCTGTATTAACTGCCCAATGGCACTTGCAGATTAAGATGTTGCCTGAAAATAAACAAACTGGCATTTCTGTAAAATATATAATCAATCAGAACAGCCCACACAAGTCCTAATCAGGACACCTCCAAATAACAGTGATGAACTGATATGAAAAAGCTTTCTTTAAACTGGTAATAATAAATAAATAACAAAAAATATTTTTGAGTTATATAGAAAAGCATTTCTTCAACATTTGCAATACTAAATTCGACTAAGTAAATTCAAAATATTGTAAGGATGAATTGACATACATTTAATATAAATTATTTTTTTATAAATAAACATTAATGAGCAGGTCCTCAAGCCTAACTAAACATTAGATGCATTAATTATATACTTATGGTCTTTGCAAAGCATTCTTTTTCTATTTTACCTCACAACAAAAGTCAGAAACGTATGTGCCTGTACTGCTTTGCACTATGATGAGACCACCTACAGAGCATGAAAAACTCTCTGGGAATCATTTATATAATACTGATGATTACAGAAACAATCCATAAAGTTAAGCATGCCAGGAAAATTGCTACTTTCAAATACAAACTAAATGGAACAAAAAATGAAGAATTATTACATTCACAAGTCCAAGGACTTAACTGTAATTAATAGCAGTTCATACAGCATGGCTACATTTACAGAATGTGGCATTTTTTATTAAGGAATAATCCATTTTCAAACAACTGGTGACTCTATTTGAAATGTGAAAATGTAAAAAAGATCTAAGCGTGAATATGTATGACTACAGCATGTAGAAACATGCCTTGCCGTATATTTAAAAGTCTAAATATGCAGATAAGATAGATAAGGCTTTGACACACTTTTTAGTCTTTTCAAGGGTTTATTTTACACATATTTCATCATCTTTCCCTAAGGCCTTTATCTCAGTGATAAAACATACAGTAGTTTCTGAAAGCTAGGAGATGTTTTAGCTTTGCTAAAGACCACTTAAACATACATCATAAATAAACTATGCCTTTGTAGTGTAGTTTTCCATCTCAATGACTTGCACAGTTACTGAAAGTACAAGATGTCACATTTGCAGGCATGTAAGAAAAATACTACCCCTTTAGAAGAGGTACACTAAAAATGGTATATTCATAGACAGCTTTGAGCAAAAAAGTGGAAAACACAGATTTTGCAATGTCATATCCTATAAAATTAATATTGATACTCAAGGACACTCCATTAAAACCTCACTCATTCATTCATTTTCCATGCATATTTATTCCAATATAGGGTTGTGGGGAAGCAGAGCCAATCCCAGATACAGCAACAAAAGACAGGAGCCTACACAAAATGAACATCTATCCATCCACTGCAGTATATATTGGACATCCATACTTTCACATTCAGAGACAATTTAGAATCAATTAACAACCTAACATGTACATTTTAACAATGTGCGAGGAAACTTGCATTTCCAGAGTAATGCAGTCCCAGAAAAACAGAGGAAAAATGTGCAAGCTACACTCAGTGACTCCGGTTAAAAAATAAAATACAATTTAAAAACCAAATGTTTAAAATGACTATATTGCAAAGAAGTAGATGTTTGGGACCTGATACAACTTTTATGAAATTCACATAAGGTCACGTACCTTAAACATTTCACACAACACTATATGCCATAGAATTTAATTAAACCATAATAGTCACATTAGAAGAGATAACTAATATGTTGCTGTTACATTCAAGCAACGACTCAAACTACTGTATAAATGAATGTTAAGGAGAAATAACATTGACATCTTTCCTTTTTTTATTTGGGTTTTCATATTGTTAACTCTGATTAACCACACCAGCAAACCTGGATGGTAGCCAGCTCAGGCCATTACAAGCTTTATGAGCGGACTATTGAAACCATCTAAAATCAAGTGCTGTACAACATTAAATAAGCCAAAGATACCAACAAAAAAAGAGTAAATGTATTGTTTCATTTTATAAAACATTAGTCACACACAGTTATGGTTTCAATTCCCCAGTGTCTCTCATAGATAAGAGGTCAAAGAGAATGAGAATGTATTTAAATAACCCTGCAGCCCTGACAAATGAATGCATTAAACTCTCTTTGTAGCTTATTATAACATTATTTAAAGTACATAAAAGGCAATCAATGTAAGTCTTTTAGTAAATGAGAATAGGATTTGGATAGTCTCGCTATGTCACACACTAACGTAATATGTGTTGTGTTTGTCTTAAATGATTTCAGTGCAATATATAACATAATCTATTAGTGCTTTCCATGGCTGAAATGGCTTTATGGCTACACGTGTGCTGAATTTATTCTCCAAATTCAAGGTCTTAAATTACTAACCTTGTGCTAAACTAGGGCCAGTATCATTTACGATGCTGAAAGCCTGCCTGTAAGCTCAACCCAGAGTAATACTCCTTACTGAAATAATGAAAAAAAGGAATAACCACATTGTGTTCCTTTAACACAGTACATAACTAAATGTTCAAAAAGTAATCTGATGAAAAATATTCTAAATTGACATTTAACACTGCTGTATCATAATTTAATAGTTTTAAATTATTTTCAGCAATCAGTTGGAATAAAGTTTGCATGTCCTCTCTATGCCAGGCAAAACGTTCTCAGGGTACTACATTTCTTTCCACATCTGGAAGATGTACACTTTAGGTTAAAGGCTATGTCATGTTACACGAGTTTTCCTGAGATTATTCAGTTGTTGACTTTCGTTTACTTAATTTTAGAGGTTTGGAGGTAGTTGATGGCATGCTCCTGGGAAGCCAGTTGAGTAATGCGACATGCAATGTGTTTCCAACTAATCTAAATTCAATTTAAAAAACAGACAGGTTTACATTTTGTCTTTAGTTGTAGGGGGTGGGCTTATGTGCATGAGACAACCAATGAATTCCCATACAGCACAGGCTCCATAAGGCAGCATTCTCTTGGCTCATGGGGAGAGCCCATGTCACAATTGCTAAATGTGACATAGACAGCAACATTCAGTCATTTAAGTTGACATGGTCCAGCGATAAGATCAGCAACAGCCGTTGGCAAATATGACAAACTCCATGACCAGTTGAGAAATGTGACAGCTTAAATAACATTTTTAAACTGGTCCACTGTAAATGAGTGTAGGCATATCTGAATAAATGTTGATTTCGATCAGGGTTTGTAGTAGGATTCAGGGCTGGTTCTTGTTTTATGACTTTTATTGCTTCAAGACATGTCAAAATATGACCCTGCTTTTCCCAACCTACAATGTGATCTGGTCAAAATTTAGAACTAATTACTTTGCTTGTGTCTATGATAATATGCAGAAAAAAATGAAGCAATTAAAATCGATCAATAATTAATACCTCACTTGATGCGTTTTTTTAAGTGGGTATGCAAAGTTAAGCATAAAACCTTCCATATGACCAAGAACTTGCCAGAATATTCTGGTTACAAAGTGAAAGAGATGCAAAAAGGGTTGAGTCTTGAGGCTTGATGTAAAATATGACATCTATTATATTTGCAGAAGGTCCATCTAGAATTGAAAATGGTTCAGTCTCCAACTGTAGTTTTATTTACTTTTTAACTTTCAGGAATGTCTACAGAGTGCACTCTAGAATACATGCATTAATAAGATAAGTAAAATATCATTAGGAAAAAGCCATGTGCGACTTTAAACCGCAAAAACAATATGATACAAAAGAGCAGCCGCCACACCCTGCTGCTTGCAATTTGTCTTTCACAGTGGTTAACATCTGCATGCTGTCTTGATGAGCGAAATATCCTATGAAAACATTCACAGAACCAATTTAGCTGAACATAGGCCAAGGCCCAAGACCAAGGTCACAAGCAAAAACTTCACCCTTGTTCCTGTTATACCATACTCTATTCTCGATAGGAGTCTGTTTCAAGAAATATCTGGATTTAAACTAAATGCAATTGCTAAATGCAATTTTTGTTCTAACGTTTAGATGTTTTGTTCTTCATCACCTGTTTTTAAGTGTGTGGGTCTCTTTGGGCTAAAACAAAACTGCAGAAAAAGACCCAATATTCTAGGAGTGTGTGTCCTCTGTAAAATATAGATAATAAAATATATCAGTATCTGACATGAAATCAGTCACTTGGCAATTTGGTATAAACACCAGCAGTTCTTTATAAAATAAAATAAAAATGATTACTAAATCCCTTTCTGATTAAATTACAAACAGAGACACTGTTTCTTCATACACCAAGTGGTCACCATCAGTGATGATCATCAGCCACCCTCGCCCAGATGACCCAGCTGGAGGTGATCATTCCCCTAGCTTGTGTTCAAGGGACAAGTTACACCATGGATCACTTCTCTTGATCCACTGTGAATGATCCATAGTTATTATTTTAACATATTTGTTTGTTAGTATTAAGAATCTAGTAAAATAAATTGTCAAAACACATCAATCTTTTCTAGTTAAAAGACTTCTCAGGACTGGCTTTTCCATCAAAAACCCTAGGAAAAAATAATAATGGGGAGATACAAGTATAGTTCTTATTCATTTAAAAGTACAGTATAATTCCAGCAGAAGTACAGTGTGGGCCATTTATATAGATACACCTTAATAAAATGGGAATGGTTGGTGATATTAACTTCCTGTTTGTGGCACATTAGTATATGTGAGGGGGAAAACTTTTCAAGATGGGTGGTGACCATGGTGGCCATTTTGAAGTCGGCCATTTTGGATCCAACTTTTGTTTTTTCAATAGGAAGAGGGTCATGTGACACATCAGACTTATTGGGAATTTCACAAGAAAAACAATGGTGTGCTTGGTTTTAACGTAACTTTATTCTTTCATGAGTTATTTACAAGTTTCTGACCACTTATAAAATGTGTTCAATATGCTGCCCATTGTGTTGGATTGTCAATGCAACCCTCTTCTCCCACTCTTCACACACTGATAGCAACACCGCAGGAGAAATGCTAGCACAGGCTTCCAGTATCCGTAGTTTCAGGTGATGCACATCTCGTATCTTCACAGCATAGACAATTGCCTTCAGATGACCCCAAAGATAAAAGTCTAAGGGGGTCAGATCGGGAGACCTTGGGGGCCATTCAACTGGCCCATGACGACCAATCCACTTTCCAGGAAACTGTTCATCTAGGAATGCTCGGACCTGACACCCATAATGTGGTGGTGCACCATCTTGCTGGAAAAACTCAGGGAACATGCCAGCTTCAGTGCATAAAGAGGGAAACACATCATCATGTAGCAATTTCGCATATTCAGTGGCCTTGAGGTTTCCATTGATGAAGAATGGCCCCACTATCTTTGTACCCCATATACCACACCATACCATCAATTTTTTGTTCCAACAGTCTTGGAGGGATCTATCCAATGTGGGTTAGTGTCAGACCAATAGCGGTGGTTTTGTTTGTTAACTTCACCATTCACATAAAAGTTTGCCTCATCACTGAACAAAATCTTCTGCGTAAACTGAAGGTCCTGTTCCAATTTTTGTTTTGCCTATTCTGCAAAATGTGTGCCGATCTGGGTCATCCTCGTTGAGATGCTGCAGTAGCTGGAGTTTGTAAGGGTGCCATCTGTGAGTAGCTAATATCCGCCGAAGGGATGTTCGACTAATGCCACTTTCCAGTGACATGCGGCGAGTGCTACGCTGTGGGCTCTTGCTGAATGAATCTAAGACAGCCACTGATGTTTCTTCATTAGTGACAGTTTTCATGCATCCACATTTTGGCAAATCCAACACTGCACCAGTTTCACGAAACTTAGCAAGAAGTTTGCTAACTGTAGCATTGGAGATGGGTGGTCTCGTAGGGTTTCTTGCATTGAAATCTGCTGCAATGACCCGGTTACTGCGTTCACCAGACATCAACACAATTTCTATCCGCTCCTCACGTGTTAACCTCTGCGACATGTCAATGGCTGTAAACAAAGAGAAATTTGTAAATAACTCATGAAAAAATAAAGTTACGTTAAAACCAAGCACACCATTGTTTTTCTTGTTTAATTCCCAATAAGTCTGATGTGTCACATGACCCTCTTCCTATTGAAAAAACAAAAGTTGGATCCAAAATGGCCGACTTCAAAATGGCCACCATGGTCACCACCGATCTTGAAAAGTTTTCCCCCTCACATATACTAATGTGCCACAAACTGGAAGTTAATATCACCAACCATTCCCATTGTATTAAGGTGTATCCATATAAATGGCTCACCCTGTATATTCATCTTAAAGGTAAATCACATACCTAAGGACACCAGTGGAAATTAAAGGGAAGTGCATTTAGAACAGAAGCCAGGAAGCACTTCTTTACTCAGCAGGTTGTGGAAATCTGGAACAAACTACCAAGACATGTAGTTGAAGCAGAAACCTTGACAACCTGAATAAGATATTGGGAAAGCTTAGGTATTACGCTAAACAAGCAAGTTTGATGGATTGAATGGTCTACTCTCATTTTTTCAAATAAATGTCTTATGTTCTTAAATAATATCTGGTGAAAATGGTACTGACTTCCACTCTGGGCTAAGCAATGAACATTTGTCACTTAAAGCAGAAAAAGTCTTTTGACTATTTGCTTGTTTCTTAAATACTACTTTTTATTCTCACAAGTCTTTGTCCATTTATGTAGAGTAACAATTGTTCCTGGATCAACACACTCTCCTGAAAGGGCTCTCTTCTCTGATCTATCCGGGTCTCAAATATATACACAACTATATATTGTTGGGAGCAATGCACCAATTAGAGCGCATTGCCACACCCACCATATGACAAACCACCCAGATTGAGATTCGACTGCACCCGTGCAAAGGATGACACCTCAGCACCACTCTGGAACAGTATAAGATTTTTTACAGTGGCTGGAGCACTTAAGAAGAAAAGAAAAATGCCATTAAAAATTAGTAAGGTGCAGTTTACAAAAGTAAAACATGAGAAAACTACTGTATTAAAAAGCTTTTCTGGAACATTTGAGGAACTGACACTTAATTGGAAGAATAAGAAGAGAAGAAATCAGAGGGCATGAAAAGAATGAATGACCAAAATGAGTGTAAAAGGTCACCATTTTGAGAAGGTAAAGGGTGAAAAGAGTCAGTTGTTTAGTGCTGTGAGACTGTGTCAACCAAGTTACACAGCATGTTGAGCTTCTTCTGTTTTTGTCTTTTTTAGTATTTCTGAAACCTGGTTATAGACCACAGACTAGCCAATAACGGCATAATTAATGTCTAATAACAAAGTTCACAAGAAACATGAGTGTTTGATTCACTCTTCTATTATAGTAAACCAATTAAAGAATAGATACTTTTTTGCATCAGCCTATTACATATGTACAGTATATGTGAATTCTGAAAAGATGTCATAGGCATCCTTTGTTATACAAAAAGACATGCTGAAAAATTTCACAATAAAATAAAACTGGTGGAAAATTAAAAAAAAAACCTAAATTCAACATAGCACACATTTTCTTATGAAATCTAATAAAATCTAATTTTATTTGTTACATCTATACTAATAAAAGGCAAAGAAAGCCCTCACTGACTCACTCACTCCCTCACTCACTCACTACTAATTCTCCAACTTCCTGTGTAGGTAGAAGGCTGAAATTTGGCAGGGGTATTCCTTACAGCTTACTTACAAAAGTTAAGCAGGTTTCATTTCAAAATTCTACGCGTAATAGTTATAACGGTCAACAACGTCCTCCATGTTGAACTTTCTTATTTATGGCCCCATCTTCATGATATTTGGTAGGTGGCTTCCCTGCGCTAACCAAAACCGATGTACGTACTTATTTCAATGGTATGACGCCACTGTCGGCCGCCATATTGAACTTTCCAACGTCACTAATTCTCCAGCTTCCCGTGTAGGTTGAAGACAGACCCCATCTTCACGAAATTTGGTAGGCGGCTTCCATACGCCAACGGAAACCGATGTACATACTTATTTCGTTGGTATGACGCCACTGTCGGCCGCCATATTGAACTTTCCAACGTCACTAATTCTCCAACTTCCCGTGTAGGTAGAAGGCTGAAATTTGGCAGGCTCATTCCTTACAGCTTACTTACAAAAGTTAAGCAGGTTTCATTTCGAAATTCTACACGTAATGGTCATAATGGTCAACAATGTCTGCCATGTTGAACTTTCTTATTTATGGCCCCATCTTCACAAAATTTGGTAGGTGGCATCCCTGCGCTAACCAAAACCGATGTACGTACTTATTTCAGTGGTATGATGCCACTGTCGGCCACCATATTGAACTTTCCAATGTCACTAATTCTCCAACTTCCCGTGTAGGTAGAAGGCTGAAATTTGGCAGGCTCATTCCTTACAGCTTACTTACAAAAGTTGAGCAGGTTTCATTTCGAAATTCTACACGTAATGGTCATAACGGTCGACAATGTCTGCCATGTTGAACTTTCTTATTTATGGCCCCATCTTCACGAAATTTGGTAGGCGGCTTCCCGGCGCTAACCGAAACCAATGTACGTACTTATTTCGGTGGTATGATGCCACTGTCGGCCACCATATTGAACTTTTCAACAGTCTTTGTTATTTATGGGCCCATCTTCAACAAATTTGGTACACGGGTTCCCAACGCTAACTGAATCTTACTTAAGTACTGTCACACACGTGCGAGTTGGAGGCAGTCAAAGAGCCTAAAGGTGAGTGAAATCTCGCGAGAAAAGGGTTTATCATGTGGTACTTACCTGAATCTCTTTCTACCTACAGAAAACTGGAAGAAAAATAAACACATCCTTATTCAGTTCCAAAATCTGATGACGTCACTTCTGGCTCCACACTCAACTACTCCAGTCTACTTATGATGACATTCGTTCCGTGGTCCCGCCTCCAATCGTCACTTCCTGCCAACCATTTCCTCTCCCATCATCCCATCTGTTATATAAACGCCACTTTGTTACAGTGTTGCATTCACTTTGTACTGAAAAGTAATTTTGAATCATTCTTATTTTCATTTTGTCTGGACGACAATATATGGGGACAATCCCCAAATCTTTTTCTATTTTGAGAAGACTCTTATTTATTACAGTACATATATACGTTCATAGCCTGCAGCTCGGTCACCGTGTGAGGCGGTGTTGGGTCCCCCATCCCAACACTTCCCACGTTGTTGGCTGCCTATATTAGGCCGTCCGTCTCTCCGGTCTCTACATTCCCTTCCTTGCTTCGCCACGGAATTCACATCTCCCTACTGATAACTACAGCCGTTTTATTTAATCCACGGCTTCTCCGCTGTTTTATTGTTCGTTTATTACGATTATAGTTATTGTGTAGGTATTTTAGACTTACTTTACATTGCTCAGGTACCCATTTCCTTTATCATTCCAACCGTACCCCCATTACCATGTCTATCGAGGTGATCACCATCGATCAAAGAACTGTCACTTACCGGGTGGTTTCCATGCCTGGAGATGGCACCTACCTTTTCCATTCTCTTTGTTACATATTGCACGGCCATATCGGGCTCACTCTTGATATTCGGAGGAACATTGTGTCTTATGTATTGAATGACTGGGACAGATTTAAGGTGAGGACTGATGACGGTACAGGAGATAATTATACTACACAGGAGCACTATAAGAGTGAAATGTTTAAGCCCTTCACCTATGGTTCTGCATGTGAGTTGATGGCTGCCGCTGAATTGTTCGGTTGTCGCTTTTTAAGTGTAACGAAATGGGCAAATATTTTACACCTTTCGACAACTGCCAATGCCTCTTAAACATCTTAGATTCACAGGTGACAATTTCAGTAGTGGACACTTTGATGTTTATGAATGTTTAAACTCTCAAAAGCTGGATGTGAAGTTATCGATGAAACCGGTTGTATGCTTACAACGCTTGACAGATGCCGAATGTCACTTCAACACAAGTCCTGCAAATACTGTTGTACTTGAAACAAACCATGAAACTCAAATCGATTATGACAGCAGCAATCCAAGCTGCGAGATTTGAAACAAGATTATTGTTCACATGACCAACTGTAAGTTGCATGCTCAAGAGTAAGCTCAGCGCACAGCTTGGTCATATTACAACCAGAGGGCCGAACTCACAATGTGGTATAACAAAGAGATCCTTAACAAATAATTATTGGCATATTTTCCTTCAGTTTAAAAAGGTTTAATTTTCTTCTTAATAAAAATTTTAATGCAGTACTTCGCTGCTGTGAAGCGCGGGTATTTTGCTAGTACAATTATACACATAGTGTACTTGTAGTGAAATGTTTAGACAGGAAGTTCAAGAAAAATAAAATATTTCATACACTATATCTATACTAATAAAAGGCAAAGCCCTCACTGACTCACTCACTCACTCACTCACTCACTAATTCTCCAACTTCCCGTGTAGGTAGAAGGCTGAAATTTGGCAGGCTCATTCCTTACAGCTTACATACAAAAGCTGGGCAAGTTTCATTTAGAAATTCTACGCGTAATGGTCATAACTGGAACCTATTTTTTCGACCATATACTATAATAGACTTCTGCTCGATGCCCGTGGGAGGCGGAGTTATGCCTCCCACGTAATTTAGTGCCTGCCCATATAAGGCCATCCGTCAGCGGCAATCCAATAAAAACACTGCTGCTGAATATTCACGGGTGAAGGACTGTGCTTATGCAGAGGAAGATGAGATGGTCAGGGTGGTGTTTGGCACAAACTCAGCGAAACTGCGAGAGAAACTTTTAAGTGCAGGGTCTTAGCTAACATTAAATACAGCTGTGGTGTAGAAAAAGTCAATGTCCCGCTAATGGAAGACATTGTATAAAAAAAACCTGTGCATGCAGTGTGTCACGTCTCAGATAAAGAAGAAGACGAGCTGTTTATTGATGCAGTAAGAAACGAATCGATGAATGAAACCTATTATCTTTACAACGATTGACAAACACGGAATGTAACTTGAACACAACACATCCTACAAATACGAACCTCATTGAAAGAAACAATGATAATCAAATCCTTGATGACAGCAACACTCATAGCACTCACAAAACAATTACTGTATATTGACAATCATGTTACGTTATTTTTAAAATGTTCCCTTTTCTTTTTCATAACTTCTTTAACACACTACTTCTCCGCTGCGAAGCGCGGGTATATATGTATATATATATACCTCAATCTACATATGCTCATATAAACAAACCACACGTCGTGGCGCAATGGTAGAGGCTTCGCCTCTAGCGCCGACGTCTGAGGTTCGATTCTCGAGAGGGGGTGCACTGAGTATGTATGCGCGCTTCCCGATTCATTTTACCTTCGCATCCCCTTGGTTTGAGACGTATGAAAAAATATGCGGTTAATGCAGAAAGACAGATCACCAATTGAAGCTTTATGAATAATGGATACTTTATTCGCCATCAATGATTGTTTTGGTAAAGCCATACTCAGTGTATTCATTAGATGAACGGTAAAAAAGTAATAGCAAGGGAAGGGTGACTTATTGAGGCACGCAGGCAAAACCACAATAGCACGTGGGCTCGATGTAGTGCGCGTCAACTCGATCAGAATTGCGCGATCACATTCGAAAAAATATATATTTTCAAGTTCTATTTAGTCCATACAGTATGTGTCAAACTCAAGGCCCGCAGGCCACATCCGGACCGGCATGTAATTATATCCGCCCGAGATCATTTTATATATTATTGTTATTAATGGCCCGGGATATGAAGCACTGGTAACACAATAAACTACAGATCCCATAATGCAGCGCTTCAGCTGCCTTGCCGAACACTTACCGCATTAATCAAGTCTAGCTTATGATGCTGCAAGTTATTGCGAAGCTAGCCCACACAATGCCGAAGAGAAAAGTTGATTCTGAAAATAGAGACTTTAAAAACCGATGGGAGGCTGAGTATATGTTTACTGACATTGCCGGTAAACCAGTGTGTCTCATTTGTGGAGCTAATGTGGCTGTAATTACAGAATTTAATCTAAGACGGCACTATGAGACAAAACATCAGGATAACCTGAAAGACCTGAATGCAATGCAGAAGATACAGAAAGCAGAAGAGTTAAAGAAGAATCTGACACTTCAGCAGACATTTTTACCGTGCAAAATCACAAAGTGATTTCCAGTGAAGCTGCTTTTATGGGAGACACAAATGCACCAGTGCAACTTGCCCCACTTTCCCTGTTGCCAAGTAATGTTGAACTAAGTCAGCACAACGGTGTTCCCAAATACACACTTTGCTGATAAACTGAGTGCACTGAGTTCGCACGGCACTTTGGTGACTTTGAAGAACAAAAAAAGAATTTTGAGTTGTTTCGCAACCCATTTGCCGTCGATGTGGAAACTGCACCTGTGCAGATTCAGATGGAGGTGATTGAGCTGCAGTGTAATGGCACACTGAAGGCAAAGTACGATACTGCAGGGCCCGCACAGTTTATTCACTCCATTCCCACAAATGCTCCAGCTCCGTCTACATGAGGCTCGAACCTTGTGCATGTTTGGTAGCACATATCTGTGTGAGAAGCTCTTTTCAGTGATAAAGACTAACAAAACAGGAGTCGCCTCACTGATGAGTACCTGCAGTCCATCCTGAGAATCTCCACAACACAGAACCTCACACCAAACATAAACAAACTTGTTGCCAAAAAGATGAAAGGCGTCCAGCTCTGATAAAATGACATATGAGCAAAGACAACTGAATGATTTGATTTGTTATTGCTGAAAAGAACAAATTTTATTTATATTTCCAGGTTTTGTTATGCAGCATGTTCATATTTGAATTTGTATAATTTTGACAGGATATATTTTTATGGAGAGCAAAATCTTTTGGGATATTTAAAATTTAAGTTTATTTTTATATAAAATTACATAAGAGTAAAGAAATTTGAATGTTTGTTCTTTTAACGTTTACTTTATTTCTAACTTGTATAATTTAGACAGGATATATTTTTATGGAGAGCAAAATATTATAAGTTATTTAAGGTTTGAGTTGATTTATTCGAATAATATTCCTGTCTGTTTTATTCATATTTATGTTCAAAAAGTTAAGTTTTAAAAGTTTTAAAGTTTTAAAAGTTTAGTTTTAGTGTGTTCAATAAATGTTTATCCTGTTCGGCCCTCGACCTAAAGTGTGTTTTGGATTTTGGCCCCCTGTGCAATTAAGTTTGACACCCCTGATTTAATCGACACAAATATCTTTGGTTGGAATGTAAGGCGAATTTACTCTTTACATTTGTATGGTGAAGAAAAATTTATGCAATGATGCCTACATTTAACTTACATTCCTACCAAAGATATTTCTGTCGACTAAATAAAATTCCTTCTATTTAAAATTTAAATAGAACTTGAACAGATATGATAGTTCATAATATCCACGCAGACTTGCACGTAAGAGCGGAAGTCATACGTTTTAACAAACAGCGTATTGCAGTAATCCCTTGCTATATCGCCGACTTTCGGCTTCACTCTATCGCAGATTTTATATGAAAGCATAACTAAATATATAACTCTGATTTTTTGCTGCTTCGCAGGTTCTGCAGGCAATGTGTCTTTTTACTTCTTGTACATGCTTCCTCAGTTGGTTTGCCCAGTTGATTTCATACAAGGGACGCTATTAGCGGATGACTGAGAAGCTAACCAATCAGAGCACGCAGTTAAGTTCTCCTGACTGAGAAGCTAACCAATCAGAGCACGCAGTTAAGTTCCTGTGTGCTGAATGCAGTGTTAACCAGGAAGTCTCGCCTCGCTCATTCAGCATCAACGTGTTTCGCTGTGTAAAGAGTTGTGCTCTTTTGTGTTTATCTTTGTGCATAGTCAAGCCCTTCATTATGGCTCCAAACGATCTGCTACTGCTTCAGGGGCCGTGCCCAAGCGCAAACGGAAGATGTTAATGATTGTCGAAAAGGTAAACGCGTTTTGGATTTGTTGAAGGCTACGAATCTTTTTATTTAAAAAGTAGGAAAGGAATATAAGATCTACGGCCGCAGTGTCCTTTTAACCAGGGTGCAAAACGAGTTGTAAGTGGATGTAATAAGGCAGTAGTCTGGATGGAATCTGCTTTAGGGATTTGGATTGAAGACTGCCAGAAGAAGAACAACGGCAGTGCTACACAATCGCCTGATGTGGCTCCTTTGGAAGAGCTGTAACGCTCTCCTTTGTTGTGCAGTAAAATTAAACTCATTGTTATCGGACAAGTCATAGTGTCATTGTTGGTGAGTAACCATAATTAATTTTCTACTTACAGTACTTAGTACATGTACGTACGTTTAGTGTCACTGTACACACATTTACTGTATATCTATTTTTCTTGCATTGTACGTATTTATTGCTGGTGGCCTGTCTATCGTAATGGCTGTAAAATATGTGATATCGGAGACACTCAATATCTTTAAAATAATATTTAGGTTTTACTGTATATAAACTGTGTGTTTATATACATAATTTCAATGAATCTTACCTAATATCTAAGAGAACACAAAGGGATTATGCTGTATAACTCTGCGGGGAATATTTATAAACAGCGTGGGAGAGTTTATAAGGGCTTGAAATATATAAAAATAACCATACAAACATATGGTTTCTACTTCGCGGATTTTCACCTATCGCGGGGGGGTCTGGAACGCAACCCCCGCGATCGAGGAGGGATTACTGTAAAGTAATCCCTCGCTATATCGCGCTTCAACTTTCGCGGCTTCACTCTATCGCAGATTTTAAATGTAAGCATATCTAAATATATATCACAGATTTTTCGCTGGTTCGCAGATTTCTGCGGACAATGGGTCTTTTAATTTATAGTACATGCTTCCTCAGTTTGTTTGCCCAGTTGATTTCATACAAGGGACGCTATTGGCGGATGGCTTAGAAGCTACCCAATCAGAGCATGTATTACATATTAAATAAAACTCCTCAATGATATACGATATGCTTCCCGCGTGGTGCTTGATTGTTTGCTTTACTATGTCTCTCTCACTCTCTCTGCCTGACAGAGGGGGTGTGAGCAGAGAGAGGCTGTTTGCTTAGAAGATATGGATGCTCCTCTACAAAATGCCGTTTTATCGCAGTGCTTCGGCATTCTTAAAAGCACATATTGATTTTTTGATTGTTTGCTTTTCTTAGCGAGCACTCTCTCTGACATTCTCTGCTCCTGACGGCGCTCCTTTGAAGAGAAGATATGTTTACATTCTTTTAATTGTGAGAAAGAACTGTCATCTCTGTCTTGTCATGGAGCACAGTTTAAACGTTTGACTAAAGGGTGTTATTTCATGTCTAGAGGGCTCTAATAATGTTAACACTGTGGGAGAGTTTATAAGGTCTTAAAATATATAAAATTATCCATATAAACATATGGTTTCTACTTCATGGTTTTTCACCTATCGCGGGGGGGTCTGGAACGCAACCCCCGCAATCGAGGAGGAATTACTGTATATGTATGTATATATGTGTGTGTATATGTATATATATATATATATATGTGTGTGTATATGTATATATGTATGGATATGTATATATATATATATGTTTAAATGTGTGTGTGTGTGTATATATATATATATATATATATATATATATATATATATATATATACACAGTATATCACTGTATGTCACCACCAGGAGGCCCCAATGCCTTGGGGACCTGTTACCTCAGCACTTTTGCCACACCAGGAAGTGCTGGGGGGAAGATTAAGGAGGATACCCGGAGAGCTGCCGGGAGAACAGCCGGCACTTCCGCCACGCTGGGGCGTGACCAACGGGGGGGTGTCAGAAGCACCTGAAGCTCATCCGGGTCATGTATAAAAGGGGCCGTCTCCCTTCATTCGAGGCTAGAGTCGGGTGGAAGTAGGACAAGGCAGAAGAGGAGTGGAGGCGGCCCGAAAAGAAGGCATTTGTGGCCGGGACTGTGATTATTGGGGTTTGTGCACGGGACTGGGTCTTAGTGACCATATTATTTGTAAATATTATTGTAAATAAATACGTGTGGTGGTGATGAACAACATGTCCGCCTGTCTGTGTCCGGGTTGGCGCCACAATATATATATATATATATATATATATATATATATATATATATATATGACAGCAACACTCATCACTCACAACAGTGACAAAACAATTACATTGACAATCATGTTACGTTATTTTCAAAATGTTTCCTTTTCTTTTTCATTACTTCTTTAACACACTACTTCTCCGCTGCGAAGTGCGGGTATTTTGCTAGTATAATATATAATTCACTAAGGCAAGACACCCATGGAAAGCACGCCAGAAGGGGTGTGGATTCACTAAGCCGCCAACAAGTAAGACACCTATGGCGCACGCAGGAGGAGCCACGCCCACCAACTCCAAGACCATTGGATACGACGACAACTTGCAGAGCCACGCCCACCAACTCGGGCGCGACACAGAAAGAACGGTGTCATTTATATTCGTCTGTCGTAGAGGCCTCATGTACCTCCGAGCCAACTTGACTGTTTATAGAGGCATGTTTCTCGGAGGTGAGTCGCCATATGCAGCGTAAAACAGTTTGCGAGGGTATCCCATGGGATCCTTAAAACAATCCTTTACAACTGAAGTTAAAACACAATGAAGTAAGCAGTCTTTAAAAACCGAGTTTTCGGTTATGACGCACCGCATGCACCATAGCAAACTGTTTTGCACACTACATACAGCAATTTGCATTTGCGACAAACATGCGTCTTCTTCACTCACGGACAGTTATATGTTGCTTTCTCCAGAGTTCCACCTTTTCATTCACTTTCTGTTGTATCCTCAAACCCTCCCTTTTTAGACAACTGTGTCTTTCCAGAAGTGTTCAACCATCAATAAATTATTATGCGGCGTTTGTTATGCCGCGGGTTCACTATTGTGTAGTATTTTGCTCTCTCCAGAGTTCCATCTTTTCATTCACTTACTGTTGTATTCTCACAACAACCCGTTTTAGACAACCGTGTCTTTCCAGAAGTGTTTAGCATTCAATAAATAATTATGCATGAGATTGAGCGTGTGTCTACCCGGTGCAGAGAGGCATGGCTAAGCCATTGAACCCCATTCGGGCTGCAAACCGTGGAATTCCCACTAAGTGCGACTCATACGCTCCCACTGGTTGCGTTCCTACCCTTTGTGCACACCCCCATCCCACCTCGCTACTACCATGGTCGGGTGTCTTGGTGGATTATATTTAGAAAAGCAGCCAACGACTCAAGTGACGAGTTGGAGGTGGGCACATGAGCGGGCAGTACATACTGAACGAGAATTCAGCAGACTAGCATGACGGAGGGAGCTGAATGGACGTCCTTCTCCTCTCCTCCCATTCCATACTCCGCGCCGTGCACCCCCATCCCTCCGTCTGGCAAGAGAAGGCGCGATTGCAGTCCGCCAGTTTTCAGTCATGGACGATTGTGTGTTGGTTCGTTCCGTGCATTGTTACAATGTTGCTTTTCTTGCTGATTTATTACATTACCGATTTTTCAAATGTTAATTTTCTCCCTGTGCTTAAAAATCATTAAAAAACCGGCCTGATTATGCGGCGTATGGTACGCCGCGTTTTGGCTAGTATATAATATTTCATACTTTATAATTCATGTTTTCTGCATCTGTGACTGCAACCACCTGATAGATGCAAGTGCTTCCACAGTCTTGTTGACAGCAATCATGTGATCATTTACTTGAAAAAATAGTTGATGATATCTGGACAGCTGCCTGCCACTGTCATAGACAGAAAGAGTAAAAAAAAAAAACTCTGGAAAGCAATCATATTAGATGTGATATCAGATGCACTAACATGATTTGATGATGGAGAAAATGAATGACTTTACAAATGTTCCAGGCCTTACATCATCCTGAAGCACAATAAAAAAACAGCTTGTGAACATGAACAGTTCTTTGTCTGCATAGTGAGAGGCAGTGTGGCTGCCTAGGCTGAGAATTAGGACTTTGAAACATGGATTTGATTTGATCAATCAATAAGTCTGCCTTTGCTCCATGTATAAAAATACAAGAGTAAACATCTATATGATAGTTTTGTAACTGTAAAGTTCCTTGGGATGATAGTCGCTATGGAAAGGTGCCACATTAAACAATTTTATTTGTAACATACAGTATAATCTTGCCATACATTTGCCCATACTCAAACAAACTATTTATTGATTTGTCTGTTAGGGCTATACTCTGTTTACGGTGAGGCATTGTGAAAAAAATATAAAGCTCTTCAGTATTTTGCATTATGCTTATCAAAATTCGATTTTCTTATGCCATAGTGTTAGTACTGCATTGCATATACAATCATAGTATATCCACAAACCTGAAACCACCTAATCTTATCACAGTGTTAAGTGGGGCCAAGCCTACTTCAAAAGCATCAGCCACTAGGTAGGAAACAGCCCTGAACAGGGAGTCAGTCCATCATGGGGCACACTTATGTATACTCACTCATGTCAGGACCATTTAGAGTCACCATTTAAAGTAACTTGCAGATCTTTGGTAAGTGTATATATGAGTGAAAGTGATTAGTCAGGACTGAAACCCAGTGTGTTAGAGCTGTAAGGAAGTAGTACTAACCACTGTGAGGTACAAAAAAAGAAGGTTTTTTATTATGTTATAAAGTGGTGATTGTGTTATAAGTTAACACATTAAGTAATATAAAATAGTATTTAATGAAAGTGTTGGACCCAATTAAAAAAAACTGACATAAAAAAGACTGATTTACAAGTAATAGTATAAATGCAGTACATGTATGTGGCTTCTCACTTCAGAAACAGTGGCGTTTTGTGAGAATTTCCACTCTTTCACCACTTTAGTGAATATAGTATCAATTTTTCCAGAACATAATCTTCACTAGTGATGAGCTAACCTGCTGAATTCACTTAGCCTTGAGTTCTGAAGAAAACAGAAATGTTCAGTAACAGTAACTGTGAAATTCACTGCAGTCAATTGTGGAGGAGAAACTAAACTAGTTTTGAGTGGATTAAAATGAAGCAGTCACCCACTAAGACTATGATACAAGGGATCAGCACTATATACTTGAGGCTGTTCCTGTCACTACATGATCGGTACTACATGCTTAATTCAGCAGTAAATACACAAATTGCAATGAATCGATGCAAAACAACAAAGTACTTTCATAATGGTCAGCTAATGTAACCCTCAAATAAAAATGCATTTTCTTTTTTTAACTTATGTAAAATGTGTAAAAACAGCTGAAGTGCCAATTGGGTAGTGACAACAACTCACATACATGTACACACCATAAATTATTCACGCATGTGCAATACCGATTGCAGGGCTCGCAAAATCGCTAGCCTGACGTCCCGGGGCTATTGTGTCTTCCAGTCGGGCTACCAAAATCTATCTCAGCCCTGCCCGTCGGGCTATCATAGGAAGGAAAAATATATGGCAATGCTTTTGCATTCTTTCGCAAATGTAGCTGGGTAATTATGTCATTTACGGGCATCGATAAGCCACTGTCAATATGTGAAATATTGAAATTGCGTTTGAATTCGCGCTTGTTTTTACTTTCACTTTGATCGCGAACTTTGTATAGAAAGCGGCAGTACTGATTGGTCAGTGACAGATTAATTGCGCACCAATTCCTCTGACATCGTCTTATCACTCATTGGTTTACTATTCAAAAGTGAGAAGTGAAATCTCCCGCAGCAAGCTTTAAACATGTGATAGAGGTTGATTGCGCAGAGAACTTAAAAAATCGCTGACCGTTGTGTGTGTGTGTAAAATAGATGGATTTACGCAGGTATTTTAGTTCTGCTGATCCAAAGAAGACAGGTCAGGGTGAAGAAGGGACAGCCAAAGAAAAGCCTACCACAAAGCGGAAAAGTTATGACAAATTAGACTATGAGGCAAAAAGAAAGCGCAGCTTTTTGGTTTCATGGACAAAAGAATTTCTGTGGCTGGAATATGACAAGCTAAATAACATAATGTTCTGCCGGGTGTGTAGTGAGTTTCCCTCGATTTCTGACTCGACAAGCGCCTTTGTTACTGGGACCAGTAATTTTAGGAAAGACCCTATCAAAACCCATGAGAAATCTCTGCATCACAAGAAATGCATTGGTGCTCAGTCTGCAGCATCTTTCCCAGAACAAACACCAATTGCAAAACCATACTAAAAATAAACCAAGCACAACAAAAGTCTTGAAAAAGCTGTTTAGAACAGCGTACTATGTTGCAAAGAGTGAACTACCATTGGCAAAATTTAGCAGTCATTGCAAACTTCAAAAGCAAATGGTTGGTCTTGGTTCCACTTACCTCAATGACCATGCTTGCAGAGAGTTTATTGGAGCAATAGCACAAATTTCAAGAGACCAGATTGAAAAGGAAATTCAAGAAAGCAGGTTCTTATCCATTCTTGCAGATGGCAGTACAGACACTGGTATAATGGAACAGGAGTTGGTTCATGTCAGGTATGTGAGAGATAATGGTGACATATCCACATACATGATCAAATGTCAGCCAGTCAAGAGTGTAAATGCTGCCGGTATTTTAGAGGCTATTGATGAAGCAGTGAACACCATGGGTATAAGAGAAGACACATGGAAAAAGAAAGTAGTGTGTGCAAATTTTGATGGTGCTGCAGTGATGATGGGTGAGAAAACAGGAGTAGCTGGGAGACTGAAACAGAGGATACCCCACATCATAACAATCCACTGTGTGGCACACAAGTTAGAGCTAGCCGTGCTGGATAGCGTGAAAGGCTGTGAGTACCTGGTGAAATTTGAAGGTACACTGAAAACCATCTTTAAGATGTACTACTATTCCCCAAAGAAGCGAAGAGAACTGACAGAAATAAGTGAACTGCTAAATGAGAAACTGGCACATTTCAGTGGCCTGAAGAGCACACGGTGGCTTCCAAGCCGGCTGAGATGTCTGAAGGCTGTGGAAAAAAATTACACTCCCACTGTTGTTCATATGGAGAACATGGCAGGAGGAAGTGATGTCAAGTCCAAGGATGCAGCCAAAGCTAAGGGGGTGGTGCAGGAGATGAAGACTGAGAAATTTGTTCGCTTCCTGCATTTCATGTTGGACTACAGTACCATCTTATCCAAGTGCTGTATTGATTTTCAGCATGATAACCTAAACATCACATGAACAAATCAGTTAGTTGAGAGCACCACATCACGCTTACTCAGCCTAAAAACAAAACCAGGAGAATACCAGAAAACCTTGGACACAAAGTTCACAGCAAGGATGGTAGCATTTGCTACTGTGGAACTCAGCTCACAAAAAGTCAGCGACCTGCTAGAAGAGGTGAGGGTACAGACAAAGACACCTTTGGTGCAGAGATTCAGAAGATTATTGACAACTCAGTCAAGTATAAGGACAATAGATTTAAAAATCTGCGTGAAAAGCCTCTCTCTTGTTTCAAAGTTTTGACCCTTCCACTCTTCCATACCCCAGAGAAGAGCTGGCAAATTATGGGAATGAAGAGGTGGATTATCTTGTCACACATTTTGCCAGTTTGCTAGATGAGGAAGAGAAAGAGAAAATTCCACAAGAATGGATGGATCTAAAAAGTGGCTTGCAGAACACCGGGGTAGCAAGGTAGTTGATTGCTTGTACAGAGATCTCCTCTCTGAGAATCCAGAACACCTCTCTCATATCTTGTTGCTGGTGAAATTAATGCTGACACTTAGTCCATCAACAGCCATCTGTGAGAGAGGATTTTCTTGCATGAACCGAGTGAAGACAACACATCGCACTCTCTACACCCTGAAACACTGAATGACTGCATGCAACTCTCCATTAATGGGGAAACAGTTGAATCTTTTTGCCCTGACAAGTCAATTTGTTTCTGGATGTTTTCTGGAAAAGGTTCAAGACACCTGGATCATAAAACTCCGACAAGAACAAAGAGCAGTGAAATGGAGGCCGATGCACAGGAAGAGAAAGCTGATGGAGGAGATGCTATGTCCTCAACGTCGAGTGGCATTTTCTCATCCGTGACTTCAGTGGAAATTTCAGATTCAGAATCTGACACAGACTGATTCATGTTCTACACAGTTCTTACAAGTTCATAGAAATTTCTGTTCAATTAGAACCAAATATTTGAGTTGATGATTGTAATTTTTATACAGTTGTTGTAATTTGTGTTTTAACAATTTTTTGATTGATGTTTTATTTCCTTTACAATATTATACATTAAAAATAATCTTTTTTATTCGGGCTACTTAAATTTATTTTGGGCTACCAAAAACTGAAGAGTGCCTGCCCGAAGGGCTACCAGGGATTTTGAAATTTTGCGAGCCCTGGATTGGGAACTGCTGAAAAGTGTGAGATGGGGTATTCTTATGTGAAAGTTCTGTGCATGCACAATGCAAATCAGGCAGGTAGTGCAGATCTTATAGTAACATCCCCATCCAGCATGGCTGCTACAAATCTTTGATGCCTTGCGAAGCATCAAGGAGTGCTGAGAAAAAAAGTTAATCTAAGCCAGATACACAGCAATATTTAGAGATAATTTTGGTAAACATGATCATCTGCAAACCTAGCAAATTTGTTTCAAAAACACTGACCAATTTCATGATTAACATTAATTTGCATAATATAGCAAAAATAATTAACTTAAAGCAATGCGGAAAAGACTGCAAGCACTGTAGGAGTATAAACTTAGTGTTGCTATCAATCTGCCTTCAAGTTATTCTCCACGTGCATCATTTTAAAACTTTTCTGTACATCATTAAAATTAAAATTAAATAATCTACTTAGATAAAAATGCATGCTAATTCTTATATGTTGTGTCAGTCACACACTTACCAGCAGACAATTGCATTAAAATGCCAAAAATAGTTAATACACTGTAATACATCCATACAGTTCCATTAACCATTGAACCATTCTCACAGCCTATACAAAACAACCTTTATTTGCTTCATCTTTCATCTTTTGAAAGCATACATTTTTTGTGTTACTATCTGAAAACTATTAGGAAAAATAATGCTGCAAATAGATTGCATGTTTAAAAAAAAGAGCTTCACCAGGGGTTTGTTCTTTAGTTGGCAAACTGTAAAGAGATTCATTAGGTCTGGATCTATTACATTTATTTTTCTCTTCTACACAACCCTCCCTGGAGGGCAGAGAGAGATAGCCTCCTCACCTCTCAAGATGTGAGATGACATTCACCATAGACACTCTGCCTCAAGCACACTGTCATTTTGGGCTGGTAATGATATTGTTATTGCTGTGTTTGTAAACCGTCAAGCCTTGGTATCCATCTCTGCAGGATGCCATGCCAAGCCTACATTCACTGCATTCCTTTCTTACAGAACTGCCTTGGAAGAAGAGGAGATTTAGGCTTCAACCTTATAATACCATTTATTTTTAATCCTAAAAAGTCTCTGCAATGTTGTTATTCTATTATTTAAATTAATAATTATAACACAAAAACACACTAAGGCAGTTACCTGAAGACAATAATATTCTAAAAATTGTTTGAGCAATTTTTATAAGAAAAACCTCTGATACTAGTTTATTAATATGACACTGAAACTTTTAATGTCTAATATAGGAAACTACCAAAATACCCGCGCTTCGCAGCGGAGAAGTGCTGCGTTAAAGAAGTTATGAAAAAGAAAAGGAAACATTTTAAAAATAACGTAACATGATTGTCAATGTAATTGTTTTGTCTCTGTTATGAGTGTTGCTGTCATCAAGGATTTGATTATCATTATTTCTTTCAATCAGGTTCATATTTGGAGGACGTGTTGTGTTCAAGTTACATTCCGTGTTTGTCAACTGTTGTAAAGATAACAGGTTTCATTCATCGAAGTGTTCACTACCCAAGTCGCTACTCATGAATCTAAGATGTTTAACAGGCATTCCTGGTATTAACTTGTGGATTTGCCTGCGAGTATTTAGCGGCAGCGTGTCTATGAACTTGTGGATTTGCCTGCGAGTATTTAGCGGCAGCGTCTCTATTAAGTTGTGGACTTGCCTGCGAGTATTTAGCGACAGCATCTCTATGAACTTGTGGACTTGCCTGCGAGTATTTAGCAACAGCGTCACAAAGTTGTTTCCGTCTAGCTGCATCAGAAAATGTACCACAACGTCTGACACGCCTCTTTTTTACTGTTTTCTCACAGTTTGGATTGCTGCTGTCATAATCAGTTTGAGTTTCATGGTTTGTTTCAATGCAGGACTTGTCTTGAAGTGACATTTGGCATCTGTCAAGTGTTGTAAGCATACAACCGGCTTCATTGATAACTTCGCATCCAGCTTTTGAGAGTTGCAAAAGTTTATGAAGGATGGATAGCACAAAGGTCCTCCTTACAGAAACCAGTAGTTAAAACTTGGAATGTCTAGGAAACCAATAGGCAAATCATTTGAAAACTGACATTAATGTTTTGTAATTAGTTTAAGTTGTATGCTCACTCCTTGTATACTCAGTTGCATAAAAGAAGAAGGTAAAAAGTCATCTGCAGTCTTCAAATAAATGTGTCACTCAAAGCCACAGCCTTTCAAGAAAACAGAACTTTCTGGGCACTCACAATGATATAATCAAAGGCAATGCAGAATGGTGTACACTTTGGAATGCTACCCTGAAACGTGCAGTACATGTAAAATCCTGATAAAATCTCTGGTGATTGCCCAAGCAAGTTAAATACACTCAGCAATCAAATCTTATTGTTTTTATAGCTATTAAAAAAATAAAACAGCCAGATGAACTGACTATACATGCAGGAGCCAATTTAATGCATCTGCACTGCAGAATGCCAGTTGAATGCTGTGGGCAGAAGCAGATGGTCAATGAATAACATAGAGGCGATAAACTAAGCTCATTTTCTCTCTTTTCCCCTGATAAAGTTACAGAAAAAAACATAAAATAGGTGACCTTAGTATTGATTTTTCATTACAACGTATTGTTTTAGCATTGTGTGTCAAGCCAGCCTGCATATAAAACACATACTGTGCTCAAACCTGCTTGTTGGCTGAGTCTAAGGTAACTAAAATTAATATTGGAAGGTGCTGTTTAAAGAATTACTGCATACAAAAATTTATTTTATATGTTACTTATCCCATGTGGTTTGTAGTGATGGCCAAGGCCAAATTTAATCTCATGTTTCACTAATGCATGAGGGGAAGAAGTAGGTTCAATTCAGAAGCTCAATGCTGTGTGAAGGCGGTTTTCATAATATATTTATTCTAACAATATTTTATCAAAAAATGCATGCATTTTGCACAATGTGAGCATACGATTGGATGAGCTGACATGCTGATCACCTAACACAAGTAATGAGAGATTTTCTAGGACATTTTTGATATTGTTTATTGTTGTCCATCGTTGGTCTCCACAGACGGCTATTTAAGTAACAAAGAATATTTTTATTTTATTATTCCTCTGTTTAAAATGTTGATTTTAAAGCTGTAATAAAACAGCAGAAAAAAGTAATATAACGGTCATGTTGCATTGCCTTTAATGACAAAAAATCAAGCTTATGCTTGCTGTTATGGATACTTAGTTCTACCACAACATCGCAGTTGATCAGAGATCTCAAGCTTAACAGGCAGCAGCCTGTCCATTTAACACTAGAATTACCAGAGCCTACGAAAAAACTCATAAATCCGGCCCACCTTAAATCCATTCGCACCTCTCTGTCAGCATCTTTTGTCCTGTAAATGTGTCGATAAAGACAAGCAGCCTACTATTCCAGTCCCCATCAAACCCCCACACCGTAGAACATGCACAATGTTCTACCAGCTCATGCCTTGTTTGATTATCTGGGAGTGAACTGCTGGAGTTTTAAAGTGGAAATAATAGATCGTTATTTGGAACACATGCATTTCATGTGTGTTCCGTTTCTACAGTAATCTGTGTAAACACATTGTTAAAACAGAAACTTTTTCATATTTTAGTAATAAATGTTACAAAATGTACGCATAAACTATAGAATGTGTGAAGCCTGAAGTCCACAGATCAAATAAACACTTTCACAAAAGGTTTAAGGACGATACAACAGCTTCCGTGGCGTAACGGTTAGATTTGCCGACTTATAATCAAGAGTCCCCAGTTCGATCCTGACTGTCTCCTATATTTACTGTTTTCAGTAGTGAGCTGCTCTTCTTGTTAATATTATACAGTACACACATACAAATTTGTTTGTGTCTGTAACAGACCGTGTACATTTATAGTAGTGTACTTGTAAAAGTTACCTTTTTTTTTAACTTTTATTCTCTCATTCACAATCACGATACATACTATCCCCCTAGGGATCTGACGCTGTTAGGTTTTATTTGAAACTGGGAATAACTGTAGATGTGAGTAGTGTTTTGAGGCAATGGAACTGGACATTCTCTGATCCGGATCTGAATTGCGCACACTTTTCTCTATGCTGTGGTTTCTATTACACACCTGAAAGAAAGAGACAATATATGTGACATTTTGAAGAAATCATTTTACAGGACAAAAGACACTGACGGAGAGGTGCGAACGGATTTAAGGTGGGTCGGATTTACGAGTTTTCTTGTAGGCTCTGGTAATTATAGTGTTAATTATGAAAATAGACACTAACTAGTAAGCTTTAACTTTCTTTTATCCCTGCTGCCTCCTGTCACTAGCTTTTTCGAAAGTGGCTAAATGTTTTTCATTGATGGTACAGCACATTATTTGTTTTATGTTCTTATTGTATATTACTGCTGTCTTTCTTGATGTGTAACTTTTTTGTGTTTGGATTTGATTTCTGCCTTGCATTTAACGCTGTTGGTCAATGTTCTGGATGACTAGGAGATTTAATGGAAGAATAAATAAATGGATGGAAAACATTATTTGTTAAAAAAATGTAAATACATTTCTAGCCAATAGTCATTTTTGTCAATCCAGAATATGATGAGGCAGGCAACTCTGCTTTTCAAAGCCAATTGTGCTGTGATCTGTAGCAATTATAAATCAACTAGTTGTATGGAATGTACTATTAAAAAAATGTACACGCCCAAGTTGCCTATGCAATTTTTTAAACTTCTTTTCATTCACAATATACAGCATACTGTATCTGTTCACCTTCATAACTGAATGAACAAATTAATGAATTGTATGTATTTGAATACAGCAGTTTAAATAAACATGCCATTTAAATACAGTCTGTGATACATAAGAAATATTACATGTAAATAGGCACTTGTATTGCATAATATTAAGTAGTGCTTGCAGGGTAATATAGCTGAAAATTTTTGTTCATGCCAGCTCAGACCTTAGAGGGAACATTGCTTCAAATGTATACCATCAACTATTTCAGACAAATTCAGATATAAGTTAAGGGAGTTATGATTTACAATAGCAGAATACTAATACAATGGGGCAAAAACATCTTTCCTCAAAAACACATTTATTTTCATTTGAAAGATGTCTGTGCATATCCTAAAATGAAGAAAGTCCCTGATTTGGTCTCTGTATCAAAGAACAATGCAAAATAATTCCATCTAGTGTACCGTATTTCTGGTGTGTATACCACCTAGTACATCTCAATTTCACTCCATGACACAGTGAACCTCTTGAGCTTAATAAGGAGCTAACATCAATAAGCACAGGCATACTGACTTTGCACAGAATGGTAATGCAATTTGGATAGATCAACACCAAATTTTAATCTAAGTTACATGCCCCATATATTATTGCCTCTTTCAGTGGTAATGGTAAGAAAATCAGATCATGCTTGGAATTAAAAAGTTGGTCAAAAAGCCTAGGTATCTTCTTAAAAATGATGGACTTGAAATAGCCAAGTACTGGTAGGTAATTTGTCCTATTCTGGTAAACACTTTTCTGCAACAAAACATAAGCTTAACATTCCCAAACCTGCTTTAATCCAGTCTTTGGTCATGTGGAGAAAGTTTGTAGAGGTCTGCATTCCCACCGGGCTCAAGGGACCCAATGCAATTGCTTGTAATGCAGGACTGTAATTCAGTGGTCAACACCCATGTGCAGGGGTTAGCTAGTGTCTGGGACTTTAAAATTAAAATTTAAACAAAACATACAATCATTCAATATATTAGTTACAACGCCTGCATTTACTGTCTCATGCATAGCCTTCTCAAGATTGTAGGGTCCCAGTAGAAACAGCATTAAAAAAGAAAATAGAAGACTGCAAAACTCACTAAAGGGAAGTCTGACATTTGGTAGTCAATTTGAATTGTTATCGATGGTGATGGCAATGGCAACCAAGTGCCGTTTGCTTGCTGTGATAAATGTGCTAACAAACAGTGGACACAAGTCAGGCACCTCAGGTTTAAAGTGCCATGCATGGGCAGTAGCGAAGGGTCAAACTAATCTGACATTTTTTCCAAACCTGTCAAAAGTAACAACTAAGGCTAAAGTGATTAACTGGATAAATGTGCAGATTTTGTTTCCAAGGATGTACAGCTTTACAACACAGTGCCTGGTGAGGACTATTCATTTTGAGCAGTACCCATTTGACATGGCAGCCGATATTGGAAAGTCTTACGTTTAAAGAGATATTGTCCCATCCAGCCTCTATATTTTGGCATGTGGTAGAAAAAGCCTAAAAAATGAGAAAGGATATTGTACATGATATGCTAGAGACCGTCAGTAAATATGGGTGTACTGTTAAAACTGATATTTGGGCCGAAAACTTTGAGAAAATGTCTTTCATATCCGCTACTATCCATTATATTAATGAGAGCTACAATCTTGTGTCAAGTTGAAACAGGCATGATTAAAATGGGTGAAAACATTTGTGCTTCACTGTTTGAAAAATGTAAAAGACTACAGAATTAACTGCAAACACAATCATTGCCATTTTCTTCCGAGGTCCTCCCTGCGTGGAGTTTGCATGTTTTCCCCATATCTGCGTGGGTTTCCTCTGGGTGCTCCGGTTTCCTCCCACAGTCCAAAGACATGCAGGTTAGGTGCATTGGTGATCCTAAATTGTCCCTAGTGTGTGCTTGGTGTGTGGGTGGTGTGTGTGTGTGTGTGCCCTGCGGTGGGTATTAGCGCCCTGCCTGGGATTTGTTCCTGCCTTACGCCCTGTGTTGGCTGGGATTGGCTCCAGCAGACACCCATGACCCTGTGTGAAATATAGCGGGTTGGATAATGGATGGATGGATGGACAATCGTTGCCTTGCAAAGCCACACCAGATTAAACTGTACTACCCATTCTTAACACAATTCTCTCAAGTGCTTTAATGCCAGCAGTGATGGAGAAAGCACCCAAAGTTGTAGAGCTCCTGGCTAATGTAAAAAAAGGTTAGTCAGATATTTTAAAGGTACTGGACAATAAGGCAAGCTTACGATGTCCCTCAAACAGTCCATGGAGACATGGAATTTTGATATGCTAGATTCAGTGTTGCAGCAATTTGATTACTGGCTGCATCAACAAAAAGATACTCACAACTATGGCCTCTTTTCTGAAACCGTTCAAAGATGCTACAACTGATTTAAAATCAGATATTATGATGTCTGAAAGAACTTGTTAAACTGTTTAGCACCAACTCCTATCTTCATGTTCTACAAAGTAGCAACATTTCTCAGTCCAAAGCTTCAATTTCTATACCTTTAATTTAAGAGGTTCATAAAGGCACAAAAACAAGAAGAGATTTGTAATAATTTGTAATAATTGCACTTTAATGCGATTACACACATTTAAAGAGTGTAGTGAAGTTCACTGGACAGCTGTTAGTGATGCCCTCTTTCCTCTCAGAGCTGGCAAGCAGATGAGAAAATGCATGTACGTTCACAGTGCTTTGCTTGATTACAATGTGTTTGTATTGATAAGCAAAAAGTACTGTGAGCTGTAAAAAGAAAAAAAAAATTCCAATACTTTTTGAAAGTGGGGAGTGTATATTAATAGTAATATACTGACTACAAAATGTATATGTGTGACTTGTACAAAGACAGCACCTACCTTCTGTAACCATTCCACATTTGTCTGGAACGAATAGTAATTACTAACAGAGATTGTACTTTATTTTAATAATAAACAATTGCCTTGTGCCAAAAAAGGCACATTGCTTACTCTACTCTTCTTTTTCTCCCTTTCTGTGAAAAAGACTTATTATTTAAGTCCCATGGAAAGATATGTATTAAATACTTATGAAGCAGAACTGTTGCAAAAAAAAAAAAAAAAAAGCGAGAAGGACAACTGGACCAAAGAGGGGAAGGCTTCAGCCATTTCCTTGTACATGATCATGTTAAACAATCTTATCAACCATACATGACTTTTTTCTTTAGTGGAAGCAGGGTGTTTCTGTGGGTGGGAATGAGTCAAAACCATTAGAATGCAGGTAGGAGTGGGACAAATGAGGTCAAGTGCATGCAAGAGAAGGCAGGCATGGGACGGAGTACTGTATACTAAGTACTATGGGAGCAGGCAGCCGGGCGGTCACAGGTTTAAAAAAAAAAAAAATCAGTCCTGCACAGACCTCTAGCTGTTAGAACATAAGAGTCTATCCCAGCAACAATAGGTGCAAGTCAGGAAACAGTCCTAGATGAGTTTCTAGTCCTTAGTAAAGCCCACTTGCATGCACAGCCACAAATTCGTAATTGCCATTTGGTCTAACATGAAAAACATGAGTACACAGAGGAAAGCTTACAAATTCAACAAAGACATTGACCAAAAGTAGAATTCAAACTCAGAATGCTGCATTTGTGAAGTAATAGCACTAATCCCTGTACTACTGTGTCACCACCACAGCAGAACCACTGCTAACATTATCCATTAAATCAATTTCACGTTTCATTAACTTTTTTTGAATACTAAAGATGTTGCTTCAAAGGTTTGTGTTTCAGTTTGTCAGCACATTACAAGCAATTACAAAGAACTCTCTCAGATCATTTAGGACTTCATGAGTTGACGCCAATTTAATAAGGGGTGTCCTCTTGTAAGATAGTCTCTTCCTTTTTTAACCCAAATGGTCTAAATATTAATTGTGGTGTACTTTTGTACAGCACAGTGATAATTCCACAATTAGCTAAAAGTGACAACAGCTCACTCTCATAATGCTCAGGGTGAGATGAAATTGGCTATACTTCACAGTCATATAGGTTTTGTATTTAACTTCGTTCTATCCACTTTTATGGACTGAAGGGTCTCCACCACATGACCACAGACTTCTCAAAAGCCAAATGTTTAAACATAAAGTGGTCTATGTATAACGTAAATAATAAACCACCTAGTTAGATAGATAAACATTTTAAATTAAATAACGAGTCATACAATTTAACTAGTTACTGCATGTATGTAAGTGGTAATTCAAAATTTATATAACATTTTAAAAAACTGCTGAAGTTAATACATTCAGCTGAACAACACTGCCTGTGTCATTGGAAATGATACCTCATCTAAAAAAAAATGTGACACTTGCACAGACACAGTTTCACACTTTTGATTGAACTTATTTCCTTAATTAGACTTTTTGCTTCCCTATTTGTCTACCGGCTTATTAGGATGCAAAACCCTTGTCAGCTTTTCAGTTCAGAGAAATTTAGTAAGAAAATGAATCCTGTTTTCATTAAGGACTGCATGCAATAATCTCTTTGGCTAAAGAACATTTACTGTGTTAATTCTGCCTAAATAATTCACAAAGATCTGAAAGTGATAGTAGAGATAACATCCTCCTAAGCAGAATTCATTGATCTCCATGTGCCATCACAGCTATGTCAATTTTACAAAAACTGGTTATTTCCTCAGATATGAAGGAAGAACCTCTTTTCAATCAAAATGAATCAACTAAATACTGTTTTGTGTTTTAATGAGGCACAGATCTTTACTAAAATTCATAGTTAGATATGATAAGTCTTTTTAATCGGATCTGAGTTTAGATACATTAAAATAATTACCACATATTTCAATTAAAGTAAAGCCTATGTGTCTAAATAAAAGGTTTAGTTGGAAGTGTAACCTTCAAGAAAGGAGTCAGACACTTTTGAGTAAGAGGATCAGTATCAGTAACAATTTAATAAACTAGGAGTCATTAGCAGCAGCAAAGGTCCCCTATTCTTCTCAACTGGCGTTCAAATATGCATAAAGCAACATGTTTAACACATTTTATATACATAGTTCCTTTAATGGCGAGGTTCAAAATGGTATATAGTATGTATGTTATATACTTGTTGGTAGCTAAATATTTAATTTAATACATTTTTGTACAAAAAGGGTTGACACTTGCAAGATCAAACCTTATTCTCTGCACACATTCTTACAATAACATATTTAAAAAAAGAAAATAAATATAATCACAATACTCTACGTGGAACATTTCTCTGTTTCCATGCTTTAACAAAAATGTCAGTATAACTTCAGGCAACACGATACTATTGCTTAGTTTAAAATAATCCCAATAATGCACTACAGTCTTTTCAGTAAATGACTACCTTCTCAGCGACAGAAACTTAACACTATTACTACACAGATTTTAGAAAAACATCTCATTAGCACCTTGGGAAACAAAAAGCAATGTTTCAAGATGGTCAAATTCACAGATTTATCAAGGGGAAAGTTATATTTCCATTTAGAGTGAAATAAGTGAGACATGGTCAATTGCAACGCACACAAGCAAATTTACAAGGTAACAAATTGCAATCAACAGCACCTTCATTATATTAAACATAATAGTGATAGTTCGGGCACTCTAATTTAGCTCAAAACTTAGTATTATACATTAAATGATTTGTTTCAGTAAACCTTCTCTACAGTATATTCTAATGGAAATTGATTTGCTGGCTATATGAATTAAATAATAACAAAGCCTCATCCTCTTCTTTAGCTTGTTCGCTTCCAGAACCATTACCAATGTGAATGAATTATGCATAGATTACATATGAATAAAAAGGATATAATTAGACTTTGACAGTTAGCTAACACACAAAAGAAAACACCCACAGAACAGGTTCTTTCACTCTTAACCAAGGTGACTGGGCAAAGAAATCAACCAAAAATACCTAATTAGACCTATAACATCCACCTTACATTATATTGCAGCATGTATCAGTTACTTAATTCTTCTTTCCACCATACAAATAATAATCAAAAAGCAAGTATTTTCTATACTGTACCAGTACATTTCTCCACAAGAATATTCAGAAATTCTCTATTCTATAGAATATAAGAAAGAAAGAAAGAAAGAAAGAAAGAAAGAAAGATTTCATTCAAATGGCTTAACAACAGTAGAAACACATGAAGGTTTCCTAATCATCCAAAACCCGTTACTTAAAAGCTCAAATCAACTGCAGTTCCAGAAATACAGTATATTTTTCTAAACAGCATGACAACCAAAAATAAATTCATCCTCTATTATTTATTTACGGCTTTGGCCCACAGACATAAGAGGCAGTATACAGTATGTAAATTATGGCATCATAAATTATGCTTCTATTAATAAATATGAATTTCAATGAAGAGCTTTACTGCATGCTGCTGTTAAATAAATCAATAATAGACAGCTTAAATCACAGTTTAGAATACCCTGCTCAGCGCTTCAGCTCACTGAACTATTACGCATGTATTACCCCAACAGACCACTGGATTCTTTGTGGTACACCAGTAACCATATTACTGTATTTGAAACACAACATGAATCTGATGCTAGAGTTGGCGAACATTAATAATGGGCCTCTCAGTAGAATGTTTTTCTGTTCATTCTGTATTGTGGAAGAAAACTTTACACAGATATTTATCATATCACATCAACTTGTCACAACAAATAATATCTAACAGCAGGGACAGATATAAAAATGTAAAAGTGGTTCTAAAACCAATAATAAAATAACTCAGACACTGATAATTGGTGTAATAATTAAACATCTCATTAGCACCTTGGGAAACAAAAGCAATCTTCTAAGATGGTTAAAGAAAGATGGTTAAGAAATAAAAAGCAGATACATTATGTCAAAGATAAACTTAAAGACAACACTGACTTAAAGGTCTAGGAGCACACTTTTCAAACAGTTGCTTTGAAATAATCTTTTTACAATACAAGCCAAATTTGTCTTCCCTCGGTATATTACATCTATAAACAATTCTATGGTAAAAACTCAACATAGTACAGTGTATCAGGATAACTGACATGAATAGAGCAAAATCAGAATATTTAAAGACATTTATTTACAAAACATAAATAGAAATAGAAAAAATTTAAATTACAATTGAGTCCCTATAAACAAATAGATCAATATGACCAATAAGAGTGTGACTCACAGGTCGCAGGATTCTTGAACTGTAGAAAGAAAAAAAAAATCTTTCCAGCTGTCTCTCCCATAAACCCAAGCACAATTACACTCTCACCTCAAGCTCATTGATCCCTGCCTGAAAGAAGGACTTAGGTACCCTAGCAAACAGTCAATTTTGCAGTCTGAGAATATTCCAAAAATAGTGCTGCCTTTCAGGAATTGATTCTCCTATACCACATATCTGAAGCTATGCAACTTAAAAGGCCAGTGAGTAACTTGAAGTCACTTTAAAGTGCAGGAAGGCTTTAAGATTGCCTTTTTTCTTATGTCTGCAAATACCATGAAGACTGGGGTTGTTCACAATCTCACAGGCAAGGTGTTAGAAACTCTACACCCAATGGCACACCCTGTCAGCACTCACACTGATATTATCTAAATTATTCCAATGCCCAAGGGGCGCAGATCTCTGTCTCTATTTGGAAACCTTTTGTGTATAATTTGGCAAAAGGTTTAATGATACTCGATATCTGTCACTTATTTACAATGTACTGGCAAAATATCCTTAAAGTAACAGTTAAAAAACTGGACTGTGTCTTATGGAATGGTAACACAATGCAATACTTAGCAGCATTTTGATTTCCATTTATAAAAAAGATTTAGCAGTACCATCCTTACTAAAATACTAATGTCCACATTCTCTTAATTCTGTTTTATCATTTTTCCTGTTACATTATGACAGAAAAATTGTTGACAAAGAACTAAAAACTCAGTTTTACACAAAGCCTATATCTTATATTTCTTCACACAGTAACAATTAATTATCATGACAAACATTCTATTATTCATCAATATACAGTAGTTCAATAATAATCTAGTTAGCTTCAGCAAAATAGTCTTACAGCACAACACAAATGGATATATAAACTAAACACCACATTACAATTAAGAAAAACAGAACTTAAATCAGCCTCAGTTATAAAGCTTACCTTTTGGTTGAGTGTATTTTTACATTTTGAAATAAGGCACAATAAAAGCTGGACATTCAGAAAGGAAGTTAAGAAAATTCAACACTTGGAAAAACAGGGAGGAGGGTTGGGACTTTAGCTGGACGGAAGTCTTCTTGCAAATGATTTGGCCTGAAGCAATATAAACAGGTCATTAATCCACTTACAAAGGCCCCTGTTCTGTAGAATTCACACATGGTATTCCATTTGTAGCTTTCCTGTTTCACTAGATAATCTGATGCCAGTAAAACGGATGAACTGCTTTTCAGCAATTTAAGCAGTTTTATTGATCTGTTCCATGTTACTCCATAGAGTCAAGGCAACAATTTTCAGTCAATAATTTTTGTATTCGAATAGTGGCAAAAAAGGATTATGCAGATAATGTATAAAATGGTGCACCAATATTCCAGCATAATGTTCCTTTATATTTCTAAAAAGTACTGCACACCTTAGTACAATGTTCTGCAGGACACAATTTTAAGGCTTTTCAAAGATTTCACCTACAATAGACAGTCAGTCCATCAGGGAAAAAAAATTTGAGCAACAATTGTAATTGCTTTTGCCATTTTGCCCTTCATCATTCATCAGGGTGACAGCAGGGTGTAAGAAAAGACACACTTCCAAAATCCTTAAGACACTCCATAAACATCCTAGTAAAATATGCTCCAATGCACAATAGAAAAGGAACTCCACTGTGAAGGATATTAAATTGTAAGAGGTCAAGGTAAATCCTTTAGCCACAAAAACAAGAAAAGGTTTAGCATTCCAAAAGTTCCATTTTTTCCACTTCAAGTGATTCCACTGTTTAAGATTCAAAAAGCAGCCATAACATTCAGATATCCTTGAACCCATGTTTAGCTTTTATGCAGTATGTTTCAGACCAATCATATGCTACAACTCTGAGGCTGATTTAACACATCAGTAACTTGGCAAAACTCATAAATATTTTTAGGAAAATAATTAAATAAAAATGGGTTTTTCTTAACAAATTTATAGCATACAAGAAAACAAGGCAACACAGAATTTACTAAAATAAAGGAAAATAATTTTCAAAATTAATTATTCAACACACTTCTCCTTATAAGCTGATGCAAGGTCATTCACATTTTTGCATATTAGATGTTTTTGTTCGTAAAAAGCACGCTCAGCAAAACAGCATAAAACTACACTTAAAGCCACAATAAACCAAAAACATGGTAATAAGACATAACACTTTCTACAAAACAAGATTTAAAAAACATTTGCACACGCTACCGTAGAAAGAATATATGCCACTAACACTACAACACACTTTTACAAAATATCTACATCTCAAAAGTTAATTCACAAATGTTATTGTAACCACCATATTAAGCTTGAAAGGTAAATGCAACAAAATTAAATACACATGAGCTCACAATCCAAAAACCAAACTTTATCCTTCAGCATAAAGAGGCTTAAACAGAATTTCAAGCTGACAGGTGTTTGCCACTGTTTATGAAAACTACCTTTTAAAAAAACCTGCACACACAGACAAAAATTACACAAAGAATCTCTCATTTTCCACAACAAAAACTTATTTCTTTTTTCTAGCATTTCTGGTACTAACATAATACTTGCTTCTTCTCCTTTCATCAGCCTTGTCATGTTATCTCGAAACAAATTATTTCAGCTCTTTCAGTTATTAAGCTTTTACAAGCAATCAGCATTATTTACAGCTTACTGAAATCTCCTACTGTATATGTCAAGGAACAAGTATTGAAATAAAAACGTATCAGCACTTACCTGCAATTGGGAGGAGGGTCCAATGTAATTTCAGCCAGTTCTTTTTGAATCCTATCAAAAAGTAACATATGCCTAATTAGTGCTCTGTTGCTTTTTAGTAGAAGAAAATGAAACTTTATTTTTATATTGCATCAATCACAGATCAAACCATCATAAGACACATTAAAAGTCCAAAAGAACATAATGCAAAGTAACAGAACAGTTCAAAAGCACGATAAAGGACACATGTTTTTGTTTATGCTGTTATATCCAGCATCCAAAGTCTTGGGTTGAAGTCCTGCTTCAAGCATTAGCTATGCAGAGTTTACGATTTCCTCCAAAATCCTAAAGGCATTCATGATTGATTAATTAGTAATGAAATATTTGTTCCATATAAGTGAACATGTGCGTGTGCATATGATTGAAACTCTATACAGGAGTAGTCCATGCCTGGTGACCACCTTTACTGAGATGGGCCCCTATCATCGCTGCCCAGAATTGTATTAAGCAGGTTTCATTACAGAAGGGTAGAAGGATGGATAAAGCACAGTGAAATGAAAAAACTAAAATTACCTACAAAATGTTAAAGAAAGAACGGTATCATCTTACAATAAGTAAATCCACATCCACTCTGCATTATTCAATGGCTTTTTTGAAATAATACAAAGATAAAAAACACAGCATAAGCCTGCTGATACTAAAAAGGCTGATTGCTGATTCAAAAGACACAAGTCAATTGGAGCTGAGCGTCGTCATCTGCAACATTACGATTGTTTAAATGAATGTGACTGCTTGTGAACTCAACTGCGTAACTCTGTGCTTTTAAAAGGCAGCCAATGTAGCAGAAATGTAAAATGAAAAAGACAAAATAATCCCTCACTTCTCTGAAAAAAGTGCATAATCCACAGTTATTCCAAAGATAGCTATTTTAGCATTACTTAAAGTGATTTATGATTATTATTTCAAACAGACTGAATTTAGAAAAGGGCACCAGTGGTTAGCATTGCTGCCTCACAACTCCAGCTGCCTGAATTCAATTCCCAGCCCAGTCATTGTCTATTCAATGTCTGCACATTATTCTGTTGGTTTCTCAAATAAATGTACTGTAGTGTTGGTTAACTTGCGACTCCTGGACCAGTGTGGGTCCATGCATTAATATTTTCTATGATACCTTGCACCTGACAATATCAGGTTAGGCTCCCCACAACCCAAGATGTGAAAAGTGAACTCAGAAAATTGGTGAAGACTTAAATAAGAGATTACTAGTTAATGAGCAGAGCAGTATTTTACTGACATTCAGGATTTAAAGCAGCAACAGTTCATTTCTTTTCTAAAAGGATAACTACTTTTTCTCTGATTTAATGCATTAATGACAGCGATATTGAGGGCAGCTATCATACCCATTTATAAATTTGGTGTGAAATCAACATCAAATATGGATTATTCCTGCTCACACAAAAGTATGGAAGATCAAACACTGCCACATATATTCCTTGGAAATGTTATTACATATTCCCCTTGGACAGCTTTGATGTAAAGTAATAATTCATTTCCAGGTTTACAACAAAATCTGGCCAAGGTCAAGCTGCACATTATGCCAAGTCAATATCTTAGTTTATGACCATTTGTGTTAGAGTGTATAACTTTATCTACTGAAGTATAATGACTCTAGTAGAAGCTCACATTTTTTTTTCTCAGCAAAGATAAACTCATAAAAGACTCTTGTGGTTAATGCATTTCTTGCTTTAAGGTGATTATGTTCCCAGCTGTGCCTTTTCCTAAGCAAATACTGCATTGATTTTCTGATAATACATGGAACCTGATTATTACAACACAAAAGTTGTCGTGTTCTCCAAAATGCAAAATGAAAATCTTGAAATAAATGTTTTTAACCTTTTAGCACTTGTAGAAAGCTTTGCTGCAGTTTTACTTGAAATTTTGGTTTCTTTCTTCTTGGGCTGTGTTTGTTCTCTTTCTTGCTCTTGTTGAACACTTTCACGCTGATCAATATCTGAGCTTCCCCCACTAGTGCTTGGGCTATCATCAGGTCTTTGCACTTCACTGGACATCTTGACCTAAGATTAACAAGGAAAACCCAGTAAGTTATAATTGGAATAACTGTTTTTACTCCAAGACAAATAGTACCAGAGGCAGTAATAATAATTTTAAACGAACACATTCCAGCATAATGGAACTGGGAATATTCTGCACAGATGTGTAATATTTCTCAAAATCATTATAAGCAAGCAGCTTTAAGTACTCAAAAATGTAATGATTACTTTAGTAATGACAGTAGGGCTGTTGTTTTATAGAAATCCTGCCATGGAGTGAGCTTTTATGGAGAATACACCAATAACCTGACCTAACACAAGCTGTTCTGGACATTAGAAATCTGCTTGATTTTGAGTCATTCTAATTTTTAGATAATCTTTTATTATTTTTAGAGAACTGTAGATGCATAAATGCTAAAAAGTAAAAGTCAAATCAAGAAAAAATAACATATTAAGATTGCATATAATCAGTATACTATATAATCAAAATTGCATAAATCTTAAATGCTTCACATAAAATGTTCACACTAAAATAAACAGATACATAACTACACAGTATTTTATTGGATTTATATTGTTGCCTGGTGACCTTTAAGCACAAGGTCTTCTGGTTCAGTCCTCACACTGATAACTGTGTTACACTCAGCTGTTTGCTTAATTTTCTAGTGGTCCAGCTGTAGAGTGTAAATAATTTCTGATTTCTGAAAGTGATTCGGCATACAGTACAGAGGCTGCTGCTTCACAGCTACAGAACCTGGGTTCGGCCCTCAGCCCAGTCAATGTCTTTGCAGAGCTTGCATATTTAACCCATGAAGTTTCTCCAGGTACTCAGGTTTCGACTCTAAATAAGTGCATGTTAGCTAGCTAGTTTACTTGTTACTCTAAAATTGTCCTGTAATGAGTGAATGTAATGTGCTGTATGTATGTGTCCCCTGAAATGTGCTGTTATGCTGCCAGTGCTAGTTCCTGCCCTGTTCCCAATATATCCAGTATATACTTGACTACCTGTCCCCCAATAAAAAAGTTCAGAAAATGGGTGAATTTAAAAATGATTGAGATAAACTTTTCTGCACAATATATATAAGTAAATGTATTAACAAGGATTTTCATAATCCAATAATTCAAGGAAATTGAACACTACTGTACATGGCCTGGTGACTCTAAATGGGCAGTGGGGTTGGGTAATTAGCTGGTCATAGGATGGACTGCTGGCCAGCCAAAAAACTTTTCCTGTCTTGTGCCCTTTGCTGCCAAGAGAGGCTTCGGAATCCTTAAACACTATACCGAAGAGAATAAGTTCAAACATAGGGCGGCTAGACGGGTAAAACATATCTCAATCAATCAATCAACATTTATTTATATAGCACATATTCATACAAAAAAATGTAGCTCAAAGTGCTTTACAAAATGAACAGAAAAATAGAAGACACAATAAAAAATAAACATAAGTCAACATTAATTAACATAGAATAAGTAAGGTCCGATGGCCAGGGTGGACAGAAAAAACAAAAAAAAAAACTCCAAAAGCTGGAGAAAAAAATAAAATCTGTAGGGGTTCCAGACCACGAGACCGCCCAGTCCCCTCTGGGCAATCTACCTAACATTAGTCAAACAGTCCTCTTTGTATTTAGGGTTTTCATGGAAGGACCTGATGATGATGGTCACGTAGACTTCTGGCTTTCAGTCCATCAATGTTGGTGTAGCATGATGCTTTGAGTAGGTGGTGGTGGCGCAGGCCGCCACCACAAAGAAACCAATATCTGAATAAGAAATGAGTTTAATTTATAAGTTTTCTAAGACAAGCAGGTGATTTTACTCTATATGCATCTACAAAGTAAAAATTCTCAAATTCGCTCAATCCAACTCACCGGCACTTGGAGCTATTTGGGACTAAGGTCCCAAAAAGCGAAAAGCGAATGCAGTGATCGGAAAACTACAACAACATACATTGTACTACAAAACATGACAATTAACTGAATTTCTATTACTTACTACTACAGTAAGTTAATAATAAATAAATGAAGGAACATGACAGTGGAATGCTTATAGCCAATAATTAACAGCTTCAGACACCTAGCTTCCTTTTCCATCCTAGTCACTACCAAGGGAGGTTTACACCTTCTCCTAATCTTGTTTGATTTTTTCTTTCTGGGTACTTTGGTTTCATCCAAAATCCCAAAGGTGTCCACATTACATTAACTCTCCTGTTATGAAGATCATAGTTGAGTGTGGAAGGGTGTCCTGCAGTAAAGAATAACTAGTTCATAGCTGCTTCCTGTCTTGTACTCAGTATTTCTCTGGATAGGCTCCACTACAATAATGGATGGATCTTTACAATAAAAGAAAACTTTTCCACTATTTCATACGAAGTACTGAAAGTTGTATTTTGAATTTTCAAGCAGTGTCTATTCCTTGCATCTTTTACAGACATAAAACATAACTTAAAAGACTTTATGTTTAGCTATGGCTATTCAACTTTTTCTAAACAAGATTTAATATTATAATGGAGTTTCTGTTTTGTAAGAAAAGTGATCATGAACTACTACACAAAACTAAACAGTTTGTTTTAAACTTTGAAACCACTATCAAATAATAAACCATAACCACTGAAGGATTACTGTCACTGCTTGGTCATGTTAAGGTAGCTGACAAATTCTGGTTCAAGAGCAATCCAGATGATGGACAATTCTCTAGTCATGGTCTTTCAGAGAGTTTATGCTGATTTGCAATATATGCAGGTTAGTGCTTTTCTCATTTATCTCTAATGTGATCATAGGAGTAAATATGAACATTAATGCCATGCTCTGGATTTTTTTTTTCTTTCATTCGAAAGTGCACGTTTTCTATTCCTGAAGTACATCAGCAGGTTCAAATTTCCTTTTGTTGCTAAACATACTGCATTCTGTTTTTGTGATACTTTTCTATAAACAGATTTATGCATGACTATGCTTCTTATCAGTTGTTTTTACGTATCAACGTTGTAAATATTTGCCCAATGTAATTTATATGGTATACCATTTTATCGTGATGTGTTCTGTATGTTCAAAAGAATCCGATCTTAAAGGAAAACTGGACGGCCGAATGATTCTGGTCATTTAACATTATTCCATTATGCTTCCGATTGTTAAGTTTAATTTAAAACTGAGGGAACAATATCAACCAGAACACTTTTCAATAAGGGAAAATTCCTTCCAGATCCACTCGTGCCCCCTGGACAAATGACCTCTAAAGGAAAAAAAAACTGTTAACTAACGGTCTTGACGCGGGTGGTGGCACTTTCTAATCATATGCCTACCAAATGCGATCTCTGCAGGAATAAAAAGAATAAAAAAAGAAGACCAAACGACCATATAGGAAAACTCGACTTGTCTTTGCCACGCTGTGTTAGGCAAATGAAACCAATAGCGACACTTGAGTTAAACAAATCGCGGTGGGCAAAACGGGCGCTATTACAAACGGAGGAAGGCTTCATGTTTTCTTGCGATGATCTACGGGCGACTCGTGCACGCTATGCGAAAACTCCCGAAGCATTTAGACCCCCGAGGTGGACATAAATGCGTGTCTTTTTTACGCTTTCCTTCGGGTGGAACTGTCAAAATTGTAGTGAAGGAGAAACACAAACTGCACAAAATCAACTGCGATGTTAAGCTTGCTTCATTCAAAAAGGATGCCGCTGAAGAGGCCTTTAAAAGGCAGTTAAAATGCTCAGACTCTTCTCTGATACCATATATAAATAATAAATACAGCTCTACAGGGGGGGTGGTAAAAAAAAAAAACCCTCCGCACTAATTTCAGGAAACGCTAACTCTTAAAACATGGGGATCATCGGCGCGTGTACGCGATGAGGAGCTGTTCGTAAAATTGTGAATTCAGAAAGGTTTCTCTAATGACCACAACGAAAGCTGCTTCAGCACAAAGACACTGGGAAACCCCCGCGAAAAAATATCACTTTCATGGGACATTTGCTTACTTTTCAATCAGTTACAAGCCGGAGTCACAAAGCTAAGCATTCGGATTTACCTGTCAGTGTCGGGGCAAGTGCTGGTCCAGGCTAAAATTCTCTGTTATTGCCCCCGTTTGGCTCTCCCTTTCTCGCCCCCTCTCTCTCTGTCTTTCGTTAGTGGAACGTATACACATACACACACACACACATACACATACACACACACACGGCGAAACAGCCGAGAGAAACTGAAGCTACCGGACCGCCTCCGCGCGCGCTCCCAAAGAAGCCGAACTCGCGCTGCGCGTGCCCGCGTCCAGTTCCAGCACTGGGGGGGTGTCACATCTATTCTAGGTGGAGGGGCTGCAGGCGAGCGCGCACGCGTGAGTGTTAAGAGTGACTGAAGGAGAGAAAGAAGTGGAACGAGGGCCTGGGGACAGAATCAGCTCTCCTTAAATAGACTAGCCACGCGCGTAAGGATGGACTGGCGGGCTGCTGCTCTTTCGCTTCTAATTAATAATTAAGAGGAAACCGCTGCCACTTGACAGACGTCCTTCCCAGAGAGATGTCAGCGCCGCGACGCTGGAGCAACTGTGTCCATAAGTGTAACAAAAACAATAGGATGACGCCGCTCAGTCATGGAATCTGCAGGGATTCGCAGTCAGCACAGGTTTCCAGTATGTACTGGCAGTAAGAGAGGAACTTACTTTTTAGCTTAAAGACTTATGACACAGTATATATTAACTGAAAAAAGAGAAAAGGGAAATGGATCCGATGTGGTTGTTCTTTATTCTAAAAGCCTAAAACACTTTTTAATGATGTTTTATCCTGACACATTAATTGTATTGTTATATGTCATCAAAACAGACAAATAACACCCTTGAGTCTTTATGACTGGCTACAGACCCCTTTTATTAATGAACTTGAGAAATACAAAGACAGGTAGGTGACATGGCCAAAGCCACCATCCACTTTTCTGAACCTGTGCTTTCCATTTCTAGGGTTGAGGATAAGCAGGATATCAAGTGCAAAGCAAAATCCAACGCTGAATGTGGCACCAGCCCATCTGATTTTGAGTCACCAGTTTACCTAATAATTATGTCTTAATTCAGGGGTGTCCAGCCCCAGTACTGATGGGCCACAGTGGCTGCAAATTTTCATTCTAACCATCTTCTTAATTAGTGAGCTGTTTTTGCTGCTGATTAACTTGTTTTGCTTTAGTTTTAGGTGACTCAGACCCCTTAGTTGTTTCTTTGTCCTTAATGAGAAGCCAAACAATGAGACCTAAAACAAGCCACCACATGGCCAGCTAACCTGAAAACAAAGAAAGTTGAAGGTCTTGATCATGTTGGTCAGCAAAGCCACCAAAACATCTTGACAGTGGTCTTCGATAAAACAGAAAATCAACAGTCTGCTGTGGCAGAATGAGGGCAGCAAAAAGTCATGATATTCAATAACAGCTTTAATTAACAGCAAGAATTGGCTTCTCAGTAAGAAACTGGTTGGAGTGAAACTGGCTGGAGTTTGACGTTCCAATTTAGCTGGTCGTCTGTTGACTCATTTCACATCTCATTTCTGTTTGGCTGTCATTTAATGAAGAAACAAATTAATTCAAAAAACAGGGCTAATAAAATTAAGGGAAAAGGAGTTAATTAGCAGTGAAAACTGCTAGCTGGTTAGGAAAAGGGTTAGAATGAAAACCTGCAGCCCACAGGGACTGGAGTTGAACACCCTGTCTTAATTATCTTCATACATTTTTTTCAATGTTGTTATCCAAAGTCACACATAATTCTTGTATATACAAATAACAAATATCCATACAAACACCACCTTCCATATGTAGTAGATGCAGAAAGAATTCAGACTCCTTCATTTTTTTCACATTTTGTTTTGTTGCAGCCTTGTGCTAAAATTGTTTAAATAAATTTTTCCCCACATCATGCAATTAGCAGTGTCACAGAATGACAAATTGAAAATAGGATTTTAGAAGTTTCTGCAATTAAAAAAAATAAAAACTGAAATATGATATTGAAACAAGTATTCAGACTTTTTTCTATGAAACTTGAAATCTGGGTCCGGTGTATCCAATACTTTGATCATCATTGAGATGGTTCTACACCTTAAAATGGATTGGGCATGATTATTAAAGACACATATGCCTATGTATGGAAGGTCCCACAGCTGAAAATTTTTTATCAGCAAAAACGAAGCCATGAAGTTGAAGGAATTGACTGTAGATATAGAGATAGGATTATGTTGAGGAACAAATAAGGGGAAGGCTGCAAAAAATCCTGTAGCATTAAATGATTCCAAAGAGCATAGTTGCCTTTGTAATTCTTAAATAAAAGAAGTTTGGAAGAACCACTGTTATTCCTAGTGCTGGGCAGTAAAATGTGCAATTGTGGAAAAAGTTTCACAGTAAGAAAGGTGACTAAAAACCCAATGGGCATTTTCGTTGAGCTCCAGAGAATACATAGACAGATGGAAGAATTTCCAGAAGGACAACCACCACTGCAGCACTGCAGTAATCTGGGCTTTATGATAGAGTGGCCAGATAGAAAACTCTCCTCAGTAAAAGACACATGGAAGCCCACTTGGGTTTTGTAAAAAGGCACCAAAATGACTCCCAGACTATGAAAAACAAAATTCTCTGGTGTGATGAAATTAAGATTAGGGTCAGTTCTGAAGGAAAATAGGGCACCACTCATGACCTGCAAAATACCATTCCAGCTATAAAACATGGTGTTGGCAGAATCATGTTCTGGGGTTGTTTCACAGGGGCAAGGACTGGGAATTAACTAGGGTTTAGGAAAACTTGAACAGAGCAAAGAACAGAGATATGCTTAATGAAAACCTGCTAGAGGGGGCTCTGGACCTCAGACTGCACCAAAGGTTCATAGTCCAACAGGATAGTGACCCTAAGCACAAAACAAAGTCAGCATTGGAGTGGCTTAGGGACACCTCAGGGAAAGTCCTTAGGATGCCCAGCCAGAACCCAAACTTAATTGCAAATAATCAAATATTCCTAGAGAGACCTGAAAACACCTGTCTACTGACAGTCTCCATCCAGAACTTGAGGGGATGTGTGGAGTAGAATGGCAGAAAATCCACAAATCCTGGTGTGTGAAGCTTATAGAAGGCTTCTGGCTGTAGTCACTTCCAAAAGGGCTTCAACTTCTTTAAGTATTGAGTAAAGAATCAGAATACTTGTGTTTATGTGAGGTTTCAATTTTTTATTTTAATTTTTGATTTTTTATACATTGCGGTGGGCTGGCGCCCTGCCCAGGGTTTGTTTCCTGCCTTGTGCCCTGTGTTGGCTGGGATTGGTCCAGCAGCCCCCATGACCCTGTCGTTAGAGATATAGCGGGTTGGATAATGGATGGACAGATGGATGGATTTTTTATACAATTTCACAAATTTGTAAAACCCCATTTTTTGTTTTGTCATTTTTGGGGTATTGAGTGTTGCTCGATATGGGTAAATATGAAATTAAAAATGATTTAGCACAAGACCTCAATGTAGTAAAAACTGAAGGTTTCTGAATACTTTCTGAATCTACTGCATTTGTCTTTTCTACCTTTCATGTACATTCAGATTAAATGAGTTGTTAACGGACAAGAATTGAACTGGGAACCTTTCAATTTATATTCTGCTCGTTTGCTTCTAAGGTAGAATGTCATCATAACTGGTTTACAAAGAAATAAAGTAGTCCAACACAAAATAACACAAAAATTAATTGCATGTAAAAGATGGTGATTGCCAAAGTTACAAAAGACATACATAAAGATAGCACAATATATATATATTTGGTAACTTTGAAACTACAACTATTATGCAAGTTGGGTAAAAATAATGCATTATAATAAAAAGTTTAAAAAAAAAATAGAGTAAGAGCAAGGTCAGAGAAGGAAACATATTCATCAAGATATATAAATGTATATGAATAAACCAAATAAACTTTGGTTAGTTAAGTAAAATATACCCTTTTGCATATAAATTTTAAATGTATTTATTTAGTTTTGAAACCCTCTCATTTAAATACAGAATAATGGGAGGCTGGAATCTATCCTATCCACATGGTGGAAACCATCTCTGGTTGGGGTGCAAGTCCATTACAGGGCTCATGCACTAACACTGGGTCAACTTTAAGCCACCAGTCCAACTACCTGCACATTTCTGGGGTGCTAGTGGAGACCAAAGCACATGAAGAATCCCATCTGAATAGGTAGAAAATGTGTAAAATTCACACACAAAGACCTGTCCAGGATTTGAACCCAAGTGTCTGAAGTTAAACTGTAGCTGCACTAATCATTCTGCAGATATTTGCATCCTTTGCTTGGTTAGTGTGGAATTTGATTAACTTTAAATGCACATAAACCCTCTTAGGTGAAAAGGCTGGATGAGGGAATTTCCTATTCTAATAACAGTGATAGGTCTTTTCTGCCATGGTTTCTAGAACATGAGGTCTCACAATTTGTTATAAGGTTGGTTTGGAATGTCTTATTTTGACTATTTTTCTTTAATATCAAGCAATTTGTTCTACAATTAAAATTACTATAAGTAATTTGAATGTCCTGTTTTTGCATTCATAAGCTCTCCTGTTTTAATGCAAATAAAAACAAATTAAAAAACATCAAAAGAGGATCCCTAATCCCATATCTGTATTGCAATAAAGGGAGGGAGATTTTTTGGTTGGTCTATTTTTCTTACCTTTGTATATGAAAATTGGCTATTTTCTGGCCCTTCTTCAAGGAGTAAAACATATAATTAACATCAAGTAATACCCATTTTTATTCATATATAGTTAATATGCATACATTTTTTTTTTTTTTTGTCAGTTAAACATTGAGCGTGCAGAATTAGCATATAATACTGTGTTTTTTTTCTCAGGAATATGGCAAAAGGGGATTTCTGTTCATGCAGTTTAAACAGAATGCAAGGAAGAGAGAAAGCCCATAAAGTCAGCTTTTATGAATGACAGGTTTTGTGGTGTTTTTGAAAGAGTTATGGGCTGTTCTGTTCTTTGTCAATATAATAGCCCTGTCTGATATTAGTAACGAGAATGAATAAAAATCATGAAGAAGAATATAAAAATGTAAACATAATTAGTTATTACATTACTTATGATTTAACTTATGTTGGAGAATTCTTGTATTACAATTCAAGTTCTTGTTGACCTAAAGTATACTCTTGTGCATTGTCGACAGTTTTTTGTGATGCTGCACTTTCATTAACTGATCGCATTGAACAAAGAAGAAGACAGCCACAACTATCTCCACTGCTAGTGTAATAGATGTAAAATTCTGTAAAAACATCCTAAGACTTCCATTGAATGCTGTCTGCTGAGATGTGGCTTACACACATCATATGGGCAACACTGTACATATTGATAAATATTATGTAAGCCAAAAAAACATATTTTTATTATATAGAGATTCAAATGACAAGAAATAAATGTAGATCTAGAATAGTGTTTAGAAAGTAATATTGTTGGGTTTCTTATTATTGTAATCTTGAACTATTTGAACTATTTTCGGCAATGATATTTAGTTTTCCTGAAATTTGTTTTGTTTTTACTGGAATTCTGGCAATGACATTTTATATTCTGTTTGTCGCTGCTAATTGGTAAAAATATTTCAATGACTGCAGTCATATACAGTAGCTTACAATCACTATGTTTTTCACTGACCTTGTGATAAATTGTGTCATCATTTCCTGTCTATATAAGGTTTTCTCACAGTGTGCTCAATATCTAAGTATTTTGATTGATATCCAAATGCTACTTCTTGGTTCTTTTGCCTTTTTTATTTTGATCTCCAGCTTTTGTCATGAAAATTCTTGTGGGGCCATACCAGAATTTTGCCTTATGTGAGCAAACTTCTCTAATATTAAAATTAGCTCACCTAACTAATAATATCTGTTATTCTTTTGCTAATAACTAGCTAGACATGCAAGTTCTTGCACTCACAAAAAATCAAACAATGGAATGCTGATGCCTGGTCTATTTAACTTCTCATCAGATCATTATTATACCTTCTGACATAGCGGTAGTATTCACAGGACAAAATTCAGCAATATGGACTTAAGTAAACTGAGTACTTTACAACAATCTACTGACTAGGAAAATACATTGGCTATGATCTGGCTGAAATGAAATACAGTGGCAACACCTCAAGTTTAGAATTTAATGGCTTTGGGATGAAAAAGGGCAAGGCACAACAACATGGAAAGAACACACAGACTATGCACACTGTTTTACTCAAACATAAGACTCTGGGGCTGCCCAGTAATAGTGCTGACCACAATGTGACCAGGTGTTTGCAGGACAACACAAGACCAGGAAACATATCACAAATGTTTTTTCTACATACCTAATTTTTCCACAACAAGACTATGAACTTCTTTAGGATCATTAGGCTTTTTTACTCAGTGGTGGGTGAAGATCACACTGTACTCTGCCCTATCTGATTGCGTAATATCGTACAATAAATATATTCCTAATATTGATCTACTTTCTTTTTTTTAGATTAGTGTGCATTCCTTCAAGAGAGTAAATAGCACTGAACATCTTTGCTGACACAGCCTTGACTGGGAAAAATTTTAACTTTGTAAATCTACAACACTGCAGGGCCAATATATTTAGCCACTTGAGCTGGAAACAGGTTTGCAGCACCCAGCATCCAGACAATTTCACAATTTGTAGTACACAATACAATACTCTTCTAGATAAGAAAACACTCAGAGCATGTGACATTTTTATGACATTATGATACTGAGAGAAGCTTTTTACTAATTTTGCACAAAATCTAGTGGGGTTATGCCATTTAAAAAAAATGGTACTGCTGTTTTAAAATTTCTGTTTCAGCTTTGCCATCCTGATAATTTTTACCTCCTGTTATCAACTTTGCATGCAATGTGTTTTGACTATTCTTTGGGTATTTTCAACTGGATAAATTCCTGGTCCACTTTTTTCAAATGTACTTTTTAGGACATTCTTTGAATGGTTTTATTTAATTTGATTTTGTTACATTTAATAATAATAATAATTATAATAATAAAGCAAAAATAACAAATTCCAAAAATTCGAATGACTACTTTCTTACTCCAAAAATCCAAAACGCAAGAAAATAACAAATGAGCATTTAATTAATAACAAACTAATCCATACATCCAAACTTCAGAATGCTAATAACAAACTCAAAGTCAACAATAGAAAAACTCAAACCCTAAATGATCAAAGATTGCAAAATTTGTAAGAGGTAACTACAAAAGGAGCCAAAGAGTATAATCATCAAATTAATGCCACACCAAGGACGCCAAAGTGTTTTAAATAGATTTCAGGTCGCTTTGCTATAGTGACTAAAACACTTAAGACATGAATTTGTTTGGAAGCCCTGTCCCAATAAACAAGGAACACACCAAAGGGTAAATGATTGAAGATAAATTAAAAATACTAAAGAAAAAGAAAAAAAAGTATAAGCAAGCGAGTGGGAAATAATAAAAAAACAGCAACAAAACAAAATGGGAGCAAGGCAGTTGGTATGCCTACGGTGAAAACTGCACACTAGCAGGGTAGAAAAATAAGAAATTAGGAGGCGAGAAACCAAAAATAAGGTATTAACCAGGAAATTCAATAAAGCCTAGCATAAAAAACGAAAACGTAACTTATAATCAAAATTCAGAAGTACTAATCGAAGACCAAAACTATTGTGTTCCTAGTTAGTTTTTAGTTCATAATCACAAACACGGATAATCGGATAATCCAGAAATCTAAGGGACTGAACTTTATACCCACTGTGACATCATGTATATCATGATCTCGAATGCCACTCTACAGCAACTCCTTAGAAACACAAAAGCAAAATAGTGACTCATAAGAAATTCAAAATGGTGTCGCAGGAAAACGCAAATAATTCTAATCACCTTAAAACTAAATATTTGAAAATAATTAATAACAAAAATGAATTATGTGACTCAAAAAACCCTGAGTTAAAAAAGGAGTTAATTCACAAGATTATCATAGTAAAAAAAAGAACAAAATCACAACATCAGTGCACCAATCCTAACACACATTAGAAGCGGATTTTAAGATGATCATGATTAAGAACTGCTCTGGGGACATGGCTAGGCTTAGCTAAATCCTTCTGAAGAAGACAAGAAAGGGCCTGCAGGAGCATAGTACTGTCAGAGTCTTGAACTTCTGAACCTTATTTCCACGATTTGTGTACTTTGTATTTCCATCTACTGTAATTTTTTACCTTTATAACAATAACACCATTTCAATGCAATCTTTAAACCATTGTTTCTCATGGGCACTCATCATTTCTCATGACCACAACCGTATTTCTGCCTGTTGCTGGTCATGTCAGCGTGGAGTGCGATATTATCATGATATTCCTATTAAGATGGAGGTGTGTAGCTTCTAACATCCAAGCTTTGAATAATACTTCTCATCACTTCTTTTGTCATGCAATTTATTATAGTTGCAACCAAGTTCAGGACATTTTTTAAAATTTTTTTTACTTCAATTTTGTTTTAATGATTGATTACTTTGCTCTCTCCAGTACTACTGACCTTAGCCTGTTCTTTAACCGTGATTTTTGCCTGCTCCTTTTGTGCCATTCAACTCCTGGTTCTTCCTGACTCAGTGTTTTACTTGAACTCTTTCCTTACTAATAGTGCTTATAACAAATACTAAGTTAAACTTAGGACATTTCTAAGTGTAAAACATATTTTTAATGTCTTAGAACTGTCTACCCTAAATAATCCTGAGATGATTAAAAGATCACAGTTCAGAATGACTTGCCTGAGACGTAGAATTGTTCTGTCTTGGGGGCTGAAATAAACAAATTGCCCCATGAACTTAAACTCCTGGCTTATTTCCCAGCTGTCACTCATTTTGACCCTGCAGTATTTGATTTGTTAAACATATATGGTAACTATCATGGTATTGCCCTTTAGTTTTAAAGAACCCTGAGGTGTTGTTCTCTATTTAAAGTTACATTATCAAACATAGGATGTCTGTGTTGCTCAGTCAAGACATTTTTTGGGTAAGCTGAGACTATCTACAGTACTATAGAAACAAAGAGTTGAATGTCATCAGCATAAAAGTAATATTAAAAAAAAAAACATGTGAGGTAGTGATGGAGAACATGCACAGAGCCCTGGGCAACTCCAGAGGATAGTCCATTTGAAGCTATAATAAGCATCTTTTCATGAATCGGAAACTGTGACAAATGGAGTATAGAACAGCTCAAAAATGCCAGCCCTTTTTCCTTTCATTTGCAGTTCCTGGGGGGCCTAGCCCTCTTATCAGCCTCCTTTTGAGCCTTCCATCCAATTATTGTATGCATAATCCTTAACAGGTTTAAAATAGCAGCACTGTGAGCTACAGTTACATGCTCAGTACACAGACAGGTACTTTGAGTATTTTACAGTAAAACATTTCTCTACCAAGAGGATAGACAACACTAAGGAATAAAAGTAAATGTTTAACCCTTAAACCTAGAGGTGAAGGATGCTCTCTACATATTGAAATGCTGTAAGATATTAAATAAAGCTTCCACAATGTACAACTGAGTGAAGGATGAAGACAAAATGATAAAGATGCATTGCTCCTGACTAAAGTGATAAAGGAGTTGTCAGAAGATCAAAAGGAGTTAACTCCTTACCTCTGAAATTGAAAGCCTACATATTTTCTGCAAAGAGCTACTGTCTGTTCAGTGCTGTAATCTGGTGCTCCTCGTCTAAAATGAGTCACCTTGATGTATCTGCCTCTATTTTCTATAGTGTCATTCAAGCTGAACACTATCACATGCAGTAGCAAATTAATGGCTCTCCTGTTTTACAGCTACAAAGACACATCTGTCAGAGAGATAAGTAAAAACTTCTCAGTAAGATTTTCAATACATTTTGGGTCTCGTTCTCAAAAATATGATTTCCATTAAACAATCTAACTCATCCGCCATCCAATAATATATGTATACATGTTACTTTGTTAGTTGCTTTACTGAAAAATGTTAAAAAAACATTATATCTTTATCTCTTACTTGACACAGACAATCTTAACAATTTTTGGACTTTTTCTCATTTACCTGTTCTGTGAAAAGATCTTAAGTGTGTTGTAAACTCCCAACTCACTAGTTAAATAACTTCTAACTGCCTATAATAAATTGATGGAATCCTTTCAGTCTGGTTTCAGAGAGATGCATAGCTGTGAAAGTGCTCTGCTTCGGGTAAGTAATGATTTGCTTGTGGCAGCAGCCTCTGGACAAACCAGCATATTAAGTTTGTTAGTCTTGGCAACAGCAAATCTAGCTCAGCACCAGTCACACAAGGAGTTTCTTAGGTCTCTGTCCTCGGCCCTAAGCTCTTCTGTATCTATATGCTTCCCCTTGGCCATATTATTCATAAATCTGGACTGGGTTATCTTTATATGCAGATGATACTCAAGTCTATTTCAATGTCAAAAGTCAAACTTCAGAGCTTTCTTTGCTCACAACTTGTCTCAGTGAAATTAATACCCGAATGGAGCATAACTCTTTAAATTGCAACAAAACTGCAAACTGGCACTAAAGCGCAACTTAAGAAAATGAGCTCCTTTTCAATAACTCTTGACAGTGATCTCATCAGACCTTCTTGTAATGCAAGAAATATTGACGTAATTTATTGAATCATCTCTTTCTTATTCCACCCACATAAACCAAATTAAGAAACTTTCATACTTACACCTCTGTAATGTATCCCATGTTCACTTATTCCTCTCCTTTTCTACTGCTGAGAAACTTGCTTTTATCGCATCCCACATTGATTATTGTAACTCCCTACTGGTAAGTGCTGCTTCTAATCTTATATCACAGATCCAGTTGATTCAAAACTCTTCTGCAAGAGTCCTTACAGGAACAAGCAACAGCAATCACATCACACCAATCCTGCTTCACCTTCATGGGCTACCTGTGTCTTGCAGAATTGAATATAAAATTCTGTTAATGACATACAAAATTTTAAATCTCCTTGCACTGGACTACATCAATGACTTTTTCCATCACTATGCTCCTGTTCACCCACTAAGGTCGTCTGATTCTGGTAATCTTGTTGTGCGTCACACTAACCTGCACTCTGTGTGTTACAGGGCCTTCAGCCCTATAACACCCAGATTTTGTAATGATCACCCTAAATTAATTAGATCAGAGCACTCAATTCATTCTTTTAAAAAACAACTTAAAACTCATCTTTTCAGGAAGGCTTTTAACTTAAACTAACATTCTGCCCCTTCTTTCAGTTTACCTCTCTGTCCAGATGCTCAGGATACCTTGTGTGTATGTGTTATATCACAAATTATATTATTTGTTCAGGCTTTTCTTCTAATGTTGAATTTTGTATTTTACTGTGGTTTATTGTCTTATATTCTGCTTAATGCTTTGTATAGCCTGAATTAATCTGTTTTAGTGTACTATGCATAACACACTTGTATCCAGTGTTACATATAGCACTTTGAGCATGGGAAAGATGCTATATACATAAAACTTATTATTATTATTATTTCACACAGACAGTGAATGAGACAAGACTTGACCCCAGGACTCTGAATATGTAAGGCAGCAATATATGTATGTCTCGGAACTGCATTACTTAGCACCTTAGCCACAAATGGGATTAACTTTTTGAAGTGTAACTAGGATTCCCTCATGGCAAATAAAACAAGCTCTAAGAGTTAGGGGCCATAATAAGGCTGAGTTTACAACCAGTGGAAATGGGAATGGAAAAATGTGAAAACCATAGGACTTTAATATATCCATCAATCCAAAACACATAGTACCGACTGTGTGGGCCAAGGCCAGTCCAGGAAGTACTGGGCACAAGGAAGGAGGGACATATTCTAGTAATGTTATTTATTGTCATTTATTTCTGCTTTTCATGGTGAGGGTCATGGCAGCAATATACTGAACTGGACTGGACATGCCTCCCTGTCACCACCAACCTTTTCAGACATACCTGGGAACTACCCAAACCTCCCAGCCTTCATCCAGTCCACTGTGCCTTGTGGAATTCCTGTGAAAAGTACCAGGGGAATCCTAACTACATATTCAAACCACCACAAGTAACACCACTGGATCCAAAGGAGTGGCTTTTTCAGTCTGAGTTCCTCCCACACTGCTGATTTCTTCACTCTGCTGTGGAGAGTGAATCCAACAACCTTCCACAAGACTCTAACTTTGGCCACTACTACTTGCAATTTTATTCTTTCACTTGCTAATCAGAGTTTATGATCATAGGTAAAAATGGAGAAGTATACTCACTGATAAATTGACAGGTTAATCCATGGATTTCGCTCTCGATTCATCACTTTGGTCCAGTACAAAGTCTGTAAACTGTTCCAGGTGCAACAATTCATTAGTCAATTTCACAGTCACGTCTATTCTCAAACATTAACATACCCTCTGAAACTCTTCCACTTTGTGTAGTGGCTTACCTACAGGGAACAGCTTTCTTTTAGGAGATACATCCATGGCCTCAGACATGAAGGAGATAATTTTCATCCCAAACCCATTATACTCATCATGCAAATTGTTCTGGGCATCAACAGATTGTTTTCAGGTCAGAAGGTGAACATCATCTGCAAATGGCACAGAAACCAGATTCCTTCAACATATCATCTGTGCAAACACATGCACACACACACTCACTTGTTAACAAAGGGGCCAATCAATCTTACCTCCTTGACTTTGGGATGATAGAGATAAAATAGGGTATGACAGGAAAACCTAGACAGACAGTGTCCAATCAGAGACCTGACCTCAGAGCTCAAGAGCTTTCAGGCACCAGCAGTAACTATAATGGCATTGTACTTCTTCTACTTGTATTATAGCTACCCTAACTCAATATGTTCTTAAATGTATGCTTGCTTCCTTAACATGTTTATGGAGAATGTTCAGGCTCATTGAAGCCTCTTTTGCTTTTCAAAGCTGAGGCATCTGCGTGGCACTTTTTTTCTTCCTAAATGATTCAGATTCTTCAATCAGAATATTTGTAAAACTGCATTGCATTAGTTGCAATAAAAGTAAAATAAAAGTTGCACATAATTGAAAAGGCACATTCATTTCTGTGCTTATTTGTTCTTCTCTGGTAAAATATAGAATAGAATGAGACCTCCAAACAAATTTTAAAATATAAAAAGAAAAACAACGAAAGTGTAGCCTTTCTTTCTGTGTATTACACAGTAAAACTAAGAAATTGTAAGGGTATTTGCACATACAGATGGTTTTGCTAATCTGGCACTTGACAAGATTACTACTGTAATTTGCGGATATATTGTCTTGTCATTTTAAATCTGCACCTGAAGGAGAAATTTACTGTGACTCAGCGACCACTTAATATAATGGATGCCCTCTTTTCCTGTATTCTTAAGATACTGCTGATTTACCACTTTTACTATGAGGCTCAGCTGTGGCAGAGATAGTAATAAAATTTTTTGCAATGTCCATCTATTATTAGGAAATGATTTATCCTGAATGGCTTATGGTTCACTAAAAGTCATTTCTATAAACAATTAATTACTCCAAAAGTGGGTGACAGTTCATCATAAGATAAATAATGTAAGTGTCAGATTTCAGTATTCTATCTATCTATCTATCTATCTATCTATCTATCTATCTATCTATCTATCTATCTATCTATCTATCTATCTATCTATCTATCTATCTATCTAAATTCGTAAACTCAATTCCAGAGACTTTGGTTCATTTCCCAGCCTATTTACTATTTCTGTGAAATATGCATTGTGGAAGTTCAGCCCCCCAACACAGACAGACAGACACCAAACGTCCAAAAACACACACGTTTAATATTTATTTTCTGTACACAGCACCTCACAATGTCCAAATTAGACAAACAGTTCCTTCTTTCTCTTTCTTCAATTCTTCTGCCGCCTCTACTCCTCTCCTCGCAAGCTCCGTCCTCTTCCTCCCAACTCCAGGTCCCCTATTGGAATGAGATAGCCCCTTTTATAACACTCTGGATGTGCTCCAGGTGCTTCGCGGTGATCTTCCGGCGGCACTTCCTGGTGTGATGGAAGTGCTGCAATCCAGGGCTCTATAATCCTCCAGGCACCCTCTGGCAGTGGTCATGGGACCCAACAGGGTTGAACTTCTAAGCTCTGATCCAGTGGCCCTGATGCAGACCAGGGCGGCTGCCCTCTCGTGGTCCAAGGGAGGTATTGTCCCTCTCCTGGTCCTTCCAGGCATCCCGGCTGGGCAGGATCCCCAGTTGTCCGCCACAGCTAGTTTTATCTAGGTTTTCCTCTCATATATCAAAAATACGAATGTTAGGTTGATTAGTAACTCTGAAGTGATCATCTTTATTTGTGAATAGGGAACTCTGAAACCGAGTATCTTCATATTTAATAAGAACACAAAAAAAAAGTGTGACAAATGAGATGGGACTATTCTGTCCATCAAACTTACTTGGCTAGCAATAACAAAATTGTCCCAAAATTGTTTCCAGATACCTTTAAAAAGTTGTTAAACATTCTGCTTTAGCTACTTTTTCAATAGTTTTTTTCCAGATTCTGATAAGTATTTGTGTAAAAGTGTGCCCTAGCCTCCACCTAGCACTGGTGCACGGAGTTTATATTAGAAGTTTGTGAATACTGCCTTTCTTATATTTTTTGTTTTTTGTGTGTATCTTTTGCTCCTGTACACAGATTTCTGATTTCAGATTACGTATTGGGTCTTTTTAGGCATATTCCTTTGCCTCTTGCTTGGCCTTGTGCCATCTCCGTTTCTTTCACTAATATGTAACAGATATCTTCATTTATAAACATTTTTGGTAAGACTTGTCTCTACAAGCCAGAGTTTAATGGTTTCTCTCCCTTGTGAGGCATTTTTGAGTTATATTTTGAAATTTTAAGTCCAGTTCTCCATTTTGGCTATGAGCAGGCTATAGCCTACAGGTAGTTGTTGCGAACTGGATGCCTTTGCAGTGAGATACTTCTGCTTTTGTGCAGCTTTTTTGGAGGCCACAATGCCACAACAGAGTGATGACATCAAGGCCATGATATGTATCCTAGCATCACATGTTACTTGTCATACAAGTTTGAGGATATGTTCTGAAAGTGAATTCTGGGAAATTATCAAAAATTTCTGACTTCCTTTCTCCTATGAGAAGATAAGAAAACTAGCCTTTACCTCAGTTTTCCCCATTTTATATTCCATGGTGGAGGCTATAACTATAAAGGATGGTTCTCCTACTCCCCTCTATACCTCCTTATTTTGTGCATGTATCCAACAATTTCTGGTGTCCTCAATTGGCACATTTTAATAGAAAGACACACATTCAGTGTCTTTCTATAAAAACAAGAAGATAGGCCCTGAAACATCTGTAGTTAACAGCCTCCTGCAGAGTGGTCTCCCTCAAGTCCCAGGCAAATGTAGCATAAGGAGTGAAACACGGAATCACGGAAGCATTAAGTGCAAATATAAACCAATCTTCAGCAGGGTATCCTTCTGTCCCAGTGCACACTCACATATGTACACCTGACTTAAATAGCACCAATTTGGAGTCACCAATAAACAAATCTCTGCTTCTTTGCAATACTTTATGAAATTATGAAATCATTAAATCCATTTATTTTTCTTATTTGCATAATACTGATAGCAGCACACCTAGTTACTCAGATTGGGTTTAATTCAAATTTTCAGTCGATATTATTGATCAAAACAGAAATTATCTTAGGAAATCTATGGGAACATAACCAGACAGAAGTTGGACGAGGGTCCATGGTCTGTGAGATGGCAGTGTTGTGTGCAATACTACCTCATACAATAACAATAAAAATAAAATTTAATAAGCCCAGGTCTTGCTGTACTCACCACAAACTGGGTTTAAAATGGATAGAAGGGCTGATGTCTTGGTATATAAATAATCCATTGACTGCTGCTTTAAAACCCAAGTGCCAATAAATGCCTGCTCACCGTTCAGTAGACAATAGGCAGTCAATTCAGAGGCCTCATCATATTTTTTCTTATTTTATCTGTTAATGAATTTTCATTATCATGTGTTAAGAAAAAGCTTTATTATTTCAAAATAATACTGAGCATGTTTAAGGCCTACAACAACCTCATTTGGTTTCAATCATTAAAACAATGCCCTTCATTTGAAACATTTGTCATATCTGTTTTGCATTTTAAGTGCAAATCAAGTATTCTATAAAAGACTGACAACAATATCTTGACATATACAATACAAGCTGTCAGCCATGCTAGTTTTACCAACGACAATTCCAAGTAACAAAAGCTTATCACACAATATTTTTCTTTTCTTTATGTCTATTAATCTACCATTAGATGTGTGAATATGGGTACATTCTCACCAGTATGAAGAAATTAATTTCTCTTTTGATTGTTCTTTAGTTTGCAACTGCCATGTACTAAACCATAATTAATACATTTTACAGAAAACCAGTTTAAAACATCTGTTGCTTACTGACACTGAGTTTAGCTGCTGTATGTTAATGGAACTGTTATACACCAACACAGTGATTCATTTGCATTTATAAAATCCAGTCAGTCAGTCATTCTCCAACCTCAGGGCACAGGGCGCAAGGCAGGAACAAACCCCGGGCAGGGTGCCAGCCCACTGCAGTTTATAAAATCTATTCTCTTGCAAAAATCAAAACTAAATGGAATTGTTATAAAGTATTGGTTCATTACAATTGTGGTATTAAGTTATTAATTTGTACCTGAAATACAAACCATTGTTTCAGTTGAAATGGAAGAGGACTTCCAAGTTTGACATATTGGCTGTTTCTATGGTCTGCTATTAAGTTAAATTAAATGCATAAGAAATGGAAAGTTAAACATAAATATAAATCCAACAGGACTGATGAAACACACTAAATGAAAATAATAATTTTAAACAACCCAGCAGCATTGGGTAAATAAGCTTATACTTGCAGTATTGACCGGTTTAAAAGAGAAAAAAAAAGACCTGCAATACGCCCAAGTAATAAACACATATTAAAATGGCAGAACTAAGGTAAAATTTATTAAATGTCAAGAGAAAAATAAAAGACATTTATTTTCTAGGTAACATGGTATGAATTTACGGTATATTGATTTTTTATGGTTTAATTCCACTCTAGGCCCACAGTGCCCATTAAAAAACAGTTCAGCTTATATTTCTACATAGATTTAAAAGGAATGTGTTATCTTAATTTTATTTTATTCTTTAGAGTATTCATCTTTTCGTTTTTCACACTCAGGTATTCCATTACAGAGCCACTGAGGCTTGCAAAATTGCACCTTAGTATATGCAAATAAAATAATATAAAACATAACCTTATCAAACCAGTTAAATTAAATTAACGGTTGTCAAAGCTGGAGCCTGTTATAGCAAAAATGGGTACAAGGCAAGAACACATACATATACATATATATATATTGTCAGGGATGCCAGGGGCCATGACCCGGCCGGGACGACATGAGGGACCGGATGTGGGTCTGTACCCACCCTGGATCACGTGGGGGTCGCCTTCCTGGTTGCTCTGGGGGCCATGGAAGCTCCACCCTGTAGGGGCCCGTGGTCACCGCCAGGAGGCGCCCCAATGCCTTGGGGACCTGTTACCCCAGCACTTCCGGCACACCAGGAAGTGTTGGGGGGCAGAATTAGGACGGCGCCCGGAGAGCTGCCGGGAGGACAGCCGGCACTTCCGCCACGCTAGAGTCGGGTGGAAGAAGGACGAGGCAGAAGAGAGTGGAGGCGGCCCGAAGACAAGGCATTGTGGCCAGGACTGTGTTTGGGGTTTGTGTGCACTGTTTGGACTGGGTCTTAGTGACCATTATTTGGGTCTGTGTGACCAAATAATCTGTAAATATTGTAAATAAACGTGTTTGTGGGTGACATGAACGTGTCTGCCTGTCTGTGTCCGGGCCAACTTCCACAATATATATACATGTGGCAGATGGCTGGGGCCTGAACAGTACCTCCCCCAGGACACTAGATGGCAGTCCCCCTGGGAGATGGAGTTCTCTATAACCCTGTTGGGATCCGAGGGTGCCACCAGGGGGCACTGCAGTTGTTCCTGAGCCCATTTGGGTGGTTCTTCCACCACATTCGGAAGTGCACCCGGAAATGGGTAATCAAACACCTGGAGCATTTCCGGGTGGGCTATAAAAGGAACCAGCAGCCAACTCTCCGGGAGCCAGAGTCGGGAGAAGGGAGACAAAGCATGCTGGGGAGGAGTGGAGGACAAGGGAAAAGATAAAGAGAAGAAGTGTTGTGTATTGTCCTTGTGCTTGAGACTGTGTTGTGCCCGTGGGAACTGAGGAAGGCATTTCGCACAAGGTGAAGAAAATAAAAGCCTGTGTTTTATAAGTCTGCCTCCCATGTCTGTCTGTGTCGGGTTGAGCCCTCGTATAGCGCCTTTGTCACAACACATATACACATACACATACATATACATTGTGACAGATGGCTGGGGCACATGAATGGCCGGGACGCCCCTTCACCACATCTGCCATGGGGACAAGGATGGGAAGCCCAGTATCTCCCCCTGGACGCTAGGTGGCAGCAACCCTGGGTTGCAGCGGTGCCTCAGACTCTCCCAGGGCTTCATGGGGGTTGGAGTTCTGTGCAGCTTTGTGGAATTCCACAGGCGCTGCCAAGGGGTGCTGCAACAGGAGCGACTGGCCCCTTTTTGGCACTGGTTTTGCCGCACCTGGAAGTGCAGCTGGAGGCCAGCAATCAACCACCTGGAGCACTTCTGGGTGCCTGATAAAAGGGAGCCAGAAACCACCACTTGACGGCCAGAGTCGGCAGGAGGAGGACTAAGCTTGTGGATGAGTGGTGGTCGGAGAGAGAGAGGATAGTGGTGTTGTGACTTATTGGTGCTTGGGACTGTGTTTTGGCTGGAGGGATTATGGGGAAGATATGCCCTCGAGCTGAAGAAAAATAAAAGTCTTTTGGTTTATACGTACCTCCCGTGTCAAGTCTGTGCAGTGTTAGGCGCTTATATAGCGCCTTTATATTACAACATATACATATATATAGACACACATAAATATATGTATGGTCAGACATAAGATTTTAGGGCATGACTCAAAGATATGGGGTCAACTGATATTACAGAGAGGAATTTGACTGTAACATCAATAACTAGCACAGTTTCCATTTGCTTTAAAATGGAGGAGAAGTATCCAGAGGACTAATGATGTCACTTTCACCCAGGACAACAGTCTGTCCAACTCTTCCTCTGTCCAGTCCTGCTTCTACCTTTCTGCTTAAACCACCTGACCCAGAGAATTCTTGTCAATCTTAACCAAGCACTCAGAGAGTATGGAAGTCTATGGAGTACAATGCTTAACTGAATAAAAAGCCATAGCTGTGGTATCCTTCTTTTTCTGTCCTATTACAACCCAACTAATTCAGACATTAAATGGGGTCTCCCACAGATGTCTATCCCTTCTAACTATATGCTCTTTCTTCTATATATAGAGCTAAAGGTCAAGCACAAAATCTTGAATATTTTGATTACAGGGAGATGGTGAGAACAGAACAATTGTATAAGTTTACAGTATTGTTCATTGCATTAATTCTTGGAAACAATCCTTGAGTAATATGATAAGAGATCAGCTAACACACCATGCTGCCCACTCACTCCCCAGCTATCTATCACAACAGTTAACATCTATCTGAGTGCTGAAATTTATTGAGCTATCTAGGTTTAAATCTTTTTCCTGATCAAGCCAATTAGACACAAGAAGTCAAAAGACAAAAAGCTCACATATGTAACAAAGACTCTTGTTCTGATGATGTGATGTTTTGGTATGCCTTAAGAGTAACTGTGAAGAAGTTAAATCAGTTTTAATAGACAAGCTGAACTCTGTTCTCTAATGTTTCAGCATTTTGTCCTTCATCATCTGTTTTGAGGTGTGTATACAGTATGTTTGTGTGTTACAAGTTGTAATATAGGAGATTTTCCTAATTTTTGTAGTCTGGTCCTGGTTGTGGTTTGATGTATACAATGTGGCACTGATTGATTTTCACACACCACAACCAAACTCTCCAAGAGATTAGCAATTAATTTCATACAAACTTTAGTTTAACTATAACTGTAGTGCATACATTTTCTTAGCCAATTTCCCCAGCAGCAGTCGGAGAGCCCAGAATACAACAAGAACATGAATCCATTTTTTGTGTTTTCTGGCATTGTTTCTACCCAAGCCTTCAGGTATTCCATATACTGTCTGGTGGCATTCTTATCTCTGAGTCACTTAGGTTTGAGGAATTAGAAAAGGGTATTCTTCACTAAGGCAGAGATATATGAAATAAAATGCTTTTGAAGTAAACCACTTTTCAAAATAATTTACAAAACATTAATTCAAAGGTAACAGTGCAGCCAGCTAGTCACCTATTAGTTTGTTAACCTTGTTGTGAAATTGCCAACTTTGTAAAAATGTTATTTGGACGCATGTAAATCTTAAAGAAGATATCTCCCTTAATTTTGCATTAAACACATGTGGACACTAATCAGAAGTAATAAAGACTAAAGTACCTTTAACAGAATACAAAGGTATTTTATTTTGAGGGTTGAACAAAAATAATCACAACTGCTCCGTGAGTTGCCACAGTTATTTCTATAGTTAATCTTACAATTAATGTCATAGGAGCATGGGCTAAGTGGCAGAGGTCTGAAAGAAGGTATATTTCTTTGGGATATGATGGAAGACCAAAGCAAACATCAGTACACAACATGCTGCATTTCAAGTGTTTGGGGCTACTAACTTACATGGTCAATGGGTCAAACCTTCATATTGACACCACTAGCTATATTCTGAGATTACTTATTCTTGACATCATAAAAGTTTCACTGGAAACATTACCACATTTTATTAATCATTTATTAGTGGCTTCACTTATTTATTGTGAATTAAGTTCATTTAAGGCAGAGATTGCTAGACTGAAACCAAATCAATTAATTATTTTCCACTCCACATACGGTATTTAGGTGCTGAAGTTTCTATTCTCCCTTCTGTTATCAGAATACTGAAGCAAATCTCATGTTTGTCTTTTGTGCAGCTCTCAGTGCATTTGGTTCATTAACTGAAGCTGAGGCAGATGGTGGAAATCGGTGAGTTCTTTTCATTTTAATATGAGTGGGCTTTAGCAGTAACACACTCACACATCATTCTAACCAGCTCTAAATTCTTCTGACTCCCATTCAAGCTGGAACACATAGGTGCAGAGGAGGTGGAAAGAATGAAAGTGATTAATTTCTGGCAGTCCTATCATGAGTAAATCTCTCTTTTTTCTTTCCTTTCCCTTCTTTGCCCTTTTCTCACACTTTCATCTCACATCTTCCCAATGACACCATTTAAAAATTCACTATTCCTTACATTTTGCTTTAGGTACAGGGGCAATATCTGTGGTTAGCTTAAAATAATATTTTAATGCTGTTTAGCAGACCTTCTACCTAAAACTATTTGTCAAGCAATGTAATGTAACTGGCAGTGAAGACCACAGTTTTACCATTTAAGATGATACATAATTATTTCAACAATGATCATGTCTTCCTAGCAGAACATTATGTATCCAAGAAACAGACTAGTGATACTCATTCTTTGCAGACTTTATCTGACACCATCTTGAGTCTGATTCAGTTAATCAACAATTCATGGTATCGCTACATACACCCGTTTACAAAATTAGTTAATCCTGGTCAGGAATGCAAGGTCACATCAATATAAGTAATTGTTATTATACTTTATCATACAATGATTATGCAGTCTTACTAGTACTGATATCATTTGAAAGACTAGTTTTGGGAAACATTGAATGCAATATTTCAGTTAATTTGAACCACCTCAGGTTTGCATATCATCACAACAGGTCCACAGATTGTACATCCTTTGCACTTCATACCTTCCTGGCACACCTGGCTAAAAGAAAAGCTGTGTCACAATCAGTAATGCAGTTTACCTCTATTTGATCCCATTGTTTAATTAGTTCAAGGTTGTTTTCTTCTCTTATTCTGCACTCGGAAAAGCACTGCAGTGCGCCATTAATGTTTATTCGAATTTTCTGTTTTTGCCTTAGTTTTAAATGTTTAAACTCTGTGTTATTTTTGTACTTATTCATTTTTTCTATGAGGTTATTCCATTAATTTTGTCCTAATTATGACAATCAATGATAAGTGGTGTAGACATGGGGGAAATGACAAAATGCTGCCACTAACTTATTATTAAATAACACCTTAAATGATCAGAACATATGGAAATGCTGAATGAAAGATGAGTATGATGAAAAATTTAAGAGCAAAGATAAAAATGAATCAATTATCCCTATAAACATACATAAGTGTTTACTACACTTGAATAAATATGTAACCAATTTGGTGTTGTGCTTTCTGGATTGACATCAAAATATAGAATTCGGAAAATAAAAGCATTCTTAAGGTACAAGTTCAATTAAACTCAGAAGATGGTGGGGATGAATGTGTACAGCTTCAAAGGGTCCCCAGCACTGAACTTGAGAACTACTGATATGGGAGACATAGAACACTAAACAAAGGCAAATCAGACCTCTGAAAAATTTTCGCTGGGGTTAATGTTCTCTAGACATCAACTTGCTTTATTGCTTTAACAGAGGATTTCAATTTTGTTGATTCTTCTACACTCATATTGGCTGTTGTCTGTCTCATCTAAGAGATGTCCTTATCTTATTCAGAACCATAAGTCATTGATAAAAGGGCAAATCAACCACGTCTCTCCATAAGATAAGACTCCCCTTCAAGCCAGTATAGTCTAGCCTAAACCTGTGAAACTGCAAGTCTGACGCACTCTATCACAATATTGGTGAATTTTAATTTGACGCCATATTTTCTAAAGTTAGAATAAAATATGGGCTGTAGAATGGTACAACAGCCTGAAAGAATATCTTGTTTGGGTTTTGTTTCCCCCTGCGTACCCCCATAGAAATGGAAAATCAAAAAAGTTATCTCCCTAATAACTTTTTTGGCTTCTCCCAGATGAAAATCAGATAGAAAGAAATGAAATGGAGACATTTCATCTTATTTGTCTCAGATTTTTCTTCTGAGAAAAAAATACCTTAGCATTCTCACAAGTGTTGCCTCTTGAGTTTCAGCAGAAATCTCAGTAAAGTCACACAATAGACTTTTCTAAATTGTGTCTTGACATTTTTTTGCCATTTGACAGTATTTGCATTGTGCACTCTTTAATATATAGTGAAACAGATGGACAGTTGTTTGTGGTAATTCAACACTTTACTATGACTATAAAGCTGTAATCCTTGCTTCTGGCTCATTTTATTAGTTCCTGTAATTTATATTGATGTTCTCCAATTAGATCATGCGCATAGAGGAAGAAAAATATATAACTTCTTGAAATAAATTAATAGTGTAGTATTGCAGTTTAAGCTTTGGTTCAAATCCCACTACTGACACCATTTGGCCTTTAGCTACTCACTTCACGTGTTTGTTCTTCAGTTGGAAAAACAATCCAAATTTAACCAGATGCATCTCTAAAGTTCTCATTTGACTTGGATAGAAGTGTCCGCCGAACAAGTGAAAGGTAAAATTATAACCAGACTAGAAACAAATCTTACAAAACCTAACTTGCTTTTTCAGACCAAATCCTCAATTTTGTCTCATTTTACCTCAGTTGTATCTCATGTCTCCTTTTTGTTTAAAGCTAAGGATGTTTAGGAGAAACATCTGTGACAAAGTTGATTCTTAAATGAAAAATAAATGAAAATGTCTTTTAAGGCCCATGACCCATCAAGGATCAAACTTATACGTCTGGTTAACTTCCACATCCCAAAGACATGTAGGTAAAATTAACTGGCAACTCTAAAATGGCTCTGTATGTGTGAATCAGTGTGCTCTGCAGTAGTGTGCTGCCTCGTTCAGTGGGAGCTCCTGCCTTGTACAAGGGCGGTAGAGAGTGGCTCTGGCCCACCATGATACTGCATTTGCTTTAACCAAATCCAAAAGATGGATTGCTGGATTAATAGATTCTGGAAATGAATGAATGCGCATATATGAGATTGAGCTCCAAGATGGCCTGGCACACTATTCACAGTTTATTCCTGCCTTGTGCCCAGTCCTAAAAGGATAGGCCTTATCTCTCAGTAACATGGTTACGAATAAATAGTTTTAAAAGAGAAATGGATGAAAGAAGGATGAAATACAGCAGAACCACACTGTACTATGCAGACAATGGATTTACAATGCTTGAATGAAAATGTTAGCAGTTCAGACTCCAGCAAATTGCCTACATGTGCCAGCCATTTAAAAAGCAACTCCTCTTTTCTTTACTACAGTAGCTGTACAGTTAGGACATTTGAAATATTGCTTAGCACACAAACAGTGAAATACATGCTTTTAGACATATGCATTTATTTCCTTTGTGGTTAATGCCAACAGTTAGAGTTAGTTTCATCTTAGCATCCCCTAAACCGTTTTGACCTTTAGCACTTCCTTCCTACACTAGAAAAAGCTGATGATTTGGCAAGTTAAGCAGATCATCTATATATGCTCTGACACAAAGGCGTATGCTGCTGCCTCATGCTTGGCTTGAGCCAAGAGTAGAAGGCTTCTGGGTGTCAATTGCATATTCTTTCTGTGTTAATCTGTGCTTCCTCCTGAAACTATCATTTCAGTCTCGTGGCTACCTTGGAATAATAAAAAAACAGCCCTGTCATTTTATACTGCGACATTTCATTCGCGGTCAAATCCTGTCTGTGCCAGGTGCCACTGGTATAAACTTCCATTGCACAAATGAGAGTAGCTATTTGGATTATGGATGGAATGAGGGACACTGTTGTAAGCTGTTAGCCTTGGCTCAGTATTCTTTTATGGCTCTCTTTAATATTGCTATTCTTAGTCTGATTCACTGAAATCTATATTTTCCTACCACTCTGTGATTAACTGAACAGGCAGTCTTCACATGTCACCATAGGAAATGCCACTGTAGACTGCTAGTAATAATGAAATATGTTATTATCTAAAGAATGCAGTTATAATTTGGATATGGTAATTTGCAGAGCTTTTTTGTTAATTTTGTTTCTTCGACCTAAGCAACTGTAGCTTCTGCACTCTATTATACTGTGTATTTATTTAGATCACTGCTGCCAGCTTTTATAGACACAGTACAGACATTTACATTGAGGTGTCTGTGTTTATTTCCAAAAATTCTTACATTTAATTAAAATATAGTTATGGACGTCTTTATTTATTAAACTTCATTCTAAGGATTAATCATTACTGTCAATCATCTATGTAGTATGTCATGACTTTTTCCAACCTGCTTCATTCAGATCAGAGTCAAGGGGGTCTTTAGCTTATCCCTGCTAGCATAGACAGGAACAAACCCTGGGCAGGGCGCCAGTCCATTGCAGGGTGGACACACACACACCTCCACACACTAGGGCCAATTTAACATCCCCAATTCACTTGCATGTCTTAGGACATTTCTCCCAAGAAGTTTTAGGTGAAACTTCTGTGACAAAATGATTCTTAAATGAAACATAAATTAAAGTCTCTTTTAAGTCTCATGAGCTGTCACGAAGCAGTAAAATGTTCCCATGGGTGTGGTTAACTTCCACATCCCAAAGTTATGTAGGTAAAATTAACTAGCAACTCTAAATTGGCCCTGCGTGTGTGAACCAGCGTGCTCTGAGGTAGACTGCTGTCTTGTTCTGTGGGAGCTCCTACGTGTTACTTACCCCAAGTACTTTGCAGGGTTTCCTAAGAGAAAATTTTAATCTCACATTTTCATGTGGAATGGAGAAAAATAAATATGATATAATAAAAGCCAATAATGGTATATGATGGCAAACAATGTGAAAAATGGCCATAGAAAAAAGAAAAAAGTTCTTCATGTCCCCTGTCAGATATCCTATCATAAGCTCAAAATGTGCAAAATACATGCTTTCTTGCTAAAATATTGTTAAATAGTTACATCTAGAATAATCAGCATACAACTTAAACAGTAAACCTAAAGCCTCCTAACGTTTAAGCATACGACTAGATAACTAACATGTGGATTATATGACAAAAGTAATGTGAGATCTCCACCCCATGGATATTTTCTAAAAGTTTTAAAAGTCCAACCAAATTTGGGAAAAAATGAGACCATTTTTCAAAAATCCAAAAGTTCCCTTTTTAATATATATAAAACTTCACTTTGTTCCAGAATTTACAAAGACATATTCTATGCACTCTTTGGAAAAACTGCTAAATTGGCTTACAAACAGTTAATACAATTTGTTCAAAATATATTTTTACATTTTACCAAGAAAGCTTGAATAAAATCTACATAATAATTTTTCTTAAAGTTTGCAACAGCCTGAGGAATAATGCATGATAAGCTAGTGTATTAAAAACTTGTTTTTGTATCACTTTACATGTAGCCTGCAATGATGGTGCACCTGTGGACGTCTGTGGCTTCGGGCTACAGGCAAGGATGGTGCAGCCCCATAGGACATTTTAATTCTAACATTTGCACAGGGACCACTCTAATCTGTATAACTCCAGTATTAAATAAAAAATTGTGCTGCGGGTGCATGATTTTAAAATATTTATGTCTAACTTGTATTTCCTACATCAATTGGGGCAATTGACCCTGTTTGTTGAATGAAGTGGAACAGACAAAGCTCTTGCAGCAAAGGGCAGTGGGATACATTTATTTAGGCTAAACCCAAAAGAAACAGCCAATTAAAAAAGAAATAATAGATATAAGTAATGAAGAGATATGTTTTAATTATATTTAGGTTCATTTTTCATGTGGAGCTCAGCAATACAGGAGGACTTCAACGACAGATGAGGTGGTTTAGGCATGTAGTTAGAATGCCTCTAAAGGGGGCTGTACAAGAAATTGTCTACTAGAAGCCCCAGGACTTCCTGCGGAGATTACATCTCTCAGTTGTCCTGGGTTGGTCTGTTTTCTCCCCAGGGAGGTCTTGCAGGTGAGGCCTGGTCAGGAAAAGTGGAAAGAAAATGATGAGGATAATCTTGCTGCAAAAAGAATACCTCTGGATACATCCATTACTACTGGATAAAACACCAAAATTAAGTTTTAATAAGTGGAACCAAGGAACAGGGAATCATACATTTGGGGCAATGTTTGAATTTGTGGTTTGCAGTTTCTCTCTATTGAGAATGCTATGCTGAAAATCAATCAACAACAAGATAAAACTAACTTAGTTAATGTTGATCTAATCCCAGTTCCCATTCCCTAACAGTGAGAGAAACTCAACATTTTAAAATTCTGGTTCTCAATGATAACAGCCAATCAAAAATCAACATTGCTACAAATCTATCTATCTATCTATCTATCTATCTATCTATCTATCTATCTATCTATCTATCTATCTATCTATCTATCTATCTATCTATCTAACGTATTTCCGCCCTGCCATCCGAATATAAACAACACCAAGGAAAATGCCCATGAAGATTAAACACACCAAACACACAAATATATAAAATGTTCCTTATTTGCTAGAATAACTACTTACAAACACAAAACTCCATGAACAAATGTACAGTCCTGAAAAAAAATCCTTACTGTAAGTGATGGAAGTGATTCTGGAAATAGAAACTATGGTTAAATGATAGAAAGAAGTGCCAAACTCTCCTTTTCAATAAACTGCTTCCTGGAACATGGATAGTGAAACACTGTCCTACCACTGGAGTCCAAAAAAATAGTCTTCAGAGGCGTGCCTCTTCTCCAAGAGCATTGATGGACTGGATTTGGAGAAAAAAGAAACCACCACCATCCTTAAATCCAGTGGCCAAGCACCATCCTTCTCTGCTATGAATGTCCAGTAACTGAAAGGTTAAGGAGCTGCTGCAGATGATGTTCATTGGAAAATGGCACCATCAAAAAGTCCGCCACATCCTTCACTTCCGGTTTTATTGGTACAGTGCATACAAACCACAAACTACACATCCCACAAGCCCCTCCGCATCAGTGAAACCTATTTAAAGACACTGACCGTGATTTTCAAACAGGATTCGGTGCAACCAGTGTTGTTATTCACATTTAGCAATAACTCAACAGGACATACATACAAATAAAACCCCCTATGTGGCCCTGCTACACATCTGTTTATAACTCAAAATCCTAGACAGATTGTGATGCCATCATAGTCTATATTTATGTGGAAATCAACATTAAAAAGCTTTTGCCTCCCTCCTTTAAATATAATTCCTAGTTTGCCCGAGCTTACCTTAACCTACCTGGATATTGCAGTATGACTGGTGTACTACACCTTGCCAAGTTTACTGTAATTGTGTACATTGTACAATGAAATTCTTATTTACATGTCTTTTCAGAACATATGGCAATACACAAACAGACATATAAATAAATAAACAGTATCTGCAGCATTACAAGTTGTAAGATTGTTGAGCAAATAAGAATTCACATATTGTAACATAACAAATATATGCTATTTATTTTGTATTATACTTTGTCAGCTGTTCTGAGGGGACAAATACAAATTTCATTGTACACTTGACTTGATATGCAATATATACTATATATATTTGCAAGTACTGTTTATATGTGTATATGTGTATGTGTGTACAGTGCACTCATTGAGCAAATTAGCGATTCAGCCAATCATATGGAATCAGCATAATGCATAAAAATCATGCAGATGTTGCTCACACCTGTCCACACCTGTCAGCCAAGAACAGAAAGCTGAGGATTCAATGAGCACAGGCTCACAAACACTTGACAGATGAAGACAGGAAAAATGTATCCTGATGTGATGAATCTCGATTTCTGCTGAGGCACACAGATGGTTGGGTCAGAATCTGGCTCCATCAACATGAATACATGCACCCAACCCGCCTTGTGTCAAAGGTCCAAACTTGTGGTGGTGGTGTAATGGTATGTGGAATGTTTCTTTGGCACACTTTGAGCCAATTAATACCAATCAATCCTTTTCATGAACTTACCTGAGTATTATTGCTGACCATGTACAGTTCTTCATTGCCATGATTTACCCATCTTCTAATGGCTACCTTAAGCAAGATAATGCACCATATCATAAAGGAAAAGTGATCTCAAACTGGTTTCATGAACATGACAATATGTGCAGTAGTAGTAGTAGTAGATTATTTATATAGCACCGTTTACAGACAAAAGGTCCCAGAGCTTTGAACAGCAATACAATACAAATACAACAGTTCAAATAAAAAAATAAATAAACAAACAGGAACTACTTAGCACTGAGTAAACGCCTATTTAAAAAGAAATATTTTCAGTTATTTTTTAAAGGAATCAACCGAGTCAGATCACACAAACTATAAGGCAGACTATTCTATAGTCTTGGAGCCACAGGCTGAAAAGCATAATCTCCATGGGTTTTTAGCTGAGTACGTGGGACAACTTAAAGGCCCTGTTGCCCAGATCTAAGAGTCTGTTGCTCAGATCGAAGAGTCCGACAAGCTGTATAGCATTGGAGCAGCCTGGTTAGGTACTCAGGAGCTTGTCCTTGCAAAGCTCTGAAAGTACGCACCAAAACTTTAAAATGAATTCTATAAAACACTGGGAAACAGTGCAGTGTGTGCAAAATGGGAGTGATATGATCATACCAGCTGTCGTGCGTTAGGACTAACTGAAGACATGAGAAAGAAGACTTACATTTCTTAGTTTAGAAAGATTTCTTAAATGAAAGAAACACGAGCGGCTGACTGATCTTACATATGAATCAAGTGTCAGGGACTGGTCAAAAATAACCCCAAGGTTACGTAAACACGACTTAATAACAGGAGAGACAGAAGATAATTTTATGCTGATCTCAAAATAAAGAACAGGAAGAGCAACAATTGTTTCCTGAATTCAACTGCAGGTAATTACTACTGAGCCAGTCGTTAACCTGAGACAGACAATCAACGAAAGTGACCAAAGTATTAATTTGATTGGGTTTAAATAAAAAATAAGCCTGTATATCATCTGCATAGAGATGATATGAGATATCCTTAAAAGAGTTAAGAATCTGTAATAGGGGAAGAATATATAATGAGAAAATCACAGGTCCAAGAACTGAGCCCTGTGGCACTCCACATGTCAAGGTGGCAGAGTCGGATGAAAAGCTAGCCACACAGACAGAGAAACTCCTAATCGACAGATAAGAGGAGAAACAGACCAAAGCAGAGTCAGAGACACCTAACAGCTCTAATCTATTAATTAAAATCCAATAGTCCACCGTATCAAAAGCTGCAGTAAGATCTAACAGTGCAAGGACAGAACACCGGCCTGCATCATCAGTAATTAAAAGATCATTAAAAAATTTAAGAAGAGCTGTTTCTGTAGAATGTTGCCTCCGAAAACCAGATTGAAAAGAATCAAAGAACCGCCGCTCCTCAAAGAAGGCAAAGATTTGTTGTTCAACCACCTTTTCCAAAACTTTGGCAATAAAAGGCAGTTTTGAAATTGGCCTGTAATTACTTAAAATAGAAGGATCAGAATTAGAATTGTTCAACAGCGGTTCAATTACAGCATGCTTAAAATATGATGGAACCACACCAGATCTAAAGGAGCAATTTATGATATTCAAAAGGCATGGACCTATACAACTCAAAGTTTTTAACATTAACGATGTTGGCAACATGTCAGAAGGACATGATGAAGGTTTCATCTTTCTGAGCAAGTCAGAAAGATCAGAAAGTGAAACTTCTGAGAACACAAAAGACTAAGAACATGAGTGAATGAGATCACTAGGTAAGACATCTGGAACAATTTTAGCCTTAACAATATTAACCTTGCCAATAAAAATTTAAGAATATTATTACAGTCACTATAAGAAAAAACCCGAGTAAAAGATCGAGTTGGAGAAATAATATTGTGAATAGTATCAAATAGCACTTTGGAATTAAGCTCGTGTGTCTGAATAAGATTCGAAAAATAAACCATCCTAGCATCCTTAACCAAAGAATTAAAAGAAGTAAGTAAATGCTTTAAGTGGGAACTTCCAGATTAGTAGACTTCCATAGGTGCTCTGCTTTTTGACAAGAACGCCTAAGAATACAAATGGAGTCATTCATCCAAGGATCTGAGTGGGTAACAGAATGCTGGCTGATTTTAAAAGGAGCAATCTTATTCAAAATATCAGTACAATGGTCATTAAAACACTGTTAACTCAACATTATCAACATTACTACCGGCATCAAACAGTTCAGTAATCTTCAGTGGCCTTCAAAGTCACCAGATCTGAATCCAACATCACCTTTGGGACTTGGTAATGGGAGATTCACAGCATGAATGTGCAGAGTTCAAATCTGCAGAAATTGCATGGTGCAATCATTTCATCATGGATCAGACTCCCAAAGAAATGTTTTTAACATCTTGTGAAATCCATGCCATGAAAATTTTAGACTGTTCTGAGAGCAAAAGAGCCCAGTATTAGTACAGTGTCTCTATTAATTTACTCAAAGAGTTTGTGTATATTGTCACACACATGCACATGGGAGATGGTTTGCAGCCTCAAATGTGTTTCTCTGCAAACTAGGGGTTGGCGCTGTTCTCTGATGCTTCTTCCTTTTCTCCCCCTGCAGACCATCAACTAATTATGTAATTTCCACCTCTCAAGAATTCACAGTCTGATGACAGCCTTCACTCCAAGATCCCTCCACTTCCTGCTCCTCGATTATAAATCCACCATCTTTGCTAACATATTCAATTCTGTTTTGGATTCCAATCTGTAAGCATTAACCCTTTGCATTTTCAAGTATACACGGTCAGTTTCCCCAAACCTTCATGCTTGTTGTATCTCATTATAATATATACTCTCTCTCTCTCTCTCTCTCTCTCTCTCTCTCTCTCTCTCTCTCTCTATATATATATATATATATATTATATATATATATATATATGCACACACACACTCTGTTATGTTTCAAAATTTGTTCTTATGACTGACTGTTCAGCAGTCTTACAACATATCTGTTGAAACAGACTCTTCAGAATCTCATCAGCAAAACTCCTCACCTATGACTGTCCCTGAAGTGAGGTGTGCCAACCCAGAACCTTGACGCAAGAGAAAGAGCCAAGTGAGCCTCCCCAGAAAAAACAATAACGTATTAAGCACATCAAATCTACCATGACAACAACATTAGAAAAGAAAGATGCAAACTTCTAACTACATAGTCCAATTTCTTTTTTTTTTATCAAAATTAATCATAATGCACAGTTGTACAGCTAGCAAACTGCAATATGCAAAAACTGCACTGTGTAATGTTCAGTACTACATTGAGAGAATAGCAACGTTTACAATTCCAAACAAGATATTTATGAAAAATTAAGTAGCACAATTATATTGGGTTTGATATATGGGACTGCCATGGAGAATTTGGGACATTTGGTCATTTTAGCAATAACACCTAGAATTCTTTCTCTTTCTTTCCTCCTCGCTCCTCTTTTTACTTGTTGCCTTCCTGACAAAGAGTGTCCCTTAAATTATTCCTAGGGCTCAATTGCAGGACATTTCAGAGAGCACCAAGGCTGTTAGTGGTCCCTTATTTTATTGAATTTTTTTCCTCCTGATTTCCATTTAAAGAGCAGAGACACCCTCATATGATGCTGCTGACATCTCACCCCTACCCTAACTGTAAAGGTAGTAAACTTACATTTAAAGAAACAAGCAGAATTATGTCATATTAGACTAGATGAACATTTTGTTTATCTGACTAAAGAATCTTAATAGTTTTACATACAATCCTAGGATTGATTTGCCCCTTTCAATCACTTCAGAGGAACAGGTTCCTATGGCCTTAGCAAGAGACTGACAGTTCTGTTAGAGGAAAGAAAAACAAATATTTCTGTCGAATGAAACATCAGCTGACCTCTGCTGCTGGTCAGGAAGGGGAACCTGAGTCACAAACTTTAAAACTGAATGGTTTATAAGAGGCAAAAGAAAAATCCTTTGTATGCAGTCCAGGCTTGCATGACCAAACAGATGATACGTATCAGAGCACAGAAGGTGTAGAATGACAGAATCATCAGCTTTGGATGGGAGGGAGGCTGACATTGCAGAACACATTTCTTGACGTGATAATAGTGCAAAGGAGTGAGTGAGAAGATGGCAAAGAAAGACCAGCGAGGTGAGGAAATGATTAGATACTGTCACAGTTTATTCAGATTCTCTGGTGGTTATATGGTGCTGTTAGGTAACATTTGAACACAAAGTAAACACATTTAATATGAGACTGTCTTTCCTTCCAGAAAATATAACAAAGGGAACATTGTATCTTTCTTCATTTTTCAATTTTTCTGCTCTTTCACTGACTAACAAATTCCAGCAGGGAATAAATTAGGATTCAGCGTGTGTCTAAAATCCTCGGTCTCACTGCAGGGGGGTTTCCTTCTCAAGGATTTCTTGTTCAAGATGGGATGATTTAATCTGTAATAGAAGGTAGAATTTCACCAATTATTTCATCAATTACTTTGTGTTTTATGTTTGTAATTAATTGAGGTCACTTTGCAGAGATGTTTTCACTTTGAATTAAAGAGTCTTTTTCGATTGATTACACTCAAAAAATTCAAATTAAATCCACTGTGATTCAACATTGCATAGTAATAAAATGTGGAAATTTCCAGAGGGTTGAATATTTTTTGTTGACACTGTAGATCATTGATAATTACACATCAGACTGCCTCATTTTTCAAAAATTACAGTATGGATATTACAAAGGGCATTAAACCAGACAAGACTGGAAATGGCTCTGCTTATCAATCTAATATTATAGTGAAGGCTCCACATTGATGGCAACAGAAAGCATCTAACAAATGGTAGGAGCAGGGATTGCACTAATCTTAAATGCAAAGAAATTGCCAAACAAATAAGAGTCAGACTAAAATCACATTTGCCAAATTTGTTCATGATAAATGACTTGGGCATTGACAATCAAAGGTTAAAGCTCCACACAAGATAAATTATCATGTATGTTTCAGTGTGCTTTGCTGTGTGTATTGCATGTACTGTATTTCGATGTGAAAAAAACTTTTTTTACTTTACAGATGTACATTGATGCAGCGCTACCCTGACTCCACTAATAAAATTTGTTGCATTGGATTAATATATTTGATTAATAATGTAGCAGTCAGAAAACATACGCACTTATCGATCAGGGTTTACTGGAGTACACTGAAGCACTTACAGATGCATCCTATTTGTTCCACAGCATTCTAGGAAGCACTGTTCAGCAGTCTGGGTGCTTTAAATACCAGCACCATGATTACATGGCAGTCTAACGATCCAACATTTCTAGTGACAGGAAGTGAACGTGAGGATAGCTGATGAGAGAAGGAGCACTGGATGAATGATAGGAGCTATAGTGCATTCGGAAAGTATTCACAGCGCATCACTTTTTCCACATTTTGTTATGTTACAGCCTTATTCCAAAATGGATTGAATTCATTTTATTGCTCAGAATTCTACACACAACACCCCGTAATGGCAACGTGAAAAAAGTTTACTTGAGGTTTTTGCAAATTTATTAAAAACTAGCCAAATACCCGTGCTTCGCAGCGGAGAAGTAGTGTGTTAAAGAAGTTATGAAAAAGAAAAGGAAACATTTTAAAAATAACGTGAGATGATTGTTAATGTAATTGTTTTGTCACTGATATGAGTGTTGCTGTCATATATATAGACACAGACACACACACATACACACACAAACACACACACACATATATATACATATACAGGTATATGCATATATATACATATATATATATATATATATATATATATATATACACATATATACATATACATATATACATATATAGCAAAATACCCGCGCTTTACAGCGGAGAAGTAGTGTGTTAAAGAAGTAATGAAAAGAAAAGGAAACATTTTAATAATAACGTAACATGATTGAGAATGTAATTGTTTTGTCATTGTCATGAGTGTTGCTGGCATATATATATATATATATATATATATATATATATATATATATATATATATATATACATATACTGTACATATATATACAGACACACATTTACATACACTTATATCTATCTATCTATCTATCTATATATATATATCTATATATCTATCTATATGTATATATCTATCTATATATATATGTACAGTATATCTATATCTATATCTATATATATTTATATATATATCTATATATCTATCTATCTATCTATCTATATCTATCTATCTATATATCTATATATATCTATATCTATATATATATATCTCCTTTAGCGAGCAGCTGTTGCTGGGGGTGCCAGAATCCATTGAGGAAGAAAAATTAAAAACATTATTTGTACAAAATCTTAATTTATCTATCCATTCCTAAATAATTAAATGGGCAGGCTATTTCGTATCAGTGCAATACGCTGCTTGTTAAAACGGATGACTCCTAATCTTACGTGCACTTAGTGCTGCGTGGGTATTATGAACTATCGTATTTGTTCAAGTTCTATTTAAATTTTAAATATAAGTAATTTTTATTTGGTCGACAGAAATATGTTTAGTAGGAATGAAAGTTAAATTTAATCATCATTGCATAAATTTTTCTTCACCATAGAAATTTAAAGACTAAATCCAACTGCCTGATGGGCTCATCAGGCAGTACACACTCACTGCACCCACTCTCGCGAATCGAACCTCAGACGTCAGCGCTAAAGGTGAAGCCTCTCATGTTGTGCTAGGGTGTGTGGTTCGTTTATTTGACAGTATGTAGATCGGGGTGTGTATATATTTATATATATATATATATATATGTATATATTACTTTTGAGAATGCAACGTATAGTTTTGTCCAGGAGGAAAGCAATGTTGCCTCAAATCAATGGCAACCTTTTGTAGGGTGTGTCCCTGAGACTTATTAATTGTCATCGCGAAGCAGAGCCTAACTGGAAATTTGAGGCATTTCAATTGAAATGGGAGATCAGAGGGTATAACGGTGATGGAGTGTGGCGCTCTGCTGTTTTTTTGTGTAGTTGCCTTCACACAGCCTCTCCGCTGCTTTATAAATGAACGCCATATAAAGCCATCACCTTGTCAATTGTGTAATGCGTTTTTTGAACAGGTTTGATGCATGGAAGTTATCACTCGTACTGCGTTCAGTAAGTTCACGTGAGCTGCTCTCTTGTGTGATGTTGCGATGTCCATGGCTTAATTTAATGTTAAGTAAGACCCGGCACTAAAAGTGTCTGGCTGCACTCCGGTTGTAATATGACGAAGCTGCGCAAGGTCACTTTTGAGAATGCAAGTATAGTTGTCCAGCAGAAAAGCAATCTTCCCTGAAATCAATGGCATTGTTTGTGTGACGAAGTTGCTTTGTAAGACGGCGTTAGCCGTGGAGCTCAGCTCAGAGCGAAATGAGGTGAATGGGAGGGGAGATGATGACGTGACTCCCCCACCCGCCTTAACTGTCAATCCCCACAAACACAGTCTCGAATTTGCATAAGCACAGCCCTTCACCTGCAATTTTAACTTAGTTACAAAGTGATCAAAACTCTCGTTTATATCCTGCGTCCTCTCATCAAACTTGTATCCTGCATTACCCGTGGGCATGACAAACACCAGCGGCAGCCTGTCTATGAACTTAATTTAAACTTTAAGTTTACACCATGCTTTGTTTCCGAAGTAGCAGCACTCATTCATATGGTTGTAAATGTCAGTCGCTCGCTTCTTATTGTTTCGCTGCCTTCTCAATTATATAATCCATGTTTTCTTCAGCGCTTTTTGGAGCTCTTCCTGGTTTTCTACGTACTGCGTTGATAGTTCACGTGATTACGTGGGAGGCGTGATGATGTCACACGAAACTCTGCCCCCCACTGCCATCCAGCTCAACTCCATTACAGTATATGGAGAAAAAAAGCTTCCAGTTATGACCATTACGCGTAGAATTTCAAAATGAAACCTGCCCAACCTTTGTAAGTAAGCTGTAAGGAATGAGTCTGCCAAATTTCAGCCTTCTACCTACACTGGAACTTGGAGAATTAGTGATGAGTCAGTGAGTGAGTCAGTGAGGGCTTTGCCTTTTATTAGTATAGATAAAAAAATTGAGAAAGCAAAATTGAGTTCAGGTGCATCTGTTTCCCCTGATCATCCTTGAGGTGTTTCTGCAGCTTAATTGGAGTCCACCTGTGGTAAATTCAGTTGATTGGACATGATTTGGAAATGCACACACCTGTCTATATAAGGTCCCACAGTTGACAGGTCATGTCAGAGCACAAACCAAGCATGAAGTCAAAGGAATTGTCTGTAGACCTCTGAGACAGGATTGTCTCGAGGCACAAATCTGGGGAAGGTTACAAAAAATTTTCTGCTGCTTTGAAGGTCCCAATGAGCACAGTGGCCTCCATCATCCGTAAGTGGAAGAAGTTTGAAACCACCAGGACTCTTCCTAGAGCTGGCTGGCCATCTAAACTGAGCGATCGGGGGAGAAGGGCCTTAGTCAGGGAGGTGACCAAGAACCTGATGGTCACTCTGACAGAGCTCCAGAGGTCCTCTGTGGAGAGAGGAGAACCTTCCAGAAGGACAACCATCTCTGCAGCAATCCACCAATCAGGCCTGTATGGTAGAGTGGCCAGACGGAAGCCACGCCTCAGTAAAAGGCACATGGCAGCCTGCCTGGAGTTTGCCAAAAGGCACCTGAAGGACTCTCAGACCATGAGAAACAAAATTCTTTGTCTGATGAGACAAAGATTGAACTCTTTGGTGTGAGTGCCAGGTGTCACATTTGGGGGAAACCTGGCACCATCCCTACAGTGAAGCATGGTGGTGGCAGCATCATGCTGTGGGGATGTTTTTCAGCAGCAGGAACTGGGAGACTAGTCAGGATAAAGGGAAAGATGACTGCGGCAATGTGCAGAGACATCCTGGATGAAAAACTGCTCCAGAGCACTCTTGACCTCAGACTGGGGCGACGGTTCATCTTTCAGCAGGACAACGACCCTAAGCACACAGTCAAGACATCAAAGGAGTGGCTTCAGGGCAACTCTGTGAATGTCCTTGAGTGGCCCAGACTTGAATCTGATTGAACATCTATGGAGAGATCTTAAAATGGCTGTGCACCGACGCTTCCCATCCAACCTGATGGAGCTTTAGAGGTACTGCAAAGAGGAATGGGTGAAACTGGCCAAGGATAGGTGTGCCAAACTTGTGGCATCATATTCAAAAAGACTTGAGGCTATAATTTCTGCCAAAGGTGCATCGACAAAGTATTGAGCAAAGGCTGTGAATACTTATGTACATGTGATTTCTCAGTTTTTTTATTTTTAATAAATTTGCAAAAACCTCAAGTAAACGTTTTTAACATTGTCATTATGGGGTGTTGTGTGTAGAATTCTGAGGAAAAAAATGAATTTAATCCATTTTGGAATAAGGCTGTAACATAACAAAATGTGGAAAAAGTGATGCGCTGTGAATACTTTCCGGAAGGCACTGTATATGAGCGAGCCAAAGTACTATGTGGAGCCAAGGAGGTAGGAGCCCTGAGGATTCACATAGAGGCCACAGGTCAGAGGGTAAGTGACAAGACCACTGCCTGCAATCATCAACAGTGGCATGGAAAGTGGATGAGGCGACTTGGGAAGTGATTTGTCCTGGTGCTTGTGTATTTATTTGGTGGTGTTCTCCATGCCCCGTAACAGTGGGGAGATTTGCATAGACATGCCAGAATTCAGCGATTTCCTTGTTCTGTGTTGTGAAGTAAAACAATAAATATGACTTTTTGTTAAATGGCTTACTTGCATCTGTCTCTCCCATGTCTGTACTTGTTACAGTGTGTTCTTATATCATGCCTTAGCATCCATTGTGGTGTTCCATACCTTTTATGTGTTTATTCTCTAGCTGTATTTTTGTGCTGTTCTTTGGTTAACTTCTGAGTAAAAAGTCTATTCTGTTGATGTTCATCTACTGAAATGTAGAATGTCTGCACATAATGACATCGGTGTTCTCTAACAAACCACCTCTTCAGTCTTGTATCTAATTGATTAGCAGGTCAGCCACACAGCCGCTTGCTTAATTTACTGTAAATTCTTTTGACATCAATGCTTTATTAAAATTGTTCTCATAACCAAGCCTTAATTAAAGATCAATTTGATTTTATAATGAAAGTTCACATTGACAGGTCCACAGAAATGCTCATTTCCGCCATAAGATTTTGTTTGAACTACAGGTCTATCTTTAAATATTTCACTTAGTACCTAAAGGAAACAATTCTGTTGGAGCATCTTAATGAGTGCCTTTGAGAATCTTAAAGAATGAAATTAGATCCTGACATAAGTTTATCTTTCATCAATAACAAGTTTTAATTTTCTAAGCCTCTCAAAATAAGAGATGCCTTCGAGTCCTTGGATGCACTTGGATGGCCTCCCCTGCTGCTATGTTTGTTTCTATAGCATGTTGACCAGAATTGCCCAAAATACTCCATATGCCATCTTACTAGTTCATTATAGAATTTGAGCATAACATTCTCTGATTTTAAATCAACCATTTTACAAAATAAATCATATTTTCTTGGAAGATGAAAATTTCTTTCCCCTTTGCAGAGGTTGCTCCCTGTAGGGCAGTGTTACACAATTTAGGGTCATATAGATTCCATTTCCATGGAAGAACAATAGACATTATGGAATTCACTCCAGAAAATGGAATTTCCTTAAAAAAAGAGATTGCAAGTTTTCTACTATTTCACCATATTAAATTTTCAAACTGTTTATCTCACATGTTAAAAAAGACAACAAAAAATTAATTTCAATAGCACATTTTCATACACAGGATGTAGCTCAAAGTGCTTTACAAAATGACAAGGGAATAGTGTCAAGAAAACACAAAACAATTAAATTAGAGAAGCATAAAAATTGAATAAAAACAAATAATAAATAAATAAGGGCTTAAGTAACACATATATAATTAGTAGGAAAGCAATAATACTGTAAGTATCTAAAAATAAGCACAAGGATAAGGTGAGGCAGCCGGGAGGACAGAAAAAACAAACAAAAAAAAAAGGCTTCCAGATAAGGTGTAGAAAAAAATTAAATCTACAGGGGTTCCAAAAGACTGTTCAGTCCCCACTGGTCATTCTATCTAACATAAATGTCCTTAAGTCAATCCTCATTGTTTCCATGCTTTATCCTAGAGGATTCAATGCAGTAGGTCTCATGGACAGCTGGGGCATCTGCCTTTATCAGGTAGTGGTGGGGTAAAATGAAAGCAGAGAAAAGCAGAGATTGGAAATCTATGGAGAATATGTCAATTCTACACATGTATAGTCTATTAGGAGTAGACCTAAAAAATAGCTACGAGAAAGCCAAATGAAAACGATTTAGAATGTTGGGGGCAGACATTAAAAAATATAGCAGCGCTCAAGACTGTTTAAGGCAGACCTTAGGCTGCTTCATCAATTGTGGCAAAGTGTGTCAAATCATGTTGCATTAGAAAATAGTGCAGTTTTTTTATTGTTAAGTGTATCAAATCACATTTCGCAAATTGAGTATGCTCAAAGTAGATGGCGGTTTTGTTTGAATTCCTCAGGAAGGTAAAAACATGATCAAGTGTTAGACAACTGAAACACCTATATCTCATTTCACATTAGACATATTTTCCACCGATTTAAAATTTTAGCCTCCATTTACCTGTGTAAAGTATAGCCCAGCCACAGACAGACACGACACCAATGTCTTTAAAACACACAGGTTTTATTTACACTCTTCAGCTGTGGGGCATGCCTTCCTTGTGTCCCACAGGCCCAACACAGTCCCAAAAAGCACTTAACAGACCTCTGCACTGCTCATTGTACCACCACTCCTCCCAGGCAACCTCTTCTTCTTCTTCCCGATTCTGGCTCCTGAGTAGTGGCTGCCAGCTCTTTTTGTAGCCTTCCCGGAAGTGCTCCAGGTGGTAATTGGCCTAATTAGGCTGCACTTCCAGGTGTGGCTGCATTCCAGCCCACAGAGGCTCATTAAGCCCTGCAGCTCCTCTGGGTGGTGGCCATGGAGCCCAACAGGTCTGAGTCCTGAGGTCCAACACCTGTGGCCCCGATGTAACCCAGGAGGGCTGCCACCAAGCGTTCCAGAGGACATATTGAGGAGCCCCTGGCTGCTCCCCTCGAACATAATTAGAAGGGGTGTCCGTGCCGGGCATGGGATCCAGCCGCCCACCACACCTGATCTTAGCCAGTTGGGTGCAGCCAATGTGACACACATAATAAATGAGACCAAATAGTCTGCACATATGGGTAACACAAAATCAAATAGTTTTAATTTTGTCTTTAGTTAGAGGGGAGGGCTGTGTGAGAAGTTCACTGAATAAAATATAGTGATGAGGAAAAAGGAACATGCAGGTTTTGAGTCTTACAGACAGAAGAGATCACCATGGAAAAATGAGAAAAGGGTAGAGATGGCTCAGCTTATCGCAGGTGTTAACCCTTTACGAAGTACTTGTATAGCACCTGCACCAGCAGCCAGTACAAGCACTTTGGACCACACAAACAGAAGGGAGGATTTAAGCACCATGCCAAAATTGAAAGAACCGTAATTACTCCTGAACTCATGGCAGCTCTTAACCTTTAAGCCAGTGCAGGTTTGATCAGGCAGCACACTTCTGACTATCGTAAATATGGTTAATCACACCTCTACCTGAATGTCATAACCCAGTCAGTAAAGTAGACATGCCCAACAGTTTTCAGTCGTGTAATTTGACATTATGCAGCGACAAGATCAGCAACAGCGATTGAAGTCTGACACACTCTACAAATAAAGTCATATAATGTGACATTGGTTATAGCTGTTGCAAACATTAGAACTATAACAATGACAGTCAAAGTTAGGGCTGAGCAGTACCTTAGCAAGTATAATGAATCGGACATGCCAGTTATTCTGCAAAGACTGCCAGCATATCACTGACAGGACCTGCAAGAACACATGCAAAGTGACCGTCTAAAGTCTCAGGCACCTCAGAAACAAAGAACGGTGGCAGAGTCATACGAATTCTGCTGCTCGTGAAACAACAATCACAAGTGTTAAAACAGCTTTTGATTTCAGGAGCGAGGACTGTGTTGCTGTATGTGCTGAATCCCATGATCAGCTTGGGGAAATGAAGATACTCCATCCATTTTAAATTAAATATTGTAAGCATGTTGGTGCATTATCAAAAACCAAAAGCAGATTATGGCAAATCTAGTACCCGACTATGATGTATTTCAGCAGAGATATGTCACAAAGATGGCGCAGGCAGGCAAAAAAAGACTTTTGATAAACCTCAACATGCTTATACTTGATTAGTCTTGAAATTACACTATTAACTAATTTTAACTTCTGACACATTTATATTAATTTAATACTTTAAGTCTATGTGCAGTACTAATTGTTTTCCACTTGCATTTTTTACATGTAATTTAAGCAACACAGTTTAAAAATAAACTAAAAAGATAATGATACTATTGTTTTTTACTTTGAACCTAATCTTCTTTTTCTTTTAGCTGCTTCAATTTAAGGATTGCCACAGCAGATCATCCACCTCCATCTATCCCTGTTGTTCACATAATTTTTTGCCACGGCTTTCCTTCCTCACTCTATCCATAAACCTCCTCTTTGGTCTTTCTTTTTTTCTTTTGCCTGGTGGTTCCATCCTCAACATTCAATTTACTGCAAGTTTTCTGCAACAGAAAGAAAAAATGCAACAATCCATATTTTAGAAAAATAAATATCAGAAATACTAAAATGAAAAATTTAAATGGAATTTCAGAAAACAAACCAAGAGAAATCCAAAGGGCCCTACCCATTTATAATTCATACCAGCTGTGCTATCCATCTAAGATGAGTTTAATCTGAGTAATCAACGTAGCTCTCAGGGTTAACGTTTACAGTGGAATGTATTTTGTAATGCATGTGCTAAAAACTGCATTGAAGTTGTCATTCCAACAGATGGTGCATCCAAACATTTGCAGTAGTAAAATGTATTACAAATGTTTGCAATGCCCCATCAGTTGGAATGACAAATGCAACACGTTTAATTACTACAAATATTTGATGTGGTACCTGTTTGAATAACTGGCACACAGCGACCAGACAGACACACAGATACACAGACACTTGTCTTTTATTTAAGGTGAATTCCTTATTCATGCACATAACTCTTTGCAATTCTTTAAATTCAACAGCATTTCCTATGTGTTCATTGATTTGTTTGTAGATTTTCTCCTTTTTAAAATGTATTTAGCTGCCTCCTATTCATCTTCTCTCTATTTATTTTTGTGCGATCTGTGAATTTCATAGGTTTACTCACTATATTGAATCTATGTCATTAACATAAATTAGAAAATGATAACCATTTGAGCACCGATCCCTGAAGGACCATTATATTTTGAAGACTTCAAAACAACTCTTTAACATAGCCGCCTATCTTCCTCTCACATAGGTCCCTACAGATGGTTACCAGCAAGAGGTTGTACCTACCATTTCTTTTCTCAATAGCAAAACAGCATTGCATTCAATTATTAACCAACTCATTGTTGAAAACCCACAGATCCCGCAAGTTGTATCTTCATCCCAAAATCCTTTAAATGAATGATCTTCAACAACTTTTTGTTTCCACATATGGCAGTTTCATAACTAAATTTCAGCTTTATCTGACTGCCTAATGAGACCACTAACTGAAGGTCTTCCACCATATTTAAAATACACTAATTATTCTCTATGATTTGACATCTTTCAGTTTTAGAGTCCTGACTCTTTTATCATTTCCATGTACACCACATCTCTTTACAGACATATTCCTCACAATGAAGGCCTTGTTACTCTTTAACAGAAATCCAATCCAGGGACATCCCATCCACCCCCAAACTGACAGAACTGGATCTCAACCTCAATGCTTTCTTTTTGGACTGCAGCTTTTAAAACCATCTCAACAGAGTCTCAATGAGTACGAGGATGGGGCCAAGATATATCAATAGCTTTTCAGTTAGTATTATCGAGTGTTTGGGATCAAAGACTTCACATGACCTTTTGCATAAAAAATGTAATATCCCTTTATTCACTAATCTCGCTGTTTGCTTTCTTTCACGAGGTTTCAAAGACACATTTCAAACATCCAGAAGACACCAAGCTCATTCTAAGATTTCGACTGGAAATTGTTAAGCACTAAATGACTAGCTAACCTTTTAACCTCTTCTCTCATCTTCTTTACTGACTGATTTTTACACCTACTCTTTTCTTTCACTACTTTCACCTCACAAGCTTTGTTCCCTCCTTCCCCTTAGATTCTTCACTTGTCTTTTCATTTCAGTCACACATTTGATGAAGGCCACACAGCAGAAACATAGTGTCACTAGTCCCCTTTTTAATATTTTTCAAATATTATGTAAATAATGTTTTGCATACATAAGCGTGAAGAATCGTTGATGAAAATGGTTATTGAGGGTTAACAAGTGTACAGTAGTAGAAGGGAAGTGGAACGATTATTCACATGGTTTCAATTTCCCGCTATAGAACGGAAGAACACCAACAAGAAGATGCCTGGGGTCATTTCTGTTCTGCCACTGGTTCTGTCCCTTCAAGAAAGAAGGAAATAAAGCTGCATCCCATCAACAGGAGGTTGTCAATAGACCACCAGATTTATTAGAGAGAGTTAACAGCACTTCTACAGCTCTGCTACAGCAATCTGAATGTTTTGTCATAAGAGGACGCTTAATTGCTACCTACTTCTGTGTATTCCAACACAACCAACCATCTTTTACATTGTTATTGATCATGTTTTTGTTTTCTTCTTTATGCAGTATGTATTTTCCTAAATTTTGATGAAATTATTGTCTGCCTGTGAATGAGTTGCTTATTGATGTTATATTATTGTCTCATGTTTAAAGCATATAAATTTGTTCTTTTCGTCGTGTGCCCTGCTCTGTTCAGATTGAGCCCAAGGGGTGGAGCCCCTGACATTGACATTGAACCAAAAAAACTCTGGTTTGAGAGACAATTTTAAATACCAAATCTTTACAAATCTTTATAAATGAAGAAATATTTTTTTAATTAACAAAAAACAGACAAAGAAGTGTTTGCCTAAAAAAAGGCAACCCAAAGCAAACAATTCCCTAATAATCCAATATTCAATGAGCCAGTCTGAACACAGGTTCATCTTAAAACTTGATGATAACTCAGTAATTGAAAGCCTACTTAATGGTCCAGTGGTAGATAATTTTGTTAACTACTGTGTTGTGTCTCTTCTACACTTAAATGCTTACAAAAGCGAAGGAACTAATAATCAATCTTAGAAGAAATACCCACATGAAACAATCATCAAAGACCAGGCAGGGGAGATTGCTGACAGTTACAAATATCTGGGGAAAATAATAGATTTAACAGAAGCCGTGTGAAAAAAGGGACAGCAGCACCATTACTGTTTAGGGAACTTGAATCCTTTAAGCGTGAGTCCTTTCATTATGTCACTCTTTTATAAATCTTGTATTGAGTCTGTCTTTACTTGTGTTCTGCTGGTTTGGTTTGGACATCGCAGTGTTTAGGAACAACAAAATAAATCAAATTGCAAAATTCAGCAGTAAAATAATAAGGTCTCAACAGTCAGACAGACCTGTTATATAAGCCCTTATTCCAGAAACTTGAGTGTATTTTGTTGGACAGAACTCAGCCACCACATTCTTAACTCCAGTTGTCACCATCACATCACAGCTTCAATATACCAAGGATAAAAAGCAACCTGGTTTAAATATACTTTCCTACCAACTGCTATTAATCTTATACTTAACTTCAACTTCATATACACAGACTTAAATAATGGGAAGAACAGTTATCAATTTCATCACTCTTAATGTTGGTTTAATATTTACATGGGTGAGTCAAAAATTATCTGCACACCAGCTGTAGAATTTATTTTAATCAACTTTCATAAAAGACAAATACATCATTTTTTGGCATAATCTCCCTGCTGTTCATGCACTTTGTCCATCTGTCAACAAGCTTTCAAATTCCTTCATTAAAAATGTTTTAGGCTGATCTGCAAGCCATGAATACACCGCTGTCTTCACTTCTTCATCAGATGTAAATCTTCGTCCTTGTAGGGCTTCTTTCGTAACCCAAGTCTGTCGTGGATTATTATATAGGCAGAGCCATAACTGTTTTGCACATGATTTGCCACATCATCTACTGTCACTCGTCTATTCAACAGAATCATTTCACGTGCATGCTCAATGTTGTCATCAGTCTTGGACGTGGGCAGGCGTTCAGATCCTTCTTCATGGCTGACACTTGTGTGACCTTCCTTGAACTTCTCTATCCATTCATACACACTTCTTCACAACAAAACATTCATCCATCCATTTTCTAACCCGCTGAATCCGAATACAGGGTCACGGGGGTCTGCTGGAGCCAATCCCAGCCAACACAGGGCACAAGGCAGGAACCAATCCTGGGCAGGGTGCCAACCAACCGCAGGACACTCACAAACACACCCACACACCAAGCACACACTAGGGCCAATTTAGAATTGCCAATCCACCTAACCTGCATGTCTTTGGATTGTGGGAGGAAACCGGAGCGCCCGGAGGAAACCCACGCAGACACGGGGAGAACATGCAAACTCCACGCAGGGAGGACCCGGGAAGTGAACCCAGGTCCCCTAACTGCGAGGCAGCAGCGCTACCACTGCGCCACCGTGACGCCCCACAACAAAACACTTTCTCCATATTGTGCACAAAGTCTTCGATAAATATCGGCACCAGGCACACCCTCAGACCACAAAAAACGAATCACTGCTCATTGCTCTTCTTTCGTGCAAATCACAAGTGGGTCAGCCATTGTTTCTCGCACTGCAGTTAAAAATGATCTGACTTAACACGTTCACACCTGCACAACAGTGACTGGGGAGACTGGGACCTTGTACGGAAAGTGCTGATAAGACAGTGCTGCCAACAGAAGTTTTAATACTGGAGTGCGGATACTTTTTGACTCACCCTCATATGTATGTCATATGTATGATCTACTGTAATGTTGTACCATAAGTATTATACTCACTACTACATTTATTTACTTGTACTAAGATTACATTTGATGGCTATGCTCTTTGTTGATGTGTTTTTAATGTTATGTTGTAGTCTCTTGCTCTTGGAACAAGAAACATTTGAACTAAACTGAATTGTATCCACTCCTCACCCTAACATACAGTATATATATACACACACTAGTGATATATCTCTCTATATATAAAATCCAACATCTGTCTGTCTTTAAGTCTGTCCACTTTTCATGAGAGAACTATTTAATGCATTTAGATTGGGTTTTTTCCTATAATTTGCTTGAACATTCTGGCTGACTTCTCTCATTGCACTATGTACTGTATAATAGTTCACTTGCGGTACCGATTTATTTGCACAAATCCGAGAGACATACAGTGGGATGAGGGAAGGGAGTGGGGCCCTTCTCACTCACATGCCACCCTCAGGGGCATTCCTTACCTCCGCTTAGCTAGCAAACAAGAGAACAGGTTTTTTTCTAATAACTTGCTTGAACATTCCGGTTGATTTTGCGACTTGTCTCATTGCGCTAAGAATCATAGTTTTCCTGCAGGAGTGATATATTCGTGCTAATCTGAGACAGAGGCTGCGGGTTGATGGGAGGGGGAAGTGTGACGTCAGTAATAGGCAGCCGGGCAGGGTCCTCCTCACTGTGCTGTTTCACAAGTACTATTGATGGCTTGTATATCATATAAATTATGATGTATATTGTACAGCCTATATATAGGCCATATGAAGTTCTTCAGCAGTGATATCAGGATGGCCCCGTCTCTTGGTGTACCACCCACAAAACAAAAGAAATACAGGAGAAACCATTATACAGAAATAGTAAACAAATAAACAGAACAATAGTAACACAAATACATAAATTGAATAATCACCTGAAAAAACTTTTAAGACAAAGAAAGAAGACATAGAAAAGCAAAATAAGCAGTAATTAAAGAACACAATCTAGCCGAAGCCTGACAGTTGTAAGCTGGCTGCTAAAGCATTGACACTTGTTCGTATTTATTTGAATTGCCTTTTTTTCACCTTTCTGTTCCTATTTCTGGCTTTAGATTACTTTATTGTGGACTGGCTTATTTTGCTTTTCTATCATTTTGTATAACTTTAAAGGTCAGGGTTTTTTCTGGGTTCCTCTCTTTTTGAGAATTATAAGTGTGCCTTTTATCACACACAGGCTAAAAAGCCTATTTCTTCAGTATTCAAAAGTCAGATCTGTTTATTGAAAGTAAGGCATAGTTTTCAAGGTGAAGCCTTTCTTGGACTTTGTGGAAACCACAGATTAAAACAAAATCACTTACTACTTGTACTGACCCCACAGGGAAACTAATATATTCATGTAAAGAACTAGGAAAAGGCATTTACGAAAAGCAAGCTAAGAATGTAACTGAAAGTCAGTCCCATCCTTCAAACATACTGGAACTGAAATCAAAAATCAGAAGTCAAAACCTGAAAGAAAGATATCAAAAACCAGGAAGGCAAAAACAAAAGTCTCAGAAAGATTTTGAATGTGTGGTTTATCCGAAACGGCATTTTAACTCCTCATCTAATTGACTCCTTGATGTTGTGACCTTTGAGGCAACTCCTGGCAACTTTTGACAACAGACAAAACAAAATGGTGTCACAATAAAATGCAAATGAATTGTAAGTTGTTCAAAAATGCATTACACATGAAAGTTGAATTTAAAGTCAGAATACCTATGTTTTAAACCCAAGAAAAGATGCATAAATAGTCATAATACTTTCAGGACAAAGAAGAAAAAATGATTCAAAAACACCAATCAAAACACAACTCCAGTTTCCTTTCCAAAGAAATTTAAAAGATTTGTCTTAATGACATTTTGGTTTAACAGGAATTAAATAATTTTCAAGAGCCTATAAGTCATCTCAAGAAAGGGAAACCAGGCTGTCTGCCAACAGGAGAAGGGCTGCTGATGCAAGAGCAGATGAAACATCTGAAGAAAGGAAAGGCAGGCGTTCTGCCAACACAGTACGATTTCAGTGTTGGTCTTTCTGACTGACTGGTGCTATTTGTTCGCTTTGCGACTTATTGTAAATAACGTGCATTCATCTCACTGTGGTGCTTATTCTGTATGTAATACCATGTTACACATTATAATTGTCCTGCTTTTTCGCTATTGTACCCATGCCACCGAAAAAAAGACATAGAATTAGAAAATCCACTTCCGATGCCGGAAAATACTCTATTTCAAGGGCGTCTGAAACATTGCGCAAGACGTGAAGATGTTTTCATACCAACAATTCCACGTATAATTAGAAAGTCCATTTCTGCTGCCAGAAAAAAAGTCTATTTCAAGGGCATCTGAAGCGTTGCGCACAAAGTGACAATGTTTTCATACCAACAATTCTGCTAATTCCAAATGATTTACCCTTTCATTTCAAACTACTACAATTTCCTGTTCGTTTAGATAGGCACATAGATCACCATTGGCTTCTGCTATATCAAAAACATTTATCTCCATTCTGCATGAAAACATGAAAATAAAAATTTTCTCTGCAACCACAACAAAGTACTGTACATGGGGTAAATAACATATAAAGAAAGTATCATTTCTGTATGGATTATTCCTTTTAGGTGCTACTCTTGCTTTTTTATCACTTTACATGTAAACTCATAGTAAATAATTATAAAAAGCACTAAACCTTATCCAAATAAACTTTCAGGAAGTTACAATCTAATAATCTTTCAAAAGACAATTGATTTAACCACTTATCTGAACAGGAAAATAAATAAACAAATGCAGCTCGCCACACTGTTCAACCACGTCAGCCTCTTTATCACGGACGAGGGAAAAAATAACAGGAGATACATCTAATTCTGCCTATGCAAGCACACGTAATCAACACCTCATCAAATACCAGAGACAAGATCTTATGATTAAATAATGGATCTGAACTGAAAAGAACTGAAAAGATTTTTTCCATCCGTTACATACACCATTTTTTTTGTAAATGTAAAGTTTCTTGTTTAAGGCATTATCAGCAAAAGTTTTTTTTAAGTGTGCTCTTCAGTTTCAGTAGTTGTTAACAGCCGGAATAACTTGTATGGTATAAAATTTTTGTTCTGGAAAAAAGTAATAATTGATTCAATTAATCATCATTATTATTTCTATAGATGTTGTACTTTCTGTACATTTTATAATATTCAAATGCTATTCTTATGCTATTCATACCAGGTAATCCAATCATATCTGCATAACAGCATGTATTATGATTCATAAAATAACAGTGGAAGGTCAAGCTTTTAGTTAAAGGACCTCAAAGCTGAGGAATGGTCTGCCTTCAATAAAAGGAGATGCCCCTTATGTCTCAGGCTGATTAACTGTGCATACTGCATCTCTGTTGTTAATCAGTAGTACTTAAACATGTGTAACACGATATTTATTACCAGTTAGTAACCCTCCCCTATTTTGTTTCTCTTCTCGGTATCCTCAGCTTGCTTCACTGCCCAGTATTCAGTTTGCCTGTGGAAAGGTCATCTCAGATAAAGGAGCACTGGAATCATTAGGATCATTAGGTAGCAGGGTCCTTTCATCAGATTGCCTGACCCAGCACTGACCAGTTTGGGGGGGGTTGACTTGTTGCCCGAGGTCTGCAGGACTCTGACTGTATCTGCCTTGTCTGACTTCTTTTTTACAATCTGATTGATGTTCTACAGTTTACTGATGGACACATATTGTTGTTTCTCATTTGTTAATTAGTTTCTACTTTGTTTTTGATGCATTTTAACAAATCTGTATCCTTAAATATGATAGTTGTACATTTAGTAAGTGGTTTAATCAATTCTTACATTTTGCCTTGAGAGTTGTCACGGTGCTCTGTGCCTGCACTTGGTGCTGTGCAAGAACAGAGTAGTTTTTTAACTGTTGTATTGCATTCCTGAGGTGGCAATGATAGATTGGCCATCTAGCTTTGTGAAGACAATTACTTGTGTTCTGTTTTGTCTGCTTTATTTACCTCATTTTTGACACCCATTGCATGACCAACCTACCATGAAAGGGGACTGTCCCTGAATTGCTTCTGCCCCAATGTTTTTTTTAGTAGTTTTTTCTTGTTTTCTTAGAGAGTCATGGATGGGGAGGCTGTCACAAAACAGGGCCTGTTAAAGCCCATTGAGGAATTCCTTGTGTGATTTTGTGCTACACAAGAAATACATTGGTGTTTCTACTGAATTTAATGTTGATAAAAATACATATAGATTTATTTACCTTCTAAAATATTTCAAGCAGATCAGATCAGACAACAGTCTCAGAGTATACAGTAAATTCTATGTCATTCTCTTTTCTCTTCCCATCTATCCATCCACTTAACACCTCTTAACATAAACCTACTCTGATTTGCAAAACACTGCATCATCAGGCATACTAATGCACTGCCATTTTAAATCCATCTGATAACATACTGTATATCTGGACAGATTGAAATCAGAATCCTTGAGGGACAAAGAGTGAACTGCTACATGCAAAACACAACATCTATCCATCCATCCATTATCGAACCTACTATATCCTAACCACAGGGTCACGGGGGTCTGCTGGAGCCAATCCTAACCAACACAGGGCGCATGGCAAGAAACAAACCCCGGGCAGGGTGCCAGCCAACCACAGGGTGCACACACCCACACACCAAGCACACACTAGGGACAAACACAACAGCTATGACTTAAATAAGGGTGCCACCACAAACTATATTTTCAGTATTGCATTTAGCAAGACACAATGGCCAAGCAGTGACACTGAAGTCATCATGACTTTGCCACCTCTTAGAAAATCAGTCTTCATCGGATGAACTCAGACATTCTGTCAAACCATACTGTATAATTACACAATTTACAAATCCCATATTTTGCTGATATAACAGTTCTTTGATTATGACTTTGGAATAGCATTGTCACCCTGTTTTCACCAGATGCAGCAGGCATACTTCATCTTTTAAATTTTATCTTTGAAATATGATGGCACGAAAAGCATTTCACCAACATTTTTCATAATGTGATGATTATAACAGCTTTCTACAACAATTTTATAGTAAAAAATTGAAACATGGTATGTGTAGAGGTAGACAGATAGTGCTTGCAAAAATAAAAATATTTCACTTTATATTTTTGAGGTTAAAACTGATGCCTACAGATAAATAACAATATATCAATGCAGTATTTATACCTGCATTGAGCTCATTCAATAACAGCATAACACAATAGACAATATTTTCTCACAATTGACCATATTAGGGAAGGCCTAATTGCTTTGTTTGCTTTTGATGATGATTAATATGATATTATATAAGGTAAGAAAAGATTAACTTTTAAACAATTTATTTAAATACTCTTTATAAGTTACTCTTGAAAACCAATGTGATTTCAATTGGACTGAAAAAAGATGTGGACAAATGTGCTATGTATTGATTTTTCAGTGTTGGATATTACTTCTGCAGTATTTCATCGAGATCGGGGAGGTGTAGAGGTGAGAAATATATCTGCCAAGTAAAGCTCCTGTTTATACAGTAGTGCAGGTGATTCTTCCAAATCATGGTTAGAAATCTTTGGTGGTAGTCCTTTTTTGCTCTGTGTGATGTATTATTCTATGAAAGCATGCGACTAAACTGGCAAGGCTTGAGCAGGAGTCTGAGGAAGGATATTCTCTTATCTATTTTTATAAATTTAGAAAAACACTCCAATCTTTGAGAAGTAAATTTTATTCATTCCAGCTATGTGAGCAGAATTGACTACTTTATTATCTAGTAGTTCAAATCATATATTTAATTCAATTTGGTTTACTCAGACGTCTACAGCAAGTATCACAAAAGACTAAAAAATTATAATCCTATTATTCCAGTTCTTAACTTACTACTTTGACTTCCTGTTAAGCACAGAGCCTACTTCTCGCATACAGTAAATGTTTTTGTGACACATTTCCTTTGATCTAACCATACCCATCACAGAACGTTGTTTGGCGATTCTTATTAAAAAGCAGTCACATAACAGGAAAAGTCAAGGAATAAAAGCACATGTGATAGATATATTTTGTTCAGTCTCAGTAAACATTTTTTTTAATTCAGTAGGTTTATGCTGTGCTCTCTGATTAACTTACTTAAATATACATGGAAAAGGGAACCATTTCAGTTCAAGAATATTGTACTTTATATGCTATTGATCAATTATTCTTTTCTTTATTGATATTGCCTCAGCAGTAACATCTGCTCGAATGATTATTTATGTTTGGTAATAAGGAGTAGCAGAAGTCCTTGACACAGTAACTCAGTCCTGATAAAGCTTCTGTTGAAAGAGCTACGAGTCAGGGTTTCTGTTATTTTTCTTCCTCTTCTAGGTATATAAATAGTTAATGTTGTTATTAAATGTTCCTTGTATATTGGACATATTTTGTAAAAGATTTTGAAAACTTCAATATATCATTTGAAATACTGTATTTATAGTAAAATAAAGCAGAAACCACTAAATGCGCTCTTTAATGTGAACCACATGCAATGCACCCATGATGTATTTGTTCAATAGTGCTTTTATGTTGATCACTCAATGTCATGTTAATTCTTTAGTAATTATTATTTAGTTTTCTTAGTATAAAATACCACAACAAAATAAAAATGTAATTTATATTTGTATTACTTTAATTATATCGGCTAAAAGTGATAGGCTCTGGAATTCTTTGTGAAATGAAATGATGCAATAAGGTAGTAAGGTTAGCTAATTTATTGCAGTTGAGTTACCTGTAATTAAATCTGTAAGCATTTTAACTGGTGGAAATGTGATTTATTGTGCAAGGCATACAATAAATTAATCTGTAGGAAAGTAAAGGCAGAAGGTGTAAATTTATGTTAATGTAAATGTTCAGAGAAATGAATGATTATTTTATGACATTTTTAATATTGAATATGCTTATTTATTCATGATAAAGATTATTTTGAAAGAGTCATGAGTCAGGATTTCTGTTATCATTCTTCCTTGACTAGAAAGGGTTTGACACAAACTTCTGGTGGGTGCTCAAGTATTGTTCCATTTTGCATGTTTGAAGGTCTTTTATGCTGCTGCAAGTAGTTCTGTGATATTCATTTTCTTTATTTAGATTCTAGATTTATATTGATATAGATTTATATTTTATTTTATTTCAAATATTGACAATCTTTCCTTTGTTTCTGACTTGTTGCATTATCTTACATATTCCCTTCTTGTAATATTTGGGTTTTGAGAATTAATTCAAGTAGTTTTTGAAATTTTTGAAAATATTTTCCCTATTGTTGATTAATGTTACTGTAGCACCATCCCGAAAGGCTTTCTACTGCAATCATCTCTATTTAATTGCTTTTTTTTATACCCACAACATCAGAATGTTCTTTATAGTGATGGCATCCATAATTAACCATGACTGATAACTGGGAATTGTTGCAACATGTGATATCATTATTTAGAAACAATATAAGATAGTGGCATGGAAGGATTCATTACTCCAGTGTTGGATTATTAAAAAAAAACAATGTTAGCATTAGTTAAAGATTGCAGCTCCAGTCAGATATAGGGATTTGCAACTTTTCCAGCTCTGTTTTTTAGACTATGATATTGTTTCTTGTTCATGTTTTGGCCACATTATTTGCTGTTCTTCTAGTTTATGAACTCTAGTCTCTCTCTCACCCATTCCTACAGAGCTTTCCTTCTCCCAGTTTATCCTCAGTTCCATAAAATTTCACTTTCACCCTAAATACCTGCTTCCTCTTTTGTTTTCTTATTTTCATAACACTTAATTAATTAATTAATGAGGAGATCTGTTTCTGCATGGTGCCTACTCATTCTCCAGTGTTATTTAGACCACAGTTTACACAGCTGTTTAATGGAGTCTATTGTTCTAAATAGACACTTGTGACGGACAATAATGTTACTCATAATATCGGTAGAATGTTTTTGAGCAAGAAAACTAAATTTTAAATTTCAGTGTCCATACTATAATGTGGTAGGTATGAGTTATAATTCAAAGCAGTTTTAAACTCACTCTAAATTATTTTTATTGTGTATTGTTAAAAAAATGTGATTGATTAGAAGTGATTATTATCTAGTTGCCCGTAGGACACAGACAGCAATGCACACCTGGGTGGGCATTATCATTCAGTAACACCAATAACCACACAAGGAGATGATGTTTCTAGGTAAAAAGGATATTCTAGAAGAAACAGTGCATTAGGGGCTAAAAGATTACCATTAAAGGAGATGAGCAGTGAGGTGAAGCACACAGCTGATCTTCTTTTTAAAATGGCTGAATCTCTCCAAAGTATTTTATTTTTCTCCTTAAAACAATATGGATAAATTATTTTACAATATGTGTGAAATCATAAGATGCGGGTCAATACTCAATAACCTTCTTGGCTTGAAAAATGAACATATTAAGTACACTTTAATGTTTTTTGTTTTCAAGCATGGACATGTGCCCTTTGAAACCAATTTTTAACCACAATAAATATATGTTTTTTAATTTATAAATGTAACTTACTTTAGAACAAAGGTTCATGTGTCAAAATAATATATACCATAATTGTGAACAAAAAAACTTCAAATAACCCAGTGAATTTATCCTTTAAGATTGTCAGATCCTATTGTTAATGGGGCCTCAGTAACCTGAGAAGTCTATTTAAGTCTCCTTCCTAAAATAAAACTCTTCTGTGGCTTTACTATGCTGATAACTGCCTTTATCTAGTATTCCTTATCTTCTGAGTATGATATAGTATTTTGCTTTGTTTTTACTTCCGTGTTACTTACCCCATGTGGTTTGACACAGAGCAAAAGGAAGAAGATTTGAAGATGACTTCACATATGGATTACATAGCATGAGTACCATCACAATTGTTCACAGATGTTTTGATATTGTTTGCTATTGTCCTTCATTGGTATAATAATACTTAAAACTCTGATGGGGACCCACGCATTAAGAACTTGTGTAAAGAGAGCAACGCTTTGCGAGGAAGACCAAATCATTGACAAAAACACAGAGAACCAGTAATTATTTTTTTCTACTTCAAGCACTAGCCACCTAGACTTGTATTGTATCTGGTACGTTTTTTTAATTCCAATCTGCATGAAAACATAAGATAAAAAAAAAAACATTCTGGGCCATCATTACAAACCACATGGGGTAAGCAACATATAAAAATATCATTTTTGAATGGGTTTTTCCTATAATTAAACGTTTCATAGAAATTTTCACATGTAATTTTATTAATAAGGTTTTCAGAGTTTTGTATTTTCTCTTTAGCTGGTTGTTCCACATTTCCTTCCTACTTATTTCCTTTTCCTTTTAGGCATTTACTCTTTGTTAATTAGTTTGTTCTTTTTTATAGTCATAATTTTGAAGAATTAGGTTTCTTAATTTATTTCTTTGTAAAATTTAATTCTTTAATTAATGACTTAGTTTTTCTAGTGGCTTTTCTGAGGCTTGGGAAAGGTTTTTGTGGTTTTGGCCTTTCCATTTGGGACTAATCATAACATGGACATTGCCAAATATGCATAATGACCAGAAGCATCTGTAAAAGCAATTTCCACTCATTACCCTTATGGATGTAGAATATACAATAAACATTCCTCTGATTCATTTTACAAGAAATTGTAGTTTGATTCACTTGATTTAACAATAGAGAGATTAAGGGGAATGGATAATTACTTTAATGGTTGTTTTAGTTAAAGCCTGGTAATCAAAGCGTGTCCTAGGAGCTCATTTTTCTCTACAAAAACAGAAACAGTGCTAAAAACATTTTACAGAGTTTCAAGTATGTATTCTTCCATAGCTTTGCTTTCAGTCACAGACAAAATATCAAGACAACATTCCCATAGTGGGAATTGGGGTACCATTGCTGTGAGGAAGCAAAGTTCAGACCACAGATACAGTAAGTATGTTGCCTCTGAGAAGAACTTATTCTTCTATATTTATACATATTTATATATATATATATATATATATATATATATATATATATATATATATATATATATATATATATATATATATATATATATTCAAACTTCTAAAAACAGCATCACAGCATTTGCTTCAAAAGCAGCTTAATTCCATAGACACAAACAAGCAGTTTCTCAACTTCCCCAAATTTGAAAATTGAAAATATATAAGTATACTCTTACATAATTAACCTACACAATCACCTATAGGTTTTCATGCTTGACCAACTTGACAGTGAAAGTTAGACATGGAGACTACAGACCACTGAGTTTCAATATTAATACTTCAACTTTCATCAACAAGTACTTCTGAACCCTGGCATTTCTCAATTAGCCATTAGGAAATTATGACATTTGGAAACCTATTTATTTTAAGTGTTATATCATTAAATGTACTAATTTCAAAGATACAAAGTTTTACTTACTGCCAACATAATTAATAATTCAACTCTATGAAAGGAATTGATAGCATAAGGTTCTTAGGTTTAAACCTTCATTGCCTTGGAACAGTTAGTTTATAGCAAAACTATGTTGAATGAATGAATGAAAAGAAAGAGCAAAGTCTACTCGCCTGGGCTAACCACTGCACCACCCTGTTAGCATATACAATATATGCAGATGTGAAAGTAATAGTTACAAATAGGTTATGCTTACAAGTCCAAGGAGGTTCGGCTCAAGCTTTATATCACACTGGTAAGGCCTCACCTGGAGTAGTGTGTACAATTTTAGTCTCCAAGTTACAAAACACACATAGTAGTGCTGGAAAAAAGTCCAGAGAAGAGCAACTAGGCTGATTCCAGGGCTACAGGGGATGAATGATTAAGAAAGATTAAAAAAGATTTGAACCTTTTCAGTTTCAGCAAAAAGAGATTAAGAGGAGACATGACTGAAGTGTTTAAAATTATGAAGGGACCTAGTACAGTGGATTGAGAAGGTTACTTTAAAATTAGTTAATCAAGAACACAGTGACACAGTTGGAAACTTGTTAAGGATAAATTTCATACAAACATTAGGACCACAGACATTTGGAATTAGCTACCAAGTAGTGTGGTAGACATTAGGACTTTAGGGACTTTCAAAACTAGACTTGATGTTATTTTGGCAGAATTTAGTGGATAGAATTGGCGAGCTTTGTTGGGCTGAAAGGCCTGTTCTCGTCGATTGTTCTAATGTTCTTAACTAGCTAACTAGAAGCTGACATTTATATACCTTAAATCAGTTCAATTTGTCATTCAAAGAAGGAGCAGAACTTCTTCTGAAGTATTCAGTATAAACTATACTGTGTACTGAATATGACAATGCTTCACAAACATGTTTTGTTACTGACTGTGTGGAGTTTGTATGTCATCTCGGCGTCTTTTACTTTTTTTTTCCTTCAATGAAGGACTGGTAAAGTGGAAACTCTAAGCTGATCCAGTGTAGGTGAGTTTGTAATTGTACCCTGCAGTGGACCAACTCAAGGCTCCGCATGGTGCTCATTAAGAAAAATCAGTCTGTTAACCTGATCCAACAAGACTGAAAATTTGTGGTATAAACATTATGAATGTAGATCTTTAGTTAAAGGAAAATGCAAAAGAATATTCAATTGTATTTGAGTTCTGAACCCAAGAAATATAATGTCAAATAACAAATCTAAAACCAGAACCATATATATTAGTTGAAAAAGCAAATTACTCAATCCACAAATATTTCCTAAACATTTTCAACTATTTAAAAAGGTTTACTTTGCCAAGGTTGCCACCATCTTTTAAATCTGCAAAATGATTAAGTCACATGTCATGCCACTTCTGTGTCGCACATCCAATAATTGCTGCCATGGACGAAAACAGACAATACCACAGTGCCATGAACATCACACCAGAAAATGGCAGCTCTCAAGTGAATACATCAGACAAAATTGCGTTGTGATGTGGTCAACGAAACATCATAAAAATAAATCAAAAATGGAAAGTTAATTTTGCATGAAGATGATTCCCAAGGACTCAGAAAGGTCTCTAATAAATTCTTGACAAAGCTTTACTGGAGTAAGTATTAAAGACTATAAAATTATTCACAATGTTATATATCAAAGAAATGGGTACATGTTGAAGTGTTTCATAATTTTTGCGATCTTTAGAGGACTATGAAATCATTTGTTCTGGCTTGATGCAAAACACAGAATATGAAGTACTAAATTAAAATGTCTGCAAATTATAAATATTGCAACTTCACACTGATATATTTTTTTCACAGAGATAACAGACAGAACTACATTTTAATAATTCCCACTGTGTTGATTAAAAGGCATATTTTTAACACCAGCTTCTTTGTCTTCAGCATATACCTTATTTTAAATGAGACAGTAATATGGAAACAATGCATGAAAAAGCCAATCCATGCAGAATTAATAACTTCACAATCTGTAATATAATGCTGCAAAGACATTACATTTATTAGCAAACAGTCAATCTTGAATTTATATTGCACTTTTCACAGCAATCCTTCTCATGAAGCTCATTACAAAGCACTCCATTTTATAAACCATTAGGGTAAAACAATGTCGTGAATATTTAACTGCGAGGTTTAAGTGGGCTATGGTAAAGAAATGGATAGTAGGAGTTTCCAAGACAGCCATTATGAGCCTTCATTCATGCTTTATCTTGCTTTTATTGTTGTGGCTATGTGTAAAAATTGGAAATTTATACTGCATTGCTAACAATACACTCAATTTCCTCATGTATGTTATTTTCTGAACCCCTTTTTATTTCCATAAGGTTGCAAATACCTGCCTTCTATCACTCATTGTGAGATATCATTTTACACTTTTCTTTTTGTAAATGTATTATATTGTTGCTTCATTTTCCTCAGTTTTATAATTGCCATCTTGAAAATCATCTATTTTGGTTTATGTTTTGTGAGAAAAAGAAAACACACAGTGGGCTTTATTCTTAAATAGATTGTATTTGGCACTTTGACTGGCATTAAAGCTGGGAATCCAAATATTTGTTGTTCTTGGAGTATCTCCTTATTTGAAGTGCTGTTTATTCCATTCTCTATCACATTTGATTTAGAATAAAATAACACTGTACTTTTTCTCATTTCTAAACTACAGCTTTGTTCAGATCTTTTGAAAACGCTCTTCGGCTGATCTCAGTGATGTCCATTTTTTCTTGCCATTGTTGGCAGAATCTTACCAATTATTTCAGTCACGCTGTACAGCAGAGATAATTTCTACTTTTTGATCACTAAAACAGGCAGATTTATCTTTGATTTTTATTTTGGTAATCCATCCCATAGATGAATTCCAATGATTCTCTGTAAATGTACCTTTGCTTGCTTTGAACAATGTATAAAACAAATAATGAACAAAGAAAAGATACTGTTGTCTCACTGTATTTTCTTTTTCTCTGTTTTCTTTCTCGTAGGATTATGAAAGGAAGATCGGGTCAGCATTGTTAACGGTAGTACATGCCTTATATAAAATATAATACTGTACATGAGAATTTGAGGCATCTGGATAAAACTTGCCTGAGAGCAAAAAATGAAAGAGGAAATGAATTTTGTCTTGAAACCGGGAAAGAGAACAGAGAAGTCTCCCTTTCTGCAGAATACAATGCCTTACATAAAAAAAGCATTCAGAGTTCTTAGAAGCTGTACATTCAGTCAATTTCCTGTCCCTGGAGATTTGCCCAGACTCTGTAAGCACCACATGGTAGGAAACACTAAATCAGCCTTTATGTTTAAATGTATTTTTTAAATTTGATTTTATTTTATAAACCATTAATTTTGCATTACAAAAACATGTTAAGTGTGAGCAGGTTAAATAACCAGCTCTGGGTCAGAATATAAAGACTACAAATCTGCTGCATTAAATCCAACTCCATAGACATTTTCATCCTAAAGCCTTTAGTGATATGCATAATAAAAATATGATAAAACAAAGGGTTATTTAAAAAAACAAACATTTTTATTGTAATTGAGTCTGTGGCCACTAGCACCCCAAACCCCATACACCACTATCACAGACAAAATCCCAGCTTCAAACACAGTTCTTTTATTTAAAAATCAAAGTGTACTTTGTAGAGGTTTTTTCCTTGCACTGCTGCAAGGGGTTCCAACACTCGACCGTTCATCACAGCACTTTGTTCAGTTCCATTTGTTCTCTACACAACATGCTAAATTGGACCCCATAGATGACGATGAAGTGACCATACTGCAGCATGTCAGCACTAATGAGTTATTTTAATAGCAATCTGAAGTATTACAGAAAAACCTCATATATATCTCTCTATTATATTAAAAAAATCCTGGGACGAGATGAGACTTTTTAGCCTGGGATGAGACGTGACTTTTTCAGAGAGATACTTTCATGTCCCGCGAGACGAGACCTTGTGCCATGAGATTTAACCACGCCTGGGACCAGAAATTAAAGATAAAGAGTAGACGACAAGTAGAACGCCATAAAAAATTAAAAAATGTTGGCACGATACACATGCAGAGCAGGTTAGAGATAATGAAAATACTAAAATTCGAAAGACTCAAAAAAAGATAGTAAAGAACACATTAGGGCAAACAAACAGAAATTATTACTCGGTGAAAAAACGAAACAGCGAAAAGAGATCGAATATATTCTTTGCATTTAAATTTTAAGTCAGAGACTTGTAGATCGTCTAATTCGTGTTGCCATCAGGGAAAAGTATTGTTTCTTCCCAATGAACAGGTGTATCCACGAGAATTAAAAGATTTGTTGTTTGTTGAAAGTGAAATCCACATACGCGAGCGGCAGAGACACAAAGTGACTGGTGCGTAGCGCAGGCCGGGGGGTTGGCGCGAAGTGAGCAGTGAGAGTATATAAAATCCTCATAAACCTAATAAAAAATAAATTAAAATCCTAGCATTGTGAAACACCTGTTTATTAAAACAAACACAATGCCACAATGAAAAGTTCATCTGTTTTGACCACTTTGTTCAATTAGGAATTCTTTGTGAGTCTTGATGCCTTTTTTCATCAGACATTCTAACCCTTACATCCCTCTTTCTTGTTGCGTTTTGATGCCTTTATTCCTCAGACATCATATCCCTCTTGGGTATGCTGGATGACATTATGCCCAAGCACAGATACCTAACATTTTGTTGTTTTTTATAAATAGATACATATGCATAATATTAACATTATTAAGCATAAGGCTAAGTAGTCAGAATAGGTTTACTACTTCACAACACCCTTTATAAATTAATGAGATATTGTAGAATATCTAGGAAGTGGTGAACTGCCAAAGGGCCCATTACATGAGAACTGCTGACTTTGTCAGTTACAACCCATTGTGGACACTCTCGAAGGATTATCTTCTTCAAGAATGTGGTTAGCTGCGGTTTATATTTTGCTTTACTCTACTGTCAACTGGCCATATCTCAATTATTAATTGATGGTATTAATGGACTTATATTGTCATGATTTTTATGTTAAAATGTTGAAATTGCTCTCTTTTACTGTGTATTTAACTATGTTTTTATGTGTGTAAAAACTTCATGAAGATTTCTACATAAGCCTACAAAATGGTAAAAAAAAAACATTAGGCATGGTTTTATGAAGTGAAAAAGTTAATTTTAACTTTGGGTCTTTTATTCCTTCAATTATTTAAGTAAATAAAAATTAGAAATAAATAACCCTGTAGTATTATGAAAAAGACAGTTTAATTTTATTAAAATATTCTGTACTACAACTCTGAAGTTTATTACCAGTTTGAATGGCCAAAGGACATTTAGGGGTCTTTTATTTTTGCATTGTATCTGGTAATACATTATGCATTAGAGAAGTACTTTAAAATAAAATGCTGATGAAATTGATATGGCTAAATTAATAGCAAGTACAGCAACTAGAGGAATAATGATGCATGAAACCAGTTTAATGTTTGCTTTTTAATCCATTAAACAGCCAATAAAGGTTTCAGTCAATTAGTAATGTATTAGCAGATGATATTTGCAGCATGTTAGGTCACAAAATCCATTCAAATCTGTGCCGATATCCTTCTTATAAATTGAGCACACAGATTTGGTTCTGGGTAGGTTTTTAAACTGAATACCAGAACATAACACACCACAACATTCCCCAAGTTTCTTCATGTTAAGGTACAAGGAGGTATTTTTAAATAAGTTTTGTTAAAATTCAGTAAACAATAAAAAGCACTGCAGGGCAAAATTCATTGGCAGGCAGGGAGATGTTTTAGTATTGAAATGAATTACATAAGCGTAGCAAGCACTGTACATCGGTACAAAGTTTGTCTGCTTTAGGGTAGTATCCAAAAAGCCTTCTGAAAATTATGATTTATTTTAGATGAGCCATACTTTTACCAAATTCTGAAGGATTAAGGTATTTTTTATACTCTTTAATCAGACATGTGTGATTTATTGGTTTGAGTTTTATAAATCACTTACAATGCTTTGATAGATCAAAGTTATCTTTTCACTTAATATTTTCCTTTTCTATGCTTTTCATTATGTGTAAACATGAAAGCTAGGCCTTATATCTCCAATGTCTGTTCCCTATTTACCATATAAAAATATTTGTCTGAATGCATAAAATTTGCTTTTTCTTTTGCTTAGGTGATGAAGGTTTAAATTTCCTCAGATATGAATCTTGGATGTTTTGACATTTATTGAATTCAAATATATAAAAAATATTTAAATAAACTCAAGTATAAAACATAATAATACTGTACATTTCCAGACAATCTTAATACGTGTTTGTAGAGGATATAATAACAACAAATACTAAGAAACTAGTCTGTAGGGAAGAAGAAGATACAGGTCTCAGAAAACACAAAATAATAGGAAAAATAAAAACAAATGTCATTTTTAAACAACAGGGAAACTTACAAAGCCTTGCAGTACTATCCAGTCCGTTTAAACATTTACAAACAGTGTAACTTTACAGTAGTCGATCAACGTTCAATTTTTACTCTCCTAAGTGTACAAGTGCCTTATACAATTAATTTTACTGGCAGGTGGAGTACCACAAGCACCAGAACTCATAAAAATATCCAGTTACATGCCACCTTAATATTGCATTTGGGTTGACACCAGAAGACACTCAACGTAGCTTTCAAAATATATTTTATTGTGACCAGAGGTGGGGTGGTTATTAAAAAATAGCTATGCACAATAACACAGCCTTAGAAATGCTGAAGCAGTATTAAGAAGAGAGCGAATTTCAATGGTTGGTGAACAAGAAGAGATGCCACCAAAATTGTACCATGATGTGAGGGTCTGGGTTAGCTCCACACTCCATGGTTGCTTCCAGGAGCCACTTGAACTTAAAATCATTGATCATGTTCCCGAGGATGAGATGGGCAAATGAGGAGTCATAAAGTCTACAATATTTTGGTACAATGTGGTTACACGGGCTTTTATTTTACATCAGCTGATAAATAGTTTTCAAAAAGAGCAGTACTTCCAAAATTCAATAAATAATCCAGTAAAAACATGGGTAAAATCTCTTGCAGGTTATTCTTTTAAAGCATAAGCCCCCAATGCCTCTTTCTAAAATTTCTTCAGCTTATTCTCTCCTGACCTTGCAGCATGAGGAGTCACCTGCCAACAGGTGCAGTCATTCTATAATCCCAGGTTCGGGTTCCTACCGCCAGTCCCTCAGCGTCAGTAGAACTCTCCGCCAAACCTTACTCACGTAGCTCTCAGCAAGTCCATTGGTGTCAAAAAGGAGATGCTGAACGACCGTGCATCTCCTCCTATCCTGTGTTGATCAATAGGAGAGCCCCTGCTCCATCCCTACACTTGAACGCATGTCGCTTCCCTGGGAGGGACATACTCCCAACCACTTGCCTCCTTTCTTACCAGCATGGGCTTAATTGATCCTGCCTTTCTTCGACCTTAACCTATGTTCCTCGGTTCTTTTTTACTTAACCTTTTTCTTGATCCAGTCTCTTCTTTTTGGCCCCTCAATTACGCAATTGCAGGCATCTTTTATTGCCACAATAAGGCGCAGATATTATCTTTCACCTGCTCCAAGGTGTAAATGAAGCATTTGATTGACCCACTCAAATTTGCACATGAATACAAGATTAGTCAAGCACCCCAATCAACCTCAGAGTGGTGTTTGCACACTCACACGCTCACTTGTTCACCTTCACTCGCTATTATCCTGGATGCTCCTGGACTTTCGATTACTTGTTTAAAAATGGAATTCCACACATCTTTCTCATCATTTTTGGCTTATTGGCCTTGTTTTGCACACACAACCTGTAATGATCAGCCCTGGGAACGTCAGCAATGAAACCAGGGCAGTTCTCCTCTGGCAGCGCACTCTGGCGGTATGCAAAGACCCCAACAGGGCTGTGTTTTTCTTGGACTACAGCTCACTGCTTCATTAGTTTTCCAGCACTGAAAGTAATCATCAGAAAAGTCTCCATGTTTCAATGCGTGACCTGGGTTAGACAGGAATACCCCAAAACCTTTCGCGATTGCTAGTGTCAGTAAACAGCAAGGTTGTTTCATTTAGTTAATAAAAAACTTTAAACCAGTTGGTTTCATAGAAAACAGAGCTATAAAACACTAGGCGTTATAATGGTTGAAAACTTACAACCTGAATGATTCGAATCAATGTCACACAGCAAGCTTCGTATCAGTTAGTTTGCCTGATACACAGTTCATTGAGTGTTATAGGCGGCAAAAGCCAGAAGCGCAAATGAGCATTTGCAGGTAGAACATTTAAGAAAGAAATGCAGATCCTGAAGAATTTAGATTAATCACACAACAAGCTTTGTGTCAGAAGAACAGAAGTGATTGAAATGCTTTCACAATTTCTTTTTTTTATACAGTGCCTTGGTGTCTGTTCACATAAGATTTACAGATAGAAAGCAATAGTTGCATCTTACTACAACTTGAACAACTAATAAGTTATCAATGGTCATGTTATTTGTATCAAACCTTACAACATAGCTAATTTTTAAGATAAATCTAAAGATAGAAGGATATTGGTAATGGAATAGATCTTTTTAAGAGAGGTAAAACGGACCACTCATAGTGCAAATTAAAAAGTGATGCAAGAATTGAGGTACAACAGAATAAGGCAACAGGCAGGACTTACAAGCAAGATGTAGATAATTATACAGTTCTATCATAAGAAGAAGTACATTTGAGAAAACAGGAAATGTTAAAAATACCCAAACCAAATTAACTGGCATCTATCAGTTCAAAGATGCAGTAGATTTGCTGCCACATCATCTCATAATGGGCTGACCTTCTCAGTTAGTCATGGAAAACAAGCTCAACAACCCTCTGTAGGAATCGCATTTCATCCTCTTGCACTTGTGGTCTTATTCTCACTATCTAGAACCTGTAAACACAGCTGAGAATGATCATATAGAATGACCAGTAACTTGAAAACTTTGTTGAAACACTTAACCTGCAGGTTACCTACACAGTCTGCAAGCCTGCCATTGTTGCACTCATTCACTTCCAGAAGACCAAAGTTCTTTACTTGGAGCTACTGTCCATTCCTTACCTATAGGGAACAAGCCACTCTCTTCCTGGAAAACTGAAAGGGCTGTTATATATTGTGGATTTTTGTTTTGTTTCTGGCCATCTCTCTGTATTCTGGTTTAGGTAGCTTTCCTGTCGCTATGACCCACAAGTAATTGTTGTGATCGGGTTAATGGTCAACCCAATTCACTATTTTCTAAGCCGGGAAGTGTATACTGTAATAGACCTTGCTTCCTGTTTTTATAAAGAATAGTTATTGTTTGATCTCTGGTTTTCTGACTTTAACTACATTCATTTGCTTTTAATTTTGGTTTTGATGCATTTATTACTAATTCAAAGGCTTGGATACCAGAAGCTGTGCACTGCCATCTTAAACAGGTGGAACATAACACAAAATATGTCACACAATTTCATAATCACGTGATCAGTAATCGGTGTATAGTATCAACATGACATAGTCACTTCCATGCAAAGATCATCACAAAATGGTGACAAAATTCCTTGATAAAATTGTAACCACTAGGGGCGCCACTGACACATAAACACAGCAATACTCAACACAATGCTAGTTTCAAATAAATGATTTTTATTTGACAAAAACACCTTTTTCACAAGAACACCAGCAACAAATACAGCATTTGCAATCCTTTTTCCTCCTCCAAGAGAGCATTGCCCACTGCCTCCCGACTTTTTTAAATTAGACCTAGGAACTGCTTCAGGTTGTTCTGGGTCGTGCTGAAACAAGGGCAGTTCTCTCCTGGCAGTGCCCTCTGGTGGTATCCAAAGACACCAACAGGGCTGCGTTTTCGGGCTCCAATTCCCATGCCACCCTGTGGGAAATTTAATCCGATCCAGCCTTCTAGAACACTGACACATGTCATACTGGGGAATGAACTGCTCCTGGTAAGCCTGTTCATCTAGTCCATCCATTATGGCCTCCTGGCCAGGTATGAATCCTTTCTTTATTCTGGCTAGAATGCCTCTTCTTCCTTCTTGCCATCAGGAGGAGAGCTAGTCTAACTGGCACAGATAGCCACTGAACCATGAATTGAACCCTGGTCCCCGGAAATGGGAAGCAGCAGGGCTAACCCCTGAATGCATTAAATATAATGGTTGCTTTGTTTTATGCATGATTATTTTTAAATACCCAAGCTAAAATTCTAATGAAATTTTAATGATAACAAAACATCCTGAGCAAGTATTTTAAAGATTAAATCTAAGAGAACATTCTAATGCATAAAAAGGAATATGAGATTCATTATTAGATTTTTACATTTTGCTTATCCGATTTTTGGATGCATATCATTGGGATTACTAAATGATACAAAACTAGCAATCAGATGGAGCTACCACAGTAGAGCAGTTGACAGTGTAAAAAGCACACAATATGTTTTCTTTTTTTATCATTTATTTTATCTCTTGCACAATGAAGCTATATTTAGATTCAACCGTTGACATGCAAGCATGCACTGTAGCAGGAACTCAAGAGACCTCAGCAGAAGTGTAAAGTTTTGATACAGTCTTTGAGGAAAAGAAATTAAAGCCTATTATAGATAACAAAGGCAATATTTATCAGTTCTTTTTTGTTTCATACTGGTTAGGCCAGCATGTGCAGCTGAGACATACATTCAGATGTCTTAATGTATGCCATGCTAACAAAAGGTCACAGCTCTGACACTCATTATAGTTACAAAGACCGGAGATCAGAGGCAGCGCATGAGAAGCATTCAAAGCACACAACTGCATAAATGGTTTGAAGAACATATCAGCAAGATATTGGTCATCTTTTTCTTTTTTTTTTTTGCAAGAAAAATTTTAATTTCTTTTCTACCTATGACTGTTTTCATAATTCCTGCTGTTTGGCATTTTTCTTTGCAAAGATTACTTACATAGTTCTAAATGATTTCACAAATAAAAGAAACTCTGCATGCATTTTTCTCTTTCCTGTAACCACTACAAGAAAACTGAATGCACCTACTGCTTACCACATTACAGCACATGATAATGGTGCTGCTGCTGTATACCAAAGACAATGATTGACAGATTGTCATGTAAGAGTCACAGCCCCAGAATGTAGTAAATGCACAGACTGTTGGAGATTTCCAATTGTTGCACTTGATTTGACAGTTGGATGTGGTTTTAGCACCTGCATGCACACTATCCTTCATCCTTGACTTAATAAACATGTGAAGAGTTTGAAGTGACAGTCTTAGAACTACATTATACCCCTTTAAATTCTGATTCTAAAGCCCAGTGTGAATAGACTGCTATCTGCATTATAATCAGTTCTGCAGTGCTAGCTATTAGACTATATAAATATACATTTTCTCATACCACTCCTGTACATGCTATGCATTTTAATGACTCATTAGAAAGGTTCTTTATGTTATCATCTTCTAATGCAGACTTTTTTTTGAAGATGTAGCCTTTTCATTTACACATTAACTCACCCTAAGGGAAATGGTAACATATTCAGCTCTCTGTATTTCAAATATACCATGAACCATTTGTTATAGTGTCTTCTTTCACAGCAGCTGTTTTTTCATGTATGAATCAAGAAACCGCCTTTCAAAAACAGGATGTATAATTGTAAAAGCACCTGGCAAAGCAGGGATACAATATATCGATGAGCTTCAGCATTACAAACATCTATTATCTACCCAGGAAGAAAGATTGAGGGTAATCTAGAAGGCTAAATGGCCTTTTTAGTAATTTAAATCAGAAGTGGCCTGACTAGGCCATGGAGGGCTGCTATACCTCCTGATTTCTGCTTTGTCCAATCTGACAATCAAAAGGTAAATGCTTATGTGGTAAACAAAACCCCTTGCAGAAATGAAATGCTGTTTAATGTAATTTGTGTTTTTCTCTTCAAACATATGTTGTTATTACACCCTACAAATTCTAGGCTATCCTAAAGCCATGTAAAATTGCATGACCTTTCATGTACTTAGACTTACTTTACATAATCTTAGCAAGTCGGGGGCAGTCGCAGCCCACTACTGTAACCAACATTTGTGTAGTGTGATATACCTAGTGACTTCAACTCATTCTGACAAAATCTATAATCTGTTCAGGTCATAAAGGCAGACTCGGTGTGCATGAGAAATGACAAGCAATAAACACACACCTGGAAGTACAATGCATATAATTTAGTGATGATGAATAAGAAACAATGGTGTTTTGGACTTTGCAAAAAGAGAACAGAGGCTCATCTCTCTGGTGTCTTGTGTTTTACCTTACCACAAAAGAATGGAAAAAGGAAAAAGGGCTGAGATTGAGGCTGAACTCACTGTACCTGAACAGCTTTTTTATGGATACCTGCTCTTCCAGGAAGCTCTTGATTGGCTGTCAGAAAAATGGGGTGGGCTTGTGATACTTTGAAAATGTGAAAAGTTGTTTAATTTGCCATGAGTTCCAATCATGTAAATGTGCATAATCGAGAGATGAGACTAGAAGTCATGTAATGTGTCATCAGCTTTAGCCATATTATCATGGAGTCAGAGCATCTTAATACTTAGTTAATATGCTTAAAGGTCACATGAACCATAGCTCATCGTGGCAAGATATCAATCATAGGGGGCATTCAATCACAAGGAGACAAATTGGAGTTAACATTTACCCTGACATGTATGATTATGGAAAATATGAATTAAGTTGGAATATCTGCAAAAAAGCCATATGGACATAGACATAGATTGCATAGTCTCCATATAGACAACATCCACAAATAGATTCAAAACTTATGTTCTGGGCCTGTAACCTCTATGTGGCTCAGTCAGAGTGTTTCTTTAAGAAATGTTCCTATAAAGCATCAAATTCTACTCACGAATGACTAAGTATTAATTAGTATCAGTCTTTCACAGCAGGTGTCCACTCATCAGAATTGACCTGTCTTTAAACAAACTTTTTACAGCTGAAATAAATATCCCTGTGACCTCAAATATAACACTAATTTGTACTGAACTTTTGAAGAGAGACAAAATTCAACATGTCTTATCTATTTATAATTAAGAAGTAGAGGTATGAAAAAACGTAACTTTATATATTCAAAGAAGATGCTACTCCCCAGAATTGTGATGGTTAAAATTCATGGACACTGAGTATTGTGACAACTAACCCGTGATACTGAGGAGGCTCTGTTAGTGCGCGAGTGTTGGCTGAGCACTGAAAAATTTTCTGGGATAGATGAACACATGATACGTGGATATGCATTCTGCCACCTTAAAATTCTGACCCCCATCACACTGAATGCCCACTTTTTATGACACATAGACATTTGGGTGCTGCATGTGAAAAATGGAAAATGGCAATTTCATCATGCAGATTAAAGTTATTTCATTCTTTCCACCAATTTGTCCCCACTGTTGTAGACTACTGCTGTTACTTTAGTTAGTTAACTGCACAGAAGGCAGCATAGCATCATTTAGAGGGTAAAGCAGTGCTCTCCTGCAACATGAACAACAACAACAGTTTATTTCTTGTATAGTCTAAAAATCACACAAAGAATATTTCAATGGGATTTAACAGGCCCTGTTTTTTGAACAGCCCACCCCTGCCTTGAGTCATAAGAAGACAAGAAAAAACACCCAAAACAGGCTGTTCAAATCATTCATTATACAACTCGTTAGCTCCCGGTTAAGTTTAGGGAAGATTTCAAAATCCTCCTTTTAGCATTAAATGGCCAAGGCCCTGCTTACTTATCTGAACTTATCATTACTTAAAAACCTGAATGCACATTAAGATCTCAAGATGCTGTTCTGCTTATGATTAGGATTAAGGATTAATAAAATAACAGTGGCAGGTTGAGCTTTTAATTACAGCTGCATAACCTGCTACTATAAGGGGTGCATCTTCAGTCTCAGCTATTAAATCCCGGCTGAAGACTCACTACTTCAGTTTAGCATACTCTGACTAGAGCTACTAATCAGCTGTATATACTGCATTTCTGTTGTTAGTCATTAGTATGTGAATACAAGTAAGACAATATGTGTAAACTGTTGCTAATCTACCTCTATTCTGTTTCTCTTCTTTGTGTCCTTATGTGGATCTTGATGCTTGCAAGTTGTTTGCCTGCTTATAGAAAAGTCATCTGTCTGGTTTGTCAGACTTCTTTTCTACAATCTGTCAGTGATTCTACAATTAAGTAATGGACAGATATTGTTGTTGTCTTCATATGTGATAGTTCTGTATTTAGTGAGTCGCATAATCTATTCTTGCATTTTTCCTTGCAGTTTCCTTGTAGTTCCTTGTAGCTCAGTGAAGGGGATTACTTGTGTTCTGCTTTGTGTATTTACCCCATTTTCTGACATCCAATGCATGCCCAACTTACCTGGAAGGGGGTCTCTTTCTCTCTCTCTCTCTCTCTGAACACAGTCAATATGATGGTATCAGCAATCTCTATAATTTTCTGCTATTCACCTTTACACTCTTCAGTATCATTGGGCACTAATGGCTGTGTGAGGTTCCTATTTATTGGTGAAATTCTCTTCTCCTTTCTTGAAAACTCACTATAGGTCCTAAATTGTAAACTATATAAGGTCAAAAATGCAAAGCAGGTTATTACAAAATTACAATACACCAAACAAACTCGTCAAAATAAAATTGTAGCCAAAAAATAGCAAAGCAAAGTGTCAAAAAGCAACACAAACATCTGACTCGAATCATACTATGCTCACCTTGCATCTCAGATGGGTAGCTTGAGTCTGACAGCATGAAGTCTGATTAGATCTTCATTATTGCATACTTTAGAAGACTCCCAGATCAGACATTAGCAGAGCTGTGTAAGCATTGCAGTGTTATATTGCAGGTTTATATGGGTTAATTCTAGGATTAGTGAATAAGTAAGGATTTGCTAGAATAGGCCTGTGTGGCTGTTTCACACAGTATCATAATAGTTTTAATATGAACAAGAACAATTAAATTGCCTTTGATTGATTTTCTAATTGTACTGAAAAAGAAACCAACTGTCTTGGGAAATAAATGTCTAAAATTAAATAAAATTTGATGTAAAAGAAAAGTATGCAGTGGTCTTTCTGCATTAAGCGCCAATGGAATGCAGCTCCAAAGATTTTGTGCAAAGTAATTTCTTACCTAGAAAAATACTGCTTTTTGCAATATGTAAAACTCTAAATGCCATTGTGCTGTTTGCGGTTGAAGGTGCTAGTTCTGTTGGCCCTGTGGTTTTCTAGTACCACCCTTGGGGAGGTGTGAGCATGTGCAAAGTGAACTTTCTGGTTGTAATTGTACATTTACACCTCTGGTTCATGCTTTTGCCAGTCAAAGCTATGCAGCAGAAGAAAGCAAAGAGATATGAAAGTCAGGTTTTATTTGCTCCCTTAAAGGCAACCACAGCAATTAGAAAAAAAGAAACAAACCAACCTGAAGAATGAGTTGGGGTAGAGCAGCATCTTGATCTTTACCTACCACTAAGGATGACTGCCCAACAGTATTCAATTTGTAAAAGCCAACAAGGAAGCTTAACGTGCGCTCCTTCCACATTGTGGAAATCAAGCCAGCAAGTATGATGCCCCAAATTCAAGAAAGCTAAAATTATAGTTTAGAAAGAATATTTATGCAGAAATCATTTTTTCAATTGTTTAACAGTCTTGCACTTTCCAACAGTCACTTGGCTGCATGGAGGTTAGCAACGTTACAAGAAAAAGCCCCAAAGTCTTGTGTTCCAGTTCTATGGTGTGCATACAGCAGTCTGCATGTTAGTACTGTGTTATTGTGGTGTCTCCTTTTACAACTCCAAGTCATTCAGTTCTACACCTGAGGTGTTGCTATTACAGTTTACATGGTACATAGTCCACAGAGCTTACTGGGCTGCAGTTTGTTTGCTAGACTCCCATTTTACTTAACATTTAAATTTATATTGCTGTATTTAGTCAGATAATGGTGGTGTTAAAGAGCATAACAATGATCTGATGATAATCAAGACAGACCAGCTTTACAGTGACTCAAACAGTATGTGAAATTGCTTGTAATGACAGTCATTAGCAGAAGAAGGATGTATATTATTAGTTATGTAATATAATGTTAACATTAAAGACATCTACACACATAAAGAAAAATCCCTGACTTTAAATGCCAACAATCATCACTAGCCTTTTGTATTAAAGAATGTATTGGATGAAAAGCAGAACTTTCATTCCCAAAAGTTCACTTTAGAAAATAAATAATTTGAATATTTCAAATATAAAAAGTTATTCTACCAAGCTTACACTAGGTGTGACAACAGATTGCCTAGGACGATGAGTTGCAATTGTTTGTTCTTAAGTATACTGCTATACAAATACAATTCATCTTAGATTTCCTGTAAATCCATTCATTTACTAGTTTCTTAATTGACTTTTTTCTTTGCAAAGGATATAAACCCAAGCCTACAGATCAAGAAAAACTTTCATGAAACATCTCATCTCATTCTCAGAATCACTTAATACAACCTGGGATGATGGAGCTGCTGGATCCTATCAAGCTATAGTAGGGGAGATGACATCAAAAAAAGCCTCGTCGATTAAACTAACCTTTGAGAAATCTGAGAAACATTTATGAAACATCTCATCTCATTCTCAAAATCACTTAATCCAACCTGGGATCATGGCGCTGATGAATCCTATTAAGCATACACTGGTGCAGATGCCATCTTGAAAGCTACATATAGACTCATTCTGGGCCCAGTTTGTAATAACTAATTAAACTAACCTCTGAGAAATTTGAAAATCACCAATTTGATTTAATTGTCAGTTTAGTTTAATTGGGTTCGCCGATTAAACTAACCTTTTAGAAATTTGAGAAACATTTATGAAATATCTTACCTCATCTCATTCTCAGACTCACTTAATGCATCCTGGGATCATGAAGCTGCTTGATCCTATCAAGCCTGTTGTGGTGCAGATGCTGTCTTAGTAGCCAAATATAAACACACCAGCACTCACATTTGGGCCAATTTGGAATCGCCAGTTAACCTAACCTTTGAGAAATATAGGAGGAAAACTGCGGTAAATGGAGGAAAGCCTTCTCATAAACTGGAAAAATGTGCAAACTCCACACAGACAACAACCAGTTGTAGGATTTTTAGCCAAGAGACTATAACTGTGAGGCAGCAGCACCACCCTTGAGCTATTATGCTGCACCACTTATTAAACATATTTTTATTCTTTTTAAAGCACCACAATAGGAAACAAGGGAGTCTGCTATTATGGATGGGATTTTCAAATTCTCATAGTTTCCTTAGTAACCATATTATTTGTCACCTAACCAACTTATTCCATTGAAAAATATTGATGAGGTAGGCATATTTTCTAATCGTTCTTTTTAAATAAACAGCAGAGATACCAGCATGTGACACAGCCTTATTAGTCCGTAGAATAATAAGGCAGGCCCTTTTTCATTTTACTCTATAATGGTAGGATAGTCCTGGTGTTCTTAAGGGGAATGGGAAACTGGGCAGTATGCCAACTGGCAGGAATCAGATTTCATTCAATCAGCTGTTCACTTTCATAACCAGCTTTACAGTTCAAATTCATTGTTTAAATGCATATTTAGATCATTTGCAGTGCAGAGAAAAGCTAAAAATAAGACCTGGAAGCTGTGCATGAAGTCTCATCTGGTTCCATTTTCTTATGTATATGCAGACTGGAATACCAGCACTATCAGTTTAAATCGCTTCTGCAGTATATCTGTCTTTTAGTTAGGTTTCTCTCTTTAGATTGCAGGCTAGTGAGAAATAAAGAGGTCAATGGACACCTCACAGCGTGGATATTCACCATGAGATCTGTCTAGTTAAGTCCATGTGGGGCTGTGAGAGCTTTATTGGCTCCAGTTTTCAACAGAAAAAAACACAAAGAATTGATCTAACCTCCAAATGGAGGTTTAAAGCTTGATCTCCAGTGGTCTAGCTTAACAATTTTTAGATGGTGCTGAATAAATAATAAAATGTAAATTAAAATTGTTCAAATAATATACTAATAAGCAAAATGTGGAAACAATATCTATCCAAACAAGAGTGTTATCAAAAAATTATTTTAAAGATTGTGATGGACGGATGGGAATCTTGCGCCTAACTAGGAAAAGAAAATCCGAGCACATCTCTCCAGTTTTGATGTCACTACACTGGTTACCTGTGTCATTCAGGATTGACTTTAAAATTCTGCTTATGGTTTATAAAGCCTTAAATAATCTCGCCCCATCTTATATATTGGAATGTCTGACACCTTATATTCCAAATCGTAACCTCAGATCCTCAAATGAGTGTCTCCTTAGAATTCCAAGAACAAAACTTAAAAGAAGTGGTGAGGCAGCCTTCTGCTGCTATGCACCTAAAATCTGGAATAGCCTGCCAATAGGAATTCGCCAGGCTAATACAGTAGAGCACTTTAAAACACTGCTGAAAACACATTACTTTAACATGGCCTTTTTATAACTTCACTTTAACTAAATCCTGATACTCTGTATGTTCAATTCTTCATAATAACTATTCACAGTGGCTCTAAAATCCGTACTGACCCCTACTCTCTCTTCTGTTTCTTTTTCCGGTTTCTTTGTGGTGGTGGCCTGCACCACCACCACCTACTCAAAGCATCATGATGCTCCAACAATGATGGACTAAAAGCCAGAAGTCTACATGACCATCATCATCAAAGAGGACTGTTTCATTTATGTTAGGTAGAATGCCCAGAGGGGACTGGGCGGTCTAATGGTCTGGAATCCCTACAGATTTTATTTTTTTCTCCAGCCATCTGGAGTTTTTTTTGTTTTTTCTGTCCACCCTGGCCATTGGACCTTACTCTTATTCGATTTTAATTAATGTTGACTTATTTTATTTTCTTACTGTCTTTTATTTTTCTATTCTTCATTATGTGAAGCACTTTGAGCTATTTTCTGTATGAAAATGTGCTATATAAATAAATGTTGTTGTTGTTACCCGGACAGAACGCCCTTTTAAAGAGAAGACCGGTGGAAGAGACATATGGCCAACAGTACCTCCCTTGGGACACGAGAGGGCAGGCCCCCAGGGGGCACCTGGACAGCTCCGGAGTCTGGGCATGAAGCACTTCCGCATTGCCCGGAGGTGCCGCCAGAGGAGGAGCTGAGTTTATATGCAGCACTTCCGGCTGCAGGATGTCAATTGGGAGACACCTGGAGCACTTCTGGGTGTAGTATAAAGGAGGCCGCCTCATTCCTTTCAGGAGCTTGAGTCGGCAGGAGGTGGACAACGCTTAGAGGAGTGGAGTGGAGTGGAGGAGGCAGAACTGAGAAAAGAAGAAGAGAAAGAGAACTGTATATGGTGGTGATTAAGGCACTGTGTTGTGTATAGAATCTAAAAGGAAGAATAAACATGTCTGTCTTGAGACATTTGGTGTCCGTGTCTGACTGTGTCACGGGTTCAAGTTCACAAGATGTACAAGTTAATTGGTACCGCTGAGTATTCATTTATTCCTCTCACAACCCTTTTAGTTACAGTGAAGATTATAAATTGGCCTAGGATGAGTAAACCTCTGTGTGCACGTGAGTGTGCTATGTGATGGACCCGTATCCCAATAGGGGCTGATACTTAGTTTGTATACAGTGTTGATGGCTCCTCAAGACTTTCTAATGGCATACGCTTGTTTTAGAAAATATATGAGAATGTATGAATGAATGTATGACATAATGATGACACATTTTATATATACTGTATATTTCATCTTCTACATGCTCAAGTACTGTAAGAGAGATCTATTTTAATGTAACCACTTCTTAACAAGTCAGCAGTCCTTTGGAAATGCATGCATTTGCCCCTGAGTGATGAAACCTGTGAAGATCTGAAAAGGTAGATAACCATTGTGACACTAGAGGGCGCTGTCGCTCCTCTAAACCCACAGACAACACGTCCAGACACCAAGTGAAAAGCACTAGAAGTATTTTTATTTCTTCTCTTCTCCTCAATATTGTGCCACAAAGCACCTCCACCACCACAATACACAAATCAATAATTAATAATAACAATAATCCTCCTCTTAACCCAGCAGCTCCGTCACACTTCCTCCCAACTCCGGCTCAACCTGCTGGGTTTTCCAAAGTCCTTTATATAGTCTTTGACCCAGAAGTGCTCCTGTGCTTCAGTCCACGTGATCCAATAACACTTCCGGATTAGATGAAGACTTGTATTTTCTTCAGCCCGGAAGTACTTCTGTCCTTCCGTCCCCATGACTTGGGAGTACTTCCGGGTTATAATAAAAACAACAATCTTTGTGTCTCCCTGCAGCGTCCCCTGGCGGGACCCACGGTATCCAGCAGGGCTGTGCAGCTGAACTCCATTTTGCATGATGCCCTGTGGGAATCTGGGGCACCTCCATGTTGCAGAGAGGACTCCATCTAGTGGCCTGGATGTATTGGCCGGGATAAGCTGCCAGCCTTCTCTCACACCAGTTATTAATTTCCAATCCCACTTACACAAGCACAAGATCTTGGTGTATGGGGTCTATTCAGACTGCATCGATAGCCAGGTATGAATCAGTGCTTGACAAGAAGCCAGTCATAGGACACATAAAGACAAACCTCCAGTTCCTCAACTCAGCACAGCATCTGATTGAGTAAAACTGCTGTGCCAAGAAAAGAAAAACATAAAGAAAAAGGTAAAGCAACTGGAGCAGGTTTTACAACCAGTTATCTGGAGCCATGAAGCAGCAGTGCTAAAGAGCAAGGTTAATGTGCATCTTTTTTCTTGAAAAATTATATATTACTTTTAATGATCTAAATGGAAAAGGTAAATCATCCTTGTGATGTCTGATCTATAGATTATTTAGCCTTCTTTTTACTGACAAACTGATTTTTGTTGCTTGGAAATCTAACCTTGTTTGTATCCATTATAAAAGAAGTGAGAAATAAAGGGTTAACATTAATATTCTGCCTTGTTTAATATAATGCTGGTTCTTCGTGTGAGAAAGCACTCATTCATTTTCATGAGCCTTGACACAAACACACAGAGACACTGAGCGGTGATCACAGCTGAGCAAAACTTGAAAAGCATTAATGAATGGTAAAGAAGACAACTGAGAAAACTCAGGTCATTCGCACAGGAGAGTCCAGATGTTTATTGAGCACTGCACTGATAAATTAGCCTTTAAGTAATTCCTGATATTTTGGCAGAAAATAATGGACCATTTCCAGATGAAAACAATTAATTAGCATCAATATGAATAACATTCTGTTGTTTTTTTCAAAAGCAACAAAGCTGAGGCATACATTTAGTTCAGTATTCTTTCTTTGTATGTGTGTATGTGAATAAACAAACTGCTACAGTACCTTTGATACTTAGAAAGGCGTACATATTTTGACTAAAATCTTGTGTGGTTTTCCAGATACATCAATAACAGCCAAGAAATTATCCCCAGAAAGACAGTTTACATTTCTATCTATCTATCTATCTATCTATCTATCTATCTATCTATCTATCTATCTATCTATCTATCTATCTATCAACAATGAAGTCTAGTAAACTTAAAATGAATTAGAAGTTATTTCAACATTAAACCAAAGAAACCATTGATAGGTCTAGCACAACTGTCCCTCCACCACAGCAGTGTTATAAAATAGGGAAGAATAAACTGAAATTGATGGCCTACTGTAAATGTTATATAAACAAGTCTGAAACACAACAGGTCAGTGAACCACATTTCACATAAGCATTCCAAGTTGACTAAAAATGGCACTAGAAATGTATGCTAAGAAAACCTTATGATGATTGACAGAATCTTCTTGACATTTTGCTCAGGTATTTAAACTATAACTAAAAAAGAAGAAAACAGTCATCAAGGCTAAAACATGCTTCACCATGATAAACAATACTCTACATTTTTCTAGATTGTAGTGTTATTTATGTTGGTGTAGTCAGTGGTCATGATTTGCATATGGTTGTGCAGGAAGTGCTTTGATGTGCTTGGTGGTCTCAACGTCTCAGCCAGCCTTGTCTGGAACTTAGAAAAAAATACAGGTGTGATTGTGGACAGTGAGAGACAAGGCACAATTTTACTTCAAAGGCAAATGTTGCTTGGGTTTTAGGGCATTGATGGAAATGTCTCTCTGATTCAGATATGATTTTTTTTGAGGGAATGAGGAATGGGGATCTTTGAATGTGGTTCTGAAATTCTTTTTGATCTAAGGAATAATTTAAAGAATTTCCAAGCACTTTTCTCCATTTCTATACATTTTGTCCAAGAATAGGCAAAATATTTTTAATGTTCTTGTATAACCTATTCAAACTCAGAAAAACAGCCATTGGTCACCTGAAGTGTGTCTTTAGATAACAGCATCGATGATCAAAACAATTTATTGGAAAAATCAAGTTGCCTAGATTTCTTTGCTTGGAATTGGAACGTATCCACACATCTTAACATTCTGCACACTTTATTGTGTTGTAGTTTTAATATTAAAAGAATACAATTGACATTTTTGCCCATCAGTCTAAACTAACTAATTCATAATGGCAAAGCAGAGACATGTTTTCAGAAAGATCTACAAATGTATTAAAAATCCAAAACTCAAACCTCTAAAGTGTGCAGTACGTGAAGTGGTCTGAATACTTTGTGACTCCACTTTATCTTTCAGCGCCTGACAACTTTGTGATTCTGTTTCACTCTTTGAACATTTAATGCTCCAAAATCATTTTAGTTCCTGGCTACATTTACCTCATGGACTGAACTAATGAACCCTTGTGGTTCAGTTATTTGGCACACAGCGTAATCCTTATTTGTTTATTTCTTTTTTCGTTTCATGCATTAGTTCATACATATATGTAGATTTTGTGAATATTGTAATTTTGTTTTGGGAGAATAGAGTCTAGTTAAATCATTAACTACATGTAAATCATACAGTATATGTCAGTTTAATACTGTTTATTAAATAGGAAAACTCATGATGGTTATGTCTAGATGTATAATTTTCTTTTCTGTATTAAGTATTTCTCAACAGTTGTCTTACTTTGATTTTCACACTTTGTTCTGAGAAATGTTTTTGTAAATTAAGATTGGATTTTTTTGATTTTATATTTTATATTATATTAATTCTGAATGACATGCTGCTATGCATTTAGCAGATGAATGTATTTAAACTTCCATATTCCTACAAATTTAAACGTTAACCTTTAAAATGATAGAGTATCACAGGTTTTTATCACTCAGTGAGGTGTTTCTGCAGATGCAGAGTGCACTGCCTTTTTCTGGTGCAGGTGGTTTTGTGGCTTCCTCTCTTCATGGGTTACATTCTTTTACTTGTGACCTAATTTCCTTCTTCGAAAAAAAAAAAACTGTAGAGACCACACTAACTGGTGTCACTGGAGGCTAGGGGTGGTACCCAGGTGGGACTCCCAGAAGGACCGGAGGAGGTCTGGAGGAGGCGTAAGCCCTGGTGGCTTTGGGGACCACGGGAACTGAGCTTGGAAGCTCAACCCTATAGGGGTCCATGGTCACCACCTGAGGGCTCCCCAATGCCTGGAGAGCTCTGGTCCTCAGCACTTCCGCCACACCTGGAAGTGCTGGGGGGAAGACGACCAGGGACACCCGGAGTGCTTCTGGGTGTGCAGCCGGTACTTTCGCCACACTGGGGAGTGCTGGCGGAAGCTAATCGAGAGGCACCTTGAGCACGTTCGGGTGTGTATAAAAGGGGCCGCCTCCCTCCATTCAGTGGATGGAGTCGGGAGAGGAGAAGGACAGAGCTCGGGAGGAGAGGAAAAGAGGCGGCCTGAAGAGAGAGGCATTGAGTGAGAGGCCTGGACTTTTGGGGGAGTTTTGGGGTTGTGGTGCACTTTTGTAAATAGTAGTATGTATAATAAACGTGTGTTGGGAGAACCATCGATGTCCGCCTGTCAGTGTCCGGGCGATCTTCTACACTGGATATGCTATTAATTAATCCAACGAGTCTTTCGTGTGAACTTTTCTTATTTTTACAAAAAAACAGGAGCGAACATTTGAATGTGCAATAACTTAGTAAAATGTCTGTCACAAAAGTTTCAGTCTGAACTTTAGACAAAATCAGTATTAGATGAAATGAAACTAATACATTTCATTCTCATAGCTTCTCTTATCACCAACCACAACCAGTTCATGTCAGGATCTCACAGTGGAAACTGAGTGGCAGGCTAACACATCGGGTTTGCCCACATGCCTGCTCCCTCTGGGACAGAATTCAGATGTCTGTCAAACATACATTTTACAGTCTTAAATTGCTGGAGAAGATAGTGCTTTTACTGCAAACATATTTGATTACAATGATAGTCTGAAAACTTTAAAGGCCTTCTAGTAAAATTTGCAAACTCAAAATTGTAATGACTTGTTTTCATCTGCCAAGTTCTTTTGTCCTAAAGGCTGGGCATTCGGCTGTCCTCCTAGCTAAAAGGCAGGGTCTGAAGAAGGAGAATGGAGTCACCACACACATTAAGGCAAGACTTTCTGTATGATTGACTGCGTTCACATTACAAGCGTCACTGCTCCATTTTGATTTTTTGCTCAGATTGGATTTGCTTATCTTGATGATTTACAGTCATAAGTACAAGTGACCCGTATCTAACTGTAATGTGAATGCCCCTGTCCTCGAAAAGGCACACCTTTGAGTACGAGTCATCTGGGTCACCACCAACAAAATAAAAAACACATGAATTCTGATCTGGCCATTGTTATTCATCTCGCATGACCACATATTAGATATGTATCTGATCTAGAACTCCAAACTGATTTTAAAAGATCTGATTTCTGTGTCCACACAGCCCTCAAAACATCAGATTTGGGTCACATTAAGACAAAAAAATCCAATTTGAGTCATTTCAGCCTGGTAAAGTAAACGTAGCCTAAGTCTCTATCTGAGGTACATGGAAGTGTTTGATTATTATTTTGAAAGACTCAGTCCCTCAGTTTATTATATTAGAGGGTTTTATTGTAAAAAATTGTTCACGAAAGGTACTTTAACCTCTAAGGATCTTTTTATATTAGTCGACAAGTCAATATTGGAAATGCCTAAATTATTAGTCTTGATTTACATGTGCACTCCACCATACTTACAATATTTAACATTCAAACGTCAGTCATTCTCATCACAGCCACTGCCACAGTGCATTTGAACTCAAATGCCCTGCATCATATGCTCGGTGACGCTTTATTCTCACAGAGGGGCCTGCAACACATTAACATCCTGGCCACTTCAGGCCATTTCAGGTTGCAGACAATGAAATCCATACACCTACTCACACTAGAGATGTTTATAGTGTAGGGAGCTGACATGATTATATGTCTGTCAGTGTGGCTGAAAGGCTAAGGTGTTACTGATTCAGTCACAGCCTCTGACTCAGTGTGTGCCAATCAGCAAATCACATATAGTAAGCTAATCTTGTGCCAGTTTTAGAAATAAAAGCAGACAATTTTGGTAGAGCTGCCTGCTTACTCATGATTGTGGCATAGCGCTCACTATATAAAGTGTCATGTAAAAGAAAGGCTGTAGGGCTTATAAGTCTTGGAGCTGTTGAAGGAAATGCACATCACCTTAAGTGGAAAATGCAACTCAGAACTAAACCTTGGACCAAGTTCTATGAGATGGCTCTATTGCAGACATGTTATATTTTGTAATGGATGTAGGAAATCCTGTAGTTCTTAACTGGGAAAAGAGAAATCTTTGCCTGTATTTTTTAAGTGTATTAGAATGACTCCTAGGGATCTTGTTAAAAGTTAAAAATTTGTAGGACATGAGAAGTAGTTATAAAGCATCCTACACCCACTCCCAGAGTGAGTGAGACATACTTAAGAATGAATAATGTCATGAATTTACAACACTCTAAGTCACAAAATGGCAATCATGAAGTTGTTTCCTTGGAAATCATGATGACATTTTGTAGGTTTCTGATACTTACTCTAAGGCTTCACTACAAACATCATAATAATGATAATATTTAAAGTAGTAGAAGAAAAAGAAAGAAAACATAATAAGATAGGGTACTGCTCTTAGCTGCATATAGTTGTTACCACATTGTAACAACATCAAGAATAATACAGTTTGCATCCATGACCACCTGGGTGTTAATGCCATGATATAATTTGTATTTCACATATGTGTGCTTATCCATACTTGGAGCAATGATCTTCATATTGTCAGTCACATCAATACATCCAGGAAAACCAGAGACTTGCATGAATACAGCTTTCTTTTAAATTACCTTAGGTGAAATGATTGGAAAATGTATCCATTTGCGTTAACCTCATGTGTTGTTGGGGCGTTCAAAATTCAAGACATGGTTTGTTGTGACATACCCAAATCATCAATATTGCAAAGCTGCATGTTCCCCATAGCCAAAAACTGTAACATTTCCAACACTTTTATTCTGGCTGACAGCACATGCCTTCTTCACATAGATGAACCTATCATGTGACCTATAAGATTTGTTAGAAATATTGTTCCATATCTGTGAAACTGATATCTTTTTGTCCAGCTTCTCCAAACGTCTATGCCCAATGTCTCATCCAAATTCTTCTTAAAGGATGTCATAAGAAAATAAGAAAGATCTTAAGATAAAGATGATGAACATACCCATGGCTTGCGCTGTACTATTTCATTGATTATGATTAAGTAATCCACAAATAATGACTGCATATGGACACTTGTCTTATTCTTATTGAAAAGGGGCAACTGAACACCCTACACTAGCATTTAATAATTGGTACAGACCGATATTAAGTCGAGTTCATTTTTAAAGATGTTTTGCAAATTTCAGGTTTTCTCTGAGGGCAGACGTGAACTAATAAAATCCTTTATATCAAAGGAACACCACAAAAGCAAAGTCATTGATCTCATTAAAGAAGAAACTTGACAAATGTCAGTCTGAATAAACTCGGGGCAGGAAAACGTCAGCCTGGCTAAAAGAGCTTACAGATTTTTTTTCTTGACGCTTCTTAATTTCCCGGTTGAGGCTTTGCTGTAGTCTCCAAGTGACTTCTGGGTGTCCCTCTTATAACAAGTTCTTGCCAACTTCTCTAGGCTGCTCTTAGAGCCTCCTCATAGCTTTAGATTTTAACTGATGACAGCTTAGCTTTTAGTACAATGTAAAATATCTGACTGAGCCTGATTTGTTAGTAAAAAAGCAGACAAAACCTGATGTTACATCAATGCTCAGGGTTTAAAGCTGCAGAAAAATTAGAGAAATCAATGAAGCCTTCTGTACATCTCCAATAGGTTGCAGCCAAGCACCCTACTAAAGTTACTCTTGTCATATTAATGGTTTTTGAGTTATACCATAACTCTGATTTATATTCATTCATTCATCCAACTATTTTGTAAATAGACATAAATACATTTTCAGGATTGCAGAGAAATGGAGGCATTATCAGCAGCAAAGAATGCAAGACAGGAGCAAACCCCGGATCAGGCACAAGTGTGTTACAGGTCACACTCACACACATATACACATCAATCCACCTTTAAATAAACAAACAAAATAAACAGTTTTACAGTGAGCATTCCTTATAAAGTAAAACATACAATTGAGGATAGCACCAAAGGAAGCACTAGCTGTTCACCAAGTCCTAATTACCACACTTTTTAAACTTTTACATGCAAATGAGAATCGACCTTCTTTAGCTTTCACAACATCCTGGACTCTGTTCCTTTGCCAGCTATCCATTACCCCAGACTCTCACCGAAACTCCAGAATATAGAAACTCTTTGATGTGAGGTGTCTCTATTATTATTTCTACATTTTTTATTAACTAACAAAATTAATATATGCTCAAAAGATATATAGATAGTAATTTATTTGTAATTTTACACTTATATGTAGTTGTGTACTTCATCCATGGTACTTTACTTGTAACAAAGATAACAAGAAATTTTAGAATTGATTTGACAGTTTAACATTGGATTACAATCCATTTAATAAAAAGCAGCTTATATTTAATGCACAGGGATGGTGCAGAGGTGCAGTGGTTAGCATCCTGGGTTCAAATGTTATAGCCGATTGCTTTCTTTGTAAAGTCTGCACATTTCCCCGCTTGTGCATGGTTTTTCCTCGCACATTCCAGGAGATATGAATGTTAATTCAACTGGATATTCCTAATTGACCACACATATGAAGTGTGCCCAGGAGTGGGTATTGAGATGAACTGCCATCCCTGTAGAGGTTAAGCTCCTGACTTTTGCTCAGTGTTGCTGGGATAGACTTTGGCATCCATGACCATCAATTAGATTAAGAGGGTTTGAAAATGTTATGCATTTATAGTATGAGCATTGATTGGCACATGCAAATAAGAATTTCACCCTAGTCTGTACATGTGATAACAATTAGCCTCTAAACCAGAATGGTTTTGTGTGATACTAGTTTGGTGTCATTATGTGTTTGTAGAATAGAGGGCCAGAATTTTATGCATGCTGGGCAAAGATACTATAAGTGTGTAAAATTATATATAATCACACGCATGTACAAATGGGAATACTTAAGGACTTTAGTGATGGAAATTCCCTGCTGCTCCAGGGGTTGGTGCTGTGTGACAATGCCTCTTCACTTTCTCCCACTGCAAACTGTGAAGATTGATGGCTATATCACCTCTGACATCTCTTCCAGTGTATGTCCACAAGGACCATCCTCAAAAGAACCCAAAGCTAAAAGATTGGCCATCTTGAGTTAGTCCTGTTATGAACTCACATGCGTGAAGATGTCTCTGTAATTATTGCTATTTTCTTTTGTTTTAAAATCATTTACTTATATAGGGTTACCAGTGTGGTACCCCAACTCTTTATTGTAGTCTTTCAAAGACTCTTACTATATATATATATATATATAGTTCTTTCTCAGTTCCCTACAGACCTTTCCCGGGAAATCCTACAAGATTCAGGCACCTCTGAAGATGTCACTTCCGAAGCCGGCCCCTTAGATGATGTCACTTCCGAAGCCGGCCCCTTTGATGACGTCACTTCTGGTTCTGGCCCCTTTGATGACATCAGTTCCTCTTAAGACCTTTTAAAGTCTTAGGCTACTATAACCAGTTCTGTTTTGGACTCTGTGATATGCACATCGTGTATTTGATTAAGAATACCCTTTTTACCCTTTTGCAGCTGGGAAAAACAATATACGGGTGGCTGCCCCAAACCTTTATAATGTCTTGGACTTGTTTATATGACTATATATATATACAGTGCATCCAGAAAGTAATCACAGCGCATCACTTTTTCCACATTTTGTTATGTTACAGCCTTATTCCAAAATGGATTAAATTCATTTTTTTCCTCAGAATTCTACACACAACACCCCATAATGACAATGTTAAAAACGTTTACTTGAGGTTTTTGCAAATTTATTAAAAATAAAAAAACTGAGAAATCACATGTACATAAGTATTCACAGCCTTTGCTCAATACTTTGTCGATGCACCTTTGGCAGCAATTACAACCTCAAGTCTTTTTGAATATGATGCCACAAGCTTGGCACACCTATCCTTGGCCAGTTTTGTCCATTCCTCTTTGCAGCACCTCTCAAGCTCCATCAGGTTGGATGGGAAGCATCGGTTCACAGCCATTTTAAGATCTCTCCAGAGATGTTCAAACAGATTTAAGTCTGGGCTCTGGCTGGGCCACTTAAGGACATTCACAGAGTTGTCCTGAAGCCACTCCTTTGATATCTTGGCTGTGTGCTTAGGGTCGTTGTCCTGCTGAAAGATGAACCGTCGCCACAGTCTGAGGTTAAGAGCGCTCTGGAGCAGGTTTTCATCCAGGATGTCTCTGTAAATTGCTGCAGTCATCTTTTCCTTTATCCTGACTAGTCTCCCAGTTCCTCCCGCTGAAAAACGGTGGTATTGGCCTGGTGATGAGCATTGCCTGGTTTCCTCTAAACGTGATGCCTGCCATTCACACCAAAGAGTTCAATCAAGAATTTTGTTTCTCATGGTCTGAGAGTCCTTCAGGTGCCTTTTGGCAAACTCGAGGCGGGCTGCCATGCGCTTTTTACTAAGGAGTGGCTTCCATCTGGCCACTCTACCATACAGGCATGATTGGTGGTTTGTTGCACAGATGGTTGTCCTTCTGGAAGGTTCTCCTCTCTCCACAGAGGACCTCTGGAGCTCTGACAGAGTGACCACCGGGTTCTTGGTCACCTCCCTGACTAAAGCCCTTCTCGCCCGATCGCTCAGTTTAGATGGCCGGCCAGCTCTAGAAAGAGTCCTGGTGGTTTCGAACTTCTTCCACTTATGGATGATGGAGGCCACTGTGCTCATTGGGATCTTCAAAGTAGCAGAAAGTTTTCTGTAACCTTCCCCAGATTTGTGCCTCGAGACAATCCTGTCTCAGAGGTCTACAGACAATTCCTTTGATTTCATGCTTAGTTTGTGCTCTGACATGACCTGTCAACTGTGGGACCTTATATAGACAGATGTGTGCCTTTCCAAATCATGTCCAATCAACTGAATTTACCACAGGTGGACTCCAATTAAGCTGCAGAAACATCTCAAGGATGATCAGGGGAAACAGGATGCATCTGAGCTCAATTTTGAGCTTCATGGCAAAGGCCGAGAATACTTAAGTACATGTGCTTTCTCAGTTTTTTTATTTGTAATAAATTTGCAAAAACCTCAAGTAAACTTTTTTCACATTGTCATTATGGGGTTTTGTGTATAGAATTCTGTGGAAAAAAAATGAATTTAATCCATTTTGGAATAAGGCTGTAACATAACAAAATCAACATTTATTTATATAGCACATTTTCATACAAAAAAATGTAGCTCAAAGTGCTTTACAAAATGAAGAATAGAAAAATAGAAGACACAATAAAAAATAAACATAAGTCAACATTAATTAACATAGAATAAGTAAGGTCCGATGGCCAGGGTGGACAGAAAAACAAAAAACTCCAAAGGCTGGAAAAAAAAAAAAAAAAACGTAAAACAAATGTGGAAAAAGTGATGCGCTGTGAAAACTTTCCGGATGCACTGTATATATATATATATATATATATATATATACTATATGTACATATTTACTAGCAAGTCTGTCTGCTTTTTACGAGAGAGCTACTTAACAGATTTAGATCGTGTTTTTTTCTAGAATTTGCTTGAACATTCTGGTTGATATTGTGACTTCTCTCATCGCGCTAATAATCATAGTTCGCTTGCAGGAGCAATACATTCTCGCTAATCCGAGACAGAGGCTGTTGGCCGTGGAGAGGGGGGAGCATGATGTCACAAGCGGGGAGTGTACCTTGCCGCCGCTTAGCTAGCGATACCTTTTTGTTTATTGATTTTTAAAGTTTGACCTGTTTCACTAGTGCACTGGAGGAGCCGTGGGGAACAGCTGGTATATATATATATATATATATATATATATATATATATATATATATATATATATAAAGTATTGGATGCTAATACTCAGATTGCCCAATTGCTTTCTGTATATTTTTTGTAATGACTTCTTTGAAATTCTGAGGCTATGAAAATGGTACATTATGTGACTGATGTTACTGTAAGGAATCATCCACTTAAAAAGTCATGATTGAATCTACACAGTAATTCATCTGGTTCTCAGATCCAAAGAACAAATAGTTTACTAGCCCTAGGTTATGCAAATAAACAGTCCTCATTTGCACATCCCTAGGATGTAATATTAAAATAACAAGTGTTGTATGATTAGCACTATTAAAGGAAACCATTTCAATGCAAGGATTTATTTAATTATCCTCTGCAGATAATTCGCATGGGACTAGATTTTATAGATCTTAGTTCATTTGAAGATTTTTTTTTTTTGCTTCCTTTGGTATGAGACTTCTTGTGTCTTGTGTACTTAGTGAAAAATCTTAACAAATTTAAGGATGAAGGCAACTTTTCCAAAACAGAAACACAGAATACAAAATAAATGTAACAGCAGACCAATTCACAGCCCCAACAAACTGGATATGATTTCATTGTCATAAAGTTGGACATATGAATTTATTGCAAGATATATCTTTGTTTCAAAACAACGTTTTCCATATTATATTTGAAATTAGTGCAGAATGTGCTGGAAGTGCGCTTAATGACAATAAATTGAATTTAGTTGAATAAAAAACTCCAATCTGCTTGATTCGATTTAGGGTCACAAGGACTGGAGTCTGTTCTAGTAGGATCAGCATAAGATCGGAGCCAACTCAGGATGGGATGGCAGTTCATTAAAGGGCCTACTCAGGAACACAGCAGCAGTCACACTTACTGTAATCTGGATGGTCAACCTAACATACACATCTTTGGTGATGTGGAAGGTAAACCATAGCACCAGGTGAAAACCCACAAAGAAACAGGGACAATGTGCAGAATTAACACAGACCATAACTAGGCATGAAACTCAAACCCAAGATACTGGACCAGATCACACCAGTGATAACTACTCAGTTTTCAAATTTGTTGTTCCTTACTTCATTAAACTATAGCAGGGAACTGGAGTCTATCACAAGAACATGGTGTACAAGGCAGAAACCAGCCATAAATGGAATACCAGTCCATTACTGGTGTTATAGTTCAACTCACCATGCCACTGTAACTTCTAAAATTTAAGGGTTTTTCATTAAAGGCTGTAAATAATGTGATGTTAATATGGTTTGCAAATTTTTATTAATCACAGAAACAATTAAGTAGTAATATTAAAATACAGTGTAATCATTTAAGACACCTTAAGGGTGAACTTTAAATTAATGATGGCACATCTTTAGCCAAAAACACTTTTTTCGCTTCTTTCTTTACAACTTTCAGCTTAGGTTTAAACAAATGTTTTAAAGAAATGTTTTAGTCAAAATGATTTAAGCATATTAAACACTTCATCTTTGATTTCAGTATATTAGATGTGCAAATAAGTTGTTTGGCACTTATAAAAATAAGTGCTCATACATTTTATCTTCTTGTGCACTGAAAACTGTTAATATCCTTTACATGAGTAAAATATATTGTTTTAGGATATAAATGGACACAATTAATTCAAATCAAATTCACCTTAACAAAAGGTCTGGTGATTGCGTGTGTGTCTATGTCTTTGTGTGTCTGTGGAGTTGCTTTGTTTCTGTTATATGCTGATTGGTATGGGATTCATAAAAGTACTGCTAATGTATGTGATGTGCCATCTTTTGGAATGAAAAATGCAATGCATTTTATTACTACATGTATCATAAAATGCATTCCAGTAGATGGCACACTGCAAATGTTAATGTTGAATATGCTGGGGTGTTCGTTGATTACTTAGATTTTAACTCTTCTTAGACAGGGAGCACAGGTTAGTTTATTCTTAAAATAGCAGAGATAATCCGTAGCACATTGGCACAGTATTGCTGCCTCATTGATCTAGTCTCTTGGGTTTGAGTTTCATTCCCGGTCATTGACTGGGAATTGCTGGGATCACCTTTATTTTTGTGTGTGCAATGGTAGTGATACTGCTTCACAACAAGGAGACCAGGGTTCATATCCTGGGTGCTTCCTGCATGAAGCATGTTACCTGGGTGCTCTGGTTTCCAAAGACATGCAGTTTGGTTGGACTGCCATTGGCCCTAATGTCTGTGTGTGATTGTGAGCGTTCACTCAGTGATGGACTGGTGCTCTCCCCAGGAATTGTTTATGCCCAAAGTCTGATGCATGCTGGGATAAGCTATAGCTTCCCAGCAACCCTGCCCTAGATAAGTGCGATAAGAAAAGGGATGGATGGATGACCAGACAACCGTTTTTTCCCCCCAAAATTCTAGTCCTACCTGTCTTAACAGGTGAAGAAGGTGAAATAAGTGAGCAGCATCACCATAAATAGGCAACAAAACATTATGAAAAGATAAAATAAACTCCAGTATGAATTGTGTTTATACAGTAAACTGGCTCCACTATCAAGGGATGTGTCAAGTGTCACATATGAGCTTTGGAATGATAGTAACACGGTCATGTCTGAATTTAGGGCTTTTCATGTTTTCCTAAGAGAAATATTTCTCAGTCCTATGTATGTATTTATTTGTTTGTTTTGTTTTATTTTTCTGCGTGCTCTACAGGCTGCCCTTCGGCGTGATGATTTGACACGCTTGCTGATAATTTTAGCATTATGCTGTAGTCATGCTGCTATTGATATGAAAATTATCCCCAGGAGCACCAAAATATTTTACACCCTAGTGTTCTATTCTGAGAGGCAGCATTGTTTGTGAAAAAGAAACAATCAAAGTTACATTATTCATATCGATTACCTTTCAAAAAGGCTTCTGTTGCTTGAATATTCAAAAATGAAGCAACAAAACCATGATGCACATTTTAATATATGTATAAAATCTAAACAAAATCTTTATTAAATCATGTTCTTATTTTAATGCACTAGATACTATAAGAGATTTAAATTATATACATATACAGTATATTGTAGATGCCACGTGGGCTGAACGGGCACCCCGGCCAGAAGAAAACCCGGAAGGAAGGACCAGAAAGGGTGGACGGAAAGCCCATCAAAAAGAGAAGATATCACTTGTAGTTTTTTATTCCCCCAGCACGCTAAATGGCAGCAGCCGTGGCTATCGGTGCCCTGTGGGAAGTCAGCAGGGCATGCTGGCAAATGTAGTCCAGAAGGGCAGCTCTGCTGGGGTCACGAGGTGCCGCAAGAGGGCACTGCAGGGAAACAAGTGCCCTACTGTGATGGGGGACTTCCGTGTGACCCGGAAGTACTTCGATCAGGCAATCGCCCTGGTGCCAGAAGTACTACCTAGTCTATAATAAAAGGGACCGCACTCCCTTATCCAGGCCAGTTGGAGCTGTGGAGGTAGAGAGGCAACACTTGACTGGAGGAGGGCAGTGCAGTGGTGAGAAAGAGAAAAAACCTGTGCTTGGTGCTTTTGTACCGTGCTGGAGGCATTTGTTGTTAATGAATAACCTTTAATTAAACCCGGGACTGTGATTCTGTGTTTGTATCGGGGTTTGGGCTTGCTGACGCCCAGATGTCCATCACAATATATATATACTGCGGTGGGCTGGCACCCTGCCTGGAGTTTGTTTCCTGCCTTGTGCCTTGTGTTGGCTGCGATAGGCTCCAGTAGATCCCCATGACCCTGTAGGTAGGATATAGCAGGGTTGGATAATGGATTGATGGATATATATATATATATATATATATATATATATATATATATAATGTATATATATACAATGTCAGTCAGTCAGCCAGTCATTATCCAACCCGCTATATCCTAACCGCAGGGTCACGGGGGTCTACTGGAGCCTATCGCAGCCAACACAAGGTGCAAGGCAGGAAACAAACCCCGGGCAGGACGCCAGCCCACTACAGGGCTATATACAATGTGCCCTCCATAATGTTTGGGACAAAGACACATTTTTGTTTTATTTACCCTTCTGCCGCACAATTTAAAATTACAAACGGTACAATTTAGACATGATTAAAGTGCTCATTGCAGACTTTCATTTAAGGGTATTTGCATACATTTCATTCACACCATGTAGAAATTAAAACATTTTTTATGCACAATTCCCCCTTTTCAGGGCAGCCTAATGGAGTCACAGGTGTTTGAGATTCCTCAGGTGTGTTTCAATACTTCATTAGAGCTGCCATAAGATACCTAAGCTTGCTACTACCCTTTGGAGTCTGTAGATGCCATTGTTCTACTTCAGGACAAGTGCTGTGCCAATGAAAGTCAAAGAAGCCATTATAAGGCTAAAAAACAAGAACAAAAACCTTTACAAGCATTGGGAAAATCTTAGCATGACCAAAATGAACTGTCTGGAATATCATTAAGAATGCACTGTTGAGGTAAGCAATCGCTGACAGATTTCTATCCAAGGAATATCTCTATTGCTGATGAAAGAATAATCCATACTATGTTAAAGAAAAAGATCAAAACGCCTTTCCAACAGATCAGACGCAGTCTTCAGAAGGCAGATGTGTGTGTGTCAGAGAGACAGACAAGACAAAGATGAACCTGATCAGAGAGGTGGCAAGAGCAAAGTGCGGAGGCAAAAAGGAACTGCCCAAGGTCCAAAGCAGACCACTTCATTTGTTAAACATGGTGGTGGAGGTGTTATGGGCTTTGGCATGTATGGCTGCCATAGGTATTGGCTCACTTTTCTTCATTGCAGTGGCACAATGAAGAAAATGTATAGAATCATCTGATCTGCTCAAGTTCCAGTAAATGCCTCCAAACTCACTGGACTCCCCTTCATCCTACAACAACATAATGATCCTAACATACTGCTGAGGAAACACAGTTTTTCAAAGCTAAAGAATGGACAATACTTGAATGGCAGAGCCAGTCACCTGCTGAAGAGAAACCTTAAGGGGGCAAGCCCCCCAAAAAAAGAAACCTTAAGGGGGCAAGCCCCCCAAAACAAGCGGGAGCTGAAGATGGCTGCATTAGAGTGTTGGCAGAGCTTCACCAGAGAAGATCCTCAGCACCTGGCGATATCCATGAATCGCAGACTTTAAGCAGTTATTGCATGCAAGTATATGCAACAAAGTACTAAATATGACTGCTGTAACATACTTGCTATTGCTGTGAACCAAACATTATGGTGCCCTGAAATGGGGGGACCATGCAGAAAAAGTCTTGTCATGTCTACATAGTGTGGCTGAAATGTATGCAAATAAACTTAAACTAAAGTCTCCAATGTGCACTTTAATCACAATGTCTGAATTGTTTGATTTGTAATTTTAAACTGCGGAGCAGAGGGGTAAATCAAAGAAAAGTGTGTCTTTGTCTCAAACATTATGAAGGGCACATTGTATATATTTTTTATGTGCATATGTGTGAGAACTACTGTTTGTAAGTTAAGCAGGCACAAGGAAGGCAAGAAATATTAGTCTGGAACTTGATTCATTTATTTATGCCATATTCTGCTGCCAAAAGTTGTAGTTTTGCAAGTTGGCTCCAGTCTGAATGGAATCATTAGGTATTTTTGATCATTTCTTGAAATAATTATTCACTAGTATATTCACAAATTATTAAAGTTTAGGTTGCAGATTTGTAAACTGAAGACACATGAGTGTTGCTCATTTTTTAGCAGCAGACACTTGTTCATCGGGGACTTTAGATTTAAACCATTCTTCTCCAAAATGCCTTAAGATAAAATTTTCACTAAATGAAAAAGCTCTGAGCAGCCTTAAATCAGTGCAGTTAGTTGCAACCTGGTGTATTTTAATACCATTTTGGGAACCCATGCTGGCTCTCATATGACTATTCGATGTTCATGTAATCTTTGCTAAGGTTGCATGACTCTGCCATAATTTCTGTTTTAAGCTCAGAGTCTTTCAGAAGAGGAAGTTGTGAACTCTAATTTTAACCTCGGCACGAGAGGCTTACAGAGCTCTAGATGATGAACAGTGATTCTTTGTGACTTCATGGAATTTAAAACTTTTACTGTGACTCCAGACATTGTCCCAGTGGAGTTTGGATCTTCTCTCCATGTCTGTAAGTGTTTTCCTCTGTGTACTCCAGTTTTACTTCCTCATCTACAAACACATGCAGATTTGGGGAATTTGTGATTCCAAATGGCTTTAAGAGGGAGTGTGGGTGTGTGTTTGAGTAGACCCTGCGATGGACTTGCACCCTTGTCCAGGACTGTTTTCTTTCCTAACACCCACGCACAGACTCAGCCTTCTGTCTCTGAAAAGGACTGAATTTGAATGTTATTTTATGACTTCCTAAGGGGAGATCCTCTAGTATTCCAAGCTTTTTACATTTAAATACAATACTATGAATTGTGAAGTCTCCAGAAATTTAAAGATTCATTTTTGTAACAATATGTGACTAACAGACAGCAGCATTTTTTAATCCCCTGAGGTTTTTTGAGATCTCCATGATGTATCTCTTGAATACTTGAGATGACAATTCACTCTGACAGGGACCACCACAGATAATTGGATTACTATTAGAAAGAGATAGATTAAATCACATCTGATTTTTAACTAATGTGTTCAAACAGCTGGCCCTCATTATACCTTTAATAGGGATAGCACCTAGTTGGTTAAACAATAACTCTTTCACTCTTGACTATTATCTACACAAATTTATGAAGGAAGCACGAAAGAATTTGATCAAATTTATTGTGGCATATTTATAAACCTTTTAGCTCTACTGTATATTCATGATAGTCACCATAAACTTTATCAATTCACCCATTTCCTAAAACCCAGTTTTTCATTATATCATTTCAGGGGCTTGGAGCCTAACTAGGCTTTTTTGGCACAAGGCAAGAGCTAAACCTTGATATGATACCTGATAATAGTTATCCAAAACATTGTTAGAATCGCAAGTCAGCTGTGCTCACTCCCCCATATTAGCTGAAGGACTTCTTTGCTCATTTTGTGCCTCACCGTTCAGAGGTGGTGGGTGTCACAATGTTTCCAGTTCTACAGGCAAGTGGAGCAGTTCTGCAAGTGACAGAGGTCTGCCGGGCCCAGATGGTAGTGGAGCAGGACAGTGACAGCAGTCTGTCGTTAAAGCTGCTCCTCTGTCTGGAGAGGATACTGTTCAGTGGATGCAGTGGATTCTCCATGACTGACAGGAGCCTGCTCAGCGCTCGTCGCTTAGCCACGGATGTCAAACTGTCCAGCTCCATGCCTACAATAGAGCCAGCCTTCCTTGCCAGTTTGTCAAGGTGTGAGGTGTCCTTCTTCTTTATGCTGCCTCCCCAGCACACCACCGCGTAGAAGAGGGTGCTCGCCACAACCATCTGATAGAACATCTGCAGTATCTTATTGCACATGTTGAAGGATGCCAGTCTTCTAAGGAAGTATAGTCGGCTCTGTCCTTTCTTGCACAGAGCATCAGTATTGTCAGTCCAGTCCAAGCTCATCCAGCTGCACTCCCAGGTATTTATAGGTCTACACCCTCTACACACAGTCATCTCTGATGATCGGGTCCATGAGGGGCCTGGGTCTCCTAAAATCCACCACCAACTCCTTGGTTTTGCTGGTGGTCAGCAAAGTCCTTGATTAGGTTCCTATACTCCTCAGCCTGCATGTGCCACCCAGCTGTCACAGGACACCTTCAACTTGTCCCTGTCTTAATGTATGGTGCCGCAGTGTTTTAAAAAAAAGCACAATTGTGCCTGTGCCAAAGAAATCTGTTGTTTTTTGCCTGAATGATTATTGGTCCATTGTGTTAACCCTTTGTGGGGATGAAGTGTCTGGAGAAACTGATCATGATCCATATTAACCACAATATCCCTGCTGCCCCAAATCCACTATAGTTTGCATACCAGAGTAACTCATCTCTGGATTATGCCATCTCCTTGACCCTGCACACTTCTCTGGGACATCTGAAAATGTCAGGATGCTGTTCATTGACTATAGCGCAGCCTTCAACATCATTTTCCCCTTCCGGCCTGGTACTAACTTTCAGAGAACTTGATCTGAGCATCTACATATGTGGCTGGGTGTTTGACTTCGTGACAAACAGCCCCAGTCAGTGAGGACTGGCAACAAGAACTCCTCCACACTATTCACCAACATCAGTGTTCTGCAAGGCTGCTGCCACAGCCCACTGCTATACAGAATGTTCACCTATGACAGAGTAGCACAGCATGAGGGCAACAGCATCACCAAGTCCATAACTGTGACTGGCCTCATCAGTGGCAATGGTGAAGCTGCCTTCAGGAGTGAGATAAAAGACCTGACTGTATGTTATCATGACAACAATCTCTCCCCAAATGTCAACAAATCAAATAAAATCATTGTTGACTTCAGAGCCAGCCATTCCACATCAACGGCTCCCCAGACCAGACAGTTAGCAACTTCAGACTCTTGGGGGTCTACATCACCAACTGCCTTTAATGGTCCATCAAAACCAATTGCATAACATATTGCATATTACATTTTTTTTTCTGAGGAGGCTAAAAAGCCTTGGGGTGAGAACAAAAACACTAATGAACTTTTACTGCTACACTACTGGAAGAATCCTGACCAGATGCATCATGGTATGGTTTGGTAACCTAACTTGGCAAGACTGCAAACTTCTCCAAAGGACTATCCTCACAGCTTCTAAAATCATTGGGGCTGACCTTCCACAGCTACATGCCATCTACTCGTCAAGATATCTGAGGAGAGCTAAATCCATCATCTCTGATGACAGCCACCTAGATCATCCATTGTTTTTACTTTTGCCTTCTGGAAAGTATCACCGGGGTCTCACTACTTGCTCTACCTGCTTCAGAAACAGCTTCTTCCTCTAGGCCATAAGACCACTGGACTCCCAGTAACCTGCCAGCAATGCACTGTGTACTGTACCCACCTGCTGGTTTATGTGAAACTGCGCTGTGCATTATTTTTTCTTACTCTTATTTATTTAATATTTTTCTTTTGCTACTTTAATATATTTAATCTGTTTATTTATACATCACCACAACTGTGGCATAACGATTTCACTATGCTCTTGCAATGTATGTGACAATAAAGATCCCTAATCTCTAACCTGGTAGTGGGCAGAGGTACCTATATCTACTTAAAATACCCCAATATCCAAAGAAAACAGCTTATCTTTTTTCCTGTATCTTATCAGTTGGAAACCTTAACAAAAGTTACATAAAACAACTTCTGATTTGGGATTAGGCCATATACTTGGTGTTAAAGGCATTGTACTCTATATGCAGTTGTTTAAGAGAGAGATAATCAATGACAAGAAATCACACATTTGATTGAATGAATTCTCCACCACAAAAGATCATACAGAATTTGTAATGCTTGCTGACTGTTCAGAGGTAGATCTACGCAGAAGTAGTAGCACAATTATATTAATCAAAACAGAATATAAGGAATAGTCTCTAGCAGCTGAATCACTGCAAATACTACAATCACCACATTTATCATAAATGTGAGGAACGTCCAATGAAAGTCACACTCGCAGTATAAAAAATGCTTGAATGTATTACTCGGGTGTGAATTTGTGAGCGGCTTTACCTTCAATGAATGGGTTGAGAATGGGGGGGAGGTAAAAGGACATTTTTCTTCTGGTGTCTCCGGGACACAGATACCTAAATTTGGCCCTGCTGTTAGCCATTAATTTCTCTTTTTTTCTTTTGACAGTGCCAACAAAGCATTACTGGTGAAACTCCAGGGATACTGAAAATTGCTTTAATGAATACTTCACCGTAAGGTATTAATTTTCTACTCTTGGCCTATTTGCCTAAAGCTACAGAACTGCCAGGGAACCCTTCACACATTCAGTCGCCTTTTCAGTATTTGCTGAACATTACCAGCTTAAAGTAGAAATGCACAAGATTATATTTAACTTAATCAAATCTGCAGCCAAGCAGAGGGGCTTCACGTGAAACAATCTATTTTAAAGAATGTTTTTTAACCTCTTATCTATTTTTATTATCTGCAGTCTACGCAAGGTCAGCCACTTAGAATAATAACACAATCTGCCACATTTCATAAACTAAATTGACAGATACGCACTTCAAAATACTTATGACACAATTACTCATAATATTGCATCGACAGTATATTATGTATAATTACAAGGAAATTACATACCAGAAATTGTGTCTACATCTATAATTACAAGGATAACAGGAATTACAATGGAATTTCAAGCGTAAAAAAATGACAACACAGCAGTCGTTTCTATTCTTCCATCCCAGCACTTCACAGTAAAAATTCAGTTTCAGTCATGACTTTAGTGATTGTAAGCCTTAAATGCTTTTTGGTGGTGCTTTATGTTGCATGGCTCATTAATGGCTTTTAAAAGTTTACAGTATACCACAAAACCAATTTGTTGTGTTTATATTAGGGTTCAACGATGTTTTATCCACAAGGGGGCATTTGCCTTTATCCCGACTCTGCAGTCTTTCTGCCAAGCTGGCAGGGCAGACATGCTGCATTGTTTCGTTTGAATCAATTGATTCATTATTCACCGCACGTGAAGAAACCTTAGGGGAAATCTGGCAGCTTTGTTCATAGCTGGCCATGATGATGGATAGTTGGAAGGAAACCCTGGGGTGGTTGGCCAGAACTGTGAGAAAAGCCAACTCATACGGAAAACTTTGTGTGACAGGTTTATTTGTTTGTGGACAGACAGAACTGAAATCTTGTATGCCATGCAAGTGAATACAAGGTTGCCCTTGGCAGACTAATGCAGGACAAATGAGCATAAGGGTTAAACTACCTATATAGTGGATACAGAAAGTATTCAGACCCCTTCACATTCTGCACACTTTATTGTGTCTTACATTTGATTTTTAATGGAGAAATTTTCCATTTCTGCCTATCGGCCTACACTCAATTAACCCATAATGGCAAAGTGAAAGCATGTTTTCAGAAATATTTTCAAATTTATTAAAAATCAAAACCTGAAATCTGACAAAAAAAGGTTGACAATGTATTCCTTTTCACATTCCCTAGAACTGAAGCTGTTACATGAGCCATTTATCATTGGCAGGATCAGGCAACGTGGCAGCTAAACTGGACCCACTATTGAGCCTTTGCAAAGGAAATTTACACTGGAAATAAAGAAAACCTGAAAGCACTGAAGAGGAAGTGAATGCACAGCTATGGATCCATGTGCCATGGTGTTGATACACAACTTTCTTAAACACCACATCTTAGATTAATTGTGGATCTTTAGGAGCCTGAAAAACGGAATTCAAACTAAACAGCTCTGTTGAACAGTAGAGAAGCACTAGCCTAAATATGGCTTAGCCGTTTGTCATATAGACCAGGACTGGGCATCATCTCTTCATGCAGTGTGAACTCATTTTAAGGGTAGGCAAATGTAAATGCTGCATGCATACAGCAAAGATTTGCTGGTTTTGTTTTTACTGATAACATTTAAATTACATACTATGCACAGCAGGCTTGCTGAGGCATTAGCACTACAAAATAGAAAGCATTATGATGACTACAAGCGATACAAGTAATTTATACCTTTCACATTGTGTTTGATACCTTGAATCAGACATGAATAAAATGTGCGATCGCCATAAAGCAGCTTTCAAGATGTAGTGCCAAATACAAGGCTAATACTGTGCTACACATATAAAAATGTGAATGACACATTCATATACTTAGAAGTAAATTCATTCATATCATTCTGAACAAATAATCTGTTGACCTACATTTAATATAAGTCAAGTGAAGTCTGTATGTATTGATGGTATGGCACTGCAATATCTTAGATTACTATGACCATGACTAGAAATACCATAATTATGCCAATTATTTTTTTTTAGAATATGTTAGACTTTCAGTTTTTGTATGCATTGGTGTCTCAACAGTAACGAGAAGAGACATTCAATGTAACTCTTTTGGGACTAAACAATTGCTATACAGTATAACATAACGTAATAAATCAAATATTACTATAAGCCAGGGGTACTCATCTGTGGTCTGGGAGGCCAGGCCTAGCAGATAATGAATGAATGCTATTTAGTTATATGGCCTATTAATATTTTCATTCTTCCAAGACAAATGTTTATCACATTGTAGATTTTTCATTTTCTGGGAACATTTTTCATGGTTTGTGGTCTGGAACAGATTTGTACCTCTTGGTCCTTCCCTTCTGTCTCATTTATTTCAAGACATTGTATTAATAATACAGATATCTCATGATACATATACACAGGTTTGAATGGAAGTATGTTAGCTGGAGACTGCTGGATGCTTTGTCATCTGCACCTTATTATTAACAGATGGCTGAAAGTTAAAGCCTACAGCCATTGCGGACTCCCAGAGCTGGAGTTAAGTACCCCTGCCATATGCCATCCCAAATATGTACTAGGTAAAATGGCTACTGTAAATTGGCCCAGTGTGAATGTGAGCATGGGTGAGTGCATGAGTGCACCCTGAGATGGACTAGTGCCCCATTCATTCTTGACTCTTGCCTTGCACCTGATGCTACTGAAATAGATGAAAAAAGAATCATGTAATAGTCCATTAATATACAGTACAGGCCAAAGGTTTGGACACACCTCCTCATTCAATGTGTTTTCTTTATTTTCATCACCATTTACATTGGTAGATTCTCACTGAAGGCATCAAAACTATGAATGAACACATGTGGAGTTATGTACTTAACAAAAAAAGGTGAAATAACTGAAAACACGTTTTATATTCTAGTTTCTTCAAAATAGCCACCCTTTGCTCTGATTACTGCTTTGCACACTCTTGGCATTCTCTCGATGAGCTTCAACAGGTAGTCACCTGAAATGGTTTTATTAGGAGGTGTGTCCAAACTTTTAGCCTGTACTGTATGTACATTAATTGCAAGGTATCATTTTATCTCATGCATGTGTGAGCCCAGCTCAGTACTGGCTATCTCTGGCTTGTCCTTCCTTTTGTTGTTAACACTGTAGATCCACTGGTAGCCTGTAAGCGACGTGTTGGTGGCTGATCTCCGCTGACCACCAATTGCCATATTATTCTGAAGGAGATTCACAGTGACTGTAAAGGAATGTGTACTGTAGATGACTGCAGCAATACATCATGAGATTAGTGTTGACACTTCTAGAAGAATCAGGGGAGGTGATACTTATTGCAGTCAGCCATTGGAGGGCAATATTCTGTAGCTTCATGGAGGTACTGGGGAGTATAACCGGTCGTATTCTACCTAATACAACTACTCTGTGTGGCGAGGGGAACAGGCAGAACAATTTGGTAGCCCTGGACAGCTCCAGGATTATAGCTGGTTACTACATAACCCAGAAGTACTTACTGAAAGTTATCTGGAAGTGATCATTGTGTCAAATTTGAAAGGATCTAAGAGAAAGTGGTTCATGAACTTAGGTCAGAGTAATGAGTTATGGACAAGGATTCAAATAGTGTGACCAAGAATTGAAAGTAGAAGTAGATGCATTTCAGGACTTTAGTTTGTTATAATAAACTTCAATATTGGAGGTAGGTTTACAATAGGACGAATGGGGATATTTATTGTAATGAGCCTGTGGGTTGGCAGGGAGGTTGCAAGGCTGTCTCCTTTCTTAGGTGCCCTCCAGCACTATTGCCACTTCCTTGATTCTCCAGCTTTGTGCATTCTCATCTGCCATGTCCACTGCCTGCTCATTCATGCCGCTGACTCTGCCTCACATTTCACTTGAATTAAAACAGCACTACTGTATCTGCCACACTTTCCCCAACTCTGATTCAAGAGCTGAGTCAAGTTGTTCAAGTGGAAACTCAGGGTAAGCAACATAACCAGGAAAAATAATTTTGGCAGCAAAGTGCCTCTGAAGTGATGCAGGTAATTGATCTCTATCTGTCTCCCTCCTCAATGCACTCCATTCCTTTCATGAAGGGGTTCTAAATCCCAATGACTCTGCTATAAGGTGTTGATAACACTTTAGTTTAGGTACTGCAAAAATGAATCTATTACTCATTTATTATTATGAAACAAGACCTTAACAAATACTTCTTTGGGTCCTCATAACACTTACAAACCACCAGTAATGTGCTTACTCATCCCTGCAATGTGGCCTACTAATAACACTTCACTTTGGAGTGGTCTGAGGTTCTTAACTGAAACACATTTCTATTGATATTACATATTTAGCATAAGACCTCTGTATCCTTCATATTAACAAGTAATTATACCATCATGTCAATATACCACACCACACAGAGATGAATAAACTATCTACTGATGTTTTATAAATGTTATGAAGACAAAAAGAAGTCTCTGTTAAGGTCTTGTAAAATAAGAGTAAATGAGAAACAAATGCATTTTTGTATGGAAAACTAAAGTGTTACCAAGGCATTTCTTTTCTTCTGCTTCGACTCTCTTTATAATCTACATTTTAATTTCTAAAAACATTGTTTTACACTTTCCTAATGTATTGAGCCAATTATATTCATTAAAAAAATAAAACAACTACAGTACACATGAAATAACTAAGCATGAATGTATGAAGCTTCTCATTCTTCAATACTTACTCTGTTACTGACAGACAACCCCAATTCTATGTAAGGAAATTGCACAGTGACTGCCATTGTGCCCTAGCATTAGAATATTAAAAAGATTTAGACGAGAACAGGCCATTCCGCTCAACAAAGTTCACCAGTCCTATCAACCTAATTCTTCCAAAATAGCATCAAGTCGAGTTTTGAAGGACCCTAAAGTCCTACTGGCTTCCACAGTACTTGGCAACTTACTCTAAATCTCTGTGGTTCTCCGTGTGAAACAGAACCTCCTTCTGGTTGTGCACAATGTACACATAACAAGTTACAAGCTGTGTCCCTGTGTTCTTGTTGAACTCATTTTAAAATAACAGTCTTGATCCACTATACTAATCTTTTTCCAACCTTGAACACTTCAATCATGGCTCCTCTTAATCTTCTTTTGCTTAAACAGAAAAGGATCAGCTCTTTTAATCTTTCCTCATAACTCATCACCTGCCGTCCTGAAATCAGCCTAATAGTATTTCTCTGGACGTTTTGTAGCACTTCAATGTCTTTTTGTAAGCTGGAAACTAAAACTGCATATAGTACTCTAGATGAGATCTAACTGGTGCATTATTAAGCTTCAGCATAACCCCCTTTGACTTACAGTATGCTCTACACATTGTGCTACATAACCTAACATTATTTAAGCCTTCTTAATGGCTTATGAACACTGTCTGGACCAGGTACTTGTTTTATGCTCATTTCACTTATGAAAGAGAGCATTATTACCATAGCATTTGTTAACCGAGGTATTAATTTGGAATGTGGACATTATATGTGTATGGTAAGCATTATTCAAGGGAGTGTGTGGGAAAAACGGACCAGTCAACCTATGGTACAAGTAAGGACTTCTTCAGTATAGTTAGGGACTGAGGCTTAAAGGTTTTCTTGTTTTTACCCTTTTGTATATTGTGCTCTTTCCCCCTAATATAATTATTACATATTGTGTTAGCAAATATCCTTTTGCTGATTTCTTTGTCTGCTGTGTTTCATTTGGGCTTGAGAATCAGGTCGAGTGCCTCATAAAGTTCTCACACGTACAGAATCTGCCTGAAATCTAGCATGTTGTCATATTCATTTTTAAAATATCTGTTGTTTTAATTAATTTTTACCATTGCTTTGATTATGCTTGCTGGTAAATAGCTTCACAACAACAATTTGTCAACATCCATTAAATAAATAAGAATAAGAAGTTTGCGCTTTATTTATTACTAGCAAAATAACCACGCTTCGCAGCAGAGAAGTAGTGTGTTAAAAAAGTAATGAAAAAGAAAAGGAAAAATTTTGAAAATACCGTAACATGATTGTCAATTTAATTGTTTTGTCACTGTTATGAGTGTTGCTGTCATATATATATATATACAGTGGAACCTCGGTTTACGAGTAACTTGGTTTACGAGTGTTTTGCAAGACGAGCAAAAATTTGTAATAAATTTTGACTTGATAAACGAGCGATGTCTTGCAATACGAGTAGTATGGATACACTTTGTCTGCTGAGCGTTATGTGATCACAACTGAGCTGATGGTTCTTCTCTCTCTCTCCTTATCTCGCTCGCTTGCCCAGTGCGTCTCTCTCTCTCTCTCTCATCTCGCTCGCCCAGCGCGTCTCTCTCTCTCTCTCCTTATCTCGCTCACTCGCCCAGCGCATCTCTCTCTCTCTCCTTATCTCGCTCGCCCAGCGCGTCTCTCTCTCTCTCTCTCTCTCTCTGGCAATCGTCTCCTATTCTCCGTCTGAGTCTGTGTGCCTCACTCATATAGTCAACATCTGTTTACTACAGCATTGTGACTGTGTGTGTGTGTGCGCTGTGAAGTGCCCCATCTTGGTCCCCAAAACACGAAGCAGAGTCTCAGTATTTTAACACCAGCTTTATTCAGCTTGAAACAGCAACAGCGCTGTTATTTATTGTACCGGGATCTTTATAATGTTCCTTGTATCACCCATTGACGACAGGCGCTTATAGCATGTCTGCGATCTTTTTGGATGCGCTTATACGGCGAACTGCTATAGCGCTGGGAGACTGCGATTGCTTTGAGACGCTCTTCCGCGTGTTGTCCCGTTGGGTGGAATCCCACATGAGTTTATACACTCACACCAACCATGATTCTTTATAAAGGTATAAAAGTACAGGTTAATTTGTATTATGTATTTTACTTTATATTTTGTATTAATCATTTTTATATGAATAGTTTTGGGTTGTGGAACGAATCATCTGAGTTTCCATTATTTCTTATGGGGAAATTTGCTTTGATATACAAGTGCTTTGGATTGCAAGCACGTTTCCGGAACAAATTATGCTTGCAAACCGAGGTTCCACTGTATATATATATATATATATATATATATATTGTCACAAAGATGAGACATACTCAGATGAAGGTTTGGTGCAGCCACCCGTATATTCTGATATCCAGGCTGCAAAAGTCGTTATTTGTCAAAATAAACAGCACTGAAGTGCATACAATTGAGTCCAAAACAAGACGGAGGGAAAAGGGAAAAAGGGCAGGCTTTTAAAGATGAAGACAGGAAGTGAGGTCATAAGGATCGGGCCCGTGTTCATCAATCACTGGATCAAGCCCAGACGTGACATCACAGAGGCCGGAGCTGGTAAGGTCTACTTCCATTGGCTCGGTCCCGAAAGTGACGTCAAGAGAGCCAGGTGGAATCTCCCGGGAATGGTCTACAGGAAAGGGAGAAAAAGAGTCAGTGCACTCTGCCACATCCCGCATGCCTCAGAACTGCCTTCACTCAAGCCCTTTAGCTGCCTCCCATGCGCACGCGTGTGTGACAATATATATATATATACAGTATATATATATATATATATATATACACACACACATATATACACATACATATATATATATATATATATATATATATATATATATATATATATATATATAGACACATACATCCACATATATATATTATATATATATATATATATATATATATATATATATATATATATATATATATATATATATATATATATATCTCACTGTCATTGCCCATGTGAGCATCTGATCTGAACCCGAGCGGTATTTTGTTATTGGACTTCTGTGCCCATCATGGATTGTCCATAACAAACACCATGCTCAAACATAGGGGTGTTCATATGTGCACTCGGCACCAGGACACCCTAGGCCTCAGTTCGATGATCGACTTTGTGGTTGTGTCATCGGACTTGCGGCCACATGTCTTGGACACTCGGGTGAAGAGAGGGCCGGAGCTGTCAAGTGATCACCACCTGGTGGTGAGTTGGCTTCGATGGTGGGGGAAGATACCAGTCAGGCCTGGTAGGCCCAAACGTGTTGTGAGGGTCTGCTGGGAACGGCAGGCAGAGTCCCCTGTCAGAAGTAGCTTCAGTTCCCACCTTTGACAGAACTTTAACCAAATCCCGAGGGAGGTGGGGGACATTGAGTCCGAATGGGCCATGTTCCATGCCTCTATTGTTGAGGCGGCTGACCGGAGCTGTGGCCGCAAGGTGGTTGGTGCCTGTCATGGCAGCAATCCCCGAACCCGTTGGTGGACACCGGCGGTGAGGGATGCCGTCAAGCTGAAGAAGAAGTCCTATAGGATCTTTTTGTCCTGTAGGTCTCTGGAGGCAGTTGATAGGTACCGGCAGGCCAAGCGGAATGCGGCTTCGGTGGTTGCTGAGGCAAAAACTCAGACATGGGAGGAGTTTGGGGAGGCCATGAAGAACGACTTTCGAACGGCTTCGAGGAGATTCTGGTCCACTGTCCGGCATCTCAGGAATGGGAAGCAGTGCAGTGTCAACATCGCATATGGTGGGGATGGTGCGCTGCTGACCTCGACTCGGGATGTTGTGGGGCGGTGGGTGGAGTACTTCGAATCCCACTAACATGACTTTCAATGAGGAAGCAGAGCCTGGGGACTCTGAGGTGGGCTCTCCCATCTCTGGGACTGAGGTCACCGAGGTGGTCAAAAAACTCCTTGGTGGCAATGCTCTGGGGGTGGATGAGATACGCCCGGAGTTCCTCAAGGCTCTGGATGTTGTAGGACTGTCTTGGTTGACACGTCTCTGCAACATCGCATGGACATCGGGGACAGTGCCTCTGGATTGGCAGACCGGGGTGGTGGTCCCCCTCTTTAAAAAGGGGGACTGGAGGGTGTGTTCCAACTATAGAGGGATCACACTCCTCAGCCTCCCTGGAAAAGTCTATTCGGGGTTCTGGAGAGGAGGGTCCGTCGGATAGTCGAACCTCAGATTCAGGAGGAACAGTGTGGTTTTCATCCTGGTCACAGAACAGTGGATCAGCTCTACACCCTTAGCAGAATCCTAGATGGTGCATGGGAGTTTGCCCGACCAGTCTACATGTGTTTTGTGGACTTGGAAAAGGCGTTCGACCGTGTCCCTCGGGGAACCCTGTGTGGGATGCACTGGGAGTATGGGGTACCGGACCCCCTGATAAAAGCTGTTTGGTCCTTGTACATCCGGTGTCAGAGCTTGATCGAGCCTGTTTCCAGTGAGAGTTGGACTCTGCCAGGGCTGCCCTTTGTCACCGATTCTGTTCATAACTTTTATGGACAGAATTTCTAGGTGCAGCCAGGGCGTTGAAGGGGTCCGGTTTGGTGGACTCAGGATTGGGTCACTGCTTTTTGCAGATGATGTTGTCCTGTTTGCTTCATCAGGCCGTGATCAGTTCGCAGGTGACTGTAAAGCGGCTGGGATGAGAATCAGCACCTCCAAATCCGAGACCATGGTCCTCAGCTGGAAAAGGGTGGACTGCTCTCTCAGGGTTGAGGGAGAGATCCTGCCCCAAGTGGAGGAGTTCAAGTATCTTGAGGTCTTGTTCATGAGTGAGGGAAGAATGGGCCGTGAGATCGACAGGCGGATCGGTGCGGCATCCGCAGTGATGCGGGCTCTGCATCGGTCTGTCGTGGTGAAAAAAGAGCTGAGCCGTAAGGTAAAGCTCTCAATTTACCAGTCGATCTACGTTCCAACCCTCACCAATGGTCAAGAGCTATGGGTAGTGACCGAAAGAACGAGATCGTGAATACAAGCGGCTGAAATGAGTTTCCTCTGCAGGGTGTCTGGGCTTTCCCTTAAAGATAGGGTGAGAAACTCAGTCATCAGGGAGGGGCTCAGAGTAGAGCCGCTACTCCTCCGCATCGAGAGGAGTCAGATGAGGTGGCTCGGGCATCTGATCAGGATGCCTCCTGGACGCCTCCCTGGTGAGGTGTTCCGGGCACGTCCAACCGGGAGGAGGCCCCGGGGAAGACACAGGACACGCTGGAGGGACTATGTCTCCCAGCTGGCCTGGGAACGCTTTGGCATTCTCCTGGAAGAGCTGGAAGAAGTGGCCAGGGAGAGGGAAGTCTCGGCCTCTCTGCTCAAGCTTCTTCTCCTGCGACCCGACCCCGGATAAGCGGAAGAGAATGGATGGATGGATGGATATATATATACAGTATATATATATATATATATATATATATATATATACATATCTACATATATACACACATACATACACACACACACACACACACACACACAATATATATATATACCCTTTGGGGTGCGAGCAGCTGTTGGGGGCAGAATCCATTGAGGGAGAAAAATGAAAAACATTATTTGTACAAAATCTTAATTTATCTATCCATTCCTAAATAATTAAATGGGCAGGCTATTTCGTATCAGTGCAATACGCTGCTTGTTAAAACGGATGATTCCCGCTCTTACGTGCACTTAGTGCTGCGTGGGTATTATGAACTATTGTATCTGTTCAAGTTCTATTTAAATTTTAAATATAAGTAATTTTTATTTAGTCAACAGAAATATGTTTGGTAGGAATGTAAGTTAAATTTAGTCATCATTGCTGTCCAGTCATGTGGTGTTAGTTATTTAGGAGGACCCCTAATCCAGATTCATTGTTCTTTCATTGAGTCCTTTGACTCCTCATTACAGTGTGAGCTGAATTCTGTCTTCAGTGATTTTTTGACTGTGTTGAATTAGACGTTTCAGTTTTGATTCTCAACAACTGCTTGCTATTTCTGATCTGTTGTCTGATTTTCTTTATGCTACCCTCCTTTTGCTCTTTCAACTTTTTACTTATATTCTCCTTCAGGCAACTGCCATTGTTTCTGTTTTTTGATTGGGGAAAAATGTCCAGTGGAAGTAAGAATATTTAAGGCAAATTTAACCTTAGTACATGCTGTCAGCTGCTCTGGCGGAAGCATGTGCTGCTTAGTTCTTCACCTTGATGAATGGTCTCATTCTCTGTGTGGGTGAGGAACTGAACAGTAAGTAAAGAGCATTCAAGGTCAAAATCAACCTTATTATCGCACAATGGAAAATTAATTTGATCTTGTGGGATATCAGTAAAGGACAAAAATATCAGACAATAATAACAGAAAAAACACAGTTACAATAAGTCAGAAGAAAAGGTCAATTACATACAACGTTAATGGAGATATTTTTTCATTCAATATTTACTGAGCTACAATCATGTTTGTAGTTAAATGCTACAATTACTTAAGGCACAAAATATATCTTGTATCATATTTCAAGATGCTACTGCTTGTCAAACTGCAAAAAATGAATTAATAGAGTAGATAATGAGAAGTAATTTAATCATTTTTTTAGGAAAAGTCTCTGTCAGGAGTCAACAAGCAGGAGGATAAAAATCTCATTTCATCCCATCTCTCACCTCATCTCATCTTATTTTCTAAAACTGCTTTTCTGGGTGAGGGTTATGCTCAGTCCAGACTTCCCTGTCATCAGCTTCAGATTAAAATTCCTTCTGGGGAATTCCCAGGTGTCCACAAATCAGACAAGACATAAATCAATCCAGCATGTTCAGTCTGTTGCAGGGTGTCAGCCCAGTGGGATGTGCCTGGAGCAGATCTAGGGGGACCTGCCCTGGGGTGGTCATACTTATGATATGTTCCACCCACTTCAACTGGCTCTTTTTGATCTGGAGGAGCAATGGCTATACTCCAAGGCCAGAATCTCTGAGATTCTCCCCCTTTCAGTGAGTGCTAGCCCAGCAGCAGTGTGAAGAAGCTTCATTTCTGCAGCTTATATTTGTGCTGTCATTCTTCTGGTCATTAACCACAGCTTATGATCATAGAAGAGGACAGGGATGTCGATCGACAGGTAAACTGAAAGTTTTGTCTCTAGACTCAGCTCCTGATTCACCAACACAGACCTTTATAGCACCAACAGAAAAGATGCCACCACCTCAGTCCTCCTGTTGATCACACATTTCCTTTTTCCATCACTCTTGAACAAGATCCAGAGAAACTCATTCTCCACGAATAAGGGCAATTGCTCCCTCCATCACCTGGTGCCTCATGCATAACACCGTGCGTAGAATTCACACTATAACATGACATATGGACAAAAACAGAAATGTGCGTATGCACAAAAAAATCCAGATGCATAAATCTGTGCGAACGCCAACTCCCACGTTCTTCTGCTCCATAAATCCCGGTCAGCGTGAAAAGTAATGCAAATGCATGCGCCTGCTGTCCCGCCCCGTCTCCTCCCAAAATTACCCCTCTTTGAATATGCAAATCAATATAAATAGCCCTTAAGTTCAGCATTCTGTGAAAAGGCAATGGCAAAAGCACAGGGGGAAATAGAAGAATTTCAGCAAATTCCAAGTGGAGGCAAGGGGAAACGTACTATTTGTTGGTTTAAGCAGTGGCATAAACAACAAAAGGAAGTTGATCGAGTGACATAGAGTGTCAGAGAAACTCGAAAGCTCAAGTTGACAAAGTAGCACAGGGTCCGAAATAAAAAAGAAATTGTCAGATATCAAAGTCGAGTCATAGCCCACAGTCTAAGTGTCATATGAAAGCTTATTAGGGTACAGAGAAAAACAAATTAATGTAACATCATAAACTTCACCTTAAAATCATTTAATTTACTGGTTTCTCAAATCCCATCATAACTAAACAAGCACGTTAAATGCTTTGTTATTTGATCTTCTATGTGCTTTATGTGTGTGAATCACTACGTGCTGCTTAAACGGGTGTTCTCTTCCTCCGACAGGACACTGAATCCATTACATTCGTGATATTACAGCTCTCTGAATAATTAAAATACTGAGATGTATACTTGATATCATTTTCATGATGATAGGAGTTAAAGCATGTTATTAAACATGGGAACACGGTGGCGCAGTGATTGCTCATGCCACACGCAAGATGCTTGCTGCGCCGTTGTGCGACCTTCGATGAAATAATTTATTGCAGCAGTACTGTCTTTTTCAAATGTACTAACCTCCAATTCCTGTCCTTACTTTTCTTTCTCCTAATACCCAATCGCCACACAATTGGCTCTGTAATAGACTTTAAGCCATCTGTAAGCTTAGAACGCCAGTTCTTCAAAACTTTTAAGGAACATAGAAATATCTTCATAGTACATGTTACTGTATATTATTCTATCCTTCCAGTGTCGCGCCAGCCCTAGCAAGCATACAGCGCGAGGCAGGAACAATCCGTGAACGGAGTGCCAACTCCTTGCTAGCATAGCGACACCATGTCCTTACATGTTTAATTATTAACAGTATAGATTATTTAAATGAAGTTAAAGTTTTATCTGTATAATAGAATAAACATATTTTGCTACATTTCATCTTAAAAATAATATTGTGATCATATGTACTGTAAATACGCACTTTATAAAGTGACGCAGGTTGTGCAATATTATAACTGTATTGCAAGTTTACAGTGAGGTAATTGTACTAATAAGTACAAACAGTTCTACAAGGAGCACTTGATGGACTGATTGATTGTGTTTATAGTTCTTGGGATGAAACTGATTCTGAATCGCAAGGTCAGTACAGGAAAGGCTCTGAAGCGTTTGTGGTTTGAGAGCAGTTCAAATAGGCAGCATAGCTGAGGCAGTGTGTGCTTGATGCTGTATACCAATAATTAATTCTCTTTCCAATCAGCTGCTGTAGATCTGTGATTCCACACTCAGAAACAGTGATATTAATTCTCCGAGTGGTGCAATTAGAGTAATATGGAAAAAGATGATCCTCTGTGGCAACCCCTAAGGGGAGCAGCTGAAAGGAGAAGAAGAAGGTGCAATGAGAGTAAAAACGCTAAAGCAGCTATGGTATTTGGAATACTTTGGCTTTTCTCTGGATCATTATATTGTTACAGGTTAATTACAATCAGATGCCTTAAACTAATATATGTATATGATAAAGCTGCATCAGGAATGTGGCTCTAAAATAGAAGGGGTAACCACACAGGAACAGTAGCACTGCTTTGACACTGGGTGCCGCCAGTTTGCAAAACCAAGCGGAGATCTTGCGTATGACAGGGTTTTAGCTAGTGTGAAAATATGCATGGCTTTATGCCAAGTTTAGGTTTTATACATCACAATTTGAGCGTGGAAACGTTTGTACGCAAAATTTTTGTGCATACGCACTGTTTATACATTAGGCCCCTGGAGAGAGAAATCCACTCCTTTCCGAGTTAAAGAACCATGACCTCAGACTTGCAGGTGTTGATCTTCATTCGTTATGAGGGTCATTGTGGACTGTTGTTTGTCTGACCTTTCATCTGAAACCAGCACAGCATGGGAGACCCTACAAGGAGCACAATTCTCCAAACAACCTAGCTCTGAGCAATCCCAATGTTGCACAAGCCCCCAACTACGTCAAAGTGACGGTTCAGGGTGGTGAATAAAGAAATAAATAGCAATAATAATAATAAAATGCAGGAAGTATGGATTGTGGCAAAGACAGGGCAACTGAATCAAATAACCAACGCTTGGTGTTAACTCGAGTTAACAAGAAAACATGCAAAGGATTTATGGTTGAATGAACAAGGACTTACTTTGATCACCTGAAGCTAGGAGGTCAGTGCAAGTGCCAGCCTATATTAGTTAAATCATAAAGAGCAAACAAAAATACAATAAAACATTTTAAAAAATAAAAAGTCAAAATAAATTTGAACAGATACAAATAATGTATGAAAAACGGAGACACATATGGAAATTATGCCTCAAACATAATAAAAGTGTGAATGTCAAAAAGATCAGAAAAGTATTGATTATAAATAAGTCTCAGTATTAATTTTATAGGGAAAATAGTCACCAAGATGGCACATCAACCCCTCCTTGAACTGTCACCTTATCGTGGTGGAGGGGTTTGCGTGTCCCAATGATCCTAGGAGCTATGTTGTCCGGGGCTTTATGCCCCTGGTAGGGTCACCCAAGGCAAACTGGTCCTAGGTGAGGGATGAGACAAAGAGCGGTTCAATAAACCTCTGATGAAGAATAAAAACCTTGGACGACATTTTCCCTTGCCCGACGCTGGTCACGGGCCCCCTCTGGAGCCAGGCCTGGAGGTGGGGCTCGATGGCGCGCCTGGTGGCGGGCCTGCACCCATGGGGCTCGGCGGGCACAGCCGAAGAGGTAACGTGGGTCCTCCTCCCCATGGGCTCACCACCTATGGGAGGGGCCAAGGAGGTTGGGTGCAGTGTGAGTTGGGTAGTGGCCGAAGGGGGGGACCTTGGCGGTCTGATCCTCGGCTGCAGAAACTGGCTCTTGGGGCGTGGAATGTCACCTCTCTGAAGGGAAGGAGCCTGAGCTAGTGCGCGAGGTGAGAGGTTCGGCTAGATATAGTCGGACTCACCTCGACGCACAGCTTGGACTCTGGAACCAATCTCCTTGAGAGGGGCTGGACTCTCTACCACTCTGGAGTTGCCCCGGTGAGAGGCGCCGAGCAGGTGTGGGCATACTTATTGCCCCGACTGGAGCCTGTGCATTGGGGTTTACCCGGTGGGCGAGAGGGTGGCCTCCCTCCGCCGGGTGGGGAAGGGTCCTGACTGTTGTTTGTGCGTATGCACCGAACAGCAGTTTGGAGTATCCACCCTTTTTGGAGTCTCTGGAGGGGGTGCTAGAGGGCATACCTTCTGGGGATTCCCTCGTTTTGCTGGGAGACTTCAATGCTCACGTGGGCAATGACAGTGAGACCTGGAAGGGCGTGATTGGGAGGAATGGCCCCCCCGATCTGAACCCGAGCGGTGTTTTGTTATTGGACTTCTGTGCTCGTCACGGATTGTCCATAACGAACACCATGTTCAAGCATAAGGGTGTTCATATGTGCACTTGGCACCAGGACACCCTAGGCCTCAGGTCGATGATCGACTTTGTGGTCGTGTCGCCGGACTTGCGGCCATATGTCCTGGACACTTGGGTGAAGAGAGGGGCGGAGCTGTCAACTGATCACCACCTGGTGGTGAGTTGGCTTCGTTGGTGGGGAAGATGGTCAGACCTGGTAGGCCCAAGCGTGTTGTGAGGGTCTGCTGGGAGCGGCTGGCAGAGTCCCCTGTCAGAAGTAGCTTCAACTCCCACCTCTGGCAGAACTTCAACCAAATCCCGAGGGAGGCGGGGACATTGAGTCGAATGGGCCATGTTCCGTGCCTCTATTGTTGAGGCGGCTGACGGAGCTGTGGCCGCAAGGTGGTGGTGCCTGTCGTGGCGGCAATCCCGAACCCGTTGGTGGACACCGGCGGTGAGGGATGCCGTCAAGCTGAAGAAGGAGTCCTATAGGACTTTTTTGTCCTGTGGGTCTCTGGAGGCAGCTGATAGGTACCGGCAGGCCAAGCGGAGCGCTGGCCGGTTGTTGCTGAGGCAAAACTTCGGGCATGGGAGGAGTTTGGAGGCCATGGAGAGCGACTTTGGACGGCTTCGAGGAGATTCTGGTCCACCGTCCGGCGTCTCAGGAGGGGGAAGCAGTGCAGTGTCAACACCGTATATGGTGGGGATGGTGCGCTGCTGACCTCGACTCGGGACGCTGGGTCGGGGAGGAGTACTTCAAGACCTCCTCAATCCCACTAACATGCCTTCCAATGAGGAAGCAGAGCCTGGGGACTCTGAGGTGGGCTCTCCCATCTCTGGGACTGAAGTCACCGAGGTGGTCAAAAAACTCCTTGGTGGCAAGGCCCCGGGGTGGATGAGATCGCCCGAGTTCCTTAAGGCTCTGGATGTTGTAGGACTGTCTTGGTTGACACGTCTCTGCAACATCGCATGGACATCGGGACAGTGCCTCTGGATTGGCAGACCGGGGTGGTGGTCCCCTCTTTAAAAGGGGACGGAGGGTGTGTTCCAACTATAGAGGGATCACACTCCTCAGCCTCCCTGGAAAAGTCTATTCGGGGGTTCTGGAGAGGAGGGTCCGTCGGATAGTCAAACCTCGGATTCAGGAGGAACAGTGTGGTTTTCGTCCTGGTCCGGAACAGTGGACCAGCTCTTCACCCTTAGCAGAGTCCTGGAGGGTGCATGGGAGTTTGCCCGACCGGTCTACATGTGTTTTGTGGACTTGGAAAAGGCATTCGACCGTGTCCCTCGGGAATCCTGTGGGGGTGCTCGGGAGTATGGGGTACGGACCCCTGATAAGAGCTGTTCGGTCTCTGTACAACGGTGTCAGAGCTTGGTCCGCATTGCGGCAGTAAGTCGAGCCCGTTTCCAGTGAGAGTTGGACTCCGCCAGGGCTGCCCTTTGTCACCATTCTGTTCATAACTTTTATGGACAGAATTTCTAGGGCAACCAGGGTGTTGAAGGGGTCGGTTTGGTGGACTCAGGATTGGGTCACTGCGTTTTGCAGATGATGTTGTCCTGTTTGCTTCATCAGGCCGTGATCTTCAGCTCTCTCTGGATCGGTTTGCAGCTGAGTGTGAAGCGGCTGGGATGAGAATCAGCACCTCCAAATCCGAGCATGGTCCTCAGCCGAAAAGGGTGGAGTGCCCTCTCAGGGTTGAGGGAGAGATCCTGCCCCAAGTGGAGGAGTTCAAGTATCTCTGGGTCTTGTTCACGAGTGTGGGAAGAATGGAGCGTGAGATCGACAGGCGGATCGGTGCGGCATCCGCAGTGATGCGGGCTCTGCATCGGTCTGTCATGGTGAAAAAGGAGCTGAGCCATAAGGCAAAGCTCTCAATTTACCAGTCGATCTACGCTCCTACCCTCACCTATGGTCATGAGCTATGGGTAGTGACCGAAAGAACGAGATCGCGAATACAACCGACTGAAATGAGTTTCCTCCGCAGGGTGTCTGGGCTTTCCCTTAAAGATAGGGTGAGAAGCTCAGTCATCCGGGAGGGGCTCAGAGTAGAGCCGCTGCTCCTCCGCATCAAGAGGAGTCAGATGAGGTGGCTCGGGCATCTGATCAGGATGCCTCCTGGACGCCTCCCTGGTGAGGTGTTCCAGGCACGTCCAACCGGGAGGAGGCCCCGGGGAAGACCCAGGACACGCTGGAGGGACTATGTCTCCCGGCTGGGCTGGGAGCATGGGATTCTCCCGAAGAGCTGGAAGAAGTGGCGGGGAGAAGGAAGTCTGGGCATCTCTGCTTAAGCTGCTGCCCCCGCGACCCGACCTCAGATAAGCAGAAGAGGATGGATGGATGGAAGATGGCACATACCAAATTCATGGTCATTCTAGCTGTGTGAGTTTGGAGCCTTCTCAATTGCCAACAAAAACACAAAAACAAAACATTGTGAAAGTATGTTAATTTGGCTGAAACAGACAATTTCACATATAGATGTATTGTAAATGCTTGAGAAACCTTAAAAGCTCCACTTATTTCTTTACTCAAGTACTACACAGTGGCAGGCAAAAGTATTAAAATCACTTGAAAGTCATCATCATTTTCTATATGAGAAAAGATTTGTAACCATATGTATTCATTCAGTATTTGGATTGTAACTCGTATGCTGTAACTACATTTCTAGAGTCAAAATAAACCATTTTCTGCAGATATTTAACTGAAGAAGAAAAACTATAAAGTTAGTGTTTACATAAGAATTCAAGCCCTACATATTAATGCTTTGTTCAGAGCCCTTTTGCCACTGTAGTTTAGCCTTACATTGTGTATGGATGTCTGAAAAAACAAAGAGCTGACTAAAGTACAGAACACTCTATAAAACATATACAATATACAGAAAATTTATAAAATATACAGTTTAACAATGAGAACAGTCAGTTTACTTAAGAGCAACAAATATCACAAGTAATTCAGGATCTGATTCAGAAAGAGACCAAATGATCCGGCAACTATAGCACGTTCCTAGATAAGAGAGACTGCATTAGTGCAATAGAAAGTTTAGATAAAGAGGCATTATGGTTTATCACAGAGCAGTACCGTTCCCCCTCAATAGTCAGAGAAACCCTATTAACTATCCTTAAATCTATAGAGATTTTTTGATGCATTGTATTTGCACTGTATACAGTTATTTTGAGTATATATGACTGAAATCCATTATGTAAGGTATATTTTGCTCCATTACATTAATACTAGTGAAAATTAATGCAGTAAAACATAACAAAATCCTGGACGAAAACCTGATGTAATATGATATGCAAGACAACAACCTCAAGCATGAAGCCAAAGTTACTTGGAAATGGCTTAAAAATAACAATGTAAATGGTATGGAGTGGACAAGTCAGGGTTCAGATCTTAATTCAATTAAGAATTTGTGGCTGAACTTAGAAAAAGCTGTACACCCACAATTCAACTTGAAAGAGCTTGAGCAATTTTGCAAAGGAAAGTGGGAACTGTCTAGATGTGCAAAGCAGATAGAGAGAGACAGAGAAACACTTGAGCACACAATCTCAAAGCTTTCATGGCTGCCAAAGTTGCATCTACTATATACTGACTTCAACGGGGTGAATACTTGTACAATCAATTCTTTTGTGTTTTATATTTGTATATATTTTATATCTGCATAGATATATTTGTCACTTAGTCTTTTAATGTTTATTTCAAAAAATCCAATTTGGTGTCATAAATTTGGTGTCATATAACAATAAAATATGAAAACTTCCAAGGGAGTGAATACATCTCCTAGGCACTCTCTCTCTCTCTCTCTCTCTCTCTCAGTATATATGTATATATATATATATATTGTGATGGGCAGCTGGGTCCCATGCCCGGCTGGGATGCCCCTGCTGCATATGTTCCTGGGGAGCAAACATGGACAGCTCAATACCTCCCCCGGGACGCTTGGTGGCAGCCTCCCGGACCGACAGTGATTTCCCAGCCTCCCGCCTGGCTCCATGGGAGATGGAGTCTTCCACAGCCTGGTTGGGAGCTGGGATGGCCACTAGGCGGAGCTGCATGGAGTCAACAGCCCGGCTGGACGAGTCTTCAGCCCCGCCCAGAAGTGCAATTAGGACCAGGTGGTGAGGAAGAGTGGTGGACGAACAGAGTGTTTTGGTGGTGTTGTATTTTGCTATTGGGACTGTGTTGGGCTGTGTGACACGGAGAAGATGTGTTCTACGGCTAAAGAATAATAAAACCCTGTGTTTTTTTGTATGTGCCTCTGTGTCAGTCTGTGCTGGGTCGGGCACTATATAGCGTCCAGATTACTATATATATATATATATATATATATATATATATATATATATATATATATATATATATATATATATATATATATATATATATTGTCACACACGTGTGAGTTGGAGGGAGTCAAAGAGCCTAAAGGTGAGTGAAATATCGCGAGACAAAGGGTCATCACGTGGTGCTTGCCAGAATCTTTTTTTTGGCATACTGAAAACCTGACGAAAACTAAGAAGCTCCACTTCCGGGTTCAATATGGCTGAATCAACGTCACTTCCTGTTCGTCATGACGACATCACTTCCGGTCCCACAATCCACAGATTCCTGTCAACTCCTGATGATGTTGGTTCCGTCTTCATGTCTCCAATCATCACTTCCTGCAAACCATTTCCTGTTCCATCATTCCCTCTATTATTTGAATGCCGTTTTGTTCACAGTAAAACATTCAATGTACTAAAACGTCATCTGAATCAGTTTTGTTATTATTGTCCGGAAAACCTTTTTCTGTTTTGTAGAAGTCTTTTTTTGTGCAAGATCATTTATTACAATATATTGTCACACATGTGCGAATAGCAGGCAGCTAAAGGGCTTAAGTAATGGTAATACCACATCCGACCAGGGAGCGGTGGAGTGCACTGACTGTCTTTCTCAGTTCCCTGCAGACCTTTCCAGAAAAATCTCTTTGCTCTGTCCTGAGTTGCCTTCCAGAGCAGCATCAAATGCAAATCCCACTTGGGAGCACCTTAACTTCATACCCTAAACCATTCCAGCTGGCTGCTTTGATCCTAAGATGAAGCAGTTCTGCTCCCTGCTCATCCCATATTCCAAGATCCCACAACCCTGTGCAAGAACCTCATTTTGGCCACTTGGACTTTTCATCTCATTTTTTAGGGCATCTACACTTATCTGTTGACCATAAGTGGGGATGGCAGTGTAGGCTTTCTGGTAAATAGAAAGCCCGTAAAGAAGTCTATTTTTACCTTTTTGAAATATCTGCTAACATTGCAATTTTGGTTGGACACACTTAAGGTATTCATTATTAACTGGTCTCTAAACATTTTATTAAATATGCTATTAGCAATAATAAATTATCGTGAACAGTGATAAAATTAATGCAATATGTTACTGTCATTTTTTTATTGTTTCATGTCATGAAAAAAGCTTACATGATGTTTAATAATATGCAGACTATATGGTCAATTATAAGCAGCTACAATATTAACAGTCATAATATAACTGTTATTAATCATTATGTTAGCAATATTACATTATAAAGTGGGAATAGTAAGACTCATGAAACACAATACATTGTTTTATGGTGTTTAAAAAATTGTATAATCCACATCATAAAAATACATCATACTAATTTTATAAACAATATTTATGTTAAATACACTGATATACTTATGTCATAAAACATTCCACAAACATTTAGTAACATTCAAAACATAATAATTCAAATCTTTGTAGACTGTTAATAACTGCTCCCTATGTATACTGTAACTAAATCAAGGAGTTTAAAAGACAACCAAATTATGCTCACATTAAGTGTTTTATTAAGAAGAATACACAAAATTCTTTTGCATATAATATATAATCATTTTATCTACTGATAAAAGGAACGTGACAAAAAATTTACTGTTAAATTAAAAAAAAAAAACAGACCTGTATATAAATTAATTGCTTTTTCTATTTTTGGTTTTTGAAGAAATTAGCAAAAATGATTAGCTGTATACAGCAACTCATTATTTTCATACACTTTTTGCTGGAAAACTGCACTCCTCCAGGCTTGACATTTGGCACAAGAAGAATGTGTGACTTCGGTTTAAATTGTTGTAATCAGTCGGTTTAACAGTAACACAATAATGACTGGAATTCGCTATCCATACTAAGATGAACATTTAGCAAGATGAGTTATTTGCCTGCCATTTCACATTTTCCATACAGATAACTAAATAAAAATGAAACTGCTATGTAAATACCGCACTTACGTCTTGGTGCTTACTTCCTTTGAGGTTTAATATGAGAAATGTGTGAGTTCTTTGGCTGTATCACCTTCTGTGTGTTTAGTACTACAAAGTGAATCCTCTTTTAAACTGCAAAATGTATTTTATATATATTGTGGACCAGCAGGGAGCGTACAGCAACCCTAACCTGACACAGGCAGGCAGGCAGGCAGAGACATGAGTTTGCCACACAACACACGTTTTATTTACAGTCGGAGAGCGCTTTTCTCTCGTTCCCCACAGCATAATACAGTCTAAAGTGCCAATATATAGCACAGTCCTTTTCCTTTCCTTCTTCTTTTTCTTCCTCCTCCTCCTTTCCTCTCCTCTTCTCTCCCAGCATGTTTCGTCCACCTCCTCCCAAGTATTGCTTTCCGAATGGAGTGAGGCAGCTCCTTTTATTCAGTACCTGGGAGTGCTCCTGGTGGTTCATCAGGATTACCTGGAATCACTCCCAGGTGTGATGGCAATCTATTGAATAGCTCTGCATCTCCCCCTGGTGGCCCCTATGGAACCCAACAGGACTGCACCAAACTCCAGCTACCAGCGTGCGCTGTGGGAGTCCGTGATGCCGTTGCCACCCAGGAGGGCTGCACCCTAGCGTCCCAGGGGAGGTATTGCCTCAGCGATGCTCTTCCATTCCATTGGCATCCCGGCCGGGTAATAGCTAAGGCCAACAGTCACTATATATATATATATATATATTATATATATATATATATATATATATAAATATAAATAAAATAAGCTTCTAAAAATAAGCAATTCATATAATTATTTATTGATGAATGGAAGAATGGTACAGAATGGACCTGTTTGTATTTTATTCAATCTAGCTTGTTGACACGGTGGACCTTGAAGTTACCAGCCCAGCACACCACAGCATAGAATATCGCACTGGCCATCACAGAGATTATGTCACTTCCTGCATTAAAGGAACACAGTTACTTACCCAATGTTAGAAGAGTCAGCTCAGCCCTTTCTTATATACTGTAGTTCCTCTGTGTTCCGAGACTACTGAGTACTTGTAAGAGTGGACCACCTCTATATCCACACCCTGAATAGTGACCAGACATAGAGGCTCTTTGGTGTGGTGAATGTCAATAAGCAGGTCCTTGGTTTTGCTGATGTGAAGATGCAAACAATTCTCTTTGTTCTGATATTCTAATAGTGCTGTTGGCTTGCAAATTTGCTATTCTGACTTTGAATCTCATGTCCATTCTTTGTCTGCCCATATCTGCATGCATACTTAGCTTTGTACACGGTAGATGAATTGATAGTTTTAATCAGGCTTTGTACTGGCGCATGTGTCACTGTAGTCAAGATGGGTTCCTGCCTTGCATTCAATGCTGCCAGAATACACACATCCATCACTTTTAATTAAGTGTATTTAAACATTTTATGTTATGTTTTTCTTTGAAAACTAATGATATAAGTTGACTATTCTTGTAGGTTAAATTAGTAAGAAAATTCCATTAAATATTCGGCCGTTTAATGATTTTAATTATGCAGCAGATAGCAGGTGGTATGGCGATGTAGTGAGTAGTGGTGAGGCCTCCCACCGCTTGGACGTTGCTTTAGTTCTTGGCTGAAGATTCTCTGTGGCTTTGTGTGGGTTTTTTCTGGGGACTCTGATATCCTCCCACACTCTATACGTGAAAATACCATGAAAGCCAGAATTTGTGTAACATCAGCAACAAAAACATTTATTTACATAGCAGAATTTCATGAAAAATATGAAGCTCAAAGTGCTTTAGAAGAAGCTAAAGACAAAGTTTTAACTATAAAGAAAAAATATATAGGTAAATACAAAAATAATGAAAACTAAATAGAAACTTACACAATACAGGTAAACATATATGTAAAAGAAATGGAGGAGTCCTTAAGAATGGATTAAATTACTATTAACTAAACTCTTTTTTTTAAGTCTCTAATGGTTTTAACAAAAAGTGTGATGTGACATGGACTACTTACTCTTTTGATTGTTGCCTATTGCCCAATAGGCTTCAGGACCCTCCAGCCATGCCCAGGAAACTGAGAGATGGATTGATGGATGGATTGTTGTGTTTGATAAAAATGTTTGATGGACATAACTACACTTTTAAGGCACACAATTATTCAAGTACCTGTAGTGATCCACTTTCTCAAATTGGCCAAAGTGATGCAAGACCTCCAAACTGGCCAGGAAAAGGTACACTGCAAGGCGGCTTGAGATCCACCAAGATGGCCGACACCATGGTGAAAATGCACTTCTAATTTGAAGCTCAAAAATATATTCTTAAATGTCCCAATTACTGTATATAAAAAAATACCCAACTAGGAAAGGGACAACCCATAACCCTTAGATAGTAGATGAAAAGAATCCTTATAAAATATATATATATTTTTAAATGCTCTGCATAATAAAGGAAACTCAAAGAGCAGAAAGCCAAAAAGGAGTTGCCTAAAAACGGCAATCCACTGAGAAACACAGTCCCGAATCAAAATCCAAAACACAGCAAACTCACCAACACCAAGTGCATACAAGGTACCTCATTAAACTGCCTCACTCCTCGACCTTTACAGGATGGGACAGTCCCCAGAGGGGGAAGGACAGGTGGCTCTGCACCACCCACAAATACGAGAAACTTGGTAGAACAAATTCTCACGTAAGGGAACTAAAACATAAACAAAACTGGCAAACATACATAATTATAACAAGAATAAACTTAGGTTACAATATTAATCATTTAACAAAATGAAAAAAGGAATTTCATCAAAAGGCAGCGGGGGAAAACCAGGCTTAAACATAAAATCAGGCCTGACATTATTAAAAAAACAAGTACACCTGTCTGAAAGCTCCTGCAGTTATTTAATCATTAAGACTGTAACTTTTTAAATTTAGTGTGATAATGTACTCTATCCTGTAGTTAAGGGTCAACAGAATAAGAAACCAGCTTTAGAAAAGCATTAGAAATGAGTTGCCTTTGCTAATTTCCTAAAGGAACTGCACAGCTTTGGTTCAAATTACAGTATGTCATAGAACTTACCAGTCAGCTACATAAGCAAAGAATCATATAAAAAATACATAGCTGGGTAAGAACATAACAATTCAAGGTTGCTGAACATTTACAGTATTTTTACTATAATGAACAAATAAAGAGGGTAAGGTGTACCCTACAGCAGGTTGTCTGTCCCATTCAAGAACTTGTTAGACGTGGGGAAAAATAATTGGACCATATAGTCGAGTAGCTTAGGAATGTTTAGAAGGGTCATTAATATCCCAATCATTCCATAAAGTTGCTTTTTATGGTATCTTTAATTCATCATGTATTGGCTTTGGTGTTCCTGTTTGGTTTAAGGACTCAAGGTATCTCATGTCCAAGTATAGTGGAGCACATTGCTTGAAGTGGAACCAAACTATTAGCATTACAATGTTTATGGTGATATACTAGCATTCAATCAAAGACCAGTATGAGGATGTCCCCTAAAGTGTTCTGGTATTGCAAACTGGTAAGTACTTCCAGTGAGGTACTACAGGTGAAGGCCCACTTCAACCGCTTGTAGAGCATCTGTTTTCTAAATGGCATTAAGAAAGATACTGCAAACCTACTCTGAATAAATGGGTTTTGAAAATGGATGGATGGAACACTTGAAGTAAAGCTGACAGTTACAAATAATCTATTTAAACCTACATGCATTATTCTTTAACAAATAACTTAAAAAGTAATTATATGTGCTACTGATATTAAATCATCCATCTATTTGTTGAATGTGCCTGTCCAGGGCACAGCTGCATGTTTTAATGATTTAGAAAAATGAAAAAATGGCTGGAGGCCTATCCCAGCAAGCATTGGGCACAAGGCATGATATTAAATCACATTTGTAAAATATCATAGTCTTAAACATGCTTTATTGTATTCTTTTAGTGGATTTTTCCAGCTATGTAATCTATTTGTACTTATAGTCCATACTGTATATGTATTATACCCAACCCCCTTTACTTTGGGTAATCCACGCTTTACTGGACTCATTTTGATTTCTGCTAACTGTTAACTGCTAAGTGAGAAGGTACTTGAAACTGTTGGAAGTGTAATATGAGTTGGGTTAAGTAATGATAAGCTCAAACATATGGGGCTAATTAAATGGCACAGCTGTTTGATGATTTGTTTTTCATTTTCAAGTTAACATCTTCTTACTTTATTACTTCATTAATGTGTTGCCTGTTGACCTATGTATATAATTGAAAATACATCACAGTATTATAGAGACCCAGACCTAACTAACTTATTAATATTTCCATGCAAATGAAATGGTTAAACATTAAATGAACACCAGTCATAGGAAAAGGTAATATATACAATTAAAAACTCAAGGAAAAGGTATTAGCTTTAGCTAAGTATAATGAACTTACCGCAATTTTGATAATTAATAAACTTCATTTTCCTGTCTGTTTCTTATTTTATACAATGCTTGTTGTTTGAGTAAATTTTACTTTATTTGCCTTGTCATTATCAAAAAACTAAAAAGAAACAGAAACAAAAGAGAAACACATTAGTAACAGAGAAATAACTAATTTACCTTTCCTTGCAAACTACCTGTATAGAAATTATATTTGCACAAATCACAGTAAGGAAGGTAATGTGGTCAATATCAGCAGCAAAGTCTTAAATTGCAAACTGAGTGGGCCTGGAAACAACTGGGTGGGCAAGCAATAAGCCGTTCTCCCCTTGAAGGTTAGAACACCTTAGCTTATTGATGATCGAATTAAGGTCCTCGGGTAAAGTTAAGTGTCTGTGTGTCAGTCTGCGTACCCATTTGGTTATTATGTCTCTGGCATTCCAACAGGTGATGCACCACAAACATTTTTAGTAAAAAAATGCATTGCATTTGCTATTCCAATTGATAACACATCACAAATATTAACAGTCCTTTTACAAATCCCATACCAAATGGCATATAACAGAGACATATGCACTGTATGGTGCACTGCAAACGTTAATGCTGAGGTCTGCTTTGATTATTTAGATTTCAACCCATCTAAGATGGGTAGCACAGCTAGTAAATCAAGCAAAAATGGTAGGGAGGGGGCCTTGATTCTGAAAAGAGGGGCTAGGCTAATGAATGGGGGAGGGCATAGCCCCTGGTCAGTTTAAAAGTAAAATATAACAAATTTTGCAATAGGAACTGCAGTTCATCCAAACTCCCCCCCTCAATTTACATTCCCCTCTAAATAACTACTAGCACCTCCCATAAATATGAAGAAACTGATGTGCCCAACAACTCCTCATTGTGAGCTTCTCTCTCTGTTTCTACCTATATCAGCAACAAGCCCATTATTTGATGACATTCAGGTAAGGCCAGGGATGGAATCATGGTAAACAAATAGTCTATTTACTAGATAAATGCTTTGTAATATGTAAAAAAGAAGAAATATATCAATATGACACAACAGAGCTCACTACCCCAAGTGCTCAGACAAACCCTGCCCTGGACTTTTCAAAACATTATATACCGTATATACTTGTGGATAAGATCTCCCACTGATAGGTTGGGGCTGGATTTTATCATATAATTTCTGGTATTTTATAATGTTGATCGTATAAGTCGAATGCAGAAGACTCACGCTATTGGTTCAAGAGATTATGATATGCTAACGCCTTTTTTTTCTATCTGGGTGCGGCAATGTACTAACCTCTGTCTCTCTATCTATTGTGCCTACGTGACTACACGGCAATACCCGGACTATTCCAAAGCAACAATTGCACTGATCCAAGTTTTTTTGGATCTCACACCCTCATACACCTTTATCGTAACAGCATCCTTTATCTAAGATGGACCGTTCAATCAGAAGAAAATATGAAGCTGGTTTTAAATTAAATGTCGTTGAAGTAACAAAACAAATTGGTAACTGTGCTGCTGCAACAAAATTTGATGTGTCTGAGAAACTGATGCAAGATTGGAGGCAAGAAGACGTAAAAAAAAAAAATGTAAGACGGGGTCTGATTTTATGATTGATTTTTTGGGTTTCAAGACCCGACTTATGCGTGAGTATTTATGGTAACTGACATTGCATATATGCAGGTAAGCTTTTTGTTGTCAAATTACAAAAGATGTAAATGTTAAGGTCTAATGAAGTGGTCTTCAAAATGGGGCCATGGCCAAGTTGATTTTTCTCTTTTTTTGACCATAATTTGGATGTAATTTGTGAGTTACTTTTCTTCAGCTTTCCATCTGCACTCAAACGTAACTGTATACTTTAGTATATGTAAAATATTGAAAAGCCTTTTTTATTCCATATCAAAACACACTACATATTAATTTAAAAAGCCTTTGGCATATACATGGAAAATTAAAAAACACAGACCCACAAAAAAACTACCCAAAAATTCCAAAATGCAATATTGGGGTGGCGTGTGGTGTGGTTAAAGAAATACCACCTTTAGTTGTGCCTCATAAGACACTTATGATGGTAGTACTTCAAAAAATTCAAGTCCTGAAGGTGGTACATCAAGAAATCAGGTTGAGTACCCCTGCCTAGAGCTACCGAGAGATATTTGATTACATATCAAATGTGTCAGTAGTCTGCTCTAGTTAACCATTTACTTTGAATCATGTCCAGCTTCATAGCATTGGATTTATATTACAAACATATTGGGGACCCTTGGTCTAATGCATCTAATGTATAATATCTGGCACAAACCCCTGGTGTCAAGCATATTGATGCTGTAAATATTATGTTATGAAGCTGTTCCATATGGTATTATCAAACATTTAAAACATTTTCAGGCTTAGATGATGCAAAGTGCACTGGAGGCATGTTCTTTCCAAAAGACGATGACCCAGAAAACAAAGCTGAAGATGTATTAAGCAGCTCAAAATAAGATTCATTTTCTTAAGTGCCCCTGTCAATGTTCTGACATACATCTAAAGACGTTATGTGACAGATCTCAAAACTGCTGCTATTCTCAGATTCACAACTCTATTGACAGAGTTAGAGCAAATTTACAAAGATGAATGTGAAATGCGCAGAGTCACAGTGTGAAGGGGCTTAACTGCTAAGAGTCACAGCTGTTAAGCATGCATCCATCAAGTAAAGCAACTATGGATTTTACTTCATCATTTCTTTTAGCAGTGTTTTGCTGATATGTAACTTTCACCAGGCAGGTTAGCTTAAGGATTCAAATAATTACAGAAGTAATATTTCCTTTTTAAAAAAAAATTGGACGCGAGTGTCAATAGGCTTTGTGTGCTAGGAATCAAGTTACCCGAACTATTCTATAACATTTCAGTAATTATTTACCACACTGATGCTGATTTTTCTAATCAGAAAATAGATCATTACAATAGCAATTGATGGGAAGAATTCATAATTAATGGCAGAATTACAGTATTTGAGGGTTCCTCTAGAGCAGTGGTTCTCAAACTGTGGGGAGTGCCCCCCTGGGAGGATGCTGAAGCTGTACAAGGGGGGTGTCGAATAAATGAACAAGACATCATAATGAATTTTTTACATTTTTATTTCAAATTTAAATTTGCAAGCATATAATCACAACGAATGCATTCTAACTAACATTAAAATAAAACATCTGTAAGGCATAGATCTAATGACTAATATGTGCCTGCTTTAAAATACACAGCCTGTCCAGGTTTGGTTTGATATTTGAGATAGACACTCTGAGCTCCTTTTCTATTTGAAGTTTGTTTCTATGACGAGTGGCGCCGCTGTTGCTGCTTTTATAGTTGCGTATTTTCAATCCAGTAAGTTCGAGACGTATCGGTATCTGTCGCGAACATTCAGGTAACAGTAAAACAGATGATAATGCAGCGCGACTGCACCACATTGGCAGCGTAGCCAATATTGCCAAGTTGAGTTAAATAATTTACTGCGTATTGGGTTATTTTCATGATACAACTAACAGCGGTATAATATTTGTCGGACGAAAATTCGTCTCACACAGATTGACTTCATCGGTGTCTTCGTTTACAAAATTTTTAATGAATAAAAGATATTTGATCGTTTCTTTACATAAAAAAATAATTAAATAAGAATAAATTATTTATTCTTTGTTTTTGGGATTATAATTACTACCAAAATCACACAAGACATTTTAAAAGTTATTAAAGCACTTTAAAAAATATAAATTGCAAATATTTCATCGAAGTTAGCCGAAACATATGAAAATCTTAAGGAAGTAAAAATGATAGGATACCGCGACACCACATGAGTATCATACCTTTGTTTAGTTGTATCATGGGTTATTCTCATTTATCTTATATTATGCAGGGGGTGCAGAATTATTCCAGGTAGAAAAGGGGGGGGCGTGAAATACGAAAATTTGAGAACCGCTGCTCTAGAGTGCTTCTTTCTCTTGCACGATTTGGCTCAAAAACTAATTAGCATATCGGCATCTCATAACAGGCTTAAGTTTTAAGTTGTTTTAGCTCTAGACTATCCTAAAGAAACTGTGACATAGAGACACACACCTATCATTGAAATATCGATGTTTTTGACCCTAAAACGTCAATAGATCGACAAATCTAAGCTTTTTGCTCCCCTCTCCCCCCAGATGATCGGTTATGGTGAGAGAGTGTGCAAAGCAAAAAATGGAAAGTTTTTGCTAGTGCATCATATTGGGCTTCCAGAGACTCCAATGGTATGTTCTTCATGAACAGAAAAATTTCCGGTGACATTCTTTAATTATTTATGGTTGTAGAAGGGAGTAGAAACCCTCAAAGATGGTAGATTTGTAAATTAACAGCTTACTTACCACATTGTGACCACTCTAGTGGGTCAAATGAAGAGGCAGGGTAAAGCCAAATGCTTGGGATGCCAACAAGACAAAATCCTGTTTAGATGGAACAAAAAGTTGAGTAAAAAAATGTGCCTAAATGCACAGTTTAGAAAGAATATTCCTTTTAAGCTCTGGCTTAGATCAGCACAGCAGCAGGATCACCATCCAAATACCAGAGGCGAGGCAAGGCTTCCTTTACATCAGTGCCCTCAAGGGGTGGTTTCTCAAGGCTTTGAGTTTAAAAGGAGACAAAACTGATTGTGACAGAGCCCCCTCTTGTCTCGGGGTGATACTACATACTTAAGGCGAACCTAGAAGGTGACCATCTGGCGCCCATGCATGACACCACACAAAGCAGAGTTTATATTACATTAAAACAGCAAAAGTCTACCTATCTGCCTCTTTAATGTTCTGGGGTTTTATAACCTGTATGGGTGACATTTAATATTAACGTAAAACGTAACAGTGGATCTGTCTGCACTGCTTTCAAACACATATTGCCAATGATGTTAAGGTAAACTTTCAACAAAGGCCTGATTTTTAAAGAAACTGCACTCATGTTACAGCCAAGTAGATCTTGTTTTAGAAAGCAGATCATAATAGTTATTTTTTCAAGGCTTTAGAGACACAGTCTTATTGCTGAATCTTGCGTTTTTTTATTTTAGTTTTGTGAAGATCAGGAACCTATACCAGCAGCATTGGGCATAAGCCAGTATATCTGGACAAGGCACTGGTCTTCAGAATGTTACAGCAGCAAATCTCACATTTAAAGAAAAGACATTGTATGTTGAAGCTGGCAGTTTTTTTTTTATGGAAACATAAGAAAATGACTTACACTCTTACATTATAAAATATCATAGCTATTAATCAAAGAGATATATAATGAGTCTGGGATGGCACAGTGGTTCACTGTTTAGCAGTTCTGTTTTACAGCTCCTGGGGTCAAATGCTAACCAGACTTTGTAGAATCGAATGATATTCCCATTTCTTTCTCGGTACACTGCAATTTTCCACCCATTTCAAAGATGGCAAACTGTTGACTCTATATTACCTTGGAAGAAGGATTTTGGTTGCGTGTCAGCTGATACCTTGTTGGTCCTTGGCTTGCACCTCATGCTGCTGGAATAGACTGCTCTTGTGACTCTCAGCTGGATTAAGCAAGTTTCAGAATGGATAGATGTAACAAGTTCACTTTGTGACTGACATGACTACAGTATGCAACTTTTCAGAGGAATCAACTCTGTTAAGTTTCAGTGCATGTAGCAATCACCTTAAAAATCCCAAGTACTCTAAATCAGAACATAACACCTAATCAGCAAGATATCTGCAATGCTTGCCAGTATAAAGAGTTCAGATCATCCACTGCTGGTCTTCTGAGTATTTCAATGATCTCTCACACACACACACACACACACTACACTCTTCATTGTTCCTACAGTCAACATCTTTTCATTGCTAAGTAAGCAGGAGGTTGATGAGCCCATTAGAAACCTGATCGTACTTGTGTTAGATGCTGCTACTCATTAGTGCTCATTGTTAGGGCATTTTCATGTTGACCTTCACAATAACATTTTCACTTTCCCCATTTAAGAGTGTTTATTGCTCTTTTATACTACCACCTCTTGTTTTCTATAACTTCTCAGAGATGTTTGTCTCTAATTACAGATACAGAATTCAGACCAAGCCTTACCTTCGAAGGACACTGCATTCAAGTGTTCTGATGTGCAACCAGAATCGAAAGAACTCTCCTTTGTTTTTATGATTGCGACAATGAATGATGCAATAGACAAAATAAATTGCATATGCACACCACCATACGACGCACCATGTATACCATGTACCTGTAGATAACTCCAGTCAAAGCAAAGCACACATTTGAGACTCAAAACATGTTTGGTTAACAAAAATAAAATTCAAGTTTTGCTTAAAATTTACTGTAGGTTTATTGTGTGATACATTTAAACTGAAGAACATTTTTAATTCCTAGTAGTGTTTTAGGCTGTACATTGAGTTTTTTTCCCACACTCTATAGTTATGTGGTTTCACTTCTAATTATGGGCGAAGTTTGACATTTAGGAGACACAAAGCAGACAAATCATTGCATTTTTTTGCTTTAAGCCCCCACACATCTTAACCTATGGTCTATGGGGGAGGAGTGAAAGCTTTAAATTCATTAAAAATTTTGATCACTGGTTTTTGACAGATCCTGATGTTTTTGGGTCCACTTCTACCGAAAAAATTGATATCTCAGTGATAGGTGTGTGTGTGTCTGTGTGTCACAATTTCTTGAGGAAAGTCTAGAGCTAAAACAGATGGATGGAAAAGTAAAAAACTTGAAACGTAAGCCTGTTATGAGATGGCGATATGCCAATTCATTTTTGAGCCAAATCGTGCAAGAGAAAGAGGTACTCTAGACGAACCCTCAAATACCAAATTCTGCAATTAATATTGAAATCTTCTCATCAATTGCTATCATAATGAACTATTTTATGACCAGAAAGATTAGGATCAGAGCGGTAAATAATTACTGAAATGTTATAGAATAGTCTGGGTAACTTGGTTCCTAGGGCTGCTGATGCTCACATCCAATCCAACAACTGTACTGCTACATAGTCACGTCATAATCCCAAATCAAATATCAGAAATTCTATGTAATATAAAATTACAGTATAAACAAAATCTTGATTACATTAACACTTTTAAAACTTTGGAAGTATGAAAAAGTGCAGTTCATGATACTGAAATAATAAAAAACATTTTTTTCTTAGTTTCTAGCATTTGGGCAAAATAAGTACTTTCTTATTTTTTAAACTAGGGAGCTTTGTGACGCCCTGTTTGCTTCGCTCACCAACAACCCCAGCCTACGCTACTTGCCAGCCATTTTGCGTCTCTGCTGCTCGCGTATGTGAATTTCACTTTCACCAAACAGCAAATCTTTTAATTATCGTGAATATGCCTCTTCATTGGGAAGAAACACTACTATTCCCCGATGGCAACACAAATTAGATGATATACAAGTCTCAAACTTAAAGTTTAAATCCAAACAATATATTTGATCTCTATTCGCTGTTCCATTATTTCACTAAGTAATAATTTCTACTTGTTTGCGCTAATGCGATCATTACTATCATTTTTTTTGAAACTTTGGAATTTTAGTGCTTTCATTATCTCTAACCTGTTCTGCATGTGTATCGCGTCAACGTTTTAGAGCCTCTTTACGACATTCTGCTTTGTCATCTACTCTTTGTGTTTTATTTCCAGCCCTGGGCGTGGTTAAATCTCTTGGCACAAAGTCTCTTCTCACAGAACGTGAAAATATCTCTCGGAAAAAGTCACGTCTTGTCCCAGGCTAAAAAGTCATGTCTCGTCCCTGGATGTTTTTATATAATAGAGGGACAAGTTAGAAAATGTATGCATAGTGTAACATCTGGGTGATTTTTTTTTGATAGTTGGAGTATTTTTAATTTTTTATTTACTTCATTAAAGAAACATTTTTGATTATTAAATGTGTTGTAATAGGAGCTAAGTACCGTAGAGGAAGGGCAGGCATCCTGGCTGGGATGGAGGATGATTTCTTGACCTGCCTCTGGGCCATAATGGAAGGATGGCAGGAGTGGAGACCTAACCCAGTTGGAACTTCTTAAAGTTCTCAACCCGGCATGGAGAGATGAATAATGCACAGGCTGGGTGAACGTGGATGCTGGAAGCATTTCATTCTCCCCCAAAGTAGGTGACAGTGCTTCTCTGGGCTGACCCCATGTAGGACACCTGCAGGGAAGGATGGAAATGGGAGTCTGGAATCGCAGCCCTACCGGGGTCCTTAAGTAAACACCATGGTACATCTCCTTACTGTGTGTGGGGCAACTATTATGTGTGCCACTCTGAAAAATATAGCTCAATATTGAAGTAAAAAACAAAGCTTGTTGCAAAGCTTGAATCTGAGTTGGATTACAGGACTGTTTTTGTGTGGGGCTGACATGGTCTCCCAAAATACGTGTGGCTTTCCTTCACCTTCCATCTCAAGTCAAAATATAGATTCAGTGAGATTGTTTGAAATTTCTCTATTTTAAGCATTTGCATGCTTTTTCTGCCCCACTAAGGTGCATTTTCATCCACAACCTTAAGACAGGTAAATGGTGCTTCCAAGTTTGCCTATTGCTAGCAGTGTCCTTCTGTGGAGTGGAATCTTGTTTAGTTCAGTGGGTGTCTCTTTATCCTTAGGGAGCCATGGTGACACAGAGATGATACTGCTGCCTCATGACTCCAGAGCACTGTCAGCGTGGAACTCACATATTCTCTTGTATCCTCCAATATCTCAAAGACATGGAAGCTGGGCACCGACTCCAGCATCACACATCTCTAAACGGAATAAGAAGATCAGAAGATAGCTAAATTGATCAGCACTCCATGACTTTCTACTAGCTAAGGAAATGAATGGATTCTCTGTATATCTCATATAAAACTGCTTTGAGCTCCACCACTAGATGAGGTATTGATATCATTTTTTTTCTTCAGCCAAAATATTAGATCATTTTTTCTTAACTGTCAAAAAAATGATATTTCATTTTCAGTGCCCAGTAAAGAGACTGCAGTGATGCAGAAAAGAAGGTTAATATGCCAGGGTGAATCTTATTTTCCAATGTGGTGGTGACACGACTTTGTAAATGTGTACTGAGGCATGTTCAAGATCCTGGTAAAAATTGAATTTAGGGCTCAGTAGAAAATCAAGAAGACGTTTATATTTCCAGCCGCTTAGCCGTCTTAGCATAGCTGACTATAGGAAATATAAAAATAATAATTGTAAAGTATATGAATCACAATGGTTTATAGAGGGCCTGAGGGAAGAGAAGCTGTTCAAAAGGCACGGCTAGCATCTAAATGCAGCAGCAATGGATTTTAGCTCTGTTATATTCCATCTACTCCTTGTTTTGCCCTATTCTTATGTTTTACAGTTAGAAAAAAATAAGCAAACAGTTGACAGTGTATCAATTCAAATGACTCACGTGGGAAGAGCTCCTAATTCAAAACAGAATACGTTTTGTTTTCTGCTGTGTCTTTAAAGAAGGGTAGGTGAGACTGAAATAGCCTATGGCATTAAACAAGTTGATACAATGGCTCTTTTAACCTTTTGTTGTTGAGAGAGTGACGGCAAACTTTAGCCCACTTGCAGGCTGCTGTTCATATTGATTGGTGTGCTTAAAGAAAAATCACACAGCAGAACAGCAGCCAGTAGTGGACATCATACGTCTTAAGTCCTTCTATTATAAAAATCAGATTCAGAGTCCATTAGATCTTTGCTAGGAACGCTAGGTACAAAAGAGTGATGTTCTAATTATGTTTACTTAAACATTTTATGTGGAAAATAGAAGCTCAGCAACAATTGATTAAGCAATCCACTGGACTTTCACACTTCACTTCACTGCTGATGAATCCCAAGGTAAAGTGGCAGCTAAATATTTTCTGAGGACTGTTGGTTGACATCCAGTTTTTTTATGGAACTAAAGAATGGATGGTGTACTTTAAATAGAGGGGAAAATGTATTTCACATTTGCTAGATTTAATTTGCCCCTTATTGTACAAAAAAGATCTAAAATTATAATACATGCCAATGCGGTAGAAAACAAAATTGTAAAAATATTTGAAAAGACTAGGAAATTATGAAGACAATACATAAGCCTAAATGTGTAAAAGGTTAACTGTTAACACAAAAGCCTTTCTTAAAATTTCTGATTGGCCAGTGGAGGGAGACAAAGATCACTAACATAAAATTGAGATATTTAAAGCTAACAAGGGCTGCTATCGTCACCTCAAGTGAAAACAATAATAGCTTTTATAGCTCAGTAAAAATAACTCATTTTATTTTTAGAGTGGCAGCAACAGAAACTGCAGTACAAAGAGCAAAAAAAAAAGCAACTTCAGTTAACATGACTGCATTGGAACTGATTTCATAAATATGTGAAATTAGGAAAATAGATAGACATGAAATGATACACTGAGTCACATGCAAATATGTCACCAACTATACCCTTGTATCCGGTCCCTCTTATAAAATCAATATTAAACAACTGGTCTCTTAACAATCTAAACATCTTATTTAATGCTTGTCTTGTAGGAAGTGTTGTGCTATTTACATAAGTGAAACAAGAAGCACTTTCAGACATTAAAAGTGAAGAAGAAATCTTCACTTCCATTGATCATAGCCACACTGATCTCCCTGCGTGTGTTCTTTCCCAGGGCTTCAAAGACACATTTCAAAGAAAAACAAAAAGATAACCTTATTCACATGCCTGGGATTACATATTTCTCTAGGTCTTAATGACAAAAATTTTAATCTCTCTCTGCATCTTTTTCTCACATATTGTCACCTTTTCCCCTTTTGTCTGCACTGATTTTGTTTTCTCCTTCTCCTCCAATATGTTATTGGACACATCATACACAACTCATAGAGGCTGTACAGCTGAAACATTATTTTCCTTTCCAGACCATGTGACATAATACATAGTGTGATGTGTTTCCTACTGGAAAAAGTATTTGTCCGATACAAATGGGTGGCATTAGAGAGGGTTGGCTACCAATAAGACCCTTGGAACTTAAAAAAGGGCACTGCTAACACATATCTGACTATCAGTGCAAAATATTTTCTTCCACTGAGGCAATAGTGGATAATTGTTGGCAGTGTGACACAGAAATAATTAGTCTCTGGCCACAGGAGGGAGAGAGTTGTTGTGGTGACTTGATGATACACAGAAAAAGCCCCTCAAGCCAATGTGGGGCAGCATGAAAGGTACATGGGGAAATATACGGACCCTTGCTGCATATTATGGAAGGTAGACTATCTGATAACTACTAAATGTTCTGTCGAAAGAAAGCAATAGTTTAATTTAGGAGAACTGTGTTAAAATGGATTTGGAAATAAAATGTAGATGATATTGCGTGCAGTGGTAGCGCTGCTGCCTCGCAGTAAGGAGACCTGGGTTTGCTTCCCGGGTCCTCCCTCCGTGAAATTTGCATGTTCTCCCCATGTCTGCATGGGTTTCCTCTGGGTGCTCCAGTTTTCTCCCACAGTCCAGAGACATGCAGGTTAGGTGCATTGGCGATTCTAAATTGTCTCTATTGTGTGCTTGGTGTGTGGGTGTGTGTGTGCCCTGCGGTGTCCTAGCGCCCTGCCTAGGGATTTGTTCCTGCCTTGCGCCCTTTGTTGGCTGGTATTGGCTCCAGCAGATCCCAAAGACGCTTTGTTAGGATGTAGCGGGTTGGAGAATGACTGACTGGCTGATATTGCAGGCAAAAAGTTATAAATCGGGCACTAGCAAGAATAATCAAAATCATTTGTTTAAAACAAAATATACATGAATCCTGCCTAGATCATAACAAAAGAAGCCACCCACTGGTCATAATAGGTAGATTTGCAAATTTAATTTTTCCTTATGATGGAGTGAATTGATTCACTAAACTTGGTAGCTCAGGCTGTCAGTAAAGTTCGATGAGCGCAGTAGGAGCTTGCAGTTACTGCCACGAGTCCGAGTGACAATGTGGGTGGCGCATTAGAAGGGACAACTGGCAACACCTGGTTACAGAAGTTAGACTGGAATAAAAGTAGTGACCAGCCTCAGTGTCAGAAAGTGATATTTTAGATCTGATAGCTGTTATCTGTATTATGACTTTTACCCGAGCAATAAGATAAAAATGAATTGTTTTGGTACAGAAGATAAATTCTTACTTTTTTAATGAATATCACGTCAATGATTTAATAACAATAGGAATCTCATCCCCATTTGCACATGCTTTATGCCCAGTGCCGCTGGGATAGGCTACACCTTCCGGTAACTCCTTACTAAGCAGGTTCAAAAAATGTACAGATAAATGGTTTATTTCTTGTATTCATTAACTTTTTATTATCACCGGTGTAACATTTAGGGACTGTCCTTGAATTGTAAGAGCACTGCTTTGTAAGGTGAGTATTGGTTTCTGGTTTTTACTCTCAACTTTTCACGATTGTCATGGTAAACAATAAGGAGCAGTGATGAGTAAAACTCTACATAAAAGAGCAAGACAGATGCAGGCAGGGATAATGTGTGTTGTCCTGCCAGGCTAATAAGAAATATACCACCTGTGGATGGTGTTCTTTACAGGCGTATCCTGAGTGACCTAGCTGTTGCTTGTCAGACCCTCGGTCAAATAAGAGTGTATGGCCACTGAAGAAATGCTAGTGGTGAATGTATGGTACTAGGACCTAACATATGGACCTCACTGTGCTTTTGATGTGGCAAGAACTATAAGGAGCTGCTTTAGAGAAATTTGTATGCAATTTACCATTTATAGATAACAACCACTTTGTAAATATGCATACATAAGCGCATCTCAAATACTGCCCTGAAACATCCATGTAATGAACATCCCAAGCAACCACATACATATTGTAACACTAAATGGCGCTGTACCAGCACTTAACCTGACACACTTTACACTGAAAACACGTTTTAAAAGCACCAAGAAGTTGTTTAATTTCTTTTCTTTAAATAAATAGTGCCCAAAGCACCTCCACCACAATAAACAAATAAACAATATTATTTAATTCTTGAAATCTCTCCTCTACACCTCCCAGCAGACTCTGTCCTTTACCTCCCAACTCCAGTTCGCTTGTTGGGTCTTCAGTAGTCCTTAATATAGTCCTTGACCCAGAAGTGCTTCTGTCCTCGTGACTTGCCAGCACTTCTGGGTCAGATGGAGAACTTGAGGTTTTCTTCAGCCCGGAAGTACTTTGGGGCTTCCAACCCCATGCCTTGGGAGTACTTCTGGGCTATACAGAAAATAAAAATCCCTAGATTTTCCTGCAACATTAGAACATCAGAACACTTTAGATGAGAACAGGCCATTCAGCCCAACAAAGCTCGCCAGTCCTATCCATTTATTTCTTCCAAAAAAAATCAAGTCGAGTTTTCAAAGTCCCTAACATTTTACTGTCTACCACTGTACTTGGTAGCTTATTCCAAGTGTCTATCGTTCTTTGTGAAAAGAAAAACTTCCTAATGTTTGTGCGAAATTTACCCTTAACAAGTTTCCAACTGTGTCTCCGTGTTCTTGATGAACTCATTTTAAAATACAAGTCTTGATCCACTGTACTAATTCCCTTCATAATTTTAAACACTTCAATCATGTCACCTCTTAATCTTCTTTTGCTTAAACTGTAAAGGCTCAGCTCTTTTAATCTTTCTTCATAATTTAACCCCTGTAGACCTGGAATCAGCCTAGTCGCTCTTCTCTGGACTTTTTCTAGTGCTGCTATGTCCTTTTTGTAGCCTGGAGACCAAAACTGCACACAGTACTCAAGATGAGGCCTCACCAGTGCATTATAAAGGTTGAGCATAACCTCCTTGGACTTGTACTCCACAGATCGTGCTATATAACCTAACATTCTGTTAGCCTTCTTAATGGCTTCTGAACACTGTTTGGGAAGTTGATAGCTTAGAGTCCACACTGACTCCTTAATCCTTCTCATAAGGTGTACTCTCGATTTTTCGCCCATTGTGTATTCAAACCTAATATTTTTACTTCCTATGTGTAATACTTTACATTTACTGACATTAAATTTCATCTGCCACAAATCTGCCCAAGCCTGTATGCTATCCAAGTCCTTCTGTAATGATATAACGGATTCCAAATTATCTGCTAATCCACCTATCTTGGTATCATCTGCAAACTTAACCAGCTTGTTACTTATATTCCTATCTAAATCATTTATATATATTAAAATAGCAGTGGCCCTAGCACTGACCCCTGTGGAACACCACTCTTAACATCGGCCAGTTCTGATGAGGTTCCTCGCACCATCACCCTCTGCTTCCTGTGTCTGAGCCAATTCTGCACCCATCTAAAAACATCACCCTGAACTCCCACTTCTTTTAACTTGATGCCCAACCTCTCATGTGGCACCTTATCAAATGCTTTCTGAAAGTCCAGATAAATAATATCATAAGCTCCACTTTGATCGTATCCTTTTGTTGCCTCCTCATAGAATTCCAACATGTTAGTAAAACACGACCTCCCTCTTCTGAACCCATGCTGACTGTTCAGAATAACTCCTGTCCTTGCCATGTGTTGCTCAATCTTATCCTTAATAATTCCTTCCATTAATTTTCCTGTGATGCTTGTTAAGCTTACTGGCCTATAGTTGCTTGGATCTGCCCTGTCACCCTTTTTATATAATGGGATGATATTTGCCATTTTCCAGTCCTTTGGAATCTCTCCAGTGCACAGTGACTTCCTAAAAATGTGTCAAGGGTTTATATATGTACTCACTAGCCTCCTTAAGAACACGAGGATAAATATTATCTGGGCCTGGTGATTTGTTTGATTTCATCTTATTTAATCTGAGCAGCACTTCTCCCTCTACAATTTCCAAATCCCTCAGTACCTCCTTAGTAGTTGTGTTTACCTCTGGGAGGTTATCCACTTGCTCACTTGTAAACACCTCAGAAAATGTAAGTTTAGGGCATCCGCTATTTCATTGTCTGTATCTTTTAATTCCCTTTACTATTCCTGATGAACTTGACCTCCTCCTTAACTGTTCTTTTACTACTAAAATACTGAAAGAATCTCTTGGGGTCTTCTTTCGCCTTATCTGCTATATTCCTCTCCAACTGTCTTTTAGCCTCTCTGATATCCTTCTTAATGGTTGCCCTCATGTTCTCATACGCACTACGATTCTCTTTGCAGTCATTAGTCTTATATGCCTTATACAGCAGTTTTTTCCTTTGCAACTTCTTTTTTAAATCTTTATTAATCCATCGTGGAGTTTTTTAGTTTCCTATTACTTCCAAATTTAGGTATGTATCTGTCCTGCATTACATGTAAAACATTTTTAAACCTGTTCCACTGCTCCTCGACTGTCTCCACATTTAAAAGCTTATCCCAGTCTATCCTACTTAGACTTTTTGCATCTGCTCAAAATTAGCCCTACTAAAGTTCAACTTAACAATTTTAGTCTTTGCATCTGTACTCTTACAAAATACTGAGAATTGTATTACATTATGGTCACTTGACCCTAGTGGTTCAATCACCTCTACACCCTCAATTCTATCCTGATTATTACAGAATACTAAATCCAGACAGGCTTCACCCCGTGTTGGTGCTTTAACATGCTGTGTTAAAAACAGTCGCTGATTACTTCTAAAACTCCTGCTCTTGTGCTCCTCCATCTGTAAGGTTATCCCAGTTAATATTTGGATAATTAAAGTCCCCATGACTATAATATCCCCTGTAAACTTGCCTTTTTGATATTACTAAAAAGATGTGTGTTGAAATTACTGTCTGAATTGGGTGGTCTATAACACACTCCTAAAATAAGACCTCTTTCCCTAATATTTTCCAGGTGAAGCCACATGTCCTCACTAAGATGGGGCTCATCATCCAACTGAAGATGACTTACATTTAAATCCTGTTTGGCATAAACAGCAACCCCACCTCCTTTTCTGTTCTGTCTATCCTTCCTAAAAATGTGTATCCCTCTATGTTACACTCATCCCCATCTTTGTTATTTAGCCAGGTTTCCGTTATTGCTATAATATCATAATTATGCTCTGCTACATACAACTCCAACTCACTTACCTTATTTTTGATACTTCTAGCATTAAGGCAAGCTATTTTTAATGTGTTAATCATTCTACTTTAAATGTTTATTTACTACATTTTATTTCTACACCATTGTTTGTTCTTCCATGTATAGATCTAAATCTGGCCTGTCCTAAACTCCCTGCCCCCATTCCCTAGTTTAAACAATCCTCGACTAGCCTACACATACGCCTCCCCAATACATTGGTGCCCCTCCGTTCAGATGTAACCGTCACGGCGGAACAGGTCCCATCTGTTCCAAAAGGAGTCCCAATGCCCCATAAACCTATACCCTTCTACCCTGCACCAAGATTTGAGCCACGCGTTAAGCCTTCTAATCTCCTCAATCTTACCTGGACTGGCGCGTGGCACAGGCAGAACTTCTGAGAAGACTACCTTGTCAGTTCTGCTCCTCAGCTTGGTACCTAACTCTTTGAATTTGGATCTCAGAACTGACAGACTACCCTTATGTATGTCATTTGTTCCAACATAGACAATGACAACTGGATCCACTTCTGCTGTGGCCAAGAGCCTAGCCACCCTTCCATGGAGGTCTTCCACCTGTGCTCCCAGAAGGCAACACACCGTCGAGACTCTCTCTCTCTGGAGCACACCTGCGCTTCAATCGCCCTAATGATTGAGTCCCCAACTATCACTACCTCTCTCTTTTTGGGAACTGGTTTTGAGGTGGCCTGTTGGGTCTCCTCATCCCTGCCTACCACTTTAGAATTATCAGAGGCACCGTTCAGCTCGCAAGGACATGATAACGGTTTGACACTTCTAATTCTAGGGTTGATACCGGACAGTGTGCACCCTTTAGTTTACGCCTCCAAAAGTCATGTGAAATGACTAATACATGATTAATACAGTGTAACCAAATTAGGGCTGCAACAATAAATAGTACCTAATCTCTGTAAGAATCTCTTGTTTGCAGTAACCTCACCAGGATGTTTTAAGGTATTGCCCACAAATCAGTAAAGGAGACTACCAGGCAGGTTTCAATTCCATTCCTTTACCTGTTACAGATTTCCTAAGGCACAGAAAATCCATACACTTGTCTCCAACCAGCTAATTGCTTCCTTAGTTTGGTAAAACTCATTGTAAGGGAGCACAGGTGTGTGCCTGGTGTTCCCAGTCATGGGAAAACATCCCTTCCAGAGTGAATGTGTGCTTTTCACCTTTTGCTGACAGGACTAATGAAACTGGATTTAGAAATAAGTGTGGGCATTTTATCACATAATTACTTTCTTGTAGTATCTCCAAATTGGATTTGTGAGGGATTGTGCATTGCGGGGGACCATCATTCTATCCATTGCCAATTCCTAGTTTGTGTTAATTGTGTAGAAAATAATACAGAAAATGGAGAGATGGATTTTCATATCTGACTTGGAGGGCAATGCAGTTGTTCCAATATCAGGCAGCAGATGGCACTGTTGCACAACAAATGATACATAAGGTGTATAACATCTAAACACTGCTGTTTTAATAAAATGCCGGGTTTACATTACTTCAGCTTTAAAGAAATATTTATTTATTAAAACATTGTGCTTAACAGATTTACACTCACTAAGCAAATCATCTGCACCACTATACTAATACTGGCTAGGCCTCTTTTTGCTCTCTATTCAATTCTTTATGGCATTGGAAACATTCCTTGATTCTGGTCTATGCTGACATGATTGCATCGCAATCGCAATTTCTGCAGATTTGTCAGTGGCAAGTTCATGTTGCAAATCTCCTGTTGTACCAAATCCCAAAGGTGTTTTATTGGATCCTGTGACTGGAAAGACCACTGAAGAACACTGAACTGACTGTCCTGTTTATGAAACCAGTTTGAGACGACTATTGCTTTCTGATGGGGTGATTTATCATGCTTGAAGTACCCATAAGAAGGTGAATAAATTGTGGTCATGAAGGGATGGACATGGTCAGCAACAATACTCAAATAGGCCATGGCATACAAGCATTGATTGATTCATATTAACAGACTCAAAGTGTGCCAAGAAAACATTTCCCACAAATTACACCCCCAGCCTGGACTGTTAACACAAGGCAGATTGGATGCATGGATTCAAACTATTAGTGCTAAATTCCAATCCTACCATTTGTGTGCCTCAGCATAAATCGGGATTCATTACACTAGATTACATTTTTCCTAGATTTAGCGAACCTGTGCCCATTGCAGCCTCAGCTTTCTGTTCTTTACTGACAAGACTGGAACCTGACATGGTCTTCTGCTGTTGTAGCCCATCCACCTTAAGGTCTGAGGTGTTGTGCAATCTGAGATGCTTGTACAGAATGGTTATCTGAGTTACTGTATCCGTTCTGTCAGCTCGAGCCAGACTAGCCATTCTGCTCTGACCACTTTCATCAAAAAGGCATTTCCTTCCACAGAAATTCCGCTCCCTGGAAGTTTTTTTTTGGTATCATTTTGAGTAAACTCTAGCAACAGTCGTGTGTGAAAATCCCAGGAGATCAGTAGTTCTAGAAATACACAAACCAGCCCGCCTGACACCAACACTCATTCCAGGGCTGAAATCTCTGAGAAGAACTTTTTGCCCATTCTGGAGTTTAATGTGAAGATAAACTGAAGCTCTTGACTTTATCACACATGTGCACTTGGGAGTCAAGCAAAGTGACCAGGAAACAACAATTCCACGCCAGGCCAGGAGCCGGTGGGTTGCACTGAACCTCTCTCTTTTCTCTCCGCAGACCAAACACGAGAAATCCTATCTGTCCTGGCACCGAGGACGTCACTTCCTCTGAACCAGCTATAAAAACACCTCATCCTCCATATTTAAATAGTTCTGTTTTGGACTCTAACCAGTACACATTGTACTCTACTTTAAAGCCTTTTGCAGCCAGGGAAACAATACAGGTGGCTGCCCCAAACCTTCGTTGTGTGTCCAGCTGTTTCTTTCATAACTTGTATCTGCATGATTCTATTCTATTTTATCACACAATCTGTTTTCAATAGCACCCATTCCGATGATTTAAATCGCTACATGTTTTACATCATTATACACACCATGAGCTTTTAACAGGTACACCATTTTCTTCACGTATCCCAGAAGCCAGTGATACATCACATGACTCCTAGTTGTTACCTGCTGATGTCAGATTACATGACTAGAAATCACAGGGAATGACAGATTAGACGACCGGTAGCTAATAGAGTGCTTCTGGACTAAGCCAGTGCTGTACAAGTGCTCTCCAGATACGGGAAGTTCAGCCTTTTATTTTTTTATGCTACAGTATTTAAAATAAGGGATATCAGACATGAGCCTCTCTTTTGTTTGTGAGGTCCAAAACATGTGTGCTCCTTATTCCTCATACCTGTATTATACGTGGTGTACTTCCAACTGAGTGGTCATTTTGATCTCTTGCACACACAAACCCAGCCCCTACGACTTAACTATTTGATTTTGTTGTGGTGAGTAGGAGATCTCAATATCAAGGTACATGATTAATGGTTACAAGAACCTGCTGCAACTACCTTTGTCTACCTAAGCTTATAAAAATTAAATCTGTGGCTGAAAATCACTGGAAACGTCATGTAATGTGACAAGGCCTTAAGCTGTATATACTGTACATACATACATTCACACATAAAGACATACATTTTCAAATGTAATTCTAATTCACTGGGCAGGTCATGACAGAGTCCCAATACATCGCCACTGAAATGGTACCATTTAGATTTAATCAGTAAGTCAAAGTTTGACCTTGCTGCTTGAATAAGAGGAACTCCCTCCAACCTTGCAGCAGATTCAAGAAATGATCAGGGAGAAGCACCTTATATTTACGTATAACACAATAAGTTGAAAAGTTACAACGTATTTTGGTGCAAATTCAAACATTAAAGATGGAAAACGTTATCTGAATTAAAAAAAATAATTATAATAATTCTTTAAATTTGTGTAGTGTTTTTCTCACTACTCAAAGTGCTTTTTCATAGTGAATGGGGAGTCATTTCAATCAACACTAATGCGTAACAACAACCTGGATGATGCAACGGCAGCCATTTTTGCACCAGTGTGCTCACCACACATCAGCTGTTAGGTGGTGAAGTGGTGAGAGATAGTTAACACCTTAGAGACAGGAGATGATTAGAGGGACAGAATGACTGGGCCATGGTGGGCCAGGAGATCGGGAGACACCCTGCTCTTTACGAAGGATACCCAGTTTTCCTTCTCATTTCAAGGACAGTGCCACTTTTTCAGCATGCGGTGATAAAAAGCAATTTAACTCTAAAGTTAAAGCATTAGCCCCAAGATTAACTTCAGATTACTGATTGGCTCTGCAGTTAAAGCCAGTGTAACCAGAAAGGGGGCACCACTGAGCCCCAGAACCCCAGACACAATAATGGTCAACACAATCACAGATTCAAATAATGGATTTTTAATCCACCAAGCACCTTATACAAATAAACCAATAATCATACATTCTTCTCCGTCCTCCTCCAGGTGAGCGTCACCGGCTGCCTCCTGACTCTGACTCTTCAAGGCAAAGCAGTGGACTCCTTTTATGCTAGATCTGGCATGACTTGTGGGGAGTACTTCCACATTCTTTGGGAAGCAGGGCAGGCCTCCCCTGACAGCGCATCCTGGAATCCCAACAGGACTAAACCTCTGGACTCCACTTCCCATGAACCCCTGTGGATGTCCACACTGGGACACCTAAAGCGAACCACTGCCACCTAAGATATGAGGGAATGGAAATTCTCTTTGCTCCTGGCTTCTGCTTGTCCATTCCCTGGCACCTTCCATCTTGGTAGGATCTCATGCCATCACCCAGGTGGGATGCCCATCTTTCCTCCGTGACACTCACACCATGTTTTTGAATAGCTCATACTGTATTTGAGTAAACGTCTTAGATGTGAGTATCATTTAGCACTAATAATCAATTGACTGAAAAAAATCACAATTAAGAGTGTACCTTAATCCGTCTGCAAGATAAGATGTTACATTTATCACTACTTAAGCCTATTTTGCGTAGTTTTCTTCTTTAAATACTAATGTTTGCCTTTACTCTGTCATCAGTACACTTACACATATTATTTGCTTCTTTCTGTTTCTCTAACACACAAAAACATTTTGCATTAAAAGATAGAATCTCTGTATTTAAATGGTTTAATCAGTAAAAAAGCAAAGTAAGCGTCTAACTGAAAAACTCCAAGGATAGCCATTACAAAAAAAAAACCATCAAGGACAGATGGTATTGGCACTGGATCAAGTGTGCAAGGTGTTCAAGTGGTATTGGAGAGATAAGAGGTCATTTCAGCATGATTACTGTCTTGAATTCTACTGGGAATGCTGCTGGGAACCAAAATTGCACAGACATCTAAAATCCAGGAAAGTCTGCATAAGGTTAAAAAAAATCCAGTGAGTGAGCAAAACAAGCAAGATGAGAAACATTTCACTCAGTGTTTGCAGTCCAGCAAATAACCATCAGCATGAGGCTGGCGAACAATAGTGACATGCAGGCGATAGCTGACTGTGCTGCGAGACTGAAGAATCATTAAAGGTTAAATTCTTTATAAAGGGCTTGCTGTGATAGATGTTATAAGAAATAAACAACCATACTACCTACAACTGATTAATGTTCAAGTAATCCTAGTATTTGTAAAATTAATTGGTTAACAACAGTGGGCTGCTGAACACATCTGAGCAGTTTACTTAACTGGAAACATTAGAAACTTTGAACCTTATCACTTTCTACATTGATTCTGCAAGTATAGAATTTGAATCAAATATTTTTAATCAGTACATTATAATTTTTCACAATTTAATATAAGCATATACTTAAATGAAGTTGTAACAATGGATTATTAAACACATAAGGAAAAGGACTGAAGGTAGTTAAAAGATTAATTAAACGCGGCTTAAAGCTTGGGTACGTGAGGCCTTTACCTCATCTAGAGGAGCCATCAAGATAGTTGCTAAGGTTAAAATGAAGTAGATGTGCAATGAACACCCCTTAAAAAGCAAGAACAATGTGAAAGCTCAAATACCCTTATGAAGCAGTGATAAGATCAATGGGAAAACACCCCTGTTAACAAAGTGATGTTTAGAATAATGGAAGAATCGAAATGTATACGAAGTTACTGATGGCTATAGCTGATTGGCTAAGATGATAGAATTCTGCAAATTAAGAGTCAAATGACGTGATGTATTAGATAAGGTAGTGGTAATAGAGAAGTATAAGAGGGAATTAATTGTATTAATGATTGCGCACTCCATGGACTTACACATTTGTCATATCTTTGTGCAAATAAAGAACCGTTCTGCATTTGGGGTTTCGTGAATGACTTCTTTGAAAACAGAGGAAAGTTTTCTTTTCCACTACACAGGTTTTTTGGTACTGCTTATACTCAGTTTATTCATCCATGCGTATGATGATTCCACATACTCCACTCCAGGGTACCTGGGGCCAGATTACATCAGGCAACAGTCCATCACAGCACACACTAATGCACAATTTTATTTGCAAGGTGGCCTCGCCAGCAAGCCAGCCATGCAGCCCTGCTTTTGCCTCCTGGCCCTGTGCCACCTCCGTCTCCTACCTGTAGGGAGGGTAATACATGGGGTGCCCAGACGCCTGGCTATGTATGCTGGGATGTCGTGGAAGTGGAGAAAATCAGCTGTAACAGTCCGCTCGCTGCATAGTCGTATTAGAAGATTGTGCCGTCTGTATTTGACCAGTAGAATATTATTATGACAAATAGTAACACATACACAAACAGAAAAACAAAGCCCTTTAGGAAGAGCACTGAGCTGCTGCCTCTATGCCATCCTCAGCAATACATTAGTACAGTCAATAAATTGACTCACATGTACTAAGGTCAGTGACTGTAATAAACATCCTTGCAAATTTGATAAGAAATAACAATTGAAAATTCCTGAGACTGTAAAGATATTGTTGGTGCATGACATCATATTAAATGAGCAACAGAACAAACTGAAGAGAAATGCAAACATTTGTCTGAACGCAAACATCTGGTGAACGCCATATTTCAGAACCATAGATAAAACAATCATACTTTTTCTGAATTGGATTATTTTAATAACTTAAAGTTTAGACATAAAAAACAATTATTCTTAGTAGTAGTCTCTGTGAGTAAATGTGGAAAAGAAGCTTTATGGGCAATGAGAGCCAAAATTTTGTTTTATAAAAAGAAAAGTGTATCTTCAGTCATAGCAGACTACCTTATGAGGATAGCCAGGGTTTTAAATCAATTACCTAGCATTTAATTTAGTACCTATCACAGAGGACTCAATCACAACACTTTTTAAATTATCATCATAACTGGTGCTACGGCCCATGAAAAGCTTTAGCCTTGTCAACAATTTCCTGCCAATCTCCTTGAAACTTGACACATCGCCTCCACCTACATATAACCTGAGACTGCGAAGGTCATCTTCCACATCATCAAGCCAACTCCTCTGTGATTGCCCTGGAAGGTATCGCCCTTCTGGCTTCTGACAGAACAATTTACTCCCCACTCGCTCTTTTCGGCACCCTATTCGAGGCAACTGACCCATCTCTGGATTACCTTCTTCACCTCCACCAGGATGGATGGCTCATCATTCAGCTTAGGGCTGGGCAGTATGACCAAAATTCTATATCATGGTATTTTTCAAAATTATACCAGTTTCATGGTATTCAACGGTATTTTTTTCCCCATGCATGAGTGGATGCTGACCAAATTTTCCACTGCAATTACTGCAGTAGACTGGCTAAGAATAACCTATTCCACTGTGTGCACACAAGTATTAATACAGGTTTGCATGGCCCCATAAAGTGCTAGTTTTCAAGGGGTTGGCACTAATGAAGAGAAGGAATCACATTGCATGACAGTTACAGTTAAAATATAGAACCTTTTTATTGAACAAATTTTGCGAATAACTTAAACTATAATTTTGACAACATATTTTTAACCATACAAAGAGGCATTTAGACTAAGTAAAATATTCAGAGGTGCTTGTCAAAAGTTGTATTGTACTGTACACGTCTTAGAAAAGGAATAAAGAGTAAGTATGTTTTGTAAACCAACTACACTTTCTGTTATTGTTATCAATCTCTGTCCACTGACACGTTAGCTATATGGATTGTAATGGTGTTGGTTATCTTGATCCACCGCTTGCTTTTTTTGTCATAGGCAGTACCTCTAGCAAATGCGTCTACAAGTAATGTCTGACTCAAGTGTCCTCTAACTTTTTCAGTTTTACATGAGGATGCGGAGAGTGCCAATCTTAGTTTGATACATTCATGGTACTCTAAAGCATGTGTGTGGCTAAGGTGGTGCAGCAAATTACTCTGGCGACAACTTTAGCTCCAAAACACTTGCAGTAAATAGTTGTTTGGTCCAGATCCGACCTTTTAAAACCAAAATCTCCAGACAAGAGACGCAGCTCCTTTTTTCGGCAAAGTTCGTCTGTGTCATCATCTTCAACTTTATCGTCTGCTACAACTTCAGTTTCAGAATGTTCTCTGTCCATTTTCACCGTTCAATACCTCCACTAACACATGTACTCCGTTGCATGTGTGTTTAGCGGTGTAGCAGTGAAAAAGTTCCCCCCTTAAACAGTTTCCCACTGTGCCGCGTTCCTAATGTTGTTTAGGCTATTTAAATCAGTATTGAGGTATAAGAAAATTCCATATCATAACAAAAATAAAAAACGGTTTTCGGTATGAACCGGTATACCTCCCAGCACTAATTCAGCTTGTATAGCTCAGTGTTTCTCCAGATCCTCTATAGTCCACCCTCCTGGAAGGCTCTGTAAATTTTGCAGAGGATCTTATGCTTATACATGATAACAGGTCGAATTATTGTTTTTTATATTTCCTTTTTGGTCTTTAGCAAAAGTAAGTGAGATCACATGGGATTCTTCATACTGAAGTAGCAATGGTTTCACATGCTTATCCTCGCCATGACCTCCAAGTTTGGCTTATTGTCCTCAATAATTAGGAAGTCTAGATACTCAAACATCTCCACCCTCTTGAAGGTAAAGTCCACTAGTGACTCACAACAGGTACTTCTGATGAGACAATGTATTAAGTCTTACCCTCGTTGATTAGTAGGCCTGCCCATGCTGACTGTTCCCCTAGCTGGACCTAGCTTTTCTTGAGCACTTTTTGATTTCTTCCAAGGAGGTCCACATCATCCGCATATGCTGTATAGTCAGGTTGCTGTTTAATTGTGTACCACTTCTGTAAATACCAATGCTCCACATGACTCTCAGGCTCCACATGAGCATCAGCTTAGTCACACCAGTCTTAGCGTCACTACACTGGTTACCTGTGTCATTCAGAATTGACTTTAAAATTCTGCTTATGGTTTATAAAGCCTTAAATAATCTCGCCCCATCTTATATATCGGAATGTCTGACACCTTATATTCCAAATCGTAACCTCAGATCCTCAAATGAGTGTCTCCTTAGAATTCCAAGAACAAAACTTAAAAGAAGTGGTGAGGCGGCCTTCTGCTGTTATGCACCTAAAATCTGGAATAGCCTGCCAATAGGAATTCGCCAGGCTGATACAGTAGAGCACTTTAAAACACTGCTGAAAACACATTACTTTAACATGGCCTTTTTATAACTTCATTTTAATCGTAATTTAACTTAATCCTGATACTCTGTATGTTCAATTCATCATAACAACTATTCATGGTGGCTCTAAAATCGGTACTGACCCCTACTCTCTTTCTGTTTCTTTTTCCGGTTTCTTTGTGGTGGTGGCCTCGCCACCTCCACCTACTCAAAGCTTCATGATGCTCCAACAATGATGGACGGATTAAAAGGAAGAAGTCTACGTGACCATCATCATCATCAAGCCCTTCCGTGAGAACCCTAAATCCAAAGAGGACTGTTTCATTTATGTTAGGTAGAATGCCCAGAGGGACTGGGGTATCATGGTCTGGAATCCCTACAGATTTTATTTTTTCTCCAGCCGTCTGGAGTTTTTGTTTTTCTGTCCCCCCTGGCCATTGAACCTTACTCTTATTTGATGTTAATGTTGATTTATTTTTTATAATTATGTCTTTCATTTTTCTATTCTTTAATATGTAAAGCACTTTGAGCTACTGTTTGTATGAAAATGTGCTATATAAATAAATGTTGTTGTTGTTGTTGTTGTTGTTGTAGCTTGAACAGGAGGCAAGACAAAGAGTCCACAGTTTACCTGGAATGTCATTCTGCAACTTCACCTTTTTGGTCAGCACCATATGCAACAATGTTTTCAGCTTCCTGTGCACCCCGTGTACATTGTTTTGTACAGGAATCTTCCTGCTTATATTCAATGAATAGCTGATGTTCTGAGATGTTGTACTTTCAACATTTTTCAAGGAGGCACTGGTGGTGAAAATCTGGCGCCTTTCAGCACAGGTTTACAGAAGAAAAGTAATATGAAATAACTAATCTTCATGATAAATCACATGAAGAGGTTTCAATATCAAGACTTGAAACATAGAAATTGACTGGTGGCAGAACCTGAAAGACAAAATTAGTACATTAGGCACAAGGAAAACTTTAAAAATCCAAAGTGAAAGAAGAAAGGTAGACACAAGTTTAACTTGATTTAAGATTGAGTCTCATGAATTAAGGGTTAGAAATTAGTGCAACATATTGTTTAGTTTTATGTACCATTTTTCTTTGTTGTTTTTCATACATTTGAAGATATTGATTGGTCAGTGTAACACATTGCACTAAAAAGACTAATATAGTTTCTTCTGACATATTCTGCTTATTTCCCTAAGTACCTTTATGCTATGTTTTTTGGAGACTAATTTAGCGTGTGATTCCTAATAACAGTAGTATGTAAGTCAACACCATTGTCACACAGTTAAAAACAACAGTGACTTTACATGTTAAATCTCTCAGACGTTTGATTCTGACATTTATGACAAATGCAAATTGAAATTTCCAGACTTCCAGTGAAGCTGCAAGCTGTGCGATTAGACACATTTCTGGAATAAATGCCAAGTCAGTTGAAATGATGCCTTGATAACCTATAGTAGCAAAGTTGGATAAAGAATAGATTATAAACTTTATATTATATTTTGATACTGTACATTGAATAGATATTTTTCATGTAAAAAAGCTATTGGTGTAGTATCAAAGATGAAGTACATAGGATTTTAAACAAATGGAAAATAAAGGTAGAAATTCAAAACACCACACTCTGAATTTTACTGGAAAATTAATATAGTAGTTCTGTGTTTAAAATATAGTTTTTCTAATGATGCTGTTTTTTACTTCTTATGAAATAATTAGTATTATATATTAACATGAAAATCTTTTTGGCTTGCACTCTTAGTCTGGACTGCTGTAGGTACAGGTTTATGCAGAGCTTCCCTTTTAGTTAGCACACCACTGTGAGTTGATCAATACACCTTACATTATGAAACTGTGTCTGAATCACCTTCAGAACCCTAGGGTATATCACATATAACAAGCCTTCGTTTTCTTTTTGAAGGACAAATATGAAGCGTTCGCGCACTCTTTTGCATTCACAGCATTAGGCAAAACTGACAGTTTGAATTCGTCCCACTGATGGTGTGCCATGTTAAGGCAACATCTCATATACAATAAATTAATTATAATCCCTTCTTTCAAAAATTGATTAAACTTGGCTATTCGGTTTTTTTGGAAATAAGACTGGGTATGAATTAATCTGGAGGGATACTAGGAGGTACAGTATGTCTTTGTATGGCCACTAAAACTGCTGGAAAGCATCAGAGAGCCTGATGTACGACAGAAAACTCCACTTACTTTGAGTAACTTCTTATGACTCCTGTTAAGCTTGCGGAAGACATTGCAGAATTCCAAAAGTGACGAATACAGTTTTTCTCAAAGCACTCCTAACAAATATCATCCTCCTGAAGTGTATATTTTGGCTTTAGAGTTAATTACTTGAAGCTGTGTTTATTGTTCTTACAATTCATGTATTTAATTTAACTTCTATGCTGCTTTAACCTCCAATATGAGTCTGAAGGCCAATCTCTTTGTTTGAAATGTAATTTTTTCTCTTCTCTTCTCCATTATAGTTCAAATGCACATAGCAGTTTAATATACTGTAATATCATCTTGTCACTGTACTCATTGTTACAGAAATATGCATCTTCATCTAACTGAGAGCCCACTCTTCATCCATTTTCTTTAGCAGCAGTTATCCACTCCAGAGTCATGGAGCCTATCCTAGTAGCTTCACCCAAAAAGCAGGAAACAGCTATGGTGGTACAACCTACTGGGGTTGGGTAATTCGGAGCTGACAATTTACATAACCTGTGGGTCTTTGGTATGCCACAGGAAAATAGAGTAGTTGGCAGAAACCTACACAAGCACTACCAGCAATGAGGACGTTAGTGAGTATGTATCAAGAACACTGGGAAATTCCTAAAGACTGGAGGTGTACTACATATTAATTTGTTGTATAATAAGTGTAATTGGGCTGATTCAAGTAATTATAGGCCAGAAAGATGAATAAGCATCACAGATAAATCAATGGAAGCAATTATTAAGGAAAAGCCAAGAAATAGCACTTGACTATTAGTAAAAACACATGGGTTCAGATGAAGAAGGTCATGTTTCACTAATACTATGAAATTCTATGAGAAAGCAACAAAATAATACAATCTAAAAGGTGTATTTAATTTTATTTGCGTTGATTTTCAGAAAGCTGTTGATAAGGTTCCCTATTATGATTACTTATTATTTGGCTGATGCCTTTAAGTCAGCTTTCAACAGTTGGTTACATTTCTTTTATTTTTACAATTGGAGCACAGGTAGGTGAAATGACTTGGTCAAGGACACACAGCGTCAATAGCCAGATTTGAACCCACAACCTCAGTGTTTAAAGCTGAAAGCCTTAACCACTGCACCACACTGCTTACAATGTGAAACCCTGATGATCAAACCAAAAGAAGTGGAAATTGTGCAGGTGGGTACAAAATTGACTCAAACATGGAGCATAAAGGGTAATGGTAAGGGGAACTTTTTCAGAATTAGAGGATGTTAAAAGTGGCGTACTATAAAACAACATGGTCAAGAATATAATCAATAAGCTGGTTATTTTTGCAGATGATATCAAATTAGGTGGAGTGGCAGATAATACAGAATCAGCTAAATTGTTACAGAGGAACATGAAAAGCATACAGGCTTTAATGTTTTAGAACATTAGAACAATCTAGACGAGAACAGGCCATTGAACCCAACAAAGCTTGGCAGACCTAGCCACTTAACTCTTCCAAAATAACATCAAGTCTAGCTTTGAAAGTCCCTAAAGTCCTACTTTCTACCACACTACTTGGTAACTTGAATGGTAATGTGAATTTCCCCTTGGGATTAATAAAGTATCTATCTATCTAACTCTCTTATGTCTATGGTTCTCTAGGCAAAGAAACACTTCCTAATGCTTTGCAAAATTTACCCTTAACAAGTTTCCAACTGTGTCCCCGCATTCTTGATTAACTCATTTTAAAGTAACAGCCTCAATTTATTTTAAAGTAACAGTAACAGTAGCAGGTGAAATTTAATGAAAGTAAATTATATATAAAGTATTATATGTAAGGAGTAAAAATGTTAGGTGTGAACACACAATGGGAGATGTGAAACTTGAAAGCACCTCTTATAAGAAGGATCTAGGAGTCATAGTGGACTCATCACTATCTGTACCCTGATTGTGTACAAAAGTGATCAATAAAGCTAATATGATGTTAAATTATATGTCATGATGTGTGGAGTCAAGGGAGATTATGCTTAAATTATATAACGTACTAGTGAGGATTCACTTAGATTCACTATTGTGTTCAATTTTTGGTCTTCATACAGTATTACAAAAAAGACAGCAGTGCTGGAAAAAGTCCACAGAAGAGCAACAAGGCTGATTCTGAGTCTACGTGACATGAGCTATGAGGAGAAACTGAAGGAGCTGAACCTTTTCATTTTAAGCAAATTAATAGGGAACATGACTAAAGTGTTTAAAACTAACTAACAAATTAGTTTAGTAGATCCCATTTGTTACATTAAAATAAATTCTACAACAAGAATACAGGGATACGGTTGGAAACTTGTTAAGGCCAGATTTCACGCAAAAGTTACAAAATTTTTCTTTATAAAAAGAACAAGACGCATGGAATAAATTACCAAATAGAGTGGTAGAGAACAGGATGTTAGGGACCTCCAAATCTCAATTTGATGTTATTTTGAACAATCTAGATGAACAGGATAGACACGCTTTTTGTGCTGAATGGCCAGTTCTTGTCACAACTTCTCTAATATTCTGATGTTCAACAGGCCGGTATTTGAATCCAAGTATATAGAAGTGTTCAATAGCAGCATGTGTCAACACACCACCTAAATAGAAAGGTAGTCATTTCTTGTATTATCATGAAAACAGTGCAAAAGTTTGTCTAAACTTAACTATTTGCACAAGCGGACAAAAGGGATCTGTCCATAATCAGTTCAAAAGTTAACAAGTACACTTGTATGAACATCTTTCACTCATTTGAAACTATTTAATAAGAGACTCGAGAAGCCATCATGGGAATTCATTGTAGGCAGAAAGATAATGACCATCTGTTTGCTGTTTACAAAAAGAGTTTAAAGCAAAAGTTTTCTTTTGAAAGTTGTCAGGTTATTTTGATCACATTATGTACTAATTTGAAACAGTTGTTGCCTTGAATGTAGGTGAAATCTGTAATATACTTTATCTTGAAATTATATTCAAAACCTTTAAGTAAGGTAACGTAAGTTATGAAAAAGAAAAACTCAAAGTGCATTTTAGTTAGATTGACAGAAGAGAAGGATGGCATATTACAGATCGATAGTAAAAAATAAACTTAAAAAAAGAAGCTTGCACCTTAAAAACTCATGGATCCCAATGCATTGTTTCTTCTTGGCTATGAAAACAGGAATGTGTGCGACTGGATGCAGGTTGGGGCCCGGGGTTCTTCTTCCACGTCATCAGTCCTCCTTACTGTCGAGGTAAAGGGTAAACAGTTAAGCTATCCTGCAGCCTCAAATGCTTCCCCCAGTGCCCCTTGTAAATCGTCTCCATAAGGCATACCATGATCGTACATACAGGACAATAGATAGATAGAAACTTTATTGATACTGATGTAAATTCAGAAGTAATAGCCTTAATTATGCAATGCGAGTCAGCAGGTCAGGGTATTTAACCTGTCCAGATCTGTAGCAGAAAATCAAGACTTAAACTTTATGTAAAGTTAAGCCATACAAATGAATCATTAAGTAAGTAGAGTTGCAATTAATTGAATGGGAAAGCATTCTATGGAGGCAAAGCATTAAATCTCTTTCTAATAAACCAAGATAACATAAGTTACTATGATTAAAAAGCAGTGACAAAGATGGCACAGTGGTTAGTGGTGTTCCTTCACAAATCCCATGACATACATTTGAATCTCATAGCCAGTTGTTGTCCATTCCTTTTGCGTCTCAGTGAGGATTTCCCAAATGCCCTAAGATAAATGGCGAATCTAAACTTGGTCCCATGTAGAAGTGTGTGAATGGGCCCTACAACAAAATGATGACCTGTTCAGGGCAGGGTGTTGCCTTGTGCCTGATGCTTCTGCGGTAGCCTGTACCCCCCACAGGACCATAATTTGGTTTAAAGAGTTAGACTGCTATGTTACAAGTTAAGAACCTTATTTTTGTTTCTTTTATTGCCTAGTTAGCACGGAATTCTTATAATGCTCATTTTTCTTGTCACAGAATGTCATTTAAATGATTTGAGGCCAACAGCAAAACTCCAATTGACTGTCTCTCACATATTTTCCTGTTCCTCTTCTTTCCATCCATCCATTATCCAACCCACTATATCCTAACTATAGGGTCACGGGGGTCTGCTCGAGCCAATCCCAGCCAACACAGGGTGCAAGACAGGAAACAAACCCCGGGGCAGGGCCAGCCCACTGTACTTTCCAAATATTTTATTTAAAATGATACTCCATGTTGAAATGAGACAAAGTTATTGTTCTGATAAAATGAGCAGAAATAAATTTGAATTGAGGACGAAAAGATGAAAAAAAGGTCAGAAAACACAAAGTTTTAAACCAGGAAGTCAAACCAAAACAAAACACTAAATCGTAGTCAAAATAACATTGCAACAAGAACTGAATACCAGGAAAAGCTAATGTAACAACACAGAAGGGCAGGACACCTACCATTAAAAGGCATGCAGACAAAGAAAGAAAACAAACACCAGTGCTGTCCAGGAACTGTTAAACTTATTAGAGCTTTAACTAAATGAGAGGGAGACCAGCAAATGGAAAAGAAAAGAAAATATAAGAAAGACCCCTAAAGTAGAACTTCCTAAAGGACAGACTCAGTTCAGTGCTACAGAAGTCCCCTGCTAAAAAGTGTAGGAAAACATCTTTTGTCTGATGCTTTTGTTTTCTACTCTGGCAAAATGTACACCCTTTTCTTCTATCATTTCAAAAACAACACACCATCCATCCATCCATTATCCAACCCACTATATCCTAACTACAGGGTCACAGGGGTTTGCCAGAGCCAATCCCCGCCAACACAGGGCACAAGGCAGGAAACAAACCCCAGGCAGGGCGCCAACCCACCGCAGCTATTTGTTGATATCTGTCAATAATAATGCTAAAGCGTGTGGACTATTTTAAGGAACCCCATCTTTTATACAGTCTGCTAACTGAATGCCATCACCACAACAGCACTAATCATCAATAGCGTGGACAAAAAAGTGTCCCCCAGGGGACATGTAACTAGTAAACATGAACTAAATAAAATTTAAAGAAAAGTGCAAAAAGCAATGTGAAGGTGTGCTTAACACAACAAAAACAGTCATTTTGAATACATGGTGAGGGTGTCCTCTCACATGCTGGATTATCAATCTGCTCTCTACTATCCAGTATTGCACACTTCCTTCCAGGAAACCACACACTGCCTCCTCCTGTTGTACTCTGTGAGGAAACAGCATAAGAGAAAAGATTTTTTTTTTTTAAATGACAAAATACAGTAGTATAATGTATTAGACTTAAATAAGTTAAATTAGTTTTTATAGTGTCCAGAGTATAGAATTTGAATTAAAGTACTGTATTTTATAGAACATGCCTGGTTATTGTTAAATGAAATAAAATATGAAGTTTGTTAGGATTTTGTATATAATTAGCATTGTTATACCCATAATGTAATATGCTATCATAATTGTAATACAAAATCATTGAAATCTGAGTTGAAAAGCTAAGGATATATTAAATGGCCAGAACTTACAGTAGATCTTTGTGGAAAATTACGTACATTATTTTCCTGCACTAATGTAATGGAAAAAGAGAGGTAATAAGCCTGAAAAACAACCCAGCCACAGTGGATGCACAAACCAGTGTGTTTCTTTGTGCCGGTCCCAAGCCCGGATAAATGGGTAGGGTTACATCAGGAAGGGCATCCGGTGTAAAATTTTGCCAAATCAATATGCAGACAACAATACGAATTTCCATACCAGATCGGTCGAGCCCCAGGTTAACAACAACTGCCACCAGTACTGTTAGCCAACAGGGTGCTGGCGGAAATTGGGCTACTGTTGGACGAAGAAGAAGAAGGAGAAGAAGAGGGGGAAGATGTGTTCGGAGGCAGGAGGAGAGGAGGAAAGTAAAGAGAGTGGAACTGAGGGTAGGATCTTTGAATGTGGGTAGTATTACTGGTAAGGGGAGAGAGTTAGCAGATATGATGGAGAGAAGGAAGGTTGATATATTGTGCATGCAAGAGACTAAATGGAAGCAGAGTAAGGCCAGGTGGATTGGAGGTGGATTCAAATTGTTTAATCATGTTGTGGATGGGAGGAGAAATGGGGTAGGAGTTATTCTGAAGGGACAGTATGTCAAGAGTGTTTTGGTGGTGAAAAGAAGGTCAGGCAGATTTATGATTATGAAGCTGGAAATTGGAGGTGTGATGATGAATGTTGTTAGTGCCTATGCCCTGCAAGTTGGATGTGCAATGGGTGAGAAAAATTTTTTGGAGTGAGTTGGATGAAGTGATGAACAGTGTACCCAAGGGACAGAAAGTGGTGATTGGAGCGGATTTCAATGGGCATGTTGGTGAAGAGAACAGTGGAGACGAGGAGGTGATGGGTAGGTATGGTGTCAAGGAGAGGAATGAAGACGGTCAGAAGATAGTGGATTTTGCCAAAAGGATGGACGTGGCTGTGGTGAATACGTATTTTAAGAAGAGGGAGGAACATAGGGTTACGTACAAGAGTGGGGGAAGATGCACACAGATAGTGTAGTTAAGCAGCATAGGATGGTGGTCTGTAGGATGACATTGGTGATCAAGAAGAGGAAGAGAAAGAGAGTGAGGGCAGAGCCAAGGATCAAATGGTGGCAGTGAAGGGTTACCAGACAGCTGGGAAACTGCAGCAGATGTAGTAAAGGTGACAGCAAGAAGGGTGCTTGGCGTGACATTTGGAAAGAGGAAGGAGGAAAAGGAAACCTGGTGGTGGAATGAAGAAATACAGGAGAGCATACAGAGGAAGAGGATGGCAAAAAAGAAATGGGGTAGTCAGAGAGATGAAGAAAGTAGACAAGAATACAAGGAGATAAGGCGCAAGGTGAAGAGAGAGGTGGCGAAGGCTAAAGAAAAGGCGTATGATGAGTTGTATGAGAGGCTGGACACTAAGGAAGGAGAAAAGACCGACCTGGGAAAAATGTGCAGCAGGTTAGGGTGATAAAGGATAAAGATAGAAGCGTACTCACAAGTGAGGAGAGTGTGTTGAGCAGACGGAAAGAGTACTTTGAGAGACTGATGAATGAAGAGAACAAGAGAGAGAAGAGGTTGGATGATGTGGAGATAGTGAATCAGGAAGTGCAATGGATTAGCAAGGAGGAAGTAAGGACAGCTATGAAGAGGATGAAAAATGAAAGGGCCGTTGGTCCAGATGACATACCTATGGAAGCATGAAGGTGTTTAGGAGAGATGGCAGTGGAGTTTTTAACCAGATTGTTTAATTGAAACTTGGAAAGTGAGAGGATGCCTGAGGAGTGGAGAAGTGTATTAGTGCCAATATTTAAGAATAAGGAGGATGTGCAGGACTGCAGTAACTACAGGGGAATAAAATTGATGAGCCACAGCATGAACTTATGGGAAAGAGTAGTGGAAGCTAAGTTAAGAAGTGAGGTGATGACTAGTGAGCAGCAGTATGGTTTCATGCCAAGAAAGAGTACCACAGATGCAATGTTTGCTCTGAGGATGTTGATGGAGAAGTTTAGAGAAGGCCGGAAGGAGTTGCATTGCGTATTTGTGGACCTGGAGAAGGCATATGACAGGGTGCCTCGAGAGGAGCTGTGGTATTGTATGAAGAAGTCGGGAGTGGCAGAGAAGTACGTAAGAGTTGTACAGGATATGTATGAGGGAAGTGTGACAGTGGTGAGGTCTGCGGTAGGAGCAATGGATGCATTCAATGGAGGTGGGATTACATCAGGGATCGGCTCTGAGCCCTTTTTTATTTGCAATGGTGATGGACAGATTGACAGACGAGATTAGACAGGAGACCCCGTGGACTATGATGTTTGCTGATTACATTGTGATCTGTAGTGATAGTAGGGAGCAGGTTGAGGAGACCCTGGTGGTGGAGATATGTTCTAGAGAGGAGAGGAATGAAGGTGAGTAGGAACAAGACAGAATACATGTGTGTAAATGAGAGGCAGGTCAGTGGAATGGTGAGGATGCAGGGAGTAGAGCTGGCGAAGGTGGATGAGTTTACATACTTGGGATCAACAGTACAGAGTAATGGGGATTGTGGAAGAGAGGTGAAATAGAGAGTGCAGACAGGGTGGAATGGGCGGAGAAGAGTGTCAGGAGTAATTTGTGACAGACGGTTATCAGCAAGAGTGAAAGGGAAGGTCTACAGGATGGTAGTTAGACCAGCTATGTTATATGGGTTGGAGACGGTGGCACTGACCAGAAAGCAGGAGACAGAGTTGAGTTAAAGATGCTAAGCTTTGCACTGGGAGTGACAAGGATGGATAGGATTAGAAATGAGTACATTAGAGGGGTCAACTCAAGTTGGACGGTTGGGAGACAAAGCCACAGAGGTGAGATTGCGTTGGTTTGGACATGTGCAGAGGAGAGATGCTGGGTATATTGGGAGAAGGATGCTAAGGATAGAGCTGCAAGGGAAGAGGAAAAGAGGAAGGTCTAAGCAAAGGTTTATGGATGTGGTGAGAGAGAACATGCAGGTGATGGGTGTAACAGAACAAGATGCAGAGGACAGAAAGATATGGAAGAAGATGATCCGCTGTGGCAACCCCTAACAGGAGCAGCTGAAAGAAGAAGAAGAATAAGCATTCAAAAGAGGCAATAGAATGTATAAATATATTTATTTATTTTTTTATATATATTTTAGGGCTGGGAAAGTTAAAGCGTTATTATCACATTAACACTAGAATTACCAGAGCCTACGAAAAAACTTGTAGATCCGGCCCACCTTAAATCTGTTCGTACCTCTCCACCAGTGTCCTTTGTCCTGTAAATGTGCCGATAAAGACAAACAGCAAGCAACCGGCTATTCCATCCCCCCACCGACTTAGAACGGGCACGAATTTCTGGGAGTGAAAAGGAGTTTTAGAGTGGAAATAATAGATCGTTATTTGGAACACACACATTTCATGTGTGTTCTGGTTCTACAATAATCTATGTAAACACATTTTTAAAACAGAAACGTTTTTCATATTTTAGTAGCAAATGACAAAATGTAGGCAGGCATAAACTGCATAATGTATGAAGCCTGATCAAATAAACACTTTCACAAAAGGTTCAAGGAAAAGACAACAGCTTCTATGGCGTAGTGGTAAGATTTGCTGACTTGTAATCAAGAGTCCCTGGTTTGATCCCGACTCACTCCCATATTTGCCATTTTCAGTAGTGAGCTGCTCTTATTGTTAATATTATACAGTACACACATACACTTGGTTTGCGTCTGTAACACACGGTGCACATTTATAGGACTTGTAAAAGTTACCTTTTTTTTTTTTCACTTTTATTCTCTCAGTCACGATCACGATACATACTACCGCCCAACCCAAACCCAGGGATCTGACACTGTTAGTTTTTATTTGAAACTTTGAATAACTGGAGATGTGAGTGGTGTTTTGAGACAATGGAACTGGACATTTTCTCATCTGGAGGGCTAAAAGCTGATACACAGACGCTGGCGAATCTGCTTTCTTCGTATCTCACCATCACTTGATATTTTAGTATTCAGTTTTATTGAGTTTTCCTGCGCGCTGAATTAGCATGCACCTTATGGTCTATGATGTCAAAAAAAAAAACCTAGACATAGGTATATATGATATTTGGAATTATTCGTTTTATGACCTGTATAGTACATTTCGGAAAACTTTGTGGTACAGATGCAATATTATTCATATTCATTTGCATAGCATCTTGCAGTTTGTAATCAGTGACCGTGTGTTTTTTTTTTCCCCGATCTTGCCAGTCCCCACATGTTGGTATATGCTGTTTCGTTTGTACTCCAGGACATGCAGAGGACAGAATAGTACAGAACAGTAAGTTCAGCGCTATATGCAATCATCAGATTCAAATGTTAACAGTTCACACACATGCAAGGATCGTCCTTCCTACATTTACAACGTGTTTCCATTACACACCTGAAAGAAAGAGACAATATATGTGAATACATCATCACACTAATGCAATATTATTTGAAAACGATCAGCGTCAGATCGGGTGTGAATTTATGCTGGCGCTGTTACTTAGAGTCAGATGTGATCAATAGGGATCAGTGATCTTCTTGTTACAGCACTTTTCGATACACTTTTACTAGAAGGAAAGTTAGCTTTGTTGATTTGGCATCGATTTCCTGAGCGTGCATGAGTAGCAAATAGCAAACAGCTTCTAAAATGGCATGTGGAGAGATACCAAAGTGACTGCTCAAAGCAAAATAATCCGTGGATGATTTTTTTCGTATTATTGATGAATCGAACTGTGATTTGTTGGACTCTGATTTTGAAGCAAATGATCTGGAGATGTAGACTAAAAATGAAAGTGAGGTACCGGCATCAGCTGATTGGTCCCCAGCTGATCGTGATGCTGAACACGTTCGTGTAGCTGATGCACCTATGGCAACATTCACCTGGGAGGACAGACACTTATGATGACAGGAAGTACAAGCCATATTGTGTCTCAATTTAACTACCACCCCCGCGAACCTGTCTCACAAAGACAGCCAGGCAGCCAGCCCACCGTGCATTCCTGCTGTCAGTTGAGCTGCCCCCTGCGGAGCCGCTTCTACCACAAACTGCAAACAGACACCGACGGCAGGCACAACAGGTAGCAACGGACGTTTTATGTTGATGTATGTGTGAAACCATTGCCTTGTGTGCTTTTCAGAAAACTGAGTTTTTTGGAAAAAATATTAGCCCTCAAAGAGTTGCTACAGAACATAGACTGTTTATGCTGCTCCCTGATAAAAAACATTGTTTCTGCTGGTATCTGTTCAGATAAAAAACAGATTTAGAAATGTTAATTTGCTGTTGCTTGGAAGGAGCCTGTTATAATGTTGTGATCGTGGCTCTGCATTCTGAGGGTAACTTGTTTTTCTATAACAAACTAGATAAAACGTTAATGCCCTGGCAGTGGCAAATAGCTTTGGTTTTATATTTGATTTGATTACATTAATGTTTAAATAGAGATTCACAAGAAATATTTTAACTGTTACTTAGTAAAGGGAATACTGCTGTTAAAAAGCACCTGATTTGTTTAAAGTGTTTGCAAACCAAATACACGCAATGCACTACTTTTGAGTTCATTATTGAATTTTGCACATAACAATGTGATTGTTGTGACTGTTTGCGATTAATCACGATTGAAAATTTTAATTGCTACCAAGTACTAACATACATATATATACACAGTACTGTATATATATATATACAGTATTATCACACGTGGCGCTGTTGCCTAATGCTTTTATCTTCCTTTCTCCCTTAGACAACTGGCAGTATTATCTATCTATCTATCTATCTATTAGTGACATCACTTCTGGGTCATGCTTCCCTGGCCCCACCCCTTCATGTCTGGCTTCTTTTTAAGGGGTTTTGCCACCAATTTGAGTCAGTCTTACTCTTGACTCCGGTCTGAAAATACCTAAAAATTTCAACCAATTTTCAACCTTTTTGTTGTTTTTTTCAAAAATTATACAGGATTTGTCTCTGCTGGGTCACAACTCTTCATCCTGTTCTTGTGTTTTGTTTTACAATATATTTTACAATACAATATAGTATTTTGTCCTCTGTCCTGCTCAGATGGCCAATGGCTCGGCATTTATCTCCCTTCAACTGAACACTTGAGAGGAAGAAGCCTTCATGTTTTAACCTGATGAATCTGCCAGTGAAACAGAACACCTAAAGAAGTTGATATGTTTGCTGTCCATTTGAATAAAGGCCCCAATACTGTTTCTTCAAGTAGAATAAAGAATAAAGTCTTTTTGCAAGGAAACTCCAAACTGTCTTTTCGTCCAACTCAAAAGCCCATATGACACTAATTTATATATATAGTCACATATCTTAAAATATTTTTTTATTCCTAAGCTACGTAACTCATTTTTCCCCTTGTGGGATTCTAACTAAAAATATGCAAACCATATCACAGATCTTCACTTTATATTTAGTTGGTTTTATAAAATTTGATGTTAGATGTTAATTTCCTATACAGTGGAAAATTGGATTGTGTTTTGCAATATGTGCTAAAATTTTTAATAAATTTTGACTTGATAAACGAGTGATATCTCGCAACACAAGTAGAACGTATACTCTTTGTATAAGCGTCACATGATCACAACTGAGCTGATGGTTCTTCTCTCTCTCGCTGTGGGATTGTGGATAATCGTCTTCCATTCTCCATCCTTGTCAGTGTGCCTCACTCATAAAGTCAACATCCGTATGAGTGTATACTGTTTACTATAACATTTTGATGACGTGTGTGTGTTGTAACATGCGAGTCCCCATCTTGCACCCAAAAACACGAAGCTGAGTCTCAGTACTTTAGCGGCACCAGCTTTATTCAGCTTGAAACAGGAACAGCATGGTTATTTATGGTAGCGGGATCTGCCACTAACTATACACAGACACAGCAGTCAGGCATAATACTGTGGCCTGCTCATTTATAATGTTCCTGTATTATCCATCAACTGCAGGCGCTTATAGCATGTCTGCAATCTTTTCAGATTCGCTTTTACGGCGAACTGTAACAGCACTTGGAGCCTGTGGTTGCTTTGGGACGCTTTTCCGCCTGTCGTCCTGTTGAGTGGGATCTTAAAAGAGTTTAGAAACTCACTTACACCAGCGATGATTCTTTTCAAAGGTAAAGTTCAAGTTAAATTTGTTTTATGTATTTTTATTTTTTAATTTTGTATTAATTATTTTTATATGTATAGTTCTGGGTTGTGGAACGAATCATTTGAGCTTCCATTATTTCTTATGGGTAAATTCGCATTAATATATGAGTGCTTTGGATTGTGAGCACGTTTCTGGAACGAATTAGGCTCGCAAAAAAGGTTCCACTGTATTAGAAAATGCAGGTGTAAATATCCTGTCCAGTGAGAGACTATGGATATTTGTCATTGATGGATTTTGAAGAGCATAATTGTTTTCAATATAACTTAAGCACATATCTTCCATCAACAATATTTTCAAGATATTTGTATTATTTTATTGAACACAATTTAGTTTAACAAAGTCACTTTAGGTACTATAGGAACTCAAACAAACTGCTTGTCAAGAACACTTCAAGTCTGATAAGAGGTCACACCATAGATGTAGGAAATTGAAGTCAGGTATTTTGGATAAAGGTTTAGCAATCAAGAAAAAGGTAGAAAGGAGTTGCAGAAAAGTATTTGGGTTTTTGGTTGCACTCTTACATCTTCAAATAGGTGGCTTCTATCTATCCATAGAGTCAAATCAGGACTTATCCATCTGTTCCCTTTTGTTACTTAGATATTGACACTTGGGACCCTGTCACCAGCAGAATACCAGAGGGGGTAAAAAAGCCTGAACAGATAAAGAGTGAAGTTAAAAGAATTGTTGGCTGTGTGACAGGCGCCTGGCGTCCATGCCCAGCCGGGACGCTCCTGCACACTGTATTCAGGGGGAGCAGCCCTGGACAGTGCAATACCTCCCCCTGGACGCTAGATGGCCGCCCCCCTGAGCTGGTGTAGTGCCTCGGTTTCCCACAGGGCCCACCAGCTGAAGAATAATAAAAATCCTTTTATTTTACACGTGCCTCCTGTGTCCAATCTGTGTCGGGTCAGGCACTATATAGTGCCTTTCACAGCTGTTAACTTCTGACCAAATGCGAAAAACAAATGTACCAGTGAATTTAGTCTTTGCATGTTTTGTCTGATTGGCTGTGATAGTCATGGTAGTTTAGCATGGCAATGTTTTACAGATGTGAAATGTGCCATAATAGGACTACAGGTGTCTTTGACCTTAAAAGAAAAATCCACCCAAAAATATATATGTTTTATGTTATGTACCCCTTGTTTTCTTGTTTTTGTAGCAACAACTGAGAATATTTTTTAATTTCATGTTTTAATGGAGAACAACGATAAAAAAAGATTATGATAAAATAGAAGGCAATAGTGACCAATGCAGTACAATGGCAACCTATATGAAAAACATCCATGAGATAAAAAAATCTCATTTTATTTGTGTTGTTTAATCCACATAATTGCATTGGTGCTGGAAAGATTTCCACCTGATACACCTCCAATTTAAAAGTTGTAGATTATATTACATTATACTTAATTTATATATATTCTTAGTGTAACATGTCCCTTGTCTGTTGTTAAGTTGTAACATAAGTAATTTCCTTTGGGATTAATAAAGTTTTCTGATTCTGATATCCAAGGGGAAACTGTACAGCTTCTTTCTAATTGCAGACTCATGAACTTTGACATTAACAGTGGCAAAAAGTACCTGCAGCTCCTATGATGCAATTCTGAGGTTTAAGAGACTTCTTTCAGGATCTTGTGTTCTGCTCTTGGGCTGAACTTGCTGGGGCGGCCTGTCCAGACCAAGGTGACTGCTGTTTGAAAGCTTTTCTCGTTTTAGATGATCTTCACAACAATGGAATGGATGATTTCAAATTATTTAAAGATCTTTTTAAATCCTTCCCAGTCTAATCTAACCTTATTTCTGAGGTCTCAGCTAGCTCTTTCAGTCTAGACATATTTGGTAACATACACTTTAACAACAAAGACAAAACCAAACTAAATGTCAGGTTTAAAAAGGGAAAGGTTCAGACAATAAGATCTCCAATAATGTTCTATTCATTTGTACCTGATCTGGTGCATCGGAGTCTAATTTTATGCATTTGAGTTAGTGATAATTGTAGGAGTAATCTCATATGACAAACTCACATCAATGTTTATCTAAATGATATAATGGAATACAAAATTTAAATGTGTCATGATGTTTGTTATAACACCTTTATCTACAGATACTGTTTAAATGAACAAGAAATCTTGATACATCCTTAATATGTTAAGAAAAGAAAAAAAAAAACATTACATGGGATGTAGTTATGGATAAGAAAATGGATAGAGGAGAGGGAGACTGTTGTCGCTGAGCGAGAGTAAGGATCAGGTCCCGGAGAAATGTTGGGAAAACAGCCGGGTCGTCACATTTAATTCAAAAGAAATAGAAAACAAAGCAAACATGCATTACGTTGAACAACAGAAATATAGGCTACAGCTTTCTCACACTTAAAGATGCTGCTTGGTTGAGAAGGTGTGGTCGAGCAGTCATCTAGAAATCAAAGTTAGACATCTTTTTGGGCATGGCCAGCTTTATAGGATTCGGCCCAGAAAGGGCAGGGTCAGTTGCCTTCACTGGGTGTTTTCTTGGAGCAAAGCAGGAAGATGGTAGTGTCAGTGAGAGCACCACCTCTTATTCCAGAGTGGTATTACATACCTCTGAAGAACAAATGCATGACATGGTATATGGAAGTATTTGTGCGCTGTAACTTACTCAGTCTCTTTTCATGGTTGTATACTGATTTAACCCTTAAATGGAAGGAGAAACCTAAATGATGGATGAATGCAAATAAATGTGTATCTTAGCCTATAACATTTTGAGAATGATTATTCCAATTGTGACTTCCATTTCCAATTTTAACTGTCTAGAAAAAAGTATAGATAGAAACATATTAAAAGTGATCATCCAGAAGGGTAACGTGAATTACTTTATTACCCTACACTCAAAATTCAGTCTTTTAGTCAGGTATTGCATTTAAAAATAATATAATTCCTCAAATGCAGAAATACATTATCTAGAGTTTGATTTACAGAATTATTAGAAAATCGCTCTCTTGGACAAAATGAAGTGTGTTAAACAAGTTGTTAAAGCAATAATAAATGGTATGCTAATCAGTTGTAGCCACAGAATGGTGCATTTTGATTTCTTGGATAAATCAAAAAAGCTTTAAATATGTTTTTTCTATATCTAGCATGAACAGAATTATTATGATAATGAATATCATAGCAGTATAACACCTTACACCACATATTCTAAATACAGTGACATTCACTGAGTTACTCACAGCTAAAGACTATATACACTATCTTCTTCTAATCCCAATTACTAGCTTTTCCATTTCTTCTTGTATAAATTAGTGTAGCTTTCACTTCAGTTAGTGAACTGTCATGAACTTGAGGTTAGTTTGTAGTCAAGTATTCTATTCTGGTCTTTAAATTAAAATTAAGCTCTTGAAATAAATGAGAAATGAATAACCAAATTAATATCTGGTCCAAAAATGCCTGGAGAAATAATTTGTTCAAAGAGAGCAATTGGAATTCTTCACTTATATGTGCCCTGACATGGGATGGACTGCCATTCCATTCAGAAATGCTTCTTGCCCTGCAATGGTAGCTACTGTGATAGACAGATTTTCCAAAACCCTAAAAAAGTTTTTTTTTTAGAAAATGGATAGATGGAGTTCTGAGTGTTGTTTTGTGTAAAATTTGGTAACCATTTCCATTATTTCTTTTGTAAGAAAGAATTACACCCCAAAAACATGAGGCAGAGTCTTAATCTTCAGAACGATCAGCTTCATTAACAACTTCAAACAGGAATAGCAAGCATGTTTATTAAAGCAGAAGCCTCCACTCTATAACACAGAAACACAGCAAGCAAGCAGTGACTTCGTTAGTCATTCTGCCTTGGCTCCCTCCTTCAGACCAGGCACTGATAATCCTCCTACTCAGGTTGGTCCCGTGGCTGCGGATCCGTGATTGGGATTGGATCATCCTAGAGGAGAGGGGACAGAGAAAGTGGACCAGGTCATTAGCTGAATTAAAATACCTCCCTGTATTGCCTATCAGTTTCTGAGCGAACTTGTGGCGGTGATGAGTTTTCTATGGCTGACGGATGCTCTGTATGAGGCACTGTTGAAGCAGGACATGTAGTGCAGCGGGGCTGGGTGTACGTCACATCCCTTCACCCAGCTTTGGACACATCAGCATGAATGAAGCGTTCCACCCGATCGGGTTCGGCTAGGCACGAGAGGACATCCGCATTCACATTTGCAGTACCATCCTGGTGATGCCCATCAAAGTTGAAAGGTTTCAAACTAAGAAACCATCAACTTAAGCGGGCATTCATGTCCTTCTGTTGATAAAGCCACAGAGTGGAGCATGGTCAGTTACAATGGTGAACCATCGACCCCAGAGGTAGTAGTGTGGAGGGCATCAACAGCCCACTGAATTGCCAAACACTCTTTCTCAATGTATGAGTTATTACATTCCCTGGGTAACAGTTTCCTTGTGAAAACCATGATAGGGTGTTCCTCCCCCTTGAAACACTGCGAGAGCACCTCCCCCAAACTGAAAGCGCTAAAAACTGTTTTTAAAATGAAATCCTTTGAAAAATTGGGATTACACAGATCTGGGAATGAGGATAAAGCGGCCTTCAGGTCCAAGAAGGCACTCTCACAGGCATCGGTCCAAACAACATTGCAATTGTTCCTCCCCTTTGTTAGGTCAGTGAGGGGGGCAGCGTGATGTGAAAAATTGGGAATAAACTGACTGTAGTAGCCAACGAGCATGAGGAAAAGCATGAACATGACATTGTGTGGTAGGATAGGGGTATGTATGTATGAAGTACCTCCCCCACCTTGACCATCTGTAGTCTAATTAGGTCATTCCCCACGGAGTAACCCAGATAAAAAGTCTCTGACATGCCCAACCTGCACTTCTTCACGTTGGCAGTCAGCCCAACAAGCCACAAACTGTCAAGGTGAGATTTCCAATCATTACTGAAAAAGATACACAACCGCATACACTGAATGGGGACGCAGAATCTGGTCCATCACTGAAATGTCAGCGCCATAACAGAACCAAAACGAAAACATAAAAAATCAATTTTAGAAAGAACCTACTCAGTCCAGACTTACAGGTCCATAGTTTTGGAGATCTCACGGGTGCTTTCTTTTATTTGTAATAATTATACTTGAACCATTTTAGTAAAGGTATACATTGAATTAGGTGCTTATTTACCAAATGGATTCAATGGTAACATTTGCTTTATTCTCTAAAGTCTCTGTAAAGACTTGAAATTTTATTTACTATCATTTTGCATCATCGTTCTGTTACGTTGTGGGAGACACCACTTTGTGCATTTTCACATTGGTTGTTGTTAAGGAATTCTTTCCACGCATACCCAGGGCTGCGGTGTGTGTGACGTCTACAGAGCAAAAAACCACCTCTCCCTTATAGTATACATATACCAGTTTACCTAAATAGAAAAATCTGCTGTCACAAATGTAGATTTCATATCTGTTTTGTAAAAAAATTTTGGATTCATTTTTCAAGACAAATATTTTTTCAGTCTGTTTTGACCAAGTTTGTTTTCTTAATGGGTACCACCATTAGTTGTGCTGATCACTATGGTAACTAGTTTGAGCACCGTTATTCATCACATCATTTATGCAACCACATAAATGTTACACCCAATAATTTCTGGGTTATCTAGGACTGGATTGAAAACAAAAGACTGTTGGCTTGGTGTTTGTGTGACCCAGAAAGTTAATGCCAAACAGGACGTCTACGCCTAGTGATAATGTACCGAGCACTAGGACACTACTATTTAAGCAGATTATCCCATTTTATTTCTTTTTTAACCAGATTCTTTTTCAAGTTCCACACAATGAAACGGTGTATTCCCATATACAATCTTGAAAACAATATTAAAATAAAATATAAAAGACTGACAGAAACGTCAAACAAGGATTGAGGCCTAAGCTGCTATAACTGTCCCCGCTTATTCAACAGTGGCAACAGGTCCACCAATCTGTGAAGAAAAACACCTTTTACGAACTGGAAAGAACCCACCATACCAAAGGAACCTTCCACTACTATCCGTGGTCAGGTTTCTGCTTCACAAGGCATTTAGCTTAAGGTAGAAACTGCTAGGCAGGTTTCTCTCCAGTTCCCTTCCAGCCAGGTCGCACTTCAGTACTCTCCTCCACTATTCATCTTGGTGTAGCACAAATACTCCAGTCCTCTTGGATTTCCAATACACCAGGGTCCATCCCTTTGCACTTCAATATAAAATCATAACAAAACATTGTCACACAGGCAATTCCACAACAGACCAAGGGGTGGCGTGATGTGCTAACTCTTTCTCTGTTATCCCTGCAGACCAAACACAGAAAATTATGCCTGATTCTGGCCACTATGACGTCACTTTAAGTTCTGGCCACCCTGATGTCACTTCCCTTCCATAAAACCCAGACCACTTCCTATGTTTCCTCAGTTCTATGTTGGACTCACTCCTGTACACATCTGTGGAAACTATTTAGCCTTTTGCAGCCAGGGCTCAACTATATGGATGGCTGCCTCAAACCTTTTTTCTGTGTGTCAAGGCTATTTATTTCACAACATTAAAATAAAAGCTATAAACCGCATTGCAAAACAAAATCTTAAAGACCCCAGCAGTGCTTTCCTTTCTGTATGCTTCCCACTCATATAACCTTGTCTTCTTAGGTCTCCTTGTCCTCCTGCTCAGCTGTTATTTATTGCCCTCAACTAACTTCATCTGGGAGTAATCAACAATCAACCCATTAATTAACCAATTAAATGAAAATACCATATAAAAGAAAAATAAAACATGCAGTTTACCAGCACATTGTGTATAAAAGAATAAATCTAACTTAAAATGATAAACCAAATGTGAATAATCTTATTACAAAGTGAATAATTCAAACAATAATTACAAAACATGAGTCATTCTCAATTTAAACACAAAAACTTATTCAAACCAGTGGCATGTGTTTCACAGTGAATTCAGATTCTTTTGAATCTTTACAGTAGCTATTTAAAAGATGATTCAGGGTTATGATCTGTGTTTTGCCGAAAGACAGGATGAATCTTTCGGTATTTGAATTAGATTTGGCTCTCACTTATGTTTCATCTTCAGGTTACTCTAAAAATAAAAAAGAAATCTGCCATCTCTCAAGCAAAGGAGGGCTACTTACACTTTGTGTTGTTTCGCAGCTACATTTCCCTGTCAATTACTTATTCTGCTTTGAGGAAAATTATTATGAGGGAGTTGAAAAACACCACAGCTACTCTTTTGTACCTGTGGCTTGAGCACTTGGAAGGTTCATTTACATTTAATGATTTTTGTGTGTGAATAGCTGCTTTTCTGATGAGCTCCCATAATCCATTGGATGACTGCATGGGTGCTGTCTTTCTGTCTCCTCCTCGGTTTAGTCTGCGTACAAGTGACTGCAGATGTTCATACAAGGACAGGCAAATCTTAAACTATGCAGAAGACTCTTAGTCTTTCACAAGAGAAGAAGGATAGCATGGACGTATTGTTGGTAATTCTGATAACTGTTGTGATTGTTTCATTTTATAACTAAAATCACTAAAACTAAGGATATAACTGTAGATTTCCGATGTTCCCTTCCTTTGCAGTTCTCAGTGACAATAAAAAGGTTAATAGTAGTCTGACATTTAATCTTAAAATAGAACAAGGGGCAGAAACAACGGTTATTTCTAAGCAAAATTAAATTCTTTAAAATGGAAAATTATATATTTTTTGTATTTCTATGGTATTTGGTACACTATATTAATACCCAAGGGGAAATTGTCTTTTCTCATGACCTTTGGAGGTCAGAGTGCAGGGTCAGCCATTTTACAGCAATTTTCAGGTTAAGAGTCTTGCTCAAAGGCCCAACAGAGTAGGATCCCTTCTGGCAAAAATAGAATTTGAACTGGCAACCTTCCAGATACAAATGCAAATCCTTAGCCTCTGTGCAACCATTCTACATCATGTCACGCTTATAAAAGTATTTTAATTAACCTTTTGCTACACTTGCTTTTATAAGTTGGCTTTGAAATTTAAGTGCTAAGAACAAAAAGGAGTAGTAAAACAATTTGTCTGTGACTGTCTTTGTTCACTGAACAGCATTATACAAGCTGGGTAGAAAGAAGACCAGCCTGATCCTTTCAGTTAGGGGCCATCTACTGCTTCCAAAATTTCAGTTGCTGCCATAGGCTGCAGATTCAGATTCCTAAAACTATGTTTAAGATTTTTTTAAGGACTACTTTATTCCGAGTGCCATAATAATTTTAAAATCAATTGACTGTAGGTGCTCTGTTGAATTAGAAGTTATTTCAATGTACAGTACTTTATAATTCAATATTCTTCTTTAGTAATTGTAGGTAAGTAAGTAAATTTAGTAATTGTAAAAATGGATAACATTCCTTGTATCTTGGCTTATCTAATCCTTTACACAATGGTTTTTCTGGGTAAGTAACTATGTCTGGCACCACATATGTCAGCTGTAGTCCCTAGACAGTACTATTGATCCAAGTTCAAATGTTGTCTGTGATTCAAAAATAAGCAAAAAGAAAAATTTCTATTCATTTACAGAAGAATTTTACTGGTTTAGTAAGTAAATAGTTTCGGTACCTTTGTATCAGTTAGTTTCTAAATTGGTTTGATGTGCTAACTTACTACTGCTTGGTGAACATTATTTACATTGCATCTTTCATCATGGCTCAATATTTGAGTCCATGTAGAGTAAGGTCTGAACATGTGCATGCACTGAAGTGAATGTCAGTGCAGAAAAATGAATTCAGTCAAAATGGATGCGGGTGGCAATGAGCACAGCTCACGTCTGTTAGTCAGTAGTAAATGTACCAAAATAATAAATTCTGGAAGAAGCACCTGTTCAGGTCTAAAGTCCCCTACTCTGGGTAATTATTTAGAATTAGCTGATATCACAACAAAATATGTATATGCAGGGTTCATATTTTAAAGCAAAAACATTTAAGCTTATTTTAGTAGAGCAGATGCAGCAGTGTATAAGTAAAATAAATTAGGATAGGCTTTTAAGTGAGGTGATAGTTGAAGAGATGTGCAGCAGGATTAAGTGTTTTACATGTAATGCAGCACAAGTTCATCCAAAAATTTAGAAGGAGTAATAAATTAAACAACACTATGAGGTGGATAAATAAAGAGCTAAGAAGGATGTTATAAAACACACACACATACAAAATAAGTAGCTCTAACACTAATCACACTTAATATGAGAACATGTGAGCAACAGTTAAAAGGTTATTAGGAAGGCTAAAAGACACTTGGAGAGAAATATCACAGAAAAAGTAAAAGAGGCCCAAACAGAGTCTTTCAAAATTTTAGCAGTAAAAGAATAGACAAGGAAGACTATTAGGAACAATAAAGGTGAACAAGAATATGCAGACAGTGAAATAGCAAATGCTTTGAAATTGTACTGTATTGAAGACACAGCTCTGACCACATGGTAGTGAAACAGGACAATGAGGAGGACCCTGCCCGGCTTCCCACTCCTGATGTCACGTTATCCCCTCACCTCAGCCTGCAGCCTCTGTCTTAGATTAGCGCAAATATATCTCTCCTGCAAACAAACTATGATTCTTAGCGCGATGAGAGAAGTTGCAAAATCAACCGGAATGTTCAAGCAAATTATAGAAAAAAAGCTGATCTGAATCCATTAACTAGATCTCTCGTAAAAAGTGGACAGACATACAGACAGACAGACAGATGTTGGTTTTTATATAGAGAAAGATTATACTTGTGAAGAAGAAGTCAATAACCTCCCAAAAGTAACAGGGACTACTACGGAGGTACTTAGTGACTTGGAAATTGTAGATGGAGAAATACTGCGTAGATTAAATAGGCTAAAATCTAACAAATTAACAGAGGCCTCATATATAAATGGTGCGTATGCAGAAAAATGTTGTGTACTCCTGTTTCCACACTCAAATCGCAATGTATAAAACCTAAACTTACGTACGTAACTTATGTAAAGCCACACACATTTTCACGATAGCTCATACCCCGGCGTACACAAGTTCTCCAATTGGTTTTGCAAACTGGCGGCACCCAGCGTCAAAGCAGTGCTTTTGTTCAATTGTGGTTTCCCTTTCTTTTTTAAATCCACATCCCTGACATGGCTTTATCATATACACTGAAATGAACCACATATTGTTTATTAGTTTAAGGCATCTGATTGTAATTAACCTGTAACAATATAATGGTCCACGGAATGGCCAAACTAAACCAAATACCACAGCTGCTTTAGCATTGTTACTCTCACTGCACCTTCTTCTTTTTTCAGCTGCTCCCATTAGGGGTTGCCACAGCATTTCATCTTTTTCCATATTACTCTCACTACACCACTCGGAGCATTTATATCACTGTATCTGAGTGTGGAATCACAGCTGTACAGCAGTTGATCGGAAAGAGAATTATCGAAATACAGCATCAAGCACACGCTGCCCCAGCCATGCGCACTTTTTATTGAACTGCTCTCTAACGGCAAACACTTCAGAGCCTTTCCTGTGCTGACCTCGCGGTTCAGAAACAGTTTCATCCCAAGAATTATAAACGTACTCAATCTGTCCACCCAGTGCTCCTTATAGAACTGTTTGTACTTATAAGTACAATTACCTTACTGTAAACTTGTGATACAGTTATAATATTGCACAACTTGTGCCACTTTATAAAGCGCGTATTTATATGATGACGGTATCATTTTTAAGATGAAATGCAGCAAAATATGTTTATTACACTATACAGATAAAATGTTAACATCATTTAAATAATCTACAGTATATTTTTAATAATTAAACATGTGAGGACACTGTGTCATAGCACTACCAAGGAGCTGGCGCCCCGTTCTTCCTGCCTCGTACTGTATTCTTGCTGGGGCTGGTGCGACACTGGAAGGATAGATGGATACAATAATTAAACATGTACTACGAAGATATTTCAATGTTCCTTAAAAATTTTGAAAAATCGGAGTTTTAAGCTTACAGATGTTTTAACTCTATTACTGAACTGATTGTGTGGTGATTGGGTACTTGGAGAAAGAAAAGGAAGGACAGGAATTGGGAGTTAATACGTTTGAAAGAGACAGCACTGCTGAAGTAAATTATTTCATCGAAGGTCACGCACGGCGCAGCAAGCATCTTGCGTGAGGCAGGAACAATCTCTGGATGGGGTGCGAGTTCGTCACTATCACTGTGCCACCATGTTCCCATATTTAATACATGGTTTAGTTGATATATGAATACTGAAATGATATCAGGTATACATCTCAGCATTTAAATTATTCAGAGAACTGTAATATCACAAATGTAATGGATTCTGTGACCTGTTGGAGGAAGAGAAAGCCTGTTTAAGAAGCACATAGTGATTCACACACATAGAGCACAAAGAAGAACACATACAAAATAAAGCATTTAACATGCTACTTTAATTACGATGGGACTTGAGAAACTTGTAAATTAAATGATTTTAAGATGAAGTTTAGGATGTTCTACTTTAATGACAAAATATACTACATGATTAAAGTGGAAATTTCGAGATTAAAGTTGACATTTCAAGTTTTTTTTCCCACTGTGTCCCTATTTTTTTTTTTTCTTTTCTCTATACCCTAATAAGTTTCATATGACACTCAAATAGTGGGATATGATTCGCCATTTCACGGCGACTTTGATATCTGACAACTTCTTTTTTATTTCGGGCACTTTGTGAACTTGAGCTTTCGAGTTTCTCCGACACTCTATGTCACTCGATCAACTTCCTTTTGTTGTTTAAACCACTGTTTAAACCAACAAATAGTACATTTTTCTTTGCCTCCACTTCGTATTTGCTGAAATTCTTCTATACCCCCTCCACCACGCGCTTTTGACATTGCCTTTTCACAGAACGCTGAGCTTAAGGGCTATTTATATTGATTTGCATATTCAAAGAGTCGTAATTCTGGGAGGAGACAGGGCAGGACAACAGGCATGGGCATGTGGAGTGGAGGAACGTGGAAGTTGGCATTCGCAAAGATTTATGCATCTGGATTTTTTTGTGCATACGAACATTTCCGCTTTTGTCTGTATGCCATGTTTTAGTGTGAATTCTAAGCACGGTGTTATGCATGAGGGCCCAGGACAACCTATTTTTGAGTGGTTAAGGAAATCATTGACTACATACAGTATATAAACCCTTGGCATATATTTATCAAAAATTACTGCAAACTGTATAAACTCCTTTACTGAGGCAGTTAGTAAATATTATCCTGTTAAATAAAAAAGGGGGAGCAGGTTGATCCAAGTAACAATAGTCCAGTAAGTTTAATGTGTATTGCAGTTAAATGAATGAAGCCATTATTAAGAAGCGATCGAGCAGCACACATCTAGAACAGATTTATTTGCAAACACTCAACTTAGTTTAAGGGAAGGAAGGTTGTGTTTTACTAACATGATGAAATTCTATGAGGATGTAAGACAAGTATACGATAGAAGACGTGTACATATTATTTATTATAAATTTCAGAAGGTTTTTGATAAGGTGCCACATGAAAGGTTAGTGATCAATCTTAAAGAAGTGGGAATTCAGATCATGGTGTGTAGATGTCTACAAATTTCACTTTAACACAAGAAGCAAGAGAAAATGGTGAGGCAAGCTTTTTAACAATTAGGGTTATGTTAAACGTGGTATCCCACTGGCATTAGTTTTGGGGCAGCTGTTCATTTTAATACACAGATACAATCTCCACAAGAATATAATCAGTAAACTGAATTATTTTGCAGATTATACAAAACTAGGTAGATGGGCAGATTATGTTGAATCAGTGAAACTGTTTCAGGGACACCTATATTCCATATAGGTTTGGGCAGATTTGTAGCTGATGAAATTTAATGTACAGTATTACACACAGAATATACAAATGTGAGATTTGAATATGGAATGTGAGGTCTGAAACTTGACTGTACCTAGAAGAATGACCTAAGGCTCATAGTGCACTCATCACAATCTATACCATGGCAGTATATGAAATTGATCAAGAAGGCTAATAGGATGTTAGGTTGTACAGGTACAGTATATCATGATGTGTGGAGTATAAGTCAATGGAGGTTATGCTTAAGTTATATAGTACACTAGTGACACCACACCTGGAGTACTGTATACAGTTTTGGTCTACATATGACAAAAAAGATATAGCAGTGCTAGAGAAAGTTCAGAGAAACCCCAGGACTAAGAGGTCTGAACTACAAGAAGAGACTGAAGAAGTTAAACCTTTTCAGTTCCAACAAACAGGGATTAAGAGTGAAGTGTTTTAAAATTCTGAATGGAATTAGTACATTAGATCTCAGTTGCTAATTTTATCACTCAAAGAACCACAGACACCTGGAATAAATTATCAAGTAGTGTGGTAGATAGTAGGACTTTAAGGACTTGCAAATTTCAACTTGATTTCATTTGGGCCAAATGGCCTGTTCTCATCACAATTTTTCTGAAACATTTTTTTTCTATAACATATTTTCATACAAAGATATAATCTGTTTTTAGGTCTCTAAACATGAGTCTGATGATAGTGTCAGATTGCCGGAGAGGACAGAAAAAATAAAAAAAATCTCCAGATAACCTGAAGAAAAAAACTAAATCTGCAGGGGTTCCAAGGCCAAAAGACCACCCCGCCCCCACTGAGCATTCTACCTTACGTAAATGTTCTGAAGAAGATCCTTATTTGTTGTTTTTTAGGGTTCGTCTGATACAAGTGGGCCTCATGGAAATTTGGGGTATTTGCTTTCATTCATACATCACAGGCAGCTACATTGTGTTTTCCTTAGATGGTGGTGGTGCTAAGAAGAACAGGAAAAGATAAGTAGAGATTAATAATGATTGCAAATTCATTGAAGAATTTTTTAATTCTATGCATATCCAGTTTTTTAAGAGTAGAACTAAATTGTAGTTACAAAAAAGTAACAGGGCAGCAGGGTGGCGCAGTGGTAACGCTGCCTCACAGCAAAGAGACCTGGGTTCGCTTCCCGGGTCCTCCCTGTGTGGAGTTTGCATGTTCTCCCCGTGTCTGTGTGAGTTTCCTCCCACCATTCAAAGACATGCAGGTTAGGTGCATTGGCAATCCTAAATTGTCCTTAGTGTGTGCTTGGTGTGTGTGTGTGTGTGTGTGCCCTGCAGTGGGCTGGCGACCTGTGTGGGGTTTGTTTCCTGCCTTGTGCCCTGTGTTGGTTGGGACCCCCGTGACCCTGTGTTAGGATAAAGCAGGTTGGGAAAGTGGTTTAGTAAATTTAAAAAAGTAACATTAACAAAGTGTTTTTATTTACAGTGTCAGCCTGGCTTATCTTTATTAGTATTAGTAAGTGTTTCAGATTTTTGGCACATAACAGCAAAAGGCATCTCACTATTTCTTGCAAGCTTGGCTTATGGAATAAAAAGCAGATCACTATTAAGAGATCTAAGATTATGACCTGGAATGCAGGGGGATAGGCACTTCAAAATATTAGTATTATTTTAAGGTCAGTTCCAAACCACAAAGGTGAGAATTGTAATGATGGCGAGACTGATGAAATGAGTTCAAATTTTCATTTACTATTTAACTATAACTGATTGATATCTTTCTTACGTAGCCCAGTTAATGTTCTAATGATTCTAGAATCAACACACTTTATGAATGGTAGGGCCTTGACTATTTTCTTATACTGTGTTTGTGGGACAGTATTTTATGTTGGTACATTGCTTCTGCAAACAAAGTTCCTAAAATCTAAATCTTAGTTATGTATATTTAATCCATTGTTCTTTGGATTTATTTTTAACTCTACAAATGTCTGCATTATCCTATGCTCTGACCCACAAATGTCATGCAAAAAGATAATTTCCTCTTTGGAATTAGTACAGTGCACCAAATTATGGTATTTAGATTTTTGTCATTTTTATAGAACAATAAATTGCACTTTTAAGTAAGAACCATTTAAATTACGAAGACTGATGAAAAATCAACCTAGAGATCAGTTTTTAATTTGCATGAGTGAAATTAGCTATTCCATCCTATCCAGTGCTAGCTGATCAATTGAAGCTTCTTGCAGTCATCTAAGCTATTACAATAGGAGATGTTCCAAATCTATAGTAAGAACACCATTTTTTACTATATTGTTGGAAGGGAAGATTTGATAGTAATAAAAGAATAGACAGGTGGGACATAGCAAAGTGTTGGGGACTAACAAGTACTCTGATTAATCTGTCTTGATTGTGAAAAGGAAAAAAAGAAAGCTGGATTACAAAGTGCCAGGGCCATCGTTTCTCCACTTACACATCTCTTCTTAAGCTCAGTAAATATGGCTATTTTTAGGGAGCTCCTTGCTTTCTGATCAATAGCACCTGATGACCCCGATTCAATTGATTCACTAACACAATGTCTGACTTGTATCTCAGAATGGGTGAATAGTAACTTTCTCAAGTTAAATAAAGAGAAAACTGAAATCTTAGTGATTAGCAATGATGGATACAATGAGGCTATTAGAAATAAACTGGATATATTAGGATTAAAAGTCAAGACGGAGGTAAAAAGCTTAGGGGTAATTGTTGACTGTAATCTGAATTTTAAATCGCATATTAATCAGATCACTAGGACAGCATTTTTTCACTTAAGAAACATAAGTAAAGTTAGATATATACTAAAAGATGCTGAGAAATTAGTTCACGAGTTTGTTTTCAGTCGACTAGATTACTGTAACGCACTCCTCTCAGGACTACCCAAAAAAGACATAAATCGTTTGCAACGAGTGCAGAATGCAGCTGCTAGAATCCTAACTAGGAAAAGAAAATCCGAGCACATCTCTCCAGTTTTAATGTCACTACACTGGTTACCTGTGTCATTCAGGATTGACTTTAAAATTCTGCTTATGGTTTATAAAGCCTTAAATAATCTCGCCCCATCTTATATATCGGAATGCCTGACACCTTATATTCCAAATCGTAACCTCAGATCCTCAAATGAGTGTCTCCTTAGAATTCCAAGAACAAAACTTAAAAGAAGTGGTGAGGCGGCCTTCTGCTGCTATGCACCTAAAATCTGGAATAGCCTGCCAATAGGAATTCGCCAGGCTGATACAGTGGAGCAGTTAAAAACACTGCTGAAAACACATTACTTTAACATGGCCTTTTATAACTTCAATTTAACTTAATTTAACTTAATCCTGATACTCTATATGTTCAGTTCATCATAATAACTATTCATGGTGGCTCTAAAATCCGTACTGACCCCTACTCTCTCTTCTGTTTCTTTTGCCTGTGCCACCTCCACCTACTCAAAGCTTCATGATGCTCCAACAATGATGGATGGATTAAAAGGCAGAAGTCTACGTAACCATCTTCATCAAGCCCTTCCGTGAGAACCCTAAATCCAAAGAGGACTGTTTCATTTATGTTAGGTAGAATGCCCAGAGGGGACTGGGCGGTCTCATGGTCTGGAATCCCTACAGATTTTATTTTTTCTCCAGCCGTGTGGAGTTTTTTTTGTTTTTTCTGTCCTCCCTGGCCATTGAACCTTACTCTTATTCGATGTTAAATAATGTTGACTTATTTTGTTTTTCTTATTGTGTCTTTTATTTTTCTATTCTTTATTATGTAAAGCACTTTGAGCTACTGTTTGTATGAAAATGTGCTATATAAATAAATGTTGTTGTTGTTGTTGTTGATGTTAGGTTCACAAGTGAATGCTGACTTTTGGCATCATGGTCATTTGAGTATCTGAGAGGGAGCTTCTTGAACCACCACCATCTGTAACGTAACCAAGGGATAAGCCTAGAAGATGAGCACACATACAGTCAGACGAGGGCTCAGTGCATATAGGAGCCAAAGTGCTTTCATTAAAATTAGTTAAATCAAACAGTATTCAAAACAAAACAGTGTGTCATTAGTTAATAAATAAATAATCCATTAAAAACAGGGTGAAGGGGAAGGTTAAAATCCAATAAATATCTATTTAAAATCAGAGGTTAAAACCAGAGATAGTCCATGAAAAAAATTATCCCAATGCTTCCTTCTCAAATCTGGCATCTCCTTTCTTAAATCCAGTCTGGACCTCGCACAAGGAGGAGACGCCTCTCCCCAGACAGGTGCAGTAAACCTTTAAATCCTGGCTTAGGTCCCCATTGCCAGGCCTTCAGAAGTCTTGGGGCAAACACTCAGTAAGAACACTCTTTCTACAGCCTCCTGCTCCTACAGCTGCGAGACTCACACCCAACCACCTGCCTCCTTTTTTTTCTCCTCTTCTTACTTTAACATCTATCGTGTCTCTCTTCCCCTCCCTTCTCTCTCAGTCTATCTTCTCTTTTCTCCCTCTTTTTTCTCGTGCTGGCTCTCCCTTATATGTCCCTGTCGGCGCAGTGCCTCAATCGTGCATTGTAGAAACCCAATGAAGGAATTGAGGTAGACAGCACCCTCACATGCACATGCCTGTCACCCCAGTTACCTCACCAACCTCCCAGAGCTGCATTAGCACACACACCAATGGAGATCAAGCCAACCATCCAATTATTTATTTAAAAATGGGTCACTAATTTACCAGCTATGGACCAGCTATACCACAGTAGTAGCCCACGAGATGGGAGATGTGGGAGCTCCAAGGCTAATCTAGAAGTGACAACTTCTGGCTTTCTTTGCTGCACTGTGTATTGCCTATTTATTCTTACTTTGGGAATGTCAGTATGTTGCTTGTGATATCACACATGTGACATATATATATACTGTAGATTCAGAAATGGGTGAATATGTTTCTGAGTTTCTTGTTTTCTATTTATTTTGCACTTGTTTTTTCACACTGTATGCATATGTTACTGAATGCTTACACTGCACCAACAATCATCACTACCAAAGATTAACGGTTGAGTTAGACACTTTGTGTATGACACAGAGGTCAGCAAGTGTAGATGAGAGGTCAATGTAAAGGTTGAGAAGATGGTAAAGGGTCAATATCTACTGAGATCCACCATTCTGATACATTTACACGCTCACAAACAGACCAAGCAAGTAATTCTGCTTCTCCTAAAACATGACTAGATGTCACCCATGTTTGTCTTCTTTTGTTTAAGCCAGTCTCTAATTTATAATATAACAGTTATGAGTATGGTTATTAGATTTTAAATTCTAAATTCTAAATAACCTTCCATGAAACAAAACTGGGGCAGAGCTACTCATCTTGTGTTTAACATTAGTTTTTTAACGAGCAACCTAGTCATGATACATATAATGGTACATATTAGTGAGAACAATCATTGTAATAACAAAGGAGAAATGCTTGGAAGAAATTAGGACAGAATTGTAAAGTAAAACATTATAAAGAAGCACAATGCAAGAAAATGTAATGATATGACTTAACTGATTTAGGGTATATACTGTATCTCGAGCAGAATAAACAGCATTTTCAAATATACCTGGCATTTGCACCCAACCAATGTCAATTTTGGTATGTTTCACATGCTAGCAATACAGTAAAGTGATTCTGATTTTTCCACATCCCCTTACACTTTTTATTGCAACATGAGTGAAAATGTTCAATGCATAGATCCAGTTTTCCAGTAAAGAATGGGAGCAGGAGAAAAAAAATTAGTTCTGGCAGACTAAGTTAAACCAAAAATGGAAGGTTTACATTCAAAACTAAGTATGATGAAAAAATGATTGTTTTTAACTTCCTCACAGAAAAATGAATTAGGTTTTCACTCTCACGTTTAATTTTACAGCAACTGAAAAAAACCCCTTATATTTACAGCATATAAAAACTACATCTCTTCACAGAATAACAGCCTGTGTGTGACATACAATCCTAAATATAGAAACGAGCCTTTCAAGGCACACCTCATATGCATTAGTAGGCCGACATCCACCTTGCTTTCTCATCAGTCTTTATAAGCTGGCAGCTTTCACTGCTCTCTCTTCCTTTGTTTAGCAGACATCTCTAACAGTAATTAAAGTTTTTCCTTTCAGAAACTGAAACAGTTAACCAATGACTAAATCAAATTAAGTTTAAAGATCAATTATCTGATCTTCTTGATTACATGTACAGGCTGTCAGCTGCTCAGACTCCCACTTGATATATTTATATTTATAAAACACTTTTTATTTGTCTAGTACAGAACACCTTTACTATTATCAGATTTCTCTTAATAAATATACAGTAATACAAGTGTAGAAGACTTGTAAATTTATTTTAAAGATCATAATTAAATCATATTTTTTTAGCTTGTTCAGATATCTTCCACTAAATTTCACATTGTCTTTAAGTGTTGTCATATATATTTTTACATAACTTTCTACTATTAATATTTGTCAAATATATGATGATTGTCTTATCATTTCATAGTCTTGGTGTATCCAACAAGGGGCACATCCTTGGGAATGTGTTCTTTTAAATTTGTAGTCATACTCATGACAGTAATATCCCTCCCACTAATCACAGTGAAGATATTATGGTGAGGAAATTATGATACAAAAGAAAGAATATTTTTATTTGCTTTAAAATGCTGCATTTACTCGCATAAACAAAATAATATAGAATAGTACAATTGCCTTACACTATTTCAGTGGGGTGTTTGATGATTGCAAGTCCATTTTTAAAGGAGTCGGAGGCATGGTCCTACGCACAGACAGTGAGAGATGACTTCTATCTGCCCATAGGAAAGGCTCCAGTGAATGACTGAGCCATAAGCTATTTACACCCATAGAGCAATCTCTTTGTTCAAAATTGAACAATCAAATAAGAGCACCTGTTGACATTGCATCATGTTCCATTAAGACATTGTCTGGTAGTTCTTATGAGCTATTTACAGGCCATTTCTGATGACTAATGAATATATTGGCATCAGCTTTCTCTATTATCCATATTTTCAATTAACTTTGTTAAATTACTAAACATTGCTACAGGGCTTTGTCCGGGAACATTTCTAGGTCAATGAGTCTCAGTTACAATGCCATTGGTTAATTGGTTGTAGCAGAAGTACTATATAACTAGTTACTTTTCTGTATACAATGTTTGTATTTTTTTTTTTACCTGGGGCTAATATTAGTTCACATGTCACTGCTTATTATTGAACATACTACATACTATCCATGGTGGTGTTAGTGTGAAATGGACTGAAGCAGAACTAGCAGCATTTTGGTAATGTTATGAAGGTAATTTAAAGTTTTTTTTTAATTCAAAGCTAAAAACTATTAAAAATTCCAACTCTCCTTTCGTATCAAAGCCTAAGATTAGAACTGCATCAGTATACTGTGGATTTTAATCAATGTCTACCAAAAAAAAGTCACCAACTACTTTTACTCACTCAAAAACTCTGTCTTGTTCTCGCTTATCTCATTCTGAAAAACATCATCTCCATCATTTATAGAAAAAAAACATGCTTCATTCTCTTGGATCCATAGGTTAATTTGGTGGATTTTTTTTTTCAACTTCAATAAGCGCTTAACGCTCATCATTGATTGGTATTGCAAACTTAATAATGAAATGCAGGTGGGCAACATTGCTGGCTTTTTCACAAATGCAAGGCTATGGACTGCTAAAAAATGTAGTGTAATCAATTTATCAGAATCAGAATCACTTTACTGTATTGCTAGCATGTGAAACATACCAAAATTGACATTGGTTGGGTGCAAAACATGAGATACAAGACATTACCAACTCAAGAGGATACAGTTTGAAGCTACCATTAACTTGACACTGTGTAAACTACCATACAAATACAAACATTTCTTTAACAAAACAATTACAAACTTCAATAATTAAAATAAATTATACAAAGTAATATAGATATCAAATAGTACAAATTGAGCAAGTATGAAGTATTTACCAATAGACAAATAGCACAGTGAACCATTTTATGTTGCAAAAACAGTTAGGAGTAAGCCTGTGTAAGTTTATTTAGGATCTGAATAGTTTGAGGAAAGATGATGCAGCAATGGCATGAAGTTTGGGTTACAGTGAACAGGTGGCTTCTGGGGTGGGTAGAGTCAGCTGCAATCTTTCCTGCTCTCTTTTTTGCTCTAGCGATGAAAGATCTTTTAATGTTGGGAGACAACAGCCTGCTTACCACTGTACTTTCTGGTGAAGTGTGATTGACGGGTAGCATTCCTGAAGGCAGATGAGGAAAAATTCTCTGCAGTAAATCTCCCTCATCACAAACAAACAGTAAAAATATAAAAAAGTCCTATATGTTCAAAAGCTCTTCAGGAGTAATTGTAATTCTTGAAGTCGACAAAAAACACATAGTAACCACTCAATGTACATAAAAAATGAAAGCACCTGAAAATTATTGCAGCAGGATCGGCACCAGTGATCTCAGATCTCAGTTATCTCATATTTTCTATCACATTGTTGGTCCACTGAAGCGATTGATCAACAATGATATTTTTCATTGTTTCAAACTGTGCTTGTTTCACCGAGGGAAAACCAATCTCTGCTCTTCTAACCACACTTGAATCATAAACCCCCCAACTCTTCAAATGCTATCTGTGGGTTGTTAAGGAACTTAAAAAGGTAAAACTGGGTCCCAAGGCCACAAAGGTTGTGAAACATTGCTCTAAGAAAAACTCTGTAATCCAGCGAGACAATGAAATTGTTATCCCAAAGTGACCAAGGAAAAAGAAACACAGCCTTTGCTACCTTTAATGATATGCCATGTTTTTCGATATTCTTATTTAAAGTTTGTGAACACTGTAAGAGCCATTTTCCTAGTTCTATAAAATGTATGAATATTTACTAGATGATAATGCATAAAATATGAGAGGTTCCTAAAACCCCCGTGAATAGAATTGAGTTGGTATTTTCCTGTCATTTCTTAACAGTTTTTGAGTAAACAATGTTCTTTAGTAAGTGTTTTGCCTTGCCTTGTGTAAGGTAAAGAGGCATACGGTTTTTTAACCGTGTCCTTGAAAGAATTCCTTTTATGCTCGAGTTCGTGCCTATGCACGGTATTGAGCTTGACGCATATCTAAGTGCCAACGGCCTAAGGGTCTTTTGAGTGTAAAGTAACTCGTAAATTAATAGATCTAAGTTTTGAACCGTATGTTTAAAGCATACAGAAGAAGAAATAAATAACCTTTAAGTACAGAAGTAACCAAAGCTTCATAAGAAAAACTAAGTTTATAGAAGATACATTTTTCCCTTTTTTTGCCTTTATTCTTTGTGTGTAACTATTTTTCTTTTTATTCTTGTATGGATTATTTGCCTTTAACTTTCACTAAATATTTTTAAAACGAACTTTTGGACTGAGAGATTTCTTCGACACGCATCTTACCCGTGCCTGACTTCACCTTACGCAAAGCGGCTACAAACACTGTTGAAATCATCTGGAGCAGTGCACTGGCTGATGGTAATTGTAGTCCCCATTTCAGCAGTTGTACAAGGGTGCAGATAAGATTATTATCTGATAAGATATTCTACATTTACACAGAACGTTGTAGACATAGAACCTATAGATATCTATATATTATTTTCCTGTATAATTCCAGACATCTCACTCCCAGATAAACAGACTTTAGCTGTGAGAATATTACGTCTGACATCAGCTGCCTCAGTGGGGGATGGGATAATAGGCAGCCAGCCTGCAGCTGATTGACACATTTGTAAAACAAAGACGCTATAGGTGCGCAATTAACGCAATGATGAAGAGTTGCGAATAAAATTAAGGTGGCCCGGCATTACAAATATTTTCATAGGCTTTAGGGATTCTAGTGTTAAACTGTGTTTTTAACTGTGTTCTGCTACAAGACCTTTCTGTAATATTGAGGGGTCAACAATATATTTCTGGGGTGCATATTTGTTGGTACAGCAATATATTTGTGGGTATTGTATCATTGTCAATTCTTTACAAATAAGAATTTCACTGTACCATGCGTACATGACAATCATTTTTTTGTCATAAATAATCAAAATCATGTGCACTGAACAGTGTTTAGCAACTATGACACTACTATGTTTGGGAGTGAACATGATGTCATTGTAGTACAAGTCTATGTTGGTCTTCCTTACCACAGACATGTTTGGCGAAGCGTCTAATTTTATATTTAACTGTACAGAAAATGCTCACTCAAAAATCTGCAGGACCACAGATATCTGCAAATTTAATATGATTAGCAATGTTCTTTTTTGAAAGTGAAGTGCTTTCCCTGGCTACATGTTAAGAATACTGCTAATGTAACTTAGGGCCACTGCTCTACTACCAAGTTGGTTTCCTAATTATGGAAAAGTCATCTCAGATAAAGGAGCATCGGAATCATCAGATGGAAGGGTCCTCTCATCAGAATGGGGAGCCCAACACTGACTCCACTATAGAATGGCCTGTGATGGGGTAAGCAGTTAGTCGCCCAAGGTTTTCAGGACTATGACTTTGCCTTTTCCTTTGACTCTCTTTCTTCCAATTTCATCTCCTTCACTTTTAACCTGCTTTTGTTCTACAATTAACTGATGGACAGGTATTTTTGTTTTCCATTTATGTTAATTGGTTTCTACTTTGTTTTCTGAAACATCATCAAAAATAAAGGAAGAGGTCATACATTAATGCGTAAATAAGCATGAAAAATCTAAATTGAATACGCTAAGGTAAATGTTCCAAGAAAAAAATGGTTAAACTGGGAATAAATGAAAGAAAGAGAAAATTAACATACCAGCTGCAAGGGCTAAGATAAAAAAAAGAGTCATCAGTCTTTGAGTCTGGCCAAGCAGATGTGCCTTCCTCTACTGCTGATCTTTGAATGATGCCATCTTCTTGTTGCAGTGGAATTTTAGGAGTTCTGAACAGATCATGCAGAGCTAGACTGGATATCTAGGGTAAGGTCAAGGCTCTTCTTATGGATTGTGGCCATCTGGACTGAGGACAGAAGCTATACAATACACTTTTCCTTTCCCCATGTATCAGTGAAACCGGATCTCGCTGTTAGCAGTAGGATAGATGTCAAAGGTTAAGTTGGTGTCCCCTGCAACTTTTTTTAAAATCTCTTCACACTGACTTCATTGAATATACCAATAGGAGTTGAGGTTCACTTACTTTTACACATGGGCTAATTATTTTGCCTGGTCTAATACATTTTTGTGCTCCTGTGTTTTATGGATATTTATTTTTCCTTTATAAATAATATGCTCTGTGCTTTAACTTGTCTCACACACTCTGTTTCTTAGCTGCTATGCCTCTTGCACTGATTATGACCCTGGTTGTCCGTTGGAATCTGCCCTCACTGCACGTTTTATAAAGATACATTTTCTTTGTGACTTACTGTTGGCCTTTTTCAGTATAGATGCAGTTTCTTGATTGGTGGGAGTCAGAGATGGCAGATATTTCAACATGTTTTGTGCTATTTTGCTGTTATTTCCATTTGAGTTTTATTTAGTCTATTCTCTTTTTTTAATGCATTTTGTTGCTGTCTGGCACATTTCCAAGCGGAGGTGTAATGAGGGTTACCTGTCTAGAACCTTTTTCACTGTCAGCATAGAAAGAATCTGCCCATTTGTTCTGATATTTAGTATTTAACAGAAAGGAAAATAAATACCTTTAGGTTAGAACAAAAGTCCTTAGGCAAGGAAAAGTAAAATTTATTATTCAGAGAGATGCCTCAGAAAAGCCCTGAGATAGATGAAAAAAGCCTATATCTAGGATTGAGAAAAAACGGAAAATGTTTGGTGTTTGGTTCAAGACAGCTTAGTTGGAAAAAGAACAAGAAAACAATTGGGAGTATGCTAAAAAAAACTAAAAAGGTATTGTGTTTATTGTTTAAATGAACAAAGAAAAAATATTAAAAAAAACTAAAAAGATAATGTGTTTGGCATTTAAATGGGCAAAGGAAAAATCTAACGGTATCAGAAGTATGATCAGTTATGATTATAGAAAGGATGAGAGGCCCTAGTGCTTTTAGGGAAAAAGAAACTGTAGTGTTTAAAATACAAAGGAAATTGGTTGTGAAGAACAAAAAGAAAAGGTAGTGTTTGAAGGAATGGTGGTTCATGTATAAGAGAACGGGCAAGAGTAACTTGGTTTGTGACAAAGGAAAAGAGAAGTTTGGTTTTGGAAAGTCATGTAGAGAAAAAAAGACAAGTTTTTCTTAGTTTTAAAATAATTTTTTTGTTTAATATCAGTGTTTCCTTGTTAAAGAGTTTAGATTCTCACTTTTTTATGACCTTAACTCTAGCATTTCAATCTCTGTGAACTATGGTTTACTCATAAACAGAGATATTCAAGAAGCAGGAAAAGTGTAATGGAAAGTGACAAACTAAATGGGCATTTTAACAGTCAGATTTTGAAGCCTTTTAATTCAAAATGTTACCAGGTAAGCAAACTATAAAATGTATTATGCATTCTTGTTAGCAGGGGATTGATCAACATCATCCCCTGTAGATAAGAATTAAGTGAGACCAAGATATAAGATGGTTATTTAGGAAAACACATTATAAATATTGGATGAAAATAGAAGAATGGAGACAGGGAAAAACAAGAGGCCAATCACATTCAATTTTATCCCTTAATAGGCCCAACTAAACAGAATGTTATCTCTGATATCCACCCTCAGGTTTCAAATGTCCAGAATAATATGACTGATGAGCCAACGCTTAGAAGCATGTTCACTATCACCCCTATCAGGACCCAAAGGACTTCTAGGTTGATGCAAGAGCATACCAACTACATTTCCAAGGATCCATTTTCAAGTCTAGGAATTCCTTGTAAGGAATATAGTTGTTGTGTACTAGCAGGATGAGAAACTAATGTTCTGGACATGAAAGTGAACAAATGTGTTTCCATTATGTTTTCTATTAAGTTATCTACAGGCTTTCAATTTGGGATGCCCAATCACTGCAATTCCCTTCATAGTCTTACTTTCCACTATAAATTTTACAGCCCCCATAGCTTCAGAAAACTTTAAGGACTGGTGCAAAGAGGTTATTGATTGAGCATTGAGTGTTGCTGTGTCGAGACTGTTAAGGATACTATTTATGTGAGGCCAGTCATTGTTAAATTTAAAGGCGCACAGTGCTTCATAGTAGTTCTTGTAGCACTATTGATTTCTTTTTGATTGATAGCCGATGAGTCCAATGCAGAGGTTTACCTACCTCTTATGCAACTGAAATGAAAAGATCCTGGTAACCTCTCTGTATAGTCATAGCATGGGTGACATGACTTTTCAATATTTTCTGTGGGAAAAGGTGAAACTGTTTAAAAAAGTTTCTGTCAGAAGTATCAGCTTAATTTTTAGGACACTAATACAGACTTTCTTACATTATCTGCCTGCATTTCAATCAAATACAGTATATATATATACAACTGACAGACTTCCTTGTCCTGCTGAACAGAAACATCCCTGTAGCATGATATTTCCACTGTTATCCTTAAGTAATATTTTTAAGTGGGTTAAAAATAAAAGGCAAAGACACTTTGTAAAATTTCAGTCAGTTTGAAATGGTAACATAACACAAATTGGAAAAACTCTTTCTACTATATTTTTGCCTTTTACTTTTAAAACCAATAATAATATTAATCATAATCCCTTCAAAAGCAATTTATATACTGGAGACAGTTAATATTTTGCCGTATTAGGTCAAGATTTGTAATGCAAGATGACCTACACAAACCCTTTACAGGTAGTCTTCCAAATCCCAGGATTTGGATCTCATATTGGGCCTCACGGACTCTTTCTTTCTGCTGAACTTCTTTATTTTCTTCAAGTTGAAGTTCATAGTTATAATCTTGCTTTCCCTTTTAGCAAGTGTATTTTTTTATCTTTAATGTCATCCATATGTCAGCATTAATGCAGAATTTAGTAACATACATGTGTGTTTTTCTTCCATTTCTTTGTTTATTTTGCCAGCACAGTGCATTGCCATTATGAGTGGTTTTTGAAGGATTATTTATGTGTCTGTTATGAATCCTGACAACATTTAAGGAAGGAAAATACTACAAGGCAGGATTTCTGCGTAAATACTGAACTGGTCAGCATACAATTTATAACCTTGACATTTGTTAATTTGCACCTCTCATACTATGCATATAATGCCTGCTTTACACAACTATAATTATTATAATTTTTTTCTATATTAACTGTTTCACAAAAATTTGTAAAATTAGTGAAAATTATAGGAAAACCCTATCATAAAATGTGGCAGTCATTTGTAAAGTGTTTACAATGAACATACTGTGTGTATATATATATATATATATATATATATATATATATATATATACCTGTATATATATATATATAATTGTCACACACATACGCTTAGTAGGCAGTCAAAAAGCCTAAAGGTGAATGAAATATCATGAGACAGGGGGTTGTCACATTGTGCTTACCTAAATCTCCCATTCTTCTCAGCAGGAAAACTGAAGAAAAATAAGAAAGCTACTTCTGGGTTCAAGATGGCCGCCACTTCCGGCGCCTGACATGACGTCACTTCCGGCAACTCCTAATGACATCACTTCCGGTCTCTTGCTAACCATTTCCTGCCTCTATTTTCTTTTACTGTATAAAAATGCCATTTTCCCACTGTAAATCATCAACTGCTTATACAAATTGCTTTTGATCACCATAACGTTTCTTTTTGTGTTTTTTTTCTTGTCCATTGAACAATATACAGGGATGGCTCCCAAAACTTCTTTTTGTGACGTTTTGTTTTGTTTCTAAAGAAGATATTTCCGCTCGCCAGCCACTTTGCATCTCTACCGGGGATGTGTTTGCTGCTCCAAAACCCCCTCTTAAATGGTGATACAATGGGAAACAAAGTTTTTTTTTTACCTCCTCTTTGCTCGATCAGCTGGTGCTGCCACCGTGCTGCATGATCTGCATCTCGCACGGCGCTTCGAACATTTAAAAGCCTGTACAGCAGCTGTCTTACTCTTTGTTTTCCAGCGACAGGCGTGGTTCAATCTTTTGGCACAAAGTCCCGTCTCGCAGGATGTGAGTTCTTGATATTTTTTAGTTTATAATTTAAAAATGGAATACGAATCTGAAAATCTAACATCACATTAAAGTTTGATAAATTCAGAAAAGAATGATACCAAACATATATATGTAGGTTTTAAAATAAGCCCGATTTAAAGCGTGACAAAAATGTGACATAAAAATGTCACCATTGCACTTTTAGGCTTTGGATTTTTATATATAGAGTAGATATATACATATACTGCATACTGCTAGTTAAAATGTTTGACACACCCAGAAATTTTCATGTTTTTGGTAGAAATTGATACCTTTTTTAATTGTGATATAATTAAACTGATTTAGTAATGCAGCCAAGACATTATCCATCCATCCATTTTCCAACCCCCTGAATCCGAACACAGGGTCACAGGGGTCTGCTGGAGCCAATTCCAGCCGACACAGGGCACAAGGCAGGAACCAATCCTGGGCAGGGTGCCATCCCACCGCAGGACACCCACAAACAAACCGAGCACACACTAGGGCCAATTTAGAATCACCAATCCACCTAACCTGCATGTCTTTGGACTGTGGGAGGAAACCCAAGCAGACACAGGGAGAACATGCAAACTCCACGCAGGGAGGACCCATGAAGTGAACCCAGGTCTCATAACTGCGAGGCAGCAGCGCTACCACTGCACCACCGTGCTGCCCCCAAGACATTACTAGTGCTGCTAATGGCTATTACTGTTTGAAATGACTGATTTTAAATTTATTATTAAATTAAATTTATTATTAACTTATGACTGCAAATCCTCATTTTTAGCAGAGATTCCTTCAGTATCCTAATGGGAAACTATCTTTAAACTCATAATTAGTCATGTATAAATGCTAGTTGGTTGATAAAGAAACCTTTGTAGCTGCATTAGCACAGCTGAAACCTGTTATTCTGTTCACTTGGACTGCAAGATGCTGGCATTCCTAAAGTTTAATTCTGGGTTTAAAAATGGCCAAAATGAAACAGCTTTCTGAAGGAACATGTCATTCTATTGTGTTATTGCAGAATGAAGGTTATTCTATGTGATGGATTGCCAAATACCAGGGTCATGTGTAACAGAGAAAAGATTAAAATAAGCAAAAGAACCAAGACATTGGATAGAAGATGATTAGAAAAGCATATTACTATTGATATCCTGGGGTAATCTCTTTGTTGCAGATATTTGGTTTGTATTTAAAGAAGAAGCCATCTGACGTCCTGTAAGACAATTGTTTCTCAGAATACAAACTCTGATGTCCTTATCTTTATGCAGTTTTCTTGGCTTTCCACATCTTTTTGTCTCCTGGTTAGATTTATTTTGTTCTTTTCTCTCAAAACATTAACTCCTTTTTATGAAACCTTTGTTTTCTTGGCAATTTGTTGAATAGAAACACCTTAATTCTGGAAAAAAAACATGTTTCTTGAGAAAGCTATTTCATTTTGGCCATTATTTAAAACCGAGATCTTTACTTTGGAAATTTTGGGATCTTCTCTCAAGGGAAAAAATGTCTTTTGAAGGAGTAATAGCCATTAGCTGTATCTTTCCATCCATCCATTATCCAGCCCGCTATATTCCAACTACAGGGTCACGGGGGTCTGCTGGAGCCAATCCCAGCCAACACAGGGTGCAAGGCAGGAAACAAACTCCAGGCAGGGCACTGCAGCTGAAAGATACTGCAGCTGTATCTTTCAAAAATATGAAAACTTCTGGGTGTGTCCAAACTTTTGACTGGGCAAAAGTATTCCTATATTTTCCTATGTTTTCCTGCATTTGTTTTAGCCTCCACCCTCACAAGCCTTCCAGGACCTCCTGCAGAGATGCAACCACTAGCATGATGCTGCCATCAGCATGCTTCACGGTGGGCATGGTGTTGTTATGCTATAGCTGGGGTTTATCCCCTGGTTTATGTTTATTTTATCCTTTATTAACATTTTTAAATTATTATTTACATTTTAATGTAATTTCCATCGGCCTGGTTTATTTTTTATTATTTATAGTCTGTTCCTTTAAATGTGCAGCCTTTCCTTCTGTTGTATGGATTAAACTTCAAGAGATGGGTCCACCATGGCATCACCTGAGGCCTTTCCTTGACTATTAAAGGTGCAGACAAGAGAACGTCATGGGGTGGAAGGATGGAAGTAGAAGGACTAGATTTGTGAGCATTGTTTTCCTGTTTGAATTTGTTTTTTTTTTATTAATTTTCCTCTTGTTCTTGGATATCTGTTATGAATTGTGCTTTGCCTTAAAGACAACTCCTTTGTCACTCTTTTGAGCATTTTTGTAATTTTCTATTTTCTTAAATAAATATTTTCATTTATCAAGGTACAGATTGTCTCTTAAACCAGAGCTTTCACGTTTTCTCTCCTTTGAAAGACATCCTAAGAGAAGCTGGGACTTCAAGAGCACTTTGAAAGACTGTTTCCCCATTTAGGCCTTTACCCTGCCACTTGAGTTTGATGTCAGGCTGTCTGAGGTGAAACGTATTTTTGGGTTTCAGACTAGGGGAGTATTGGTCTGGATTTTGGATATTTTGAGACCCAAACCACCCTTTTTCCATTTGTTTTTCAGTAAAATGTGTGTTTTTGATAACGTGCCGTGTTTAGCTTACTTATGCTAAATACTGCGTTTAGTCTGATGTAAAAAAAGCACGATTTTGTACTTATCAAACCATAGAACCTTTTTCCATTTGACATCAGTCTCCCATGTGCCTTCTGTCGAGGTGTCATATGTGCATATATGCAGCCAAGACATTATCCATCCATACATTTTCCAACCCGCTGAATCCGAACACAGGGTCACGGGGGTCTGCTGGAGCCAATTCCAGCCGACACAGGGCACAAGGCAGGAACCAATCCTGGGCAGGGTGCCAACCCACCGCAGGACACACACAAACACACTAAGCACACTAGGGCCAATTTAGAATCACCAATCCACCTAACCTGCATGTCTTTGGACTGTGGGAGGAAACCCTTCTGTCGAGGTGTCATATGTGTTGGTGGCCTCCCTCACTAGTCTTCTTTTTCCACATTTACAGCTGCCCAATATTCTTTCCATTTCTAAATGACTGACTTACTAGACTCTCAACAGAAATTCAACCACTTGGACATTTTTTTGTTACCATTCCATGAGAGTAGTATAGGAGCGTCACTATTATACATCATCAGATTTTGACAGGTGTATGTCCCGCCCCCCTGGCATTTCCGGTACCCACCATATGCCACCTAGTTAATGGTCATTTCCCCCCGCGGTCTGATCTCTGCCTGTTGTTGGGTGCGCTGTTTGACCGGCATCGGACCTTTTGTCAGTCGTGCGCAAGGAAAATGGTCGGCCGATCTTAGCCTTGATGCTAAAACTGGGGCTGATCATCTTTGTGATCCGAGACGGACCTTTGGGAGCCTGTAAGGTGTCATAAAAGGTAAGTCATCAATGGGGCGGAGCAGACATCCTGCTCCTATCTGCTTGCAGCGCTCGGGGGTGTGTACAGAGAGTACAGAGAGCGTGATTGACAGACCCGCGAGAGGATGTACAAGAAAACTTTAGAGAGAATCTATGACACACCCAAGGAACCTGGCAGTACAGCCCAAAACACCCCTTGAGCATCCGTTACCTCGCCCACCTTGTAAAACCATGCCCTTTATAAAGCAAGGCATATTTCAGATACCAAAAGTGTTTAAAACAATAACTTTCAGAGTGGATGTACAAGGAAAGGTTTAAGAGAATCTAGGACACATCCAGGGAAAAAAACCTGGCAGTGCGTCCCAAACACACCCATGGGTATAGCGTTACTTTGCCCACCATGTAAAAAACCATGCCCTTTATAAAGCAAGGCATATGGTAGATGCCCAAGTGTTTAAAACAATAACTTTCAGAGTCGATGTACAAGGAAAAAGGTTTTAGAGAGAGTCTATGACACACCCAAGGAACCTGGCAGTACAGCCCAAAACACCTCTTGAGCATCCGTTACCTTGCCCACCTTGTAAAACCATGCCCTTTATAAAGCAAGGCATATTTCAGATACCAAAAGTGATTTAAAACAACAAGTTTTATTCAATGATTCAAAAAAGATGCCAAAGTGTCTTAAAAACAACAAATTTTATTGAAGCAAAATTCCAAACATAGCAAAATAAGATCTGGTCTTCACTTTGAGTTACAAATTGTTTGCTATACATTAAAATTGTTTAAACTATGACTAAAAGCAGGAGAAACAGCCGTAAAATAATCACACAAGCTTAATTGTATAAAGATTTGCAATTCACTTGAAAAGAAAAAAACACAAGAAAATGTATACATATAGGTGCATAAATGAAAATTCAAAACCTGGTCCAACAGTGAGTCGGTAATACACCTAAAATAAAAATGTTTAAGCCAGCAAATATACTTTATATATTTATATTTCACTAAATTATGCAAACCTATTTTCTGTTTGGAACAGAGCCGACCACATAAAGCTGGTCTTCACAGGCTGAATCAGTTTTGCATATCCATCAATGGGTCTCTCTCCTGCTCAAATTCAGCTATAACATCATCCACATCAATCTTGATAGCTTTACGAAAACAAGGGAGATTGTACATTTTTAACAAAGCACGCACACAGGACACAAATCTATCTTTTCTAGCCCTTTTGAGCATAAATAAGCTATGTCTATATGCAATAATTGGTTATATTACAAAATGTGTCCATCTGGTATGCATTTTTTCTCTTGACATTCCATACATTTTTCCACTAAATGTTCAACAGAGCTAAACACATAAGCCCAAATGACTGAGCGACCAATATGGTCATAATGAATCTTTATTAGATATAATAAAAGGAGAAAACCTTCTATAGGTTGCATTACGTGTCACGCTGGGCAGGGACCTGGTTTTCCTTGTTCTAGCTGCGAGTCTTGGTTCCTCTGACAACAGAAACAAAACACAAACAGTTAGCCGACAGAAAATATAACTCAAACAGATCTTGTTTAGCATGGATAATGCAATTTGCTTAGGTTTCTGTAAATTAATGTTGGTTTTAAAAAATAACAGTAATGGTGATTAGAGACAAGTTCAAAAGCTGCTGTCCGAATCTTGGACTTTGTTGCATGGTCTTTTGTATAAGCGAAAGTGTTTACTTCAGCAACAAACTGCTTCAGACAGTTTAGTATGAATTTTACTCGGTTTCACAATTCTTAAGCCACACAAGGCTTTAACCAAATAAAACACCGTGTGTATTAATCTTTAAATACTGATCTGTCGACAGATGCTGGAAACACAAGGGTGTATTTCCTCAGGATCACATTCTAGTAAAAGACAAGTGTGCCCATCCTGAGATTCGAACCCAAACGGCATGCTAAACAAGACCCAGTTAATACATCTTACACAGGTGCAGAACACGTAAGCTACAACAGACTTTACATAATGCTTCATTAAAATCAATCCGGCTCTGTGACTGCGATGGCTGACAAGTGTTTGAGAAAATACACAGGTCTTGAGACTTCCGCCTTGAAGTTGAACAATCTTTCACACTGTGCTTAAATACGTCACTGGCCATCGTCACTCTATGGGGGAAAAAAAGAAAAGAAATGTCAAGCAAAAACGTGTTGGAATGGATGAGTGAACAATACACTTACAGTATGCACAAACAAGCACAGCTGAGGTTCAAGAGAAACAGAACAATTGTTTCAATGATCAATTACCAGTAGCAAGTAGATTTAGCAGAGATGTCTTATTACTCAAAATTCAATGATGGATATAAAATTTATCCTCACTTGTATCAATGTGCTCTCAAAATATGCTTGGGCTGTGTAAATAAAAGGCCAAGACAGTTTCTCTGGGTTTTAGTTTGATCTTTAGACAGAGTCGAGTTCCTAAAAAGCTACATACAGGCCAAGGCAAAAAAATTTATAACACATTGGTACAAAACTTCTAAGACAGAACAATATTGTACATTTGTACATTTGTCACGAACAGCGATGTAAAGGCCAGCATAGTAAAACGGTTCAAAAGCACCTTAAAATCCAAAATGTGGAAATATTTTACATATGCCAATACTTTTCGGTATATAGATGTCCCGTCAGACGTTCTGCAGAGTTATAACCACAGTTTACACACCACGATTAAAACAAGACCTGTAGATGTGACTCCTGAAAATGCCCGAGTGTTTGGAAAACAATCTATGGTAGGGCGGGCAAAGAAAATCTACTCCGTGCACTTTGAAAATAGGTGATCATGTCCGAGTTTCAAAATTAAAAGTGTATTCGAAAAGGCTATGAGCAGTGGTTTATAGATGAGATATTTATTATCGTTGACTCTTTTAAAATGAATCAAACCTGTCTATAAACTAAGGTTACCCAGGTGATGAAATTAAAGAGATTTTATGCAGAAGAGTTACAAAAATAAAGCCCGATGCTAACCAGGTGTATACCGCATCCAGAAAATTCTAACCACTCACGGGCAGGCGTGGTAGAAACAAGCATGTGTTGGCAAAATGGCTTGGTTGGGACAAGAAATTTAACAGTTGGGTCAAGACTTCAGAAGTGAAAGACAAGGAGTTGAGAAACCAAGAAAAAATGTCTAAAGTCAGAAGTGCATTTTATATAACACTGCTGAGTAATTCATCGGCCAGAACTTTTCCCAACACAACAGCATCATTAACCATTCAGGTAGCCAAGACAATAAAACAGCCCAGAGACTGGAAAGTGGCACTGGTGGAACTGACTTACCCACAAATGTTCAATTCCATCACCCAGGAAGCACCATTTACACTAATGAATGAGGAAACAAGAGAGTATGAAGTGACAGACCCAGAGACAGGATGTACCAGAAGGTTTCAGAGAGAGAATCTATTACACACCCAAGGAAACTGGCAGTGCAGCCCAAACACACCATGGGCATCCCATTACCTCAGCCACCTTCCAAACCATACCCTTTATAAAGCAAATCATAAAGTAAACACCAAGGTGTCTTAAAAACAATAACTTTATTGTATATTTCAAGGACACACACAGTTTGCATCCTTTACCTCATGATCTAACCCAACCCATCTGTTATAACAGGATACATAAAGGGAGAGAAAAAAGGATATCAAAGTATCTTAAAACAACAAGTTTATTGAAGCAAAATTCCAAACATAGCAATTAACACGTAGTCTTTGCTTTCAGAGTTACACACTGTGTGCTATACATTATATATATATTTTTACATGTATGAATAAAGCAGGAGAAACAGCAGGAAAATATTCACTGATACATACAGTATATGATGTGGGCATCATAAATGTTTATGTTGGTGTAATGCACTCCTAGACAATAATGTTTTGTACTGTATGTTGCAAACTTCATTGAAAAGATTCCTTGAGCATTCTGTTCATAAATTTGTCAAAAGAGACTTTGGGTAAATTACAGTATGAAACTGCTTAGGAAAATTATACAAACAAGCTTGTGTGAATGAGATCAGTAACCCATTTGAAAAGAAACAAAAACACAATTGTATACAAGTATGAGAACACAATCTAATTGCAAACCAGGTCCAAACCTATCAGTGAACCAATAATACCCCTAAATAAAAGTGTTTAATTCAGCACATGTTTAATATATTTGTATTTCACCAAATTATGCAAGCCTATTTTCTCTGTTTGGAACAGAGCCGACCACTAAAAGATGGTCCTCACAGGCTGAATCAGTTGTGCATAAGCATCAACGGGTATCTCTCCCTGCTCAAACACCGACAGAACATCATCCTGCACCTTTCTCTTGACAGATTTAAGAAAACAGGGAGATTACACATTTTAGCATAGCACAGACACAGGACACAAGTCTAGCCTTTCTACCCCTTTGGAGCATAAATAAGCTAGGTCTATAAGCCCAAGAACGTTTTTAGACAGGCATAGATCCAAATTACCTGTTTAGATTTCTCTGGTTCATGTTCTACCGACTGGTTATCTTCTATAATGATGACACCGGTCTCTGCTTTAGCGGTATGTTTTGTTGTTGCAGAATCCATGTTTTGCTTCTTTCTAGTAAAAGAAAACAGATAATGGTGTGTCTCGGGATGGACCAGCAAGCTCCAATGCCACGAGGGACCAGCGAGAACGCTCGACTGGCCAAGCGACACAGGGACACGGGTAAGCTGGGATCGGCAAGATCCGATGCCGCGACGGACCAGCGAGGGCACTCGCCTGTCCAAGCGACACAGGGACTATGGTTAGCGTAGCCAGTTAAAACCTTGCAAAAGTGGTGGACTCAGCCAACCAACTTAAGCTCGGTCAAAGGAATTGTTAGCTGTAAAACAAGCGTTGGTGTCTCCTTTCTGACTTGGACAGCGGTGGACTCAGCCGACCTGCTAGGTCTCTGTCATAAGGAGATGGCTACCAGTGCTTGGTTTTAATCAAAGGAGAGACAGAAAATAAAAGGAGAGGAAAAAGAAAGAAAGAAAGAAAGAAAGAAAGAAAGAAAGAAAACACAGCACAACTTACCCAATTCTTATTACTGAGGAGCCGGGCCTTTGGGTCCAAATATCTGTACTTAAATATGCTTTTGGCGAGGCTTTTACAACGCTGGGGCCAATCAAAACGTTTTAAGAAAAGATTTTTTAAGATAACCCGCCAACATATTTTTAACCAATCAACAAACACATGCCGCATGTTAAGCTAGCCAATGGAATTACACCATGCTGGTTCGGGCGTGTGCTGAGTGCATCCAGCGCTTCCCAAATTCAGAACCGACAATCAGGATACACACCAGGCAGCTGTGATGTGAATGGTCTCATATGGCTAAAAGGCAATATGGCGCGACTGAATAAATGTGTGAACTGGTCTGTCAATGAAAACGGTGTTAGCATATGAATTTAACAGTAACAGACAAAATCTTTGTAATACTGCACATGCAATGGTGGCGCACTCTAACCCAGGAGATCTGGTTTTGCGATTGGGGACGAGAGCAAAAATAAGACGGGTCTATCTATCTATCTATCTATCTATCTATCTATATTATCATGATTAAAATATGAATGTGTGTTATTCTAACATAGCCCCATAAACAATTAGTAAAAAAAAAATGGAATGCTTTTCTTGTCATTCTTAATAAACACAATTTAATTTATAATACGCCTAGAAGTTGGTAAGACACGCTAGGGCTAATGGTTTTGTAAATAAATAAAAATCCGGTAACGCTTTAATATTTATATATAAGTCATGAATGTGTGTACACGTTTAATTAGTCTTTTCATTCCTGGCATGATTAACTTGTACCTTTAAAAGAAGAAAATGCATTATTTTGGTGCATAGCACCCATTTATTAAGTAACTAGGATATGTTAAGGAAAAGAAGCAGCGTTGCTACTCTCTGTATTGGCCCGTGGCGCATGTATAGAGCTGTCGCTTTCTAAATCAGCACATCGGGGTTCGCACCTGGACAGTACAATATGACATTGACTCTTAAAATGTGTATGTTATTATGACCTTACATTAGGCCTACGGTGTGTCATTCTTTTATAGACACATAAATGAAAAGGTAAAATGGAATTCTTTTGTCGTTATTCTTAATACGCGCAATTTAATTTATGATAGGCCTAGAAGTTGGTAAGTCACGCTGGGGCAGACGGTCTTGTAAATAAATAAATAAATAAAAACCCGGTAACGCGTTAATATTTATGTATATATAGGTCATGATGGTGTGCACGTGTAATTTGACTTTTTATCCCTGGCATGATTAACTTGTGCCTTAAAATAAGAATAAGAAGAAAAAATGAACCAGAGCAGCGCATGCGTGTGTTGTCCGGTGGCGCACCCGTAGAGCTGTCACTTTCTTAAGATAGGGGATCTGGGTTCGAGTCCGGGCAGACAACAAAAGTAAAACATTGACTTTTCAAATGTGTATATGATTATGCATTACTGTATGTTATTCTATTATAGCCAAGTAAACTAAGTGGTCAAATGGAATTCTAGCAGGAGTTTGAAATGAGTAATAGATTTTTACTCGGGAAGGCAGATAGGAAGAGCATGCCAAATTTTAGGGGCCATCACACTGAAAGTTCTGCCACCCATAGTTACAAACCTGTATTTAGCTACGGTGAGTAAATTAGCGTCACGATGATCTTAAATCCTCACCCAGGGTAATCCGAAACACGTTTCTAACGGTTCAAAATCCTTATAAATAATTTTTCTTTACAAAAAGTAACACTCGTCAGGGGGACACTGGAATCTGTTGCTGCTCTTTAAGATGAGGCGAGTGTAGAGGGCCTTGTTGGAACATTCTAGATGTACTCTATTACATAAAATGAAATGATAAAATTCATTGGAATATACGTTTCATCGTCTGTCTATAAGTGATAACGGTGGAACATTCCAGAGGTATTACATATAATAAATGATGCAATTTAATTGTAGCACCTGTTTTACAGTTATGTTTCACCATGTGTCCATAAACGATAACAGCTGATTACGTCATGTTTGGTGGTTATTGGTCTATTATATATAACATGGACGGAATTACACATTAAATATTTTATGCATTTTGCATTATGGAGCATTATGGCTCGCTTCTTAGATTCGGATGAAACTGATGATCACCTTTCCGATTGCCACAGAATTAAGATTTGTATATTATATATTCATGCATAATTAGTGAAAAAAACTTACTTTGTCCCGGTCTGGAGATTGCTCCCGAAGGGATATAATGCTATTTGTATGTACAAAAGTGGATATCTTTTGGTTTTCTTCACTTAAGGATATAAACTCGTGAAATCGTAGCAATATATTTTTTCTCCAGCGCACACCTTGCAATATAAAAGTGTTGCAAACACAATCTTATTCGCTGTTATACAATACTAACACGTACATCCGTTCACTCAGCTCGCCGATGGGCCCCAATAATCACACACGCCCATCCTCTTTTTCTACCGTGTGCCCATTTGTGAGGCCCTTGGCCAGCAAGGGTCTTATCGCTGCGGTCCATTGAGCTCAAGCAATGAACAGTGGCCCTGGACTGAACACAGGCCCCACTGCTTGTTGGTTGAACAAATACTTACAGCATCCAGATCGGTTTTAATAATGAAAGGATTCGTTAAACAACCAATGTTTATTTATTTATTTATTTATTTATTTTGTTTTTGTTTTGTTTTCGTACCTGGGATCTGTCATACTAATAATGTCGTTAAGACGTGTAAGGGTTCCTTTATGGTGCTCTTTTTTCGGCGAGACAGTCATCAATAGAGATTCAAGCAATTTCTCACGTGCTGAAAATCCTGGTAAGAAATATTGTGGCGGTATTTTAAAATTGACTTTGTACATACAAATAGCATTATATCCCCTTCGGGAGCAATCTCCAGACCGGGACAAAGTAAGTTTTTTTTTTCACTAATTATGCATGAATATATAATATACAAATCTTAATTCTGTGGCAATCGGAAAGGTGATCATCAGTTTCATCCGAATCTAAGAAGCGAGCCATAATGCTCCATAATGCAAAATGCATAAAATATTTAATGTGTAATTCCGTCCATGTTATATATAATAGACCAATAACCACCAAACATGACGTAATCAGCTGTTATCGTTTATGGACACATGGTGAAACATAACTGTAAAACAGGTGCTACAATTAAATTGCATCATTTATTATATGTAATACCTCTGGAATGTTCCACCGTTATCACTTATAGACAGACGATGAAACGTATATTCCAATGAATTTTATCATTTCATTTTATGTAATAGAGTACATCTAGAATGTTCCAACAAGGCCCTCTACACTCGCCTCATCTTAAAGAGCAGCAACAGATTCCAGTGTCCCCCTGACGAGTGTTACTTTTTGTAAAGAAAAATTATTTATAAGGATTTTGAACCGTTAGAAACGTGTTTCGGATTACCCTGGGTGAGGATTTAAGATCATCGTGACGCTAATTTACTCACCGTAGCTAAATACAGGTTTGTAACTATGGGTGGCAGAACTTTCAGTGTGATGGCCCCTAAAATTTGGCATGCTCTTCCTATCTGCCTTCCCGAGTAAAAATCTATTACTCATTTCAAACTCCTGCTAGAATTCCATTTGACCACTTAGTTTACTTGGCTATAATAGAATAACATACAGTAATGCATAATCATATACACATTTGAAAAGTCAATGTTTTACTTTTGTTGTCTGCCCGGACTCGAACCCAGATCCCTATCTTAAGAAAGTGACAGCTCTACGGGTGCGCCACCGGACAACACACGCATGCGCTGCTCTGGTTCATTTTTTCTTCTTATTCTTATTTTAAGGCACAAGTTAATCATGCCAGGGATAAAAAGTCAAATTACACGTGCACACCATCATGACCTATATATACACATAAATATTAACACGTTACCGGGTTTTATTTATTTATTTATTTACAAGACCGTCTGCCCCAGCGTGACTTACCAACTTCTAGGCCTATCATAAATTAAATTGCGCGTATTAAGAATAACGACAAAAGAATTCCATTTTACCTTTTCATTTATGTGTCTATAAAAGAATGACACACCGTAGGCCTAATGTAAGGTCATAATAACATACACATTTTAAGAGTCAATGTCATATTGTACTGTCCAGGTGCGAACCCCGATGTGCTGATTTAGAAAGCGACAGCTCTATACATGCGCCACGGGCCAATACAGAGAGTAGCAACGCTGCTTCTTTTTCCTTAACATATCCTAGTTACTTAATAAATGGGTGCTATGCACCAAAATAATGCATTTTCTTCTTTTTAAAGGTACAAGTTAATCATGCCAGGAATGAAAAGACTAATTAAACGTGTACACACATTCATGACTTATATATAAATATTAAAGCGTTACCGGATTTTTATTTATTTACAAAACCATTAGCCCTAGCGTGTCTTACCAACTTCTAGGCGTATTATAAATTAAATTGTGTTTATTAAGAATGACAAGAAAAGCATTCCATTTTTTTTTACTAATTGTTTATGGGGCTATGTTAGAATAACACACATTCATATTTTAATCATGATAATATAGATAGATAGATAGATAGATAGATAGATAGATAGATCCGTCTTATTTTTGCTCTCGTCCCCAATCGCAAAACCAGATCTCCTGGGTTAGAGTGCGCCACCATTGCATGTGCAGTATTACAAAGATTTTGTCTGTTACTGTTAAATTCATATGCTAACACCGTTTTCATTGACAGACCAGTTCACACATTTATTCAGTCGCGCCATATTGCCTTTTAGCCATATGAGACCATTCACATCACAGCTGCCTGGTGTGTATCCTGATTGTCGGTTCTGAATTTGGGAAGCGCTGGATGCACTCAGCACACGCCCGAACCAGCATGGTGTAATTCCATTGGCTAGCTTAACATGCGGCATGTGTTTGTTGATTGGTTAAAAATATGTTGGCGGGTTATCTTAAAAAATCTTTTCTTAAAACGTTTTGATTGGCCCCAGCGTTGTAAAAGCCTCGCCCAAAAGCATATTTAAGTACAGATATTTGGACCCAAAGGCCCGGGCTCCTCAGTAATAAGAATTGGGTAAGTTGTGCTGTGTTTTCTTTCTTTCTTTCTTTCTTTCTTTCTTTCTTTTTCCTCTCCTTTTATTTTCTGTCTCTCCTTTGATTAAAACCAAGCACTGGTAGCCATCTCCTTATGACAGAGACCTAGCAGGTCGGCTGAGTCCACCGCTGTCCAAGTCAGAAAGGAGACACCAACGCTTGTTTTACAGCTAACAATTCCTTTGACCGAGCTTAAGTTGGTTGGCTGAGTCCACCACTTTTGCAAGGTTTTAACTGGCTACGCTAACCATAGTCCCTGTGTCGCTTGGACAGGCGAGTGCCCTCGCTGGTCCGTCGCGGCATCGGATCTTGCCGATCCCAGCTTACCCGTGTCCCTGTGTCGCTTGGCCAGTCGAGCGTTCTCGCTGGTCCCTCGTGGCATTGGAGCTTGCTGGTCCATCCCCGAGACACACCATTATCTGTTTTCTTTTACTAGAAAGAAGCAAAACATGGATTCTGCAACAACAAAACATACCGCTAAAGCAGAGACCGGTGTCATCATTATAGAAGATAACCAGTCGGTAGAACATGAACCAGAGAAATCTAAACAGGTAATTTGGATCTATGCCTGTCTAAAAACGTTCTTGGGCTTATAGACCTAGCTTATTTATGCTCCAAAGGGGTAGAAAGGCTAGACTTGTGTCCTGTGTCTGTGCTATGCTAAAATGTGTAATCTCCCTGTTTTCTTAAATCTGTCAAGAGAAAGGTGCAGGATGATGTTCTGTCGGTGTTTGAGCAGGGAGAGATACCCGTTGATGCTTATGCACAACTGATTCAGCCTGTGAGGACCATCTTTTAGTGGTCGGCTCTGTTCCAAACAGAGAAAATAGGCTTGCATAATTTGGTGAAATACAAATATATTAAACATGTGCTGAATTAAACACTTTTATTTAGGGGTATTATTGGTTCACTGATAGGTTTGGACCTGGTTTGCAATTAGATTGTGTTCTCATACTTGTATACAATTGTGTTTTTGTTTCTTTTCAAATGGGTTACTGATCTCATTCACACAAGCTTGTTTGTATAATTTTCCTAAGCAGTTTCATACTGTAATTTACCCAAAGTCTCTTTTGACAAATTTATGAACAGAATGCTCAAGGAATCTTTTCAATGAAGTTTGCAACATACAGTACAAAACATTATTGTCTAGGAGTGCATTACACCAACATAAACATTTATGATGCCCACATCATATACTGTATGTATCAGTGAATATTTTCCTGCTGTTTCTCCTGCTTTATTCATACATGTAAAAAAATATATATAATGTATAGCACACAGTGTGTAACTCTGAAAGCAAAGACTACGTGTTAATTGCTATGTTTGGAATTTTGCTTCAATAAACTTGTTGTTTTAAGATACTTTGATATCCTTTTTTCTCTCCCTTTATGTATCCTGTTATAACAGATGGGTTGGGTTAGATCATGAGGTAAAGGATGCAAACTGTGTGTGTCCTTGAAATATACAATAAAGTTATTGTTTTTAAGACACCTTGGTGTTTACTTTATGATTTGCTTTATAAAGGGTATGGTTTGGAAGGTGGCTGAGGTAATGGGATGCCCATGGTGTGTTTGGGCTGCACTGCCAGTTTCCTTGGGTGTGTAATAGATTCTCTCTCTGAAACCTTCTGGTACATCCTGTCTCTGGGTCTGTCACTTCATACTCTCTTGTTTCCTCATTCATTAGTGTAAATGGTGCTTCCTGGGTGATGGAATTGAACATTTGTGGGTAAGTCAGTTCCACCAGTGCCACTTTCCAGTCTCTGGGCTGTTTTATTGTCTTGGCTACCTGAATGGTTAATGATGCTGTTGTGTTGGGAAAAGTTCTGGCCGATGAATTACTCAGCAGTGTTATATAAAATGCACTTCTGACTTTAGACATTTTTTCTTGGTTTCTCAACTCCTTGTCTTTCACTTCTGAAGTCTTGACCCAACTGTTAAATTTCTTGTCCCAACCAAGCCATTTTGCCAACACATGCTTGTTTCTACCACGCCTGCCCGTGAGTGGTTAGAATTTTCTGGATGCGGTATACACCTGGTTAGCATCGGGCTTTATTTTTGTAACTCTTCTGCATAAAATCTCTCTTTAATTTCATCACCTGGGTAACCTTAGTTTATAGACAGGTTTGATTCATTTTAAAAGAGTCAACGATAATAAATATCTCATCTATAAACCACTGCTCATAGCCTTTTCGAATACACTTTTTAATTTTGAAACTCGGACATGATCACCTATTTTCAAAGTGCACGGAGTAGATTTTCTTTGCCCGCCCTACCATAGATTGTTTTCCAAACACTCGGGGCATTTTCAGGAGTCACATCTACAGGTCTTGTTTTAATCGTGGTGTGTAAACTGTGGTTATAACTCTGCAGAACGTCTGACGGGACATCTATATACCGAAAAGTATTGGCATATGTAAAATATTTCCACATTTTGGATTTTAAGGTGCTTTTGAACCGTTTTACTATGCTGGCCTTTACATCGCTGTTCGTGACAAATGTACAAATGTACAATATTGTTCTGTCTTAGAAGTTTTGTACCAATGTGTTATAAATTTTTTTGCCTTGGCCTGTATGTAGCTTTTTAGGAACTCGACTCTGTCTAAAGATCAAACTAAAACCCAGAGAAACTGTCTTGGCCTTTTATTTACACAGCCCAAGCATATTTTGAGAGCACATTGATACAAGTGAGGATAAATTTTATATCCATCATTGAATTTTGAGTAATAAGACATCTCTGCTAAATCTACTTGCTACTGGTAATTGATCATTGAAACAATTGTTCTGTTTCTCTTGAACCTCAGCTGTGCTTGTTTGTGCATACTGTAAGTGTATTGTTCACTCATCCATTCCAACACGTTTTTGCTTGACATTTCTTTTCTTTTTTTCCCCCATAGAGTGACGATGGCCAGTGACGTATTTAAGCACAGTGTGAAAGATTGTTCAACTTCAAGGCGGAAGTCTCAAGACCTGTGTATTTTCTCAAACACTTGTCAGCCATCGCAGTCACAGAGCCGGATTGATTTTAATGAAGCATTATGTAAAGTCTGTTGTAGCTTACGTGTTCTGCACCTGTGTAAGATGTATTAACTGGGTCTTGTTTAGCATGCCGTTTGGGTTCGAATCTCAGGATGGGCACACTTGTCTTTTACTAGAATGTGATCCTGAGGAAATACACCCTTGTGTTTCCAGCATCTGTCGACAGATCAGTATTTAAAGATTAATACACACGGTGTTTTATTTGGTTAAAGCCTTGTGTGGCTTAAGAATTGTGAAACCGAGTAAAATTCATACTAAACTGTCTGAAGCAGTTTGTTGCTGAAGTAAACACTTTCGGCTTATACAAAAGACCATGCAACAAAGTCCAAGATTCGGACAGCAGCTTTTGAACTTGTCTCTAATCACCATTACTGTTATTTTTTAAAACCAACATTAATTTACAGAAACCTAAGCAAATTGCATTATCCATGCTAAACAAGATCTGTTTGAGTTATATTTTCTGTCGGCTAACTGTTTGTGTTTTGTTTCTGTTGTCAGAGGAACCAAGACTCGGCAGCTAGAACAAGGAAAACCAGGTCCCTGCCCAGCGTGACACGTAATGCAACCTATAGAAGGTTTTCTCCTTTTATTATATCTAATAAAGATTCATTATGACCATATTGGTCGCTCAGTCATTTGGGCTTATGTGTTTAGCTCTGTTGAACATTTAGTGGAAAAATGTATGGAATGTCAAGAGAAAAAATGCATACCAGATGGACACATTTTGTAATATAACCAATTATTGCATATAGACATAGCTTATTTATGCTCAAAAGGGCTAGAAAAGATAGATTTGTGTCCTGTGTGCGTGCTTTGTTAAAATGTACAATCTCCCTTGTTTTCGTAAAGCTATCAAGATTGATGTGGATGATGTTATAGCTGAATTTGAGCAGGAGAGAGACCCATTGATGGATATGCAAAACTGATTCAGCCTGTGAAGACCAGCTTTATGTGGTCGGCTCTGTTCCAAACAGAAAATAGGTTTGCATAATTTAGTGAAATATAAATATATAAAGTATATTTGCTGGCTTAAACATTTTTATTTTAGGTGTATTACCGACTCACTGTTGGACCAGGTTTTGAATTTTCATTTATGCACCTATATGTATACATTTTCTTGTGTTTTTTTCTTTTCAAGTGAATTGCAAATCTTTATACAATTAAGCTTGTGTGATTATTTTACGGCTGTTTCTCCTGCTTTTAGTCATAGTTTAAACAATTTTAATGTATAGCAAACAATTTGTAACTCAAAGTGAAGACCAGATCTTATTTTGCTATGTTTGGAATTTTGCTTCAATAAAATTTGTTGTTTTAAGACACTTTGGCATCTTTTTTTGAATCATTGAATAAAACTTGTTGTTTTAAATCACTTTTGGTATCTGAAATATGCCTTGCTTTATAAAGGGCATGGTTTTACAAGGTGGGCAAGGTAACGGATGCTCAAGAGGTGTTTTGGGCTGTACTGCCAGGTTCCTTGGGTGTGTCATAGACTCTCTCTAAAACCTTTTTCCTTGTACATCCACTCTGAAAGTTATTGTTTTAAACACTTGGGCATCTACCATATGCCTTGCTTTATAAAGGGCATGGTTTTTTACATGGTGGGCAAAGTAACGCTATACCCATGGGTGTGTTTGGGACGCACTGCCAGGTTTTTTCCCTGGATGTGTCCTAGATTCTCTCTTAAACCTTTCCTTGTACATCCACTCTGAAAGTTATTGTTTTAAACACTTTTGGTATCTGAAATATGCCTTGCTTTATAAAGGGCATGGTTTTACAAGGTGGGTGAGGTAACGGGATGCTCAAGGGGTGTTTTGGGCTGTACTGCCAGGTTCCTTGGGTGTGTCATAGATTCTCTCTAAAGTTTTCTTGTACATCCTCTCGCCGGGTCTGTCAATCACGCTCTCTGTACTCTCTGTACACACCCCGAGCGCTGCAAGCAGATAGGAGCAGGATGTCTGCTCCGCCCCATTGATGACTTACCTTTATGACACCTTACAGGCTCCCAAAGGTCCGTCTCGGATCACAAAGATGATCAGCCCCAGTTTTAGCATCAAGGCTAAGATCGGCCGACCATTTTCCTTGCGCACGACTGACAAAAGGTCCGATGCCGGTCAAACAGCGCACCCAACAACAGGCAGAGATCAGACCGCGGGGGGAAATGACCATTAACTAGGTGGCATATGGTGGGTACCGGAAATGCCAGGGGGGCGGGACATACACCTGTCAAAATCTGATGATGTATAATAGTGACGCTCCTATACTACTCATGAGTTGTGCTTTTCAATCACCTTTTCATGGAGCTGATTGGAGTGTTTGTTTGTCTTTGTTGTGTAGATTAGGCCACCAGATTAACTAACTACAAGTTCGATATTTCAGATGCAAGTGCATTTAGAATATAAACGGCTGGAATCTCCACTGAACTACTGTAATTCTGGGACTTCTAAAATGAAATAGCTACATCAGTGATGATTTAGGTGTGTCATATTAAAGGAGTGAATACTTACACAATCAGTTATTTTGTGCTTTATATTTGAAATTCATTTAGATCACTTCACAGCAATTTGTTTTCACTTTCACAGAAAAGAGTCTTTTTTTCTGCTGATCAGTGTCACAAAATCCAAATTAATTTCAATGTGATTTAATGTTGTATAACAGGAAAATGTGAAAAACTTATAAAGAGTGAATACTATTTGTAGGCACTGTATATTATATGAGACATCTCAGAATAAGGCAAAACGATATTAGGAAGTTTCCAATCACCTCAAAGTGCACATTTCAGTCAAACAGGATTTGAGTAAATATCTTTCTTTGACGTTTTATAATGCAGATAATGAAATCTTTCTCAGTAAGCACTTCCTGCTGCTTTGCCAATAACTGCCTCCATCAGTGACAGCTGGACAACAGGAGGTTTGCTCTTACTGTCACCTTTGTAGTTCACATTTACTCTTTACCTATTGACAAGGTCCATCAGGAAGAATAGCCATGCTCAATGATTCTCAGCGGGTGCTGAGGAGCACAAGCTCATGCATCTTGCAGATGGCTTGAGCCTTTTTTGACAGCCTGAGAAGAAATGAAAAAGGGCATAAAGTGTAAGGTTTAAGCCGGCAAAAATGTAATGGTTAACCTCTTAGGTGCATTCTGTTCATCATTGTGTTCTGATTGTGTCTCCCATTGCAATGCAGTGAGTATTAAACATTAAAATGAATGAAAATGTGCTCAACATTTTTTAAAAGATTCAAATTTGTCATCACAATGTTGGGTCATTATGCCATTAATATTATAAGAAAAATACAAGATGCCTTCATGTGTCTGTTGAGACATTTAAGGAAGCTATTGGAGTGCTTAACATATTCCACACATTTTATAATATTTTTTATAAACCAGTTTAGCATATTCATCATTTTAAGATTTGGGGGATGGAAATAACCTAATTACTTGAGTCATCTCAA